>NC_143484.1:23746769-24406362 GCF_027475165.1 Benincasa hispida
AAAATGGAAGAAGATGCAAGCGAAATTATTGACTGTTGTCCCCAAATTCGGAACCACAACTCAACGGTCTCTTCAAATCTCTACTCTTTTGAAGCTCCACAATGTTGTCTTTGCCCAACTCTCATCCCCCAGTGGAGGCCTTGACAAAGTTTTTAAAAAACACCCTAAAAGGAACCCCTCTAAAATACGACAAAAACAAACTTAAATAAGTAGGATTTGTTGTAGCATCGTGACACTATAAGTGAGTGCCGCGACGCTCTTCAAAAAGCAAATTTCAAATGTTCCAAGTTGCCTTTCCATGACCCAAACAATGACAGACGACAGTCAGAGGCTTTTAATGAAGCACCAAAGATGACGGACGACAAAAAATCTGCACAAAAAACCTCTTGGGAAAATACGTCGTGTTGCCCTTACTCTGCACTTTTTAGCCATCTTTTGACTTTTTCTTTGCCCCGAGTCAACGTTTGACTCTTCTAAGGGATAGTTTGATATTCTTACTCCAAATTTGGCTCATTCTACTCCAAGTGCTCGTTTCCTACAAAATCAATAAATAAAGCAATAAATAACTCTTTTATGCAATAAAACCTACAAAAGTCTAAGCCTAAGAGCACACTTTTGAGGTGCGTTTCATAATGCACGAACCAAAGTATAAAGTTCTTTGTCATAAGTTGGATGCCGCAAAGATGCACCATTCAATTTTTCACTAAAGAACATTAAAGGTATTTGATTTTGAATCAAAATAGCACCTATCCATACTCCAATAGCATCACATTTGATTTCAAAAGTTAAATCAAAATTAGGTAATGCAAGTAATGGAGTAGAACTCAATTTTTCTTTTAAATTGTGGAAAGCAAGTTGTTGTTCTGGCCCTCAAACAAAAGAAACATTCTTCTTAACATGTTTATTTAAAAGCGAAAAAATTGTACTACAATCCTTAATGAACTTACGATAGAATCCTAAAAGACCATGAAAACTTCTTATCTCATTTATACTTTTAGGCATAGGCCAATCTCTTATAGCCTTTATCTTCTCCTCATCAACTTCAACACCTTTAGATGAAACTACAAATCCAAGAAAATCAACCTTTTTCCATGTAAAAGCAATATTTCTTTAAATTTGTATAGTATTCCTTTTGCAAAGTAGTTAATATAGAACATACATGCTCAACATGTTATTATGAAGATTTAGAGTAAACAAGAATGTCATCAAAATAGATAACCACAAACTTTCCCAAGTATTCTCGCAAGACATGATTCATTAACCTCATGAATTTATTAGGTGCATTAGTCAATCCAAAAGTCATAACTAACCATTCATAAAGACCGTACTTGGTTTTGAAAGCAGTTTCCGTTGATCAACAATATGTATGCAAATTTGATGATAACTCAATTTCAAATCAATCTTAGTAAACAGACTACAATCATGCAACTCATCAAGCATATCATCCCATCTAGGAATTGGATGTCTATACTTAATAGTTTCATAGCCCTACAATCAACACACATACACCATGAACCAAATTTCTTAGGCACAAGAATAACTGGAACAAAACATGGACTCAAACTCTCATGTACATACCCTTTAGCAAGAAGTTCACTTACCTACCTTTGTATCTCTTTGGCTTCCTTTGGATTAGTCCTATATACTGGACGATTTGGAATGATCGCTCCCATACTGAAGTCAATTTTATGCTCAATTCCTCTAAGTGGTGGTAAACTACTACACATCTCTTTGGGAAACAAATCTTCATATTCCTTCCAAGAAAAACACTAGGCAAAGAAGAGTTAATCCCACTAGTTACAAAACAAGACCCTTTGCACATAAGTACAAGAATGATTTGGTTAGAGAGTAAAACATTCCTAGCCTTAATTGATCTAGTATACAAACTCACATTTTAAACTTTTCTCTCATTTTTTTCTCTAGGCTGGTTGCTATTGTCTTGTTTTTTGCTCAAATTATTTTTTTCACTCAACCCTTTTTCTATCATTTCTTTTTCATTTTTTGCTTTTGCATCAGCCTCTTGTCTTTTATTTTCAAGTTTTCACCGATCAATAAATACATCTTTTGGAGTCAAAATAACAAGAATTGTTTCCTATCATTATGAGTAAAAAAATAACGATTTTTATACCCATCATACACCACTCGACAATCAAATTACCAAGGTCTCCCAAATAGTAAGTCCCCAACATTCATGGATACAACGTCATATAAAATTTCATCAAAATATTTTTCAACAGTAAAAGAAACAAGAGTTTGCTTAATCACCCGAACTTCCACACAATCAGTCAACCGTTGAAGCTTCTATGGTCTAGGATGTGGTTTGGTCTCTAAATTAAGTCTCTTGATTAGAATAGAACTCACAACATTGGTACAACTACTATTATCAATGACCACACTACAAGGTACAAATTGAACAAGGTACCTAGTGTGAAATAAGTTATTGCGTTGGTCTAGACTATCCTTGTAACGACCTGACCCCCTACGACTTAAGTTAGGCCGTTATTAAATACATGCATGTATGGAACTTAAAACGACACCCTTTTATGGTGAAATAAATGCTATGTAAATAAGGTAAGTTCAAAAGTTCTTCATTAAATTCAAATATTAAAAACAAATAATGGGGTACCCATAAATCATAACTGATAGTAAGTTTCAAACATCAAAACTGGAAGTTAAGAAAAACATGAAAAGAAATCTAAATTTCATGAGTGAAAGCATAAAACTGGTCTCAGTGGCTCGATCATGGATCCCATTTGTCAATCGCTGGTGCATCTCTACCTTTATCTGAAACAACAACATGAGAAAGGATGAGTATAAAATACTCAGTAAGTAACCCCATTACTGGGGTCGGGCTAGGCATCTATGTCCTCTAGATGCCTACCTCTGGTAGAATATAAAAAATACTCTAGTCCTCATGGGACACATACATACATGAAAAACTGGTTTCTATCCTACTGTAGTTAAATCCCGAAGGAAACACAATATCTGGTGAATCCCAAAGGAGACACAATCTGGTGAATCTCGAAGGAGACACAATCTGGTGAATCTTGAAGAAAACACAATCTGGTGAATCCCGAAGAAGACACAATCTGGTGAATCCCGAAGAAAACACAATCTAGTGAATCCCGAAGGAGACACAATCTGGTGAATCCGCAGGAAACACAATACCTACTGGGCATCTAACTAATCAGTAAAGACGCTATCACAATCTCAACATTGCAATTATCACAATGTGGTTTTATAACATACATATACACCTCAATATCATGACTATACAATATGCATATACGCCTCAATATCCTATATCAAATACAACCTCAGTTAATCCAGTATCATCTCTTACTAGCATGCAAATATCTACGTGCACAAATAAATCTTTCAGATTCTCATACAAGAACATATATCAGTCATGTTATACTATCCATCTATCATGCTATCGTTCTATCTTAATTTTCATTTATCATGCTGGTATATATCTAGTGTCTGGCCCGTGGGCAGTTCCAATAGTAAGATTACTTACTCAAAATGATGGCTAAGCGACAAGCAAAATAATCTTCCTCCTAGCTTAGATGAATCTTGAATCAGGCCTAAATATAATCCAAATTTACAATTAATAAAAAGAGCTTAGTTCCAATAACCAAATTAAACCAAATATCCCTAAATTTAACTTACCAAAGTTGTGGCTTGGCCCCAAAACAATTCCAAAACTTAATCCCAATGGCCAACCTAAACATAATTTGAATCCAAAATTAATAACTTAATTTTTCATAAGTACTCTTAACCCAAAAGACAACCAACCCAACTACTCACCCAAAACTCTACCAAATCTAACAATTTCTGTTGAAAATTGGTCTCTTCCTCGATGAACAACGTCCCAAAATCTTCCGATCTTGCTTCTGAAAGTCTAATCATAGTGGATTTTACCAAAATAATTTAGAAACAAAACAACACCCAAAACTTCAAGGAAAACACCTAAAACTAAACTTTTACCCAAAACAGATCTGATGGCAACCATGAAGGCTGCAGGGGTTGGGCGACGCAGCCGGGGAAAATCGGACAAAGATGGCACGGACATGAGCGATTGGGTTTATGCAGAGGCACGACACGCGGCAGACGTCCAATTTCTGATCTAGGCGGCAACTGAAGGTTGGGCGGTGTGGCTGGGGGAGCTTCGACTTAGATCTGGCAGCTGACGAGGCTAAGCGATTGCACCCCACAAACGATGAGCGATGTCGTGCGACGCGAGGGAGGCAGTCAGTTGGATTCGACAGTGGGTCACGCGGATCAGATGACTGAGCGGAGAACGAAATGAGGGTGGCAAGCGAATGACCTCGACGTCAAAGGCACACGATGACTGGAGGCTAAACGACGAGGGATAAGGGCGGCGCGAGTCCAACGGCGAGAGAGGAAAATTTTTTGGGGAAAGGGTTTGTGCATGAGGAGAGAGAGAAGTTGAGGTTAAAATAATTAAAATAATTAAAATAAAATAAAATACTTTAATTTATTTTATTATATCTTATTTCATATTATTTTATCCTTTTCCCTTCCCATTTCTATTTTTAATCCCTCTTTCCCTTACCATTGCCAATTCCAAAAAGAATTTAACTAATCTCCTTCAAAATGACATTAATTCTTGACATCAATTTCCAACCTAATTTTCCAACTTTAAATAATTAAATTACAGCAGTTACACTTAAAAGTCCAAAATTCCAAAAACACCCACAATTAAAGGAAATTACTTAAATTACGTTACTAACAAAATTTGGGGTGTTACAATCCTTCTTAATTTAGGTGTTCAAAGCTCTCCTAGAGACAAACAAGGTACCTGGTGTGAAACAACATTGGTATAGGGTCCTTTTCACTTTCCTCCTCACTCTCATTCTCTTCATTTTCTTCCCTTACAACCTCATCTTTCTCTTCCTTTTCTATCACAATTTCTCCCTCTTTAATGGTCATAATTTTCCTATTTGGAAAATCTCTACTAAAGTAACCTATCTCTTAACACTTCCAACATTTCAAAACATTATTTTGTACATTAGTTTCATCAACCTTTTCTTTCCCTTTTTTTGAACTCTCTCCTTTCTCAAACTTCACCTTAGGTTTCTCATTCACCTATTGATTTCTAGGCTTATAATCAATATTCTTACTATCCTTTTTCTGTGTAGAGCTAGAATTGAAAAATGTTTAGTCAAGACTTTCATTGGAAAAATCTTGATTGCAATATGCAACAATTCCTCTATATCATCGTAAGGTTGTAGATCAACCTTGCACACAATCTCTATGTTTAGTCTATTTAGAAACCGTGCAATGAGATTCTCCATGTTCTCATCTAGATCAAGTAGATCCATCAATGTATCCATTTCCTTGTAATAATCCTCCACAGCCTTGCTACTTGTTTCGATGATTGAAGCTTTTGTGCCATGTCCCTTTGAAAATGCTTAGGAACAAATATTCTTCTCATGGACTCCTTGAACTCATACCATGAGTCGATTGGTGCTTCAAGATTCCTTTTCCTACTTGATATCAATTTATCCCACCAAGTTTGAGCATATTGTTTACATTGAGTAATACACAACTGTACCTTCGTTTCCTCACTGAAATTATAACAGTTAAATATCGATTCCATCATCTTCTCCCATTCAAGATACTCCTTTGGATCAATTCTGCCATAGAACTTTGGAAGTTTCAATTTGATGCTTCCCATACTTCTCATGGAGCTCTCCTTTTAAAAATTATGATGTCCTCATCCACAACCTCTACCTCTATCCAAGACATGAACAACACACCTTTCTCATATTGTTGCTACCAAAGTAACTTGATCATCTTCCCCTTCATCGAAACCACCACCCCTATATTCCTTCTCTCGAGCTTGGTACGAGCCTCCAATTGCTCCATACATTCGGTTAATGCTTCCATACTATGAAGCATGTGTTCCATGGTTGATTGTTCGACTTCTCTTATTTGTTCATTTAAGATGTTAAGATTGTCTTCGAGGTTTCCCATGCTGCAAAATAAAGGAAAGTAACAAACTCACAAGCTCTCCCTCACGTGTTTCACTCGTATTTACACTCAACACTTTTATCAATATATCACTCCCTCACAAAAACAGTCTCATGATAAAAGAATCACACTCCAAAGATTAAATGAAAGAAACTTGTACAAATCAAAATGATTAAACAAAATATCTCTAAAAAAATTGTAGAATAATGTGGTTTAATTGAACATTAACATCATATGGGAGATACACAAAGAATATTTAATGACTTGTTTATAACTAAAAATTAAATCACTAGTAGTTTTTTTCTTTCTTTTTTCTCTTTTTTTTTTTAAAAAAAAATTTCTGATAGAGAATCAAAATTCATTCATTACTACCAGAAGTAATCCGAATTTGAAGATGATAAATAAGCACAAAGTATAGCTAAGAACTAGATCTACAAACTTGTAGAAGACAACAATATGAAACAATGAATGGAACTATTTTTTTTAGACAGAATCAGAACATGCCGAATCTAAAAAAACATAAACAAAACTAATAGAATTCAAAAGATGAACACAATGAAAGATAGGTCCGATCAAAGAGTATAATGCTTTGATACCAAATGTTATGTAACCATTGAGAAATTGGATCTAACAAGCTTGTTGGAAACAAAACCTTTATATCTAACTCTCAAGAAAACCCAAAACGACATGAAATCAACCCAAGGAAAAGTTTTGAAGGGAATTACCTTGATGATCAAAAATCAAGAGTAAAGAAAACTCGTTTATAAACTCATGATTCGAATCACTCCACAAGAGGTTTAATTAGCATCATTTGAATAATTCTAGAGCATGCAAGTTCTAAAAACACAATAAATTACAAAAACAAAATTTAGCTCATAATAAAGCTAAAAGAAATTCTCTTTCACTCACTTTCATAATTTGTCCATAAATGAGGCAAAAATGTCTTTTTATAGCTTTTGAACCCTAAACTTAATTGGAAAAAAAAGAAAAACCAAATGACAAATCTATGGAGGATACTAGTAACCTACATGAGTTACACTCTCATAACTTCCCTAATAAAAACAAGGTTCAAATTAAAATGATAGAACTGAAAAAAATACAATTAAGAACCTACAAAATTTGTAACATCCATTGAGTAACTTCAACTTAAGTTCTACTAATTGAAGAGATAGTCCATTAAATGTAAGTTAGGATGTATTTAATGCACTTCATCGTGAAGTTCAATTTCAAATAACATGTAGGGATGACCTCTAACATCTTCTACAACCTCCTCTGTCAAGTTCACCATAGCTTGCATTCGATCATGGCTAGTTATAGCTTCTTGGCTCTCAATCTTGTAATGAGACATTGAGACATGATAATTGATGTGCTTGGGTCATATCATCTATATTTTCATGTTTTTCACGTTTTAGGTTGTTAACTGTAAAATGTTTGAGGTTTTAATTAATTTTCATATTTTAAACATTATGTTTTTAGGGGGTCCTCGAGAAATTGTTTTAGGTACTTTGAACGTATGAATATATTTATTCAGTTAATAAGTTATGTCTATTTTGTATCGATCAAGTAAAAGTAGTGTTTTAATACCTAAATCCATATCAAAACTTCCCTTTTCAGTTCTAGAAATCGGGTCGTTACAAATGCAGTTGTAGCAAGTGGTTAAACGTTTTAGTTCTAAGGTGTTGATGAACTTTTTTATGGATTTAAGTTAATGCACTATATTTTCTATGGATGTTATGTTATTGATTATTTTCTAATATTATTATACTTTACACATCAATTGATCATAAACGTTAGGTTGATTATTCATTTTGAAAGATTACATGTTTAACCAGACTTATAATATTGGATTGTTAGTTAATCTATCATGCGAGTAGTTAGGTTGCTAATGAAAGTTGATTATGACTAACCCTAATGCTTGGGTTCGACTAAAGCTTCCGGACTCGGGCTTTTTAATTTGGTTTCAAGAAATTAGTAATTAATTAAGTTTGCATGAGAAAAGATTGTTATTGGAAGATAATAATCTAGATTTTAGTTTTTAGACTTAGATACATCTTTATCATAATAATCCATAGAAATACTTTGCATCACTTAATGAAGCAATTAAGGAAATCAACACCCTTTAACGTCTCTATCTCTTGAATTTCACCTTTGCTTTTACATTTTTTATTTGCTTTCAAATTAAAATCATCATCACAAAACCGTTCGTTACATTAAAATCAACACGATTTTTAAATAACTAAACATAATTCAGGCATTTGATCTCTAAAGGACGATATTCAGTCTCTTGATTGTTTTACTATAACTTGACCCGTGTACGTGCAATAACATCAAGTTTTGGCACATCAAATTTTACTTATCCTTAGATTTTGTGTTGTCCCAGATGACAAGATCTTCACGTTAACAATCACAAAACACTCAGATATAATGGTCGATAACAATTCAAGAGTCAGGGGAGATAGAATGTTGAAGTTTGAAAATCCTTCTGTCGTTTACCAAATGGCTACACGATCGTGTAGACGATGCACCAAGAACTAAATGATAGTTCAATTAAGTAAACGATTAAAGGAAGCATTAGATGATCGTGTAGACGACAGTTGACTGAAGCTAAACGATCGTATAGATGACAACTGAGGAGCTAAACAATCGTATCGATAATTGGACGCGAAGCTAAACGATCGTGTACACAATGTAATAAGAACTACACAATCGTGTAAATCATTATTTAGCAAAATCTAAACGATCGTAGAGGTTAGAAGAAAGGACATAGGAGTTTAAGTGGTTCGGCCAAAGGCCTACGTTCATTGTACAAATTGGGAGGTTCTCTTTTATTACTCTTCAAAGTATTACAGAACGAATGTCTTACTCTCACGTTTTCTTATTCACTCTTACATTAATCTCACATTCGTTTTCCTTTATATATATGCAGGAAATTCAGTCAACGATGAAGCTCTAGTGGTTACAACACTTAACAAAAAAAGGTCGACAACGGTTCAATTGCCAGCTGTGATGTTCTTCTTCTTGATTTTGAGTCTTTCTATAATAATCTCCACCTTTGTAAGCATCCAGAGTTCCTTCACTCTTTGCTTCATTTGAGCTGACCTTTTTCAGGTAACTCTAACCCGAGAAGGTCCAAACATCTGCCAAGCTTGTTTAATGGAATAGTTTTGGTTAGCATATCCGCTACATTATCAGAGGTATGAATCTTCACTACCTCGACTTTCCCTTTCTCAGTCTCTTATCTGATGAAATGATATTTAATATCAATGTGCTTGATTCTGCTGTGAAACTGCTGATTTGTGCTCTGGTTATCATAATAGATTCAGAATTTCGTTTATGTTATGCTGAAATCTTTTATTAAACCTTTCAGTCACAAACCTTCCTTCACAACCTCATACAATTCGATGAACTCAACCTCTGTTGTGGAAAGGGCCACAATAGGCTGCAAAGTAGCTTTCCAACTGATCAAATTATTCCCCTATAGGAAAACATAGCCTAATAGGGAACATTTTTTGTCCAAGTCCCCTGCATAGTCTTCTTCTACATAACCATAAACTTCATCATTGGATAGCTCATTCTATCTATATAAGACTCTTGCCTCCTTGGATGAACATAGTGTAAGAGTTAAGTAACATGCAGCGGAAGTATCAAGGATCCATAAGCATTCAAATTCACTAAATTTGGCAGAAACAAAAGCATGCTCTTCTAAAAAGAGGGTTTTAAGATCATACCTTTGAAGAACTCTCCAAGAACTTGATTGTACAGTAGCATTCTTCACCAAAGATCACTGTAAACCACCACAAGATCTTCTTTACTATTATCTTGGAGCTTTAGACTAAGTTGTGGGACTCAAGAACAACTTGAAACGATGAAAAATAATGAAGAACTCACAGCAGCCCAATTGGAAGAACTTTTTCTTCTCACTGAATTTTTTTTTCAAAATTTTTGTATTAGCATACCTTTAAATCACTACAAACTTCTTTATTTATTGCAGATGAACATGCAAAGAAGTGAATTGCATGGCTTGCAGCAAGTGATTGGAGTATTAAAGAAGAGAAGGAAATGAGCTTTGTGTGAGCAGGAAGAAGATGATAATGGAAAATCAACATTTTCCATTTTAAGCATGCAAAACCCATTTTCTCAATTTTCTTTTAAAATCAAAACTTGATTTCAAAACTATTTGATTTATAAAATTGAAAAAATATTTTCTAAAATTAATTTCATAAATTAATTTAATATCAAACATTAAATTAATTTTTGTACAATAATCATCTTCATATATTAAAATCATATTTAAATATATATTTTTCTATTCTGATTAATTTGAATGTTTCAAATTAATTTCTCAAGCTACTCTAAAGCTTAACCATTTACGAGCTAGTAGGGGGACCTCGTGGACCTACAGATCATGGGCTCCAACGATTCAAGATTAATCGGCTAAACTCATTAGTTCGATCTAACCCCCATTTGTTAACTAATGCGACACTCCATTATAGCCTATAGATGAACTCCTCTCACTGTAGATATATTATGTCCACTTAATAACCACAATCAGTAAGTCGATCCTTCACAGGTTGTTCGTAATCACAGCTAGGTCAAAATTACCGTTTTACCCCTGTGAATATATCTTGTTCCTTAAGTTCCTACTGACCCTCTAATGAACAATTCTGATTCATAATCTCTATGACTCAAATATTTTCTCTATCATGAGAAGGCGGGGCCCCGATTGTTCAAGATCTGGAATCAGTACTTAAGAGAACAACCTATCTGCTAACCCTAAAAAAGGTAGGAGTGAATTCCATCTTGCAAAGCTATGTCCCTAGCTATTCATCCGGACTTATCCCCAAAATGGTAAGCTTATTGAGTAGTGCTATTAGGCTACTCTCACCGTTTGCAAATCAAAGGATAATCCCGAACAAATAGGAGTCATAGCTAGCTCAGGATTAAGATCTAGTTAATCTAGGTTATATGATAAAAGAAATAGTCAGTTTTAACAGTAAACGATCGTTATAAAGAAAAGTGACTATTTTCGTGGTCCAGTCTATATGTAAACTCATTGCATAGGATGCCTCCACTTACATGTCTCAACATGAACGATTTGTGGATCACATCGTTTGTAGTACTTTACAACTTCTTGTAACAATTACAGAGTGGGTCGCATCTAATAGTGTTACTAAGATGAGATACCCAATTTTATCCATATGCTTATTAGACCATTTGAGATATATATTGTCAACTTGATCCTGTTTATATCACTACATAAAGTTACAGTATTCAGACTATAGCCAATGATACGTTTATTGGATTTTCATAATAAAATACAAAATCAACAAGTCATTATTATTGATAAATAGAATGTTTAACACGAACTGCAAGTTCTAGAACATTCCCAATATATAGATACCTTAATATCCACTTGACTGCCTCCCATTGTCTTCTACCAAGGTTTGCCATGTACCTACTGACCATACTTGTTGCATAGGACATGTCTGGTCTTGTAGAAGTCATAAGATACATAAGAGATCCCACTGCTTGGGAATAAGGGATAACCTTCATATGGTTCAAACACTCTTCATCTGAGCTCTTTGGACTATTGGCAGCTGAAAGCTTAAAGTGAGGTACAAGAAAAGTACCTACTGGCTTAGCACTCTCCATCTTGAACCTTTGCAATATCTTTGAACAGTATTAAGACTGATTAACAAGCAATCTGCCCTGTTTTCTGTCTCTTTCTATCTCAATGCCTAGGATCCTCCTTGACTCCTCTAGGTCTTTCATAACAAATTCTCTCTTAAGAAGTATTTTCACTTGCCTCAATTTCTATTTGGATCTCCCGGCTAGCAACATGTTATCTACATAGAGAAGTAGATAGACAGGTTCTTTGAAACTACTAGAATTTGTATAGACACACCAATCATATGAGCTCCTTTTGAAACCCATCTTGAAGATCACCTCATCAAACCTCTCATACTAGCATCTCGATGACTGTTTGAGGTCATATATGGACTTGTTCTTCAAACACATTAGGTCTTCTTCTCCACTTTTCACATAGCCTTGAGGTTGCCTCATGTAAATTGTCTCATTCAACAGCCCATGTAGGAAGGCTGTCTTTACATCCAACTAGTCTAGCTCCAAATTCTTTTGCACAACTAAGGAAAGGAGAAGTCGGATGGAAGTATGCTTCACAACTGGAGAAAACATCTTATTGTATTCAATGCCTTCCTTTTGAGTGAACCCCTTAGCAACAAGCCTAGCCTTGAACCTAGACTTTTGCACACCTGGAATCTTTTCTCTAAATTTATAAATCCATTTGCATCAGATAGGTTTGTACCCTTTAGGTAAAGGTACTATTCTCCAAATGTCATTTTGATTAGGAACTTCATTTCATCATTCATTGCCTCAATCTATTGCCTAGCATCTGGGCTGTTTGTTGCTTCTTAAAAGCTAGCAGGTTCATTATTACTCAAACAAATGGCAGAACTCAATGCTACACTAGCAAAATTAGACTTTTGGTATCTTGTTGGTGGTACAATTGTTCTTCTAGGTCTATCTCTTGTCAATGAATAGTTGTGTAAGTCCCCACGTGTCTCAATTTGATCACTTGACATATGTTCACTGGTTTCAGCAGCCTCATCACCTTCTAACTCTTGATTTTGAGAGGAAGTAGAAATTCCATGATCATTTTGAGGCTCCACCAGAAATCTAGTACTACTAGTCTTTGTAACTGTAGAAGATGGTTGTTCTGACATCATGAACATCTTTTTTTCTCTAAAAACCACATCTTTACTGTTCATACACCTTTTTTCAACTGGATGCCATAACCTAAAGCCTTTTACTCCTGGTGTAAAGTCTAAGAACATGCACTTTACGACCCTTGGTTTCAACTTCCCTTGTCTTTGGTGCATGTAGCCAACATAACCAAACACTTTTAAGTGTTCCACCTTAGGTGGCTGTCCTATCCACCTCTCTTCAGGAGTCTTCAGCTCTATAAATTGATGAGGGCATCTACTAAGAGTGTATATGGTGTAGGAGACAGTTTCAGCCCAATATTTTTCAGGCAGCAAGGCATTGGACAACTGACATCTTACTCTTTCTAGCACTGTTCTATTTAATCTTTCAGCTACTCCATTTTGTTGAGGTGCGTACCTCACGGTTCTATGCCTTAGTATGCCATGTTCCCTGCAAAAAAAATTGAATTCCTTTCCGAAAAACTCTAAATCGTTATCAGTTCTCAAATGTTTAATTTGTTTGAAGGTATGCTTCTCAATCAAGGTCTTCCATTCTTTAAATTTACTAAATACTTCATCTTTGGATTTTAAAAAGTAAACCCAACTCTTCCTTGAGTAATCATCTACAAATGAAAGAAAGTACCTTGATCCACTAAGAGATGGAGAGTGAGTTGGCCTCCACAAGTCTGAATGCACATATTCAAGGATTTCCTTTGAAGTGTGCTGTCCTTTGGGGAATTGTTGTCTTGTTGCTTTGCCCAATATATAGTTTTCATAGAATTTAAGGCTATCTTCAACACCCCTTGGAAGAATCCCCTGTTTAGATATCACTTGTACCCCTCATACTGATATAAGAAAGCCTTTTGTGCCACAACTCATCTTCAATAGGTTCTTCATCAGTTGCTAGCAAAGCCGAGTGTGCCATTTGCACATCCTTGATGACATATAATCCATTTACCTTGGTTGCCACAAAAACCACTTTAAAATCCTTAATAATTTCAAAGGGGCCTCCCACACCCCTATATTCACAGCCTATGGCATCAAACATCCCCAATGAAAGGAGATTTCTCTTCAAAGTAGGAACATGCCTCACGTTCCTTATCAATTTGACTGAACCATCCTGCATGTTCAAGGACACAGGCTCTATTCCCACAACTCTACAAGTGTTATTGTTTCCCATATAGATCAGCTCACCATCCCACTCTTATAAGTGCAAAACCATTCCTTGGATGGTGTCATGTGGACTGAGCAACCAGAATCTAATACCCAATCTTGAGTCTCCATAGTATTCTGGTCTCCACCTTCTTTAGTAGCAGCTAAAGCATCTGAATAAACTAGGGAATTCTCTCCTACAGTAGCCTTGGTCTGTTTACCCCCCTTGTTCTGTTGGTTCAATTTTTTCTTCAAGGCATAGCAGTCTTTTTTCATGTGCCCCATTTTGTGACAAAAATGGCACTTTAACTTGAACTTATCACCACTGTTCTTTTTCCCCTTCCCATTGTTCTTGTTTTTCCCCTTCGAGAACAAGCCTTCACCTCCTGGTTGATCCTTCTTTGTCATTTGAAATTCAAGTTCTCTGACTCTCACAACTGATATGATAGCTTCTATGGTAATCCTTTCTCTACCGTATTTTAATGCAGTCTTCACATCTTTGAAAGATTCTGATAGAGAATTCAATAGTATGAATGCCTCATTCTCTTCTCCAATATTATCTCCAATTGATCTGAATTCAAAAGACAGTCTTTTGAACTTATTTAGATTATCTGTGAGGGACTTTGCTGCATCTATCTTGTAAGTGAAGAATCTTTCCCCCAAGAAAGCTTTGTTGGGCAGATCTTTGTTGAGATATATCCCATTCAACTTATTCCACAGGGCATAGACAGTAGGCTGGTCAACAATCTGTCTCAAAACACTATCTGTGACAATGAGAACAATGGTTTCATATGCATTTAATTCAATAGTTTTTTTTGTCTACCTCAGAGAGTGTTTCAGTGTACTTTGCAAGGTTCGTAATGGTCAAGAGAGCCTTCTGCTGCCCCAAGACTGCTTTAATCTTTGCTTTCCACAATTCAAAGTCTATCTTGCCCTTAAATTTCTCAATCTCATATCTGGTAGATGCCATTATTGGTCTTTAAGATTGACTATTCTGAATAAGGAATTCAAATCTTGGAGCTGTCTTGAACTGTTCACTGAGCTCTAATACCACTTGTTGTCCCAGATGACAAGATCTTCACGTTAACAATCACAAAACACTTAGATATAATGGTCGATAATAATTCAAGAGTTTGGGGAGGTAGAATGTTGAAGCTTGAAAATCTTTCTGTCGTTTACCAAATGGCTACACGATCGTGTAGATGATGCACCAAAAATTAAACGATAGTTCAATTCAGTAAACGATTAGAGGAAGCGTTAGACGATCATGTAGACGACAGTTGACTGAAGCTAGACGATCGTATAGATGACAAATGAGGAGCTAAACCATCGTATAGACGATTGGACACAGAGCTAAACAATCATGTACACAATGCGATAAAAACTACAAGATTGTGTAAACGATTATTTAGCAAATCTAAACGATCGTAGAGGTAAGAAGAAACGACACATGAGTTTAAGTGGTCTGGCCAAAGACCTACGTCCACTGCACAAATTGGGAGGTTCTCTTTTATTACTCTTTAAAGTATTACAGAAAGAATGTCTTGCTCTCTCGTTTTCTTATTCACTTTTACATTAATCTCACATTCATTTTCCTTTATATATGTGCAGGCGATTCAGTCAACGATGAAGCTTTGGTGGTTACAACACTTAACAGAAAGAGATCGACAATAGTTTAACTGCTAGCTGCGATGTTCTTCTTCTTGATTTCGAGTCTTTTTGTAACATTTTGTCTAAAAGTCCAATCAATCTCTACATCAAAAGGAAGGTCAGTTTGGCAACTTTGTCACATGAACTAAACAAATATATATATATATATATATATATCCAAAAAGACTACACGTTAGGTTAAGATCAGTAAAATTTTCTTAATATTAAATAAATTAAATAAGATTAATTCCCCGACAATGGTGCCAAGGACTTGACACGTACAAGTGTACATGTTGAATAATAATATAGTTAAAATAATCAAAAGACCAAGTATCATCCTTAATGAATTAGTAATTCAATCCTTCTAGCTACTAGGAAATCGTTCTAGTTTCATTTAGGGACTCGGAACATGATGATGATTTAATTGTAAACTAAAAAAGCAAGTAAAAAAGTTTAATAGGGATAATAATTAACTAAGACGTCATAGGATTTCAATTCCATTCAAAAGGCATGTGGAATAAAATAATTTTCGCGATCAATTTCAACATTAACTTGTCTAAAAGTTTAATATTCATGTTTTCTCTCTCGAGCTCAACCCTTTCTAACCTAACCATTAATCCTATTTTCATGTTATCAATAAATTAGGTGGAACATTAAGACTCTTCATGGTCGACCTCTAATGTTTTCATGTCATTCTCATGCCCAATCCAACACTAGTCTAGCATGCGAGTTGATAACAATCCATTGGTGATGAAGCACAAACATTCTAAAAAGCCATTGTCATAAATATAATCCAAAAAGTTTATAATAAACATCCACATCCTAAAGAATTCAATCTAATCCTAGACCTGCAAGAAAAATTAGCCACTCATGTTCAATGAATACATCACAATCATGCTGTAGAGAATACTAAAAAAAGAAATAGAGAAAATGAAAGATTAATCATCGATCTCGATCTGTTGCAAGCACTGCATCAACGTCACACTCTCGATCTTGGTCTAGCCAATCCACGCGATAAAGCTTTGAAACTCCTTTGTACCACAATCTCCTAGCCTCTGTGGAAACCCCTCGAACTTCTTTTGATTGACGATGAAGCACACATAAATAAAGAAAACCCTCGAGAGGCGTTGCAGTGCTATGCCTTTTTTCCCTTTAAATGTTGCAGCGCTAGCATACACTAGACCAAGATCTAAAACAATCCAACAACTTATATTTTTATAGCCAAATAAGTCTCGTAATTGAGACTTATCAATACTTCTGAACTTTCTAAAGCTTTGATAATACCTTTAAACTTTAAAAATGGTTAAAAAAATACCCTTATTGTCAGTATGTGGACAAAATTCGTTACTACATGATCGACCAAATGTGTATGAAGGATAAAATGAGAACAAATATGGTCTAAGTGCAAATATACATTATCAATGAAGTAATAAATCTTGGAGTATTCCAAGAGTATGAATCTCAAGACACTTTTATGCAATTCAATTTTTCTAAGAAAGAGTTTTTCAATGTAAACTAAGGGGTAGTAGATAAATAAGTGATTTTGAGGTTGAATGTTGATAAAAGCAATAAAGAAGAGTGTTGAATAGGGATACACTTATGTTTCAATCAAAAAAGCAATATGCTTTGGGCAATGCGACCACATCATACCAAGATAGTGACTTAGTTGTGGGTAGGAAATTCCTTCTATTTGGTCTTGTGTCAAGTTCCTTTAGGAGTTCTAAGTAGCTAACGCCTATATTTCTATGGTTAGCTAGATCTTAGATTAATTACATGCAATTCCTTTACCTATGGTATCCCTTATTTCTAAGGCGACGTGACAATCCTATTTCTAGGCTCTTAGTCCTATATTTCTTTGTGAAGTCAGTTTATATCCTAACATTCTCAGCATTAAGACTCCACTAGATTGTTAAATTAAGTTATTAGTCTAACTTAAAAATATTTATCCATAAAGTCAACAAAGAAAATGCAAAAGTCAGAGGTATGAAATATAAGCATTGCTCAAGCCATAAAACCCTAGGGTTATCCATATAACTGAACCCCTTAGAGCATTTAGCTCATGACTAACTATAAAAGAATGAAATTCATTACATCAAAATCATAGCTACAAGATGATGTTCAACGAATAAACAAAAGAAATAGAAAATTACAAGAAAATACATTAAATAATCCTGGAAATACAACTCAAGAGATCTTGGGACAAATCCTCAAGAGATCTATCTGAATATGGCATCCCATCATAAATTGCACGAACCACTATGGCTTGACCATTTTGGTTCCCTCATAAAAATCTCTCCACCCCATCGCGTGTACCACGTTTGTGATGAAGGTAGGAAGTGGTGTATTCTCTGGGAAAAATCCCATCTCAAGTAAGATTAGTGGTCTATTCTTTGGCGCTCTCTTCTCCTCGACTATGGGTGCTTTGCCCTTCTCTTCCCTCTTGGATGCCACTTTTCCCAACATCGCTTCCTTCTTTATGGCTTTTGCCACTTCCTTCACCGGCTGCTACTTCTTGCTTGTTGCTTTTTTCTTTTGTTCCTTCTCCTTCAAGATCCTTTTTTCTTCTTGAATTTTCTTCAAATTATGCTTGATGCATTGAGCCTTCTCCCTGCAGGCTCTCTTTTCCTCGTCGGTTTCTTCCCTCCATTCTTTTTCAAACTCTAGTGTGGCACGCTCCGTACTATCCATCGACTAGTTCAGCCTTACTTGCGACAAGACCCAACTCTTTCAATATCCTCATCGCATAGTTCATGATGAAGCTCCATCACGATGATGAAGATTTTGGCTTCCTTTCTCAACTCATGAAAGCCCTTCTTAACCATCTTAGCCTTAGTGGCCAATTTTTCAGCCAATCGTTCAACAGAGGATGCGAACAAGACTATTACTTCTTCTTCATTTCTTCTTCGACTCTCCTCCGCTTTCTTTCGTTGAAGGGGATCTTCCTCTTCATCTAGAAGATCAATGCATTGAGTCTTCGCCTTCTTGTCACCTTGTTTCTTCGCATTCTTTTGCTCGAATGCGGCGAACATCTTTTTGAGGGGCCCTTCCTTGATACTTATAGGGCTTGGCGCATTAGATGCTAGCACCTCAGGGCCACTTACTGTATGCCCAGAACCATGCGGTGAGACTTCAGATCTAACCCCAATGCCTTCATCTTTGAGGGATTCAAGCAACTTCAAATTTTTTAGAATCTTTCCGTATACCTCTCACTTGTCCCTTCACCTTGCTTCAGTGGCATTAGAAGTTTGTGGTTGAACACGTTCTTGTGGGGATGATGAACGTGATGATGGGGGTTCAAGTCGAATTAGGGAGGTGGTCCTAATGAGGTTAGGACTGAATGGTGGAGGAGCCACCATATTTGGTGGTGGAGCGTATATCGACGTGGGGGTGATTGGGAAGGTTATGGGTTGGAAGGTGGCCGATGGTGTGACCACCTTGTAGGAAAAAGAGGATGTGGCAGCTTGTGTGGAAGAGGTGACCTTTTGGTGGGCCATTGGTGTAGAAAGGAAATATCGGTGATCGGAAGGCTTGGTGAAGGGAAAAAAGGTGATGATCGTTAGATAAGGGGCTTGTTGAAAATCGAAAAATCTTAGGGTTCTTTGAAAAGCGTAGGAAAAAAAGGGGAAGAAATAGGGTTTAAATAAGTGCATGAAGGAAGGGGAAACGATCGGTTGCTCGCTCAAGGATTGATGTCATCATGATGCATGTGCAATAAATAAGATGTGAAAGAATGTCAGGTGGTGCTTCTGATAGCGTCTTTTCACTATCCTAACGGTCAGCTTTTGTCATTCGAGGTTCCCTCGCCTATGACGAGTTTGACTGAGATGCGTTGAGTTATGATTCCAACGTATTCCACGACTCAGCACAACACTCAACGCTTTTAAACCTTATTCATGACTCACACCGATCCAATCTTATGAAGCAATCATATTTCACAAAAAATTCAAGAAAGTAATCAATTAAGAAATAAGCGAAATAAAAGAAAAGCATAAAAGGATATGATGCGTCCCTGAAAAGATGTCAACTTTCTCAGGCAGGGACTTTTCAATCGTGATTATTCATGATTTCGTAGATCGATGGAGGCTTTTTCACGATCAAAATCACCTCTAAAATATGGCTTGATCTTTTGGCCATTAACTTTGAATACATTTTCCGCATCTTCATGCGTTAGCTCTACCTCTTTATGAGGGTAGATCTCCTTAATAATAAAGGGTCCCGACCAGCACAATTTCAATTTACCTAGAAACAAACGTAGACATTAGTTGAATAACAAGACTTTTTGACCAACTTCAAAAGTTTTCTTAGTAATGCATTGGTCATGCCAATGCTTCATGCGCTCTTTGTAGATCTTGGCATTTTCGTATGCTTGTAATCTCCATTCATCTAGCTCTAGCAACTACAACTTTCTTGCTTCTCCCGAGGCTTCCATATTAAAGTTGAGCTTCTAGGTGGCCCATAATGCTTTATGTTCAAGTTCCAAAGGCAAATGGCAAGCTTTACAAAAAATCAGTGCATATGGAGACATTCTGATGGGCTTTTTATATGCTGTGCGATAGGCTCATAGCGCCTTATCCAGCTTTTGTGCCCAATCTCTTCATGTTGTATTGACAACCTTTTCAAGTATTGATTTGATTTACCGGTTGGACACATCAGCTTGACCATTTGTTTGATGATGGTAAGTTGTAGTGATTTTGTGATGAATATTATATTTAACCAAAAGCTTGCTGACGATGAGATTGATGAAATGAGTTCCTTTGTCGCTTATGATGGCATGTGGGGTGCCAAAGCGAGTGAAAATATTTTTCTATAGGAATTTCGAGACAGTTTCTGTATCATTTGTAGCGCATGAAATTGCTTCGACCCATTTTGAAACATAAATAATAGCTACCAGAATGTAGCCGTGGCCATTGGAGGGCGGGAATGGGCCTATGAAGTCGATTCCCTATACATCAAACAATTCAACTTCTAGGATAATGTTCAACGATATCTCATTTCTTCCGAAAATGTTCCCTATGCGTTGGCAGTTGTCGCACTTCATAACATAGTCTTTGGCATCTTTAAACAATGTGGGCCAATAGTACCCACTCTGAAGTCCTTTTGTTACTTTGCGCTGACTTCCAAAATTGCCACCGAATGGTGACTTATGACATTGATATAAGATGCGATGAAAGGAAGTTTCTAGAACACATTGCCTTAGTATATGATCTGGGCCTCTTTTATAAAGATGTGGCTCGTCCCAGTAGTAAAACTTACATTTATGCATAAGTTTCTTCTTTTATTGTGAAGAATATTCCTCTAGGAATTGCTTGTAGACCATAAAATTAATAATGTCTGCATACCAAGGCAAGAATTCATCAACTTTTAATGTTGTTTTATTAGGAAAAGAAGCGTTCACTTCTGGCTGGCAGCGATCACACTCAACATTCTCAAGGCACGACAGATGACTTGCAACTTTATTTTTTGATCCCTTGCGATCAATAATTTCAGTATCAAATTCTTACAAGAGTAATACCCATCTGATTAATCGCGACTTGGCATCCTTCTTGGTCATAAGGTATTTGATGGTTAAATGATCCGTATGAATGATTACCTTCGATCCCAACAAATATAGTCTAAATTTTTCCATAACGAACACCATTGCAAGCAATTCCTTCTCGGTTGTTGTATGATACTCCTGTGTACTATCAATAGTTTTGTTTGCATATGCGATTGGATGAAGAACTTTGTCCTTGCGTGGGCTAAAGTTGCACTCATTGCATAATTACTTGCATCCCACATCAATTCAAATGGTCTTGACCAATCAGGTGTGATTAGGAGCTGTGATTAGCGATTCTTTTAATGTTTCAAATGCTCTTGAGTAGTTAGGATCAAATTTGAAAGGTTTATCTACTTCCAATAGAAAATTCTATGGGTTTCCAATTTTAGAGAAATCCTTAACAAATTTGCAGTAGAATTCAACATGTCCAAAGAAGCTTCAAAATGTTTTCACGTTGGTAGGTCATAGCAATTTTTCTATGCCTCAATTTTAGCTTTGTCAACTTCCAGTTCAAATTTAGACACCTTGTGTCCAAGCACAATTCCCTCAGTTACGAGGAAATAACATTTCTCCCAATTCAAAACCAGGTTAGTGTCTTCGCGTCTCTTCAAAATCTTCTCAAGATTTACTAGACATATTTCATATGTCTTGCCATATATTGAGAAGTTATCCATACAAATTTCAATTGAATCTTCAAGATAATCATAGACGATGCCATCATGCCCCTCTAAAAGGTGCTTAGGGCATTACATAACCCGAAGGGCATGCGCCAGAAGGCAAATAATCCATAGGGGCAGGTGAAAGTTGTTTTTTTCTTGGTCCTTAGGTGCGATCATGATCTGGTTGTACCCCGCATAGCCATCTAGGAAGCAAAAGAAGTTGTTCCCTACTAATTCGTCCAACATCTGATCAATAAATGGTAGGGAAAAGTGATCCTTCTTAGTAGCTGCATTGAGCTTCTTATAGTCCATACATATTCTGCAATTTGTAACCGTACACATTGAAATTAGTTCGTGGTTTTGGTTGGGAACTACAGTCATTTTTCCTTTTTCAGGATGTATTGCACGAGACTAATCCACGTGCTATCTGAAATAGGAAAAATAATTCTCGCATCCAACCATTTAACAATTTCCTTCTTGACAACTTCCTTTATCGTAGGGTTGAGTCTGTGCTAGTGTTCAACAAAACCTTCTTTTCCATCCTCGAGTATGATTTTATGCATGTAATAGGATGGACTAATTCCCTTGATATCAGCTAGGGTCCACCTTATCGCCTTGATATATTTCTTCAAAACCTTCAAGAGAGCATATTTCTTCTCTTCTGAGAGTGTTGCTAAAATAATGATAGGTAAAGTACCATTCTTACCAAGGAACGCATATTTCAAGTGGATAGGGAGTGCTTTCAATTCTAAAACGAGCAATTGTTCGAGCAAAGGCTTGATTTTTTCCTTCTCGATCTTCTAAACCCAAGGGTTCAACATTCCTTTTATATATTTTATCGCATAATAGGATTCAAATATTGCGATTGCCTCATCCTTCAATTCATTTCTTTATTGATTTCAAATTCTAGCCTACAAGGCCAAACCTCTTCCAAGTCAGCCATTTCACATGCGTTGATCTCATCCGGATATTCCATTGCCTTAAGAATGTTGAACTTCATCTTCTATTCATTAACTTGCATGGTGATTTCTCCCTTGTGCACATCAATTTGGGTTCTTCCTATGGATAGGAAGGGTCTTCCCTAAATGATGGGTATATCTTTATCTGCTTTGTAGTCTAAAATAATGAAATCAACTAGCAGGATGAATTTTTCCACTTTCACGAGTACATCTTCTAGTTTTCCTTCTGGGTGTACCAAGGAACGGTCCACCAGTTGCAATGTAACTGTGGTAGATGCAGTTGCTTGAAGATTGATATAGGCATAAGATTGATGTTGGCTCCAAGGTCGTATAGGGCTTACCCTATATAAACTCCTCTAATGGAACAGTGAATAGTGAAACTCCTTAGATCTCGCATTTTGGGAGGAATAATGGTGCTACAATCTTGTGTTAATGCGACGGTCTCGTAATTTTCCAGCTTTCTTTTCTTTAATATGATATATTTTAAAAATTTGGCATAAGATGATATCTGCTCTAATGCCTTGATAAGTGGAATGTTAATATAAATTGCTTTAACACTCCGAGGAAGCGTTGGAATTGGCCTTCATCATTCTTCTTTCTCAATCTTTGTGGGTATGGAGGTAGTTGCACCTCATTTGATGCCTTCGAAGTAGAAGCTATTGTAGATGAATCTCTGCGTTCCTCTTGGTTTTCATGCAATGGTACTTGTGGTTCCTGTATTGATTGTGTGTCAGTGTGTTCATCAAAAGAATATTTCTATGCCTCATTGGTAGGCTTACTTGGTTTTTCCTTCAGATCTTCTTTCATGATGCGAACACTTCCTAATGTCACTGCGTGACATTGTTCTTTGCCTGAACGTCTACATTGTGAGGAACTTCAGTGTTACTTGGTAGTGAGCCTTGTGGTATGTTTTTCAACTCTTCAACGATCTATCCCATTTGAATTTCAAGATTTTGAATGGACGTCGCTTGATTTTGTAGAATCGCCTCATTTTTCTCTATGTATTCTTTTAACAGATTTTCTAAAGGTGAAGTTGCTAGTTGTTGCGATGAGTTTAATGCTTGTTGGTGCCCATTCTATCTTTGATGGAATCTAGGTGGTCTATCTCTAAAGGCACTGTGATGGTTTACGTGTGCTTGTTGATTTCCTCCCCATGAAAAATTTGGATGGTTTCGCTAGCCAGAGTTGTAAGTATTTGAAAATGGATTATTTTTGACAAAGCAGACAGATTGTGGGTTACGTGGGCATACCTTAAATGAGTGAGGTTCTTTGTAGAGAATGCAATTCTCATTGGCCATCTAGGTGACCGTATTCACCTACCCATTTCTGATGCCAGTTTTTGTCATAGTCATCCTGACAACAAACTCATCATTGCATTCACCTGCGTCTGAAGTAATGCGATAGCATGGTTGCTGTGCCCTCTCTCGTTTGTTATTGAACCATATTCGCTTTCCTTTCAATACTCACAGTTTTTTGAGATATGATCGAGGATGTTTTTAGCTTCAACATAAGTATTGTCCAGCTTGTTGCGATAACGTTCACAACTTTTTAAGATGCTAAATTGAAGTCATAATAGAAAATCTCCATTGGTAAACAATCAGGGAGTCCATTGTATGGACAATCTCTGACTAGCCTTTTGAACCTTGCCCACGCATCACTTAGTTTTTCATTTTCTTCTATTGAAAATTTGTGATCAACCTTCTTCTTTTTGTGTTTTCTGTAGGTGGAAAGTATTTCTTCATAAAATTCTCCATAACTTGTTCCCACGATGTGATTTCATCAGGTTTAAGTGAATAGGCCCACTTTTTGGCATCGTCACATAGTGAAAATGGAAACAAGTTGAGCCTAACTTTTGCAGAAATAATGTTGGGGAATACAAATGCATTGCAGATTTCGATGAAACTCCTCAAATAAGCATGAAGATCTTCGTCTCTTCTTCCTTCAAATTGACTAGCTGTCTGAATCATCTGGAGCATAATAGGTTTCATTTCAAACTTGGAACTATCTATTGTTGGTCGCATGATCCCAGGTGAGAAATCATATAGGATTGGTGAAGCATAGTCCCTGATGGGTTTAAGTGAATAGGCCCACTTTTTGGCGTCGTCACATAGTGAAAATGGAAACAAGTTGAGCCTAACTTTTGCAGAAATAATGTTGGGGAATACAAATGCACTGCAGATTTTGATGAAACTCCTCAAATAAGCATGAGGATCTTCGTCTCTTCTTCCTTCAAATTGACTAGCTGTCTGAATCATCTGGAGCATAATAGGTTTCATTTCAAACTTGGAACTATCTATTGTTGGTCGCATGATCCCAGGTGAGAAATCATATAGGATTGGTGAAGCATAGTCCCTGATGGGTTTAAGTGAATAGGCCCACTTTTTGGCGTCGTCACATAGTGAAAATGGAAACAAGTTGAGCCTAACTTTTGCAGAAATAATGTTGGGGAATACAAATGCACTGCAGATTTTGATGAAACTCCTCAAATAAGCATGAGGATCTTCGTCTCTTCTTCCTTCAAATTGACTAGCTGTCTGAATCATCTGGAGCATAATAGGTTTCATTTCAAACTTGGAACTATCTATTGTTGGTCGCATGATCCCAGGTGAGAAATCATATAGGATTGGTGAAACATAGTCCCTGATGGGTTTATTGCGATTATTAGCTAGAAGAATGAGGTTGGTAAGAGCATCCACATTATCATTGATTACTGCATGCGACTCTCTTGGATCATCTCATTGACCAGCCATCCTCTGAGCTCTATTCCTTTGTCTTCTTTTTTTATTTGTATTTCTTCTTCTGCGAAAGGTCCTCTCGATCTCTAGGTCGTACACAAGCTCAGGTGTAGATCCCTCACACATAAAACATTTGCACCTTTCTCACAGATAAGGGTACAATACGCAAAAAACCAAGGTCTGCGAAAATCAGAAACAATAATCTTAATATACATAGTTACCGCAATCTCCAACAACGACGCCAAAAAATTGATGCATTTTAAATATGTAATGGAATAAATGCTATGTGATGTCTTATTAATGCATTTCTTTATCTAGTTAAACCTAAGTATAAGTCTAATTAGAGTCCTGGTGAATCTAGGGTCAAACTCAGGGATTGTGTTCTATATATGCGATGGTAAATATTGTTTCAATCTTGGCGCGGGTTGTTTACTAAATATGCGATAATTTTGATCCTATTCTATTGCTAAAATAAAGAGTGATGAATGCGATAGAAATCAAACTTGAGAGCGAAATAGCCTATGTGAGAAATACAAGATTCAAATGGATGAAGGTAGGGTTGAGAAAAATATTCACCAATATTCCTAAGTAAAAGCATAAATCATGCTTTCAAGCAAACTACTAAAAAATTACAACCTACACAGTGTATTTAGTCACAACATTATATCTTTAGGATGCATGCGATGAGTATTTGACATAAAAAATGTTTCTTTATTTCTAAAGATGCCTTCTTATTGTTTTATGAGGTCTAAATCCTTGGTCTTTTCAAACCTAGATTTAATCTACTTAGAATAATCTTTCAACTTATTACAATAGTTTATAAAGCATACATAAAATAAGTTGCATGATTAAGCCTTACTTAGTTCATGTTAGCTGCAATGTTTCTCAACCCATAAAGAAATTAGTTGCTCATGGTAAAGATTGAGGAGATAGATAAGAGATAAACTGTAAATGCATTCATATTGAAAAAAAGAAGTCTTTCAACGTTTACACTATACAAATAACAACTATAGAAGAAAGAGATAGAGATAGAAAGTCAAGCCGTGGTATGCAATTTCTTGCTCCCTCTGGCTCTATAGACGACTGCTTCACAAAGAGTGTGTTGAAGATAAGGTTCCTTTTTTACTTCTAGAGAGGAATCCTAAGCCTTCACTTTAGATTTCACGAGGGCTCGAAGGGGAAGTGTTTTTGAAGTAAGAATTTGGGCAGAGTTTTTCTCAAATGTCTTCGTTCTTATGATGCATGGAAATCTCGTTGGATATTTATAGCCATCAAAGAGCAACTTTTTCTTCTCTTACTAATGATTATGTTGATAAGGTGCATTAAATTCCATATCCTAATGTGTCGTCTGCTCCACATCAAAAGTTCATTGGCTCTGCCGTGAAGTTTTCTTGTCAACTACCAACTTGGTCTCTAATTTGACTTCCATCGTCCATGCGTCATGTCATCCTTTATTGCATAAGGCTACCAACTTGTTCAACTATGTGATTCCAATGTTGCCGTTGAGAATTCCTTGCGATTGCATAAGTAGATTTCTTGTACCCAAAAAATATGTTTTTTTATAACTTTCGTAGATAGAGACTTTGTGCGTGTGTGATCATATGATATAATTATTTTTATGAATTTCTCATCATAGCTGTTGCATTTTCAGAGCTTTTTTTCCTAATTGTTATAGATAAAAAAGGTAAAATAACTTGTATTTCTACAAGTTATCAAGTGCGAATCTGAAAAATTAGGGTTTTCTGATGCGGCCACAGGGAATCTGGTGATGTGAAAGCAGTGAAGTCAAAGTCTACAAAATAGTAAAAGAAATCTGTCTAAAAGCTCATATAATCAACCCAAATCATTAAGACCACACTTTAGACAATTCAAAGACATGTGATTGGTCATTTTGTCTAATTTAGGACAACCCGAGGTCAAAATATCATATAAAGTACTATTTTTGCTAAAGAAAAGTACTAAAATAGATGGTAAAAACATGCTCTTTTTGACATCGATTAGTACCCCATTTAAAAATATATCTCTAAACTTTCAAAAGATGCATTAGTTCTCTAAACCCTTAAAAAAAGTTTTAAAATGTTTTTATCGTTAATATAATCAATTTTTTTGTCATATAGAAAATTTTTATTTTTTCTTCATTTGTCCAATTCTCAATTTTCTCACAAACTAAACAGAACCCAAAACTTCAAGCGACGTTAAAGCATAAAATTCCACAAAGTCCCAAAATCAAAATCCCTCCTCAAAACTCAACAAAATGATGTCAAATGCAAAAAGAACTAACAAAGAATATCATCTTTGATCATGGGGAACTTTCTGACTAGTCATTTTTTCTATTTCATCATATTGGTTGTTCTCAAAATTATGACCCAAATTTTCAACAGATCTCTCTTTTTGTATATTAAACTCAAATGATGTATTAACACATCTTCAACTACTAATGTAGAACATAATCAAAACATTCAAGTTTTAAGGTCTTTTGGTGATTCCATTGTACTCTTTCTTCTTGCTAACCTATAACTTAATTGAAGGGGATAGTTTAGATATTGAGGAATGAAAGAAGAGGAGTAAGAGAGTAGCGAAGAAGAAAGAAAAATAAAAGAGAGAAAATAGAGCAGTGTTAGACCATAATTGAATAGGAGGAGAAAAAAAGAAATAGAAGAGGGAGGTGATTAATGTACATGAATGATTTCCATCCACGTACTAATAGTACAAGTATTGTTAACTTTTTTTTAAAAAGGTTAAGGCATAATAAGGCCATGTTTACTACCTTGTAAACGTAATTCATCAATGGTAATTTGAAAAATAGGTCCTATTTGATTACGTTTACCAGTGTCCTGTATTGTAATGAAATGTCGACCCTACTATGAAATTTGAAATCGAAAAACGTAATCCTATTGTGCCAGAGAGGGTAATCAATCCAATTATATTTTATTATTACGTAGGACCCACATCCTCTTTTTTACTAACTTTTCATTATTTACCATTTTTATTACGTTATCAGAGTAAACATACCAATGAATTTTTTTTATTACGACTGCATCAATTGTGTAGTAAACACAATCAAAAGAATCTCATTCCTTTTGTGATTGAGGTTCATTATAATTGATACATGAATGTAAAAACTATTACGATTGGTGCAATTTGACTACGGATTAGTAAACATGGCCTAAGTGTAACTTTTGAAAATTTAGAGGTGTTTTTTTAAACGAGATACTAGCAGTATTTGTCCACATACTAACAATAAAGGTATTTTTGAACATTTTTCTGTAGATTCAAATGTATTATTAAAACTTTTGAAAGTTTAGAAATATTTTTGAAACAAAGCACAACGTTAGTTAAAAGGTATTTTCTATAACTTATTGAGAAAAATAATAATAAAGTTTATGATGTAAAATGAACCATTACCCAAAATGATGATTAGAAAAAAAAAAAGAAAACAAATCCAAAAAAATGTGAGATGGAGACCAAAAGAGAAGAAACGAAAGCGAGGGCCAATGGGCAATGGGCGACGGGCGACAAACATAAGCATAGAGAGTGGATTTTGGCGTTAGTTTGGTGAGACAACAACGTCTTCAGACTCAAGAGAAGGACGTATGTGCTGACAAGCTTCGCCGAAAGATAAGAAGCCCCTCTACTTTTTTTCTTTCTTTTCAAACAATTATTATTCAATTGGGAATCCATTGATTTTTTCCCCTCGTTCAATTGCGTTATCTCCTTGGCATTTTTCAGCAGCAAATCCATTATTCATTAGTTTAAAATACATCGTTTGGATTTGATTCTTAATGGGTTTTTTTTTTTTTTTTTTTTTTTTTTTTTTGAAGGAATATGAATAGACAAAGCGAATGGTCCAAAATGCACACCAAGTGTTTGTGAAAATGTTTGCGTCATTTTTATATGCATATGGCGTTGGTTGGGCGGGCAGGGGGAAAAAAACGTACTGCCAGCGCCGCCCATGGGCGGATTAGTCATCTACCCTGACTCATCTCCACATTATACACGAAGGGTATGTTATTTTTTTCCTTTGAATCACTGCTTTTTGATGGGGAATTTATATTCAAAACTGTGCATGTTTTATTTTTCTATTGTGAATTCTTTGTCAAATTAGAGCTACTCTGGTCCCACCATTTATGATCCTTTGCCCTCTTCATTTGTTTATGTTAGATTCCCTTCCATATGACATGTATGTGTGTGTATACATGTTTATATATATTTATAGATGTGGTAGCTAAAGTCAATATATGATTTGGATAGTGTTTGTCTGGAAAATGAGGATGGCAACCACTTTGGGCCCTTACCTTAGTTCATACCATGACCCTGCCTTTTTTAGACTTTGGGATTTTCTTGAAAATTATTTTTGAGTTATTTAATGTGTTTTCAATGGATTTTGCAATTTTGGATGCCCACATATTGTTTTTCTTCATCTGATTGTGATCTTGACCCATTAAATTTACTTTTTCTTGTATTTTGACTAGTTATTATGCATTTTTTTTTGGTTCTTTTTTCTTTTTTTAAATAAGGAAATGTAACTTCTTTTTTTTTTTTTTTTTTCTTTTTTTTTGTCTTTCCAATTTACTAATTAAAAGAACTTGTTAAAATTTTCGCGATGTGTGGTCACATGATCAGAAAGGAATTTGAAATTTCTTAAAAAGCATTTTAAGGTGCTTTTAAGTGAAACAGTTAATTAATATTAATACAAAAAAAAATATTTCACATTGAAATGATACTCTTAATAGTCATCTCAAATACCTTTTTTAAAAACATAGTTTTTCTTTCTTCTTTTTCCTGTCTGCCGCAAAAGTACCTTCATTATAATTATAGTAAAGATTAATAACAATTCACCCAAATGTTTAGTTATATACTCTTAACATAGTTTTTTAGTGCTCTTCATTGAAGGACTTGGGTTAAAACCACTTTAAAAAGTCTTTTCTTCCAAAGCATTTAAGAGGTACTTTTGACTTTTTTCCCATTGTGTTACTCCCAAATATTAACCTCTACCATTCTAGTGACTAAAATCCTTTAACAAATAACAAATATAAACCCATGTGGGATTGAGGTTTGGATCAATCTCTAATAATAGAATAAAAATTGATATTCTCTCCTCCACTTTAGAACAAAATTAGCCTCTAAACCAAAAAGTCAAGCACTTTTTTATTAATTATGATGATATCATCTAGGAAAGGTATCTTCCAAAATTGTCAAATAAACTTTAGTACTATGGTTTCATCATAATGATAACTTAGAGGAAAAAAGAGAGACCATCAAATTCATGTAAATTTTTGGGGCTTGGTCGGCTAGAAAACCCCAAATGACATGACTTGGCATAATCCCCACTTGCCACAAGTTTCTTTGTTAAGTAGTGCTCTTTCTGTTACCAATTACAAAGATGTAGCTTTATTTTGTCTATAAGCTTAAACAGATGGCCTAAACCCTCCTCCTTTTGATCACTGTGATTTGGAAAAAGTTGCTTTCATTATTGATGGAGAGAAGAAAAGTTTTAAATAGGAATAACAATATAACATAGAGCTTCTAATCAATATGGATTTTTGCTTTTGTGCTTTTGTGTTTTTGTGTGATCAAAGTATCAACTATGGACCACTTGGCAGCTTGTGAAGAATGTTAATATTGATACAATTAAGTTTACCTTAACCCATCAACTTAAACTTTTTGGGTTTAGTGGTGATTTAACATGGTACCTAATTTAGAGGTCGTATATACGAACTCCTATAGTATCTTTTTCTCTCTAAGTAGAATTGATTTCTATTTGTTGTGCCTTCTACAGATTTTTAAGTCTCCAAGTGAGAGAGAGTATTAAAGTATTTTGATATTATTAAATTTAATGCAATCCATTAGCTTAGCTTTTGGATTTATAATGGTTTAACCGTGGGCATGAGCTTCAACCATTAGCAACGAAGCTTTTATTTGGGCCTAGTTCAGACTAGGCTTACTCTTAATGTTTTCAAGAAAAATATCAATCTATATTCCTTAACTTTGAAGTTGTATCAATTAAAATTCTTAACCATTAATTATATCAATTTAAATCCTGAATTTTCCGTGTCTTGATTGTATCAATTTATACCCTCTATTATGTTTCATTTGGATAAATATTTTGTGAAACATATAATTTTATCACTTAAACCTCTAAACTTTCATAAAAGAATCAATTTAGACTCGCAATTCGGATTTCTTTTAAAAATAACTATGCATCAATTACAATAGTCCATTTGTTTATCTTACATTTAAAGAAGCCTACGCCACAAGTAAGAATTGATGCATGGGCGATTCTTAAAAGATATCTTATTTAAATTGATACACATGTGAAAATTTCGAAATTTAATTAATACAATTATAAGTCTCATAGTATGTTGATCTAAATGAAATATAATTGAAGGTGTAAATTGAAACACTTGCTGAAGTTAAGGGTTAATCAATACCATTATTAGAATTTTAATTGATAACTTTAGTTTAGGACTATAAACTCTCTTTGTTCACATCTACCTTCATATTTGGAGAAAACAAAAAGTGATGGAATATCTTTAGAGTGAGAATCCTTATTAGAGTCAGAGAAAGAGAGGAAGGGAGGCTTTTTTTTCAGTGAAAGGAGAGCATTGGAGAGAAAAAGAGAGATTTTTTTTTTCTTTGGAAGAAAAGTGTAGAGAGAGAAAGTAACAATTGTTTAAAGGAACAAGGGAAGAATTTTCTCTCTGTGGAAAAACTCAAAATTTAAATCTTAAATTTTCTCTAGCCCATATGTGGAACCATCCAAATGTTGACACCCAAATTTTATGAATTTTATGTGAAAATCAATCATCTTATATTTTAAGAATTTTTTTGACACCCCAAATGTTGTAGGATCAAATAGGTTAACTTGTGTGATTAGTCGAGGTGTGTCCGGACTTGAGCATATATATAAAAGAAATTTCTTGACAGAATCCGAGGTAGTAGGTGAGTGATTCTTCTGCATGGAGCAATTGGAGAATGACACGTGGTGACGAAGGGCATGAGTGACCCTTGAGTGGAGAATAACTTGGGGGAACCCTAAGATGAGAGGGTTGGTGCTTTTATGGAATAAAATAACATGTTATGCTCTGATCAAATGCATTATAAAAGCAAGGGGTTGGTTGGTTGGAACCTCCCACAGACACAACAACACAACAACAAAGATGATGACAGATTCTGCTTTCAACTTTCAATTCACCACCCTCTTCATATTTACACAAACCAACCAAGCTTGTAATCTACACCTTTATTTATTTATTATTTATTATTATTATTTTGTATGTTCATTGATGACCAATTCTAGAATCGTTAATGACTTAATTTTAAAAAACAAATAAAAACTAACCTTTTGTTGATGTCATAGAACACTATTGTGTTAGAGACGTCTCCCCTATCGTGAAATAATCAAGAGCGCTAACGCGATATTTATTTCAATCTTGATATTTTTTCTAAAGATCAAACATCGTTTTTTTAAAATCAATATTCGAACAATTAATGATTAAAAATGATAACCGCGTTAGACCTCTAACGATTTTGCAATGAGTGAGACATCCTTAATGCGATATTGAAGTGGTGGGTGCTTAAAAAGTTACTTTTTATTGAATTTTTAGAATTGGGTCATTCAACATTAAAACTATTGAGATTGAGTCATTCGAACAAAAATCTCTTTATTTTTAAAAATGTATTGTAGGTATAAATTAAGCCTTCGATACAATGTGAATTTGGAATATAGATGACGATGGTGAAACAAAATATACATTCGATCAAAATCATGTGGTATATTTAATATGCCCTCGTTTTGAACTACTTACCAAGTTCATTTTATTTATTGTGCATTTATTTGCTTTCTTCTAATAATGTACTTCCATTGTGTTATGTCCAATAAATATTGAACTGGGTGTTAAAAGGACTAAAATTAACAACCCTAGAGAGCCTTAAAAGTTTTAGGATCAAATTTGTGTGGAATTTCACCTTAAAACTTTAACGGAAAAAATATCTTTTTGGTTGATAAATTTTAAGTTTAATTTTTATTTAGTCTCTATGTTTCAAAATGTACACACTTTTAGTTCTTAAGATTTTCGTTAGATTTCAATTTAGTTTCAAAATGTTATAATTTTATCCTTGAACATGAATTTTGTTTCAATTGGGTCTACAAATTTTAAGATTAACAATTTTAACGTTGATTTTTCATTGAATATCCACTTTCCATCTTTAGTTTAATGCTTAAAATATTATTGATTAAGTTTTACTATTTTTCCATTGCTATTAAAATTAGTTTTAAAATTTCAATTCATAATTACTCTTAGAGAAAAAATTTCAATTTATATTCCTTAACTTTCGGATTGTATCAATTCAAATATAAAATTAATAATTATATTAATTTAAATCATAAAATTTTATAAGTGTATCAATTTACACATTTCAGATTTAGTTTTATTGTGTGAGCCATTTTTTTTTCAAAATTAAACTTCTAAATTGTCATATTTAAAAATCGTTAATGCATCAATTTTTACATATATGTAAACTTCAAATGTTGATTCAATAAAATAGATGATTATAACTTTAAAAAAGTCTTAATTGAGTTTAAATTAATTTGCTTAGGTAAGCTTAGAGATTTATTTGTAAAATTATAAGTCTCACATGATGTTTATCCTAACAAAACATAATTAAAAGTTTAAATTAATACATTTGTGAAATTTCAGGGTTTAAATAGTTATAATTATTAATTTATGATTTAAATTGATACAACCCCAAGCTTCAAGAGTATAAATTGATATTTGTAGTATTTAGTGAAATCTCTAAACTTAAGAACAAAACCGAAACAAAAATGACAAAGTATATTATAAAACCTACTCAAAATTTAAAGATTAAAAGTGTAACATTTTGAAATCTAAAGATTAAATAAAAACTAAACCCAAAATCTAGGAACCAAGAAAGTATTTTTCCCGATCTTAAAAGCAGCCTATTCCACTTAAAATACATACCAGTCAAACAGATTCTAAAATTATCATATCTAATGAACAAGTCCATCACCAATAGATTAACACAACCCAAATCAGCATTTTGCCACATTGATAAGCTACCTATTAATATCAGTAATTTATTAAAAATGAAACAGAAAGGTACTTTTGCAAATTGTTTACAAGCATTCCTAAACCCAAAAGAAAACCTAGAAAATGGGAGTCAACATCTTATTCATATAAAAATTTAAGGGTCAAGCATCCTACACAAAAGCAAGACACTCGTGTCTCAGCCTTCTAACGTTTTGACAACAAGAAAACAAGGTGGGGGAAAAGATAGAGAGAAAGCATTAAAGGAGCATGGTCGGAAAGAATCACAAAAGAAAGAAAGAAAAAAAAAAAAAAAAAATACAAAGAGGAAGTATTGATAGGGAGGGGGTGGCAAAAAGGAAACAGCTTTTTGCTGGAAATAAATAATAGATAAGATGATATAAAGTTTAAGGTTGGCTGCTACAACATCACAAGAGGGGTTTTGTAGAAAGAAAAACTATCTCTAAGGACTGAAAAGTAAAACACTCACTTTTTATTTATTTATTGTTTGGCATCAAGGAAATGAGTGATTCACGGGTAATAAAGTGAGTTTCAGCCAAAGCAAAGCCATCTCACTTGGCTGGTTGATCCCTGCAAGAGAGAGAAATATATTAAGGACTTTTTTTCTACAGCCATACACTACACGCAACCATATGATTTGGACAATTCATAAGTTCCATAAAGTAACTTCCAAGAAGCACTGAAATCCATGGAGATCAATGTTAGAAAATTATTATTTGAGACGTTGAGTTAGTTACTATAGTTAGTAGATTATAATAGTTGGTATGTTATAATAGTTTGTGCTTGTAGGAAATAGTAAATACTGTAAGAAAGAGAGAGAGGATGAGCAAGAAATAGTGTAACAAACGAGAGACAGGGGATGAGCAAGACATAGTGTAACAAATGGTATAACAAAAAAAAAAAAAAATACTAATAATAATACTATAGTTACTTGTAGGTTATAATAGTTGGAACTACCCATTATAATAATTGGAGTTCCAAATATGGAGAGGGCTCACACCACCCACTTGCAGCTAATAGCCTACTCCACCTACTTGAAGTTGAAGGCCAAAACAACCCCTTAATTTGTAATATTACATGAGTAACTACTTATATTTACAATTTCACATATCATTATATCATATATTATTTTAATTCGTGGCGTTTCTACTCTTGCGACAAACAATCAACAAAGATGGTGTATATATAAAAAAGCATACCATTATAGTACTCGAAAATTTTCATTCAGATGTGTTTGTGTGTTCTCAATTACTATTTGACAAGATGAAAGAGGTATATATTCCAGTCAACAATCTTTTCAGCTAATACACAAATTTAAAAGAAGGTTAAATAATATTTTGGTCCTTCGGGTTGGGCTTGGCCCTTGTTTGTTTATTACACACATCTATATATATATGATTGTGAAAAATACTAAAACTATTGGTAATGAAACATAAACAAAATTTCTACAAATTTAGGGACTAAAACGGAATAAGTATGAAATTTCAAGGACCAAAATAGAATTTCTAACACTTTAAAAGATTATTTCAGGCTACAACCAGAACATTTAAGATGTGTTTGGGACGAAGACTATCCTAAGACTATAATAACCACCTTTTTCTATAGTAAATACTATTTTGTATTTTCAATTAGCTACAGTCAACATTATTTCAAAACCCCCATTTGCTACCGTATTTACTATTTGCTACAATTTTTACTATTTTACATTCATCATTTTTTTTTATTCATTGCTACAGTATTTACTACTTCCTTCTCAAATTAAAATAGTTTACCCCTCAAACACATACTATTACAATCAAAATTAAAATAATCTATACCCCAAACACAAACTATTATAACCTACTCCTTGCCTCAAACGTCCCCTTAGATGATACCCAAAAAAAATTGTAAAAGAAGACATTGCTTCCACACAAAGACATCTTGGTTCAGCTTAAATGTTTGATATAACTAACACGAATTAAGAAGCTACAGATATCCAACTAGGTTAGGATCATGGAAACATCATTCTTTTTTTTGTTCGATATCAAAGAGTGAGGGTATGTTTGAAATGACTTAAAACAAGTACTTTTTAACTAAATCCATTTTTTTTTCCATAAGCAATTTTGGAAGAATTACTAATTTGAGGTGTGTTTAGGCTTCCTGAGTGATTTTAGATGGCTAAAGTGTATTTTAGAAAAATCTACAAAGTTTGGTTGCAAGTAAAAAGCATTTTAAGTATTCAAATTGATTGACAAACATTATTTGAAGAAATAATGGAGAGAAGAATATTGGAAAAAGACTACCGAAGATAATTCCAAGAAATATTTATAATCAATACTTAACCAATAAAATTTGTTATTGAAAGAAATTTTGTTGAAAGTAGTTAAAGAAAAAAGTGTTTAAACCAAAAATTATGCCAAACTTACCCTAAATGTGAATCAGGTGCGTATACTGAAAAAAATTTGTCAAACAAAAGAAAGAAAAAAAGACAATTCTTCGGACTTCTCATACCATCAAATCAATATGCGTAGATAAGTTCAGATTTCAGCAATGTAAGTACTATTTTCCTTGAAAATAGTATTTAAAAAATTTTTGGGGAAAAAAAATCAAACTTTCATCCCTAATTTTTTACTCAACTTTCAATTTTACCAAAAAAAAAAAATAAAAAGAAAAGAAAAGAAAAAACTTGAGTGCATCCCGAGCATCACCTACCTCTGTGAATCCTACCAAATTATCCAATCATAACTTATCATGTGGTAAATCTTGTCTTTTCCTTTTTTTGAAATATTTTAATATTTTGAAATAAATTTTGCCTTTTCCTATCTCTATAAATCCTACCAAATTGTCCAATCACAACTTGTCATGTGATAAATTTTGTTGGTTTCTTTTTTGAAATATTTTTAATACTTTTTAGATGTAAGTGGTGAAAAGGAATACATAAAGATGAGCGATGCCCTAGATGCACCCAAGTATTACCCTTCATCAAATTATACAAACTTAGATAAGTATTACATCTTAACTAAACTGGAAAAAGTGTTGCTATTTTTACTGATTATAAAATTGCATTAAAAATAATATTCTCATATTTTTTTTTCATTAAACTATAAAACATATGCATGATACAAAATCAATAAGGGTGGAAACAAACATAATAGCTTTTTTTTTTTTTTTTTGTCAAAATTTGCAAGTTTTGAAAAAGTTGTTCGATGATTAATTAGTGCATTAATCAAACTCAAATTTGTATAAAAATTGAATAGTCAGCAGAAGTTGCAACATTTAACCAAGTCTAATTCGATGAAATTTTTATTTTTTCAAAAAAAATAAAAAAATAAAAAAAAAATAAGAGACGGTTCTAAAAAGATTGAGTGGATAAATATTTACCAAATCCGTGGGGATTCAGAATCAGGCTCGTTTTGTACGTCTTCCAACTTGAAGGGCCAACTCTGTGTCTATCTTCAGAGAGATATCAAGTGCTTTCACAGAATGTGTCAGCGCACCACTGCAAAGACCATTATGTATATATAAAGTCATAAAAGATTATTGGAAAATATAACAAAAAGACTCCCCCTAGTTTCTATAGCATGATCCCCATTTTCACTAGGCTTTGCTAAAAAAATGTTCTTTCCTTGCAATAAAGAAAGAGATAATAGCACAAACATACCATCCTGTGATGAGAATATGAGATGAGATGGAATCATATGAACATAAGGCAATCAGTAAAACAAAAAGGTTCTCTTCTTACTTGTGTGGCAGGTTTTCAAAGTTTTCCCTGTTCAAACCAAATTCCCACTGTTTTAGAACTATTTTTTTGCTTCATCTTTTTCTAAATAGAAATGAAAGTTACTTAAAATGTTTAAATTTTCCTTGACAGTATATTTTAACTCAAGACATTGTTTCTCTGTTTGAATGGCATTCCAGCAGTTTAGTGTTTCCCAGACTACTTTTGCTCTGTGTTACATGGAGCAGAACTGGCAGAGACCAACATTCTTCATCACTAGACTCGATACTCGGATAACAAAATTAACAATGTCTATGATTTGATCTCGAACCAATTGGTAACAGTATCTATGTCACATTCATGTCTCCATCAAATATAAGATGCACTGTTTTGTTTTAAGCTGGTTGGAGCCGAAATTACTGAAAACAGCATCATAGAGTGTTTGCACTATAAACATGGATTTGGAACTTCAATGATGTGTGGATATTATGGTACCTTAGGGAGAAGGTGAAGGTGAGTTCAAGAATTCCACTACTAGACCAACAGTAAAATGTTATGAAGTGAAATGCAAGATACAAGCCAACACTAAATGCTATGAGGGAGGATATTGTGAAGGAGATACGGCTTCAATATACGGAATACATCGCAATGAAGAAATATTTCCCCATATAAGGTCATTAATGTGTCAAAAAATATAGCTGGCATAATATAGTAACCCCTATACCTGGATATGTAAGTAACCCCAGTTTGTCCAATTTTCTGTATAGTTTCCAGAGTAACGTTTCCTGAAGCCTGCCACCAGAAAATAGGCGAATCAAAATCTGATATCATTTTTTTTCCAAAATGGATAGAAGTAATTATATATATATATATATATATATATATATATATAACTACAGAGCATTTACAGGATAGGGCATCCTCCTAGATGCAAATTCAAGCTAAAAACGAGTAAAGAAGATGTCAAAATCCAAAATTTAATTAAGAATCTACCTGCCTTTGTACCCCCCAAACTGTTGAATCTATCACCACTTCTCTGACAAACCCCATTAGCTAATGCCTAAAATAATTCTAATATCTCAATAGTATTTCTAATTTTACTTTGTTCCTCGAACACATTTTGTCATCAAGGTGTGGTTGATTAAACATTGACAGTTTTCAATATTTTAAGATTAAAATATAATTTTAAACCAAATTTGTATTATGTCCATAAGAATATGTGTTTAAGAAGAATAATCCAATATTTTTGTCAATCATTTTTTAAATAATGTTCATGCAAAATTATAAACCAGACACTCTAGTATAAGGTGGGTTAAGTGTAGGCATATCACATTATCAAATATCTATCAAACTTAAATGCTACGTGAACCAAAACTAAAACGCTTCAAAAGGGCAAAACCTAATACACAACTATTTATCACCTTCACCTGTGAGTAAACAAAATCCATTAATAACTCAATGTATTAGTCAGCCTAAGATAAAAAAAAAATATCCTTACTTATAGGCATCCATGTGAGCGAAATATACTATCTATATGCAAAACTAAAGGCCATCAGTAGACTTTAAATTCCCGACACCTAAAGTCCAATGAAAGTCCTTTTTCTTCCCCAAGCAAAGTAATATTACTAGAAAACTTCTTAAACAATTTTACTACTTATATTACAAAGAAATAATCTAAATCAAACATTGGATTAACCATGCCTTATCTACTTTCTGATAAAAGCAATCAGCTCAATCATCCAAATTTTATACAGTAAGCTATGCTGATATTAAACATTACCTCAGTCTCAAATCTCCCATTGATGATGTCTACAGCCTCCTTAAGCATGGACACATCAACATCGCCACTTGGGAGTGGAACTACCATATTATCCAACATCATCCTAGTTAAGGATGTCTTGTTTTGAGTTGCATAGTGTAGTACCTCATGAACTTCCTCAAGAGTCCTGGTCTCAACCTAAAAATCGATAAAACATAATTAAAAAAAAAAAGTTCCATCCAAAGGTATTCAATATAGAAACAAAAATTAACATGTTGAGCCATATCAAGAAGAGAATCTTAATTCTTAAACATTTAAGAAATAATAAATCTAGAACATTTGGGTTCAACCAAGTTGTAATATATGACAATTTAATTTCACTTGGAACAAAATCGGAGTTACAAGTGCATATACATACATGAGTGTGCACACATTTTTTTTATATCCACAAGAGTTCAGTTTACAAACACCTCGACTTATCTTAAGGAACCATTATTTAACCCTATAATGTTTAATTACTAGGAAACTCATAGGGGGCATTTGGTGAGCACCATCTAGAATCTTAAACTTGAAAATGTTAAGCCAAGGGGATTAGACCGGGAGGTTTAGGTAGCCTGGATTTAAGAAAACTGTGTTTGGAGTGCAAGTTTTAGAAATTTGAGTTTAAGAAACCTGTGTTTGGAGTGCAGGCTTAAGTAGCCTGAGAATAAAGTACATATTTATAAATATTTAGTTTGTGAAATATTTTCTTGTATTTAATCACCAGTTAGATTTTAGATTAGTTTAAATTTGTCATCTTAATTATTTTAATATAGTTAAGTTTAAAATAAACTAAAAAAATTAGAAGAATATTTTTTTAAAAAAAAATTTGAAATAGAGATTTTGACTAAAATTATAATTTTATTTAATCTATTGTTTTAATAATTTGATATTTTAATCTTACTAGATTTTGAAATAAAATTTCAAACTTTTGTCATTTTAACTAATTTGAAAATGATCAATTTTTTTACCATAACACGTTGACTTAAAATTGAAATAAACTAGTATTTTAATATTAAATCCAATGATTGAAAAAACTATATTTTTTTTTTTCTTATCAAATTACATTTGAGGAACAAAAAATCATAAATTTTAAGTTTTAGTTTTTATTTGGTCACTAAGTTGTTTTAAACATTTTAAATCTTCACGTTTAGAAAATGATTCAAGTCTTCGAGCTAGTTAAATTGACTAACAAAAACAATTAAAATGTTATTAAATTAAATTAGAGCTTTCAAACATATATAGTTTTACACATATAACCTAAATAAATATAATTATACAATTGCAGTCTATTGGCATGTTTAGAATGACTTAGAAAAAAAATATCTTTCAAAAATTCATTTTTAAGTAAACACTTTTGATAAAAACTCATTAAAATAAGAAAACATATATGTATTGCAATTCTTTCTTAAAAGTGTTTTTATATACAAATTTGTCTAATTTGTTATATACTAAGAGTATTTTTATTAATGTTTTTCGAGGTTGGTTGGTGGCGGTCACTGGAGGTGGCCAACAGAGTTGGTGGTCGAAATTTTGCCATTGTGGGGGGAAGGGGGGTTGCCAGAGGTTGATCAATAGTGGTCGGAATTGGCCAATGGCGACTGGAGGTTGGCCGACGACGGTCATTGAGGTGGTGGCCGGAGTTGGCGGCCAGAGTTGGTCGATGACGGTCATAGGAGGTGGTGACCGAAGTTGGCCGATGACGATCGCCGGAAGTGGCGGCCGGAGTTGGTCGGCGACGGTTGCCAGAGGTGGCGTGGTGCCGAAGTTGGCTGCCGACGGTCGCCGGAGTTGGCTGGCGGCGATCGTTGGAGGGAGGTAGCCGGAGTTGGCCATGGTGGTCACCGAAGGTGGTATCCAAAGGTTGGTTGACGTACTTCCTAGATTAAATTAGGAAAAAAAGGGAAAAAAAACAGGGGTAACCCATAGGTTTGAATAGTAAACACTATTCAAACCCATGGAAAAAGGATGTAGGAAGCCAAGGCTTCCTATATCCATGCCCTAAACAAAGGTTGGACTTAGGATGCCTAACTCATCCAATCCAAACCCTTGAAACAAACTGCCCCATAGGATTTTAATATCCTGGACACCATGTTTTAACTTTTAAGCCTATGTTAAAGAGATATAAGCATACCGATGAGTATAAAACCACACAAGATAAACAAACATTAGGTTTCCACAAATGTAATGTATTTGTTAGGTTGTAGAACCAAATTAATTGCATAGAATCCTAAATTTTTCATTGAGCACCATGGTGAAAGGTCTTGGGATTTGTGATGCGCATATAAGAAATGAGTTTTAAGCAAAAATTCAAGTCAGTACAAGAGCACCCACCGCAATGTGTTGGCACCTGCAATCGTAGAAGCAAACACCAAAATATACAGGCAGGCTTCCCTTTCCTAGGAAGGTACATATATGTATTTTTTGGATAAAGCAACCACTAAATTTAAAAAATAAAATAAAATGAAAGAATACCAAGACAAAAAAAAAAAAAAAAAAAAAACCCAAAAAGGGAACATGGCTAAAGAAAAGGGGTCCAATCAAACAAAATAGTGCCTAAAGAATACTTATAAAAAAACTTCAAAGCAGAAGCCAATGAGAAACTAACCTAATAAGGGCCCAAATATCACTAGGCTCCTTTTCCAACCCTCTAAACACTATTGTTCCTTTCTCCCTAAAGATTTCACATGATAGCACACACCCTTGTCAACCACAAGAAATGGCCTTTCTCATGGAAACGCAGATGGAGGAGGAACTCTCCAATCATAACATTAATGTCCATTTGACGGGCAAACATCAAACCAAACATTTGGACGAACAAATTTCAGATAGAGTGTGCAAACTCGCATCTCCAAAGGATGTGATCTAGGCCTTCCTCCGCCTTTTGATAGAGAATACAACAAAAAAGACCCACTAATAGTAATGACGACAACCTCCTCGAGAGTCTATCCAGAGTGTTCACACGTCGATATAGAACTTTCTAAATAAAGAATCTCAATCCCCAAAAGGACTGAAAAGACAGATTTACTAGACGGATAAGGATCCAACAAACAAAAAAGGAAATTAGGAAAATCCTCCCACAGGATTGGGATTCCAGACACACAAATTCTTTCTCCCATGCCTAAAGTTAAACTCCCCCAAACGACAACAGAGAGAGATGACATATATCACTTCTTGATTAGTCAAAGTGTGACAAAACCCGAAGGAAAAGGAAAGAATAATTTATTCTTTATTCATATTTTTGTACAGGCGCAAGACAAACAATGGGAAAATAGAGGGGTATTTTGAGTAGATTGGAAGAGATCATTAAAGGGGTGTTTGGCATCGGGAGTTGGAGTTATGAACTCCATACCTTTTTTGATTCAAGGAGTTTGTAGACCATACGACTAAAAAACATGAGTTTTATGCTTTATTAACTCCTTACACCAACCAAAAGAAAGATAAAGTCCAATGCATTTTATATAGAACTTCAGGAAATCATTTGATAACACTTCTGTGGACCCACAACTTCACAACTCCCTAGACTTTAGAACTTCCTAGAGTTCACAATGCCACTTCTTGCCTCAAATGTCCCCTAAAGGATTCTTGAGGTGGAGCATAATTGTGAGAGATTGTTTGAAGTTCTACGTTGTTTTTCTGTTGTCTACATCTTAACAATGGATTCTGCAGACTGCAAATTCTGCAAAAGATAGATAAAGGAGCAATAAAAGTTACGATAAACTTATATAAAGTCTAATTCTATTATTTTCTCTGCTGATTTTTGTTAAAAATAAAGAATAGGGAAGAGAAAAACAAGATTACGTAGAAACCCTAGTACAGGGAGAAAAACCACGATATAAAGACTTTTTCTTATTCTTTTAAATCTGATACACTGAATACACAGGACACACTGTATAAATAGACAGTAGACAACCCTAGGGGTCTACACAATTACATAAACGCCCCTAGGTTAATAACCCTATTTTTAACACTCCCCCTCAAGTTGGAGCATAAATATCGACAAGGCCCAACTTGCTTACACAATAATCAAAACTTTGTCTCAGTAACCCTTTTGTAAGTATATCAGCAACTTGTTGATTTGAAGGAATATAAGGGATGCATATGTTTCCACAATCCAACCTCTCCTTAATGTAGTGTTTGTCTACCTCTACATGTTTAGTTCTGTCGTGTTGAACTAGGTTGTTTGCAATACTGATGGCAACTTTATTATCACAAAACAATTTCATCGGAAGCTCATTATCTTGCTTGAGATCTGATAAAACTTTCTTCAACCAGGTTTCTTCACAAATCCCTAAACTCATGGCCCGATACTCAACCTCAGCACTACTTCTAGCAACAACTTCTTGTTTCTTACTTCTCCAGGTGACTAGATTTCCCCAGACAAACGTACAATACCCAGACGTCGATTTTCTATCAATAACAGACTCTACCCAGTCAAAATCAGTGTAGGCTTCAACAGATCGTTTATTGGTTTTCCTGAACATTAAGCCTTTACCAGGAGTTCCTTTTAGATACCGAAGAATACGTTCAACTGCTGTCATATGATCTTCACAAGGAGCTTGCATAAACTGACTCACAGCACTTACTGCATAAGAAATATCAGGTCTTGTGTGAGACAAGTATATCAACTTCCCGACTAACCGCTGATACCTTTCTTTATTAACAGGAATTCTATCATTCTTATCACCGAGTTTCACATTATATTCTACTGGTGTGTCAACAGGTTTATACCCAGTCATACCTGTTTCTTTTAGCAAGTCCAGAGTATATTTTCGTTGAGAAACTAATATACTTTCTTTTGAGCGAGTCACTTCCATTCCCAGAAAGTATCATAGCTTCCCGAGGTCTTTAATTTAAACTCTCTAGCCATCTCTGTTTTGAGCCTCATGATCTCTACATCATCATCCCCAGATAAAACAATGTCATCAACGTAGACAATAAGAACAACTATCTTCCCTGATATTGATCTTTTTATAAAAAGAGTGTGATCAGAATGCCCCTGAACATACCTCTGTACTTTCACAAAAGTTGTGAACCTGTCAAACCAGGCCCTTGGAGACTGTTTTAATCCATATAGTGACTTCTTCAATCTACACACCTTGTTTTTTAATTGACTCTCGAACCCAGGAGGGGGACTCATATAGACTTCCTCCTCAAGTTCCCCATTCAAAAAAGCATTTTAACATCAAGTTGGTGTAGAGGCCAATCTTTATTCACAGCGACTGATCAGAGCACTCGGATAGTGTTAAATTTAGCCACAGGTGAAAAAGTTTCAGAATAATCTGATTGAATCGATCATCAGAAGAAGAATTAGGCCAAAAATTAGGATACATTCTGGGAAAATAAAACTTCCTGAGCCTTGAGCATTGTCCAAGGACGTGCTGTAGGAGTAACCCATTACCTTCTGGGTGGAATTGCCACAACATGGGCGTTCTTCTTAGCAAGAATTATTGCAGTCGGATAATGGCTAGGAGGATCGTTAATTTCTTCATGCTCGTTCCAAGTTCGAAGTACCATTTGTACAAATAAGAACCCTCTTGCAACAAGTCTAGCCTTGTACCGGTCAATCGTCCCATCTGACTTGTACTTTATAGTAAACACCCATTTACATCCAACTGTCTTGTGCCTTTCAGGCAAAGCCACTGGTTCCCAGGTTCTATTCTTTTCTAGAGCTCTTATTTCTTCCATAACAGCAAACCGCCATTCTGGTTTTTTTCATTGCAACACTTATGTCATCTGGAACCACCTCAGTGTCCAAACTAGTAGTGAATGCTTTGAACTCGGATGCCAGATTACTATACGTCATGTAACTATGCATAGGGTATTTAGTACATGAATGAGTACCTTTCCTCAGAGCTATAGGAAGATCAAGCGATGCATCACGTTCTTTCACCTCTCCAGGCTCCTCACCATGATCGACTATCTGTGTATCAGAAACTTTAGTAGTATCTTCCACATCATCATTGGCAAGAATCATTTCATTCTCTGCAGTTTTAATCATTTCATCCTCTACAGTTTCCCCTTCTGTTACTCTTTTAGTATTACTGCTTCCTTCTCCCTTGTCTTGCTTGCCTTCATCAGTCTCCATACATATATCAACATCATTAATTTAAGGAATATACATACCTGGACCTGATGGCGGGTCTGACTCTTGCACTGGAGCCGGAAGTTCTGGTTCAACAAGTGACACTACTTCCTTTCTGAGATTCTTTTAGTAGTAAGGTTTCCAAGGAACTTGATTGGTAGGAAGGACCAGACTATCATGCTCAGGACTAGGGTTAGACAAGGTTTGAATGGACGCTGACTCTAAAGGAATAGCATAAGATGACCAGTTAGTCTCTTCATTTATGTTCTCCCCTTGAAGATGACTAACAGAAAAAAACGATTGATCCTCGAGAAAGGTGACATCCATGGAGACATAGTATTTACGAGACGACGGGTGATAGCATTTGTATCCACGTTGATGGAATGGATATCCAACAAAGACACACTTCTGAGCACGAGGAGTAAATTTCGTGCAGTTTGGACCATGGGAGTGAACAAAAGCAACACAACCAAAAACCCGAAAGAAACATCAGAGATCAATCGAGTAGTTGGAAAGGACTCTTTAAACAATTCTAAAGGAGTATGAAGATTAAGAATACGATAGGGCATCCGATTAATGAGGTAGGCAGTAGTGAGAACTGCATCTCCCCAAAGGTATGACGGAAGAGTAGCAAATAACATAAGAGACTGGGCTACTTCAACCAGATGCCGATTTTTACACTCAGCTACTCCATTTTGTTGCGGAGTATAAGCACACGAGCTCTGGTGGACAATACCCTTAGAAACAAGGAAATCCCTGAAGGAGGCATTAAAAAATTCTCGCCCATTATCACTTCGTAAAATCCCAATCTTTGTTTTAAACTAAGTTTTGACAGTTGTATAAAACTGTTGGAAAACAGATGATACTTCAGATTTGTCAGTAAGAAGAAAAATCCAGGTAAGGCGGGTGTGATCATCTATAAATGTGACAAACCACCGTTTTCCAGTGGAAGTAGTAATCGGTGAGAGACCCCATACATCACTATAAACAAGAGAAAACGGACTCGAGGGTTTGTAAGGCTGAGAACGGAAAGAAACACGATGTTGCTTGGCACGAATACATACGTCACAATTAAAAGAAGAAGTATTAACATTGCGAAATAAATGTGGAAATAAATATTTCACATATTGAAAATTCGGATGTCCTAAACGGAAATGCCATAACATAACATCATGTTCAGAAACAAAGAAATTTAAAGATATAAACCCAGTTTGATGATCATTCCTAGAGGAAGCTTCGTCAGAAAGGAAGTATAGTCCCCTATCGTGTCGGGCAGTGACAATCGTCATCTCCGATTTCAGATCCTAAAACAAAACGGAATCTGGTGAGAAAATCGCCTTACACTTCAAATCTCTTGTTATTTTACTGACAGATAACAAATTATACGATATTTTAGGCACATGTAAGGTATCACGCAGAATTAAACCATTAAATGGAGAGATATTGCCTTTTCCCGCAATATGGGCAAAAGACCCGTCTGCAATACGAATACGCTCATTACCAGCACTTGGGTTATATGACATAAATAACTCTGAGGAACTCGTAAGATGATCGGTGGCCCCTGAATCCACAATCCATGGTTTTTTCCCATTTATACTAATCAGGCCAAAAGAAGGGAAATTACCTGACTGTGCAATCGCACTCAACCCAACTGTACTCAAGTTGTGCTTACTGTCACCGGAAGATTGCTTCTGAGTCTGTTCATCTACTGAGTCACTTACCAGAGCACAACTAGTATTAGATTTGTCATGAGACTATCGTCGCCTGCTGTTTGGGGGCTTCTCGTGCAATTTCCAACACTAGTCCTTTGTATGCCAAAGCTTCTTACAATGTTCACAAACAGGTGGGGGGTTTTTTATCACCATCAGCACTGGACGACTTGGCGACGAAGGCAGCTGCGTCAGTAGTAGGAATGGGATTATTCATGGCACACGACCGATCCTCTTCCAGCCGTATTTCAGAGCAGACTTCTCTAAGTGAAGGAGTCGGCCGCTGGCCCAATATCCTACTACGGATACCATCAAATTTAGGGTTCAATCTAGCCAAGAACACGTAAACACGATCTGTCTCCTCAATCTTCAAGTATTGGGCCCCATCCTGTGGACAGTTCCAGACAATCTCTCTACACAAGTCCGTCTCTTGCCACAATATTAATAGTTTGTTAAAATAAGAAGTAATATCCATGGACCCTTGTTTGCATTCATGGACCTGTTTGTGGAGCGTATATAGCCGAGAGGCATTCTGTCTTTTAGAGTATAGATCTTACGCTGCCTCCCAGATATCCTTGGCGGTTGCAGCATATAGCAGTGGTCTTCCTATCTGGGGTTCCATACTATTCACCAAAACAGAACGTAACGAGTCTTCTCCTTTCCAAATTCGTTCTTGTAGATCACCTGGGGCCGACTTTGGAATTTCCCCTGTCAAGTATCCAAACTTGTGACGCCCTTCCAAGGTCATTCAGATTGATTGGGACCAGGAGAAATAATTCTGGCTATTTAATTTTTCCCCTACAATAAATCCTGCAGAATTACCCATCGAACCAGATAAGTAGGAAACATTAGGCAAAATAGGTAACGAGTTTACCGGATTTTCTGAATAAACTGGTTGGGCATTTGCATCGAACATTGTATCCAAATCAAAAATCTGTTGTTATAGGTAAGCCAACCGTTATCTCACATCGTCTAGGTAATGGGTTGAACTACAAGCGGCTGGGAACGGTGCTGTCACTGTTGACTGGAAGGAGGTTGCCGGTCGGCTGGGATGTTCAAGATAGCCAGCTCATTCTCCGCCCGACGTCATTCCTTGCAGAAGCGAAGGCCTTGTCGTGGAAGGGTTGGCCGGCGCAAAACCCACTGGATTGGGGCGGAAGTCGAAGGGTCGGGTCTGTCCATCGCGGATCTACCCTTGTTCAACCCGAAATGACCTGGTTTGCTCCAGATCAGTACCAATTCTGCTCAGATTAGACCGATGAGCCTGTTCTTCGCAGCCAAAGTCGCCGACTCTGCCCAGATCGTGGTCGACTCTACCCAGGTCGTAGTTCGTCGGTTCTTCGCGGCTAGCTCCGATCGCGCCGGACGATCCATCTGCTGGTCGATTCTTCCCAGATCATTGTTCGTCTGCTCTTCACGGCCAGCTCCGATCGCGACCGAACGATCCATCTGTCGTTCGCGGGTTCGGCTCGTTTCTATGTGGAGAAGCCCGATTGGCGCAGTCTGATGCGGTGGCTCCCACTGACGGCGACTCTTCGATGACTGAAACTGGACGGCAGAAAGTAACTCAAGTAAGGCTGCCTGAAAACACTCCTTTACAGCTGCTCGGATAGCCGTTTTTATGTCAAAACTCGAAGACCCATCAGTAGAAGAAGATTGGGGTTGATTCTCTTCTATAACGGCCAGGGTTTCGTCACCTTATACCATGTTAAAAATAAAAAATAGGGAAGAGAAGAACAAGATTACGTAGAAACCCTAGTACATGGAGAAAAACCACGATATGAAGACTTTTTCTTATTTTTTTAAATCTGATACACTGAATACACAGGGACACACTGTACAAATAGACAGTAGACAACCCTAGGGGTCTACACAATTACATAAACGCCCCTAGGTTAATAACCCTATTTTCAACAATTTTATTTATTTATTTGTTTGTTTTTGCAATTGATTAATTTATTGCTCTTGATCAAGAAAGGTAGGATCACCACTGCTTCCAATGCCAGAGCATTAGTTTAAGCAAACTGTTGAGAGAAAAGCGATGTCTAAAAAAGTTTCACGGGATTTGTTTTGCATTATAAAGCTTTGCTAAGTTTCATGAAAGCTTATATCTGTCATCAGCCAAAAGGAAAAGAAACCATGAGACAACAAGGAAAAAAACTAAATCTACTATATACATTTTTGAGATGTATGTTACTGCCTTGTTAACTTCTGTATCTTCTAAATGGAAATCTTGGTAAATTTTATTTCTAATGTAAAAAAATGGAACTCCATGAAGGCCACTATACTTGACTCTTTAAAGGGTGTTCATTTTAAGATCATTACCATGGATGCTTGGGAACTAATATTACCGGAAAAAAAATGTCAGGTATTCAGATGTCCAGGAAAAGGATTGATGGTTCTAATATGTAGGACTTGTTGCAATTTGTTTTACAAAATATTTAAACCAAATATTTGCTTACTATATATGAAATCTGTACATTAAAGTAAAATAAAAAAATGCAGAATCTTATTTTAAAAAATCACTCTTTTTTAATGCCCCTGTCAACATTACAAAATACATGGAAAAAATAGTGAGGGATTGCTTCTGGGATGGAGGAGAACTCAGACAGTGTCCTGACCTTGTTAATGGGAGTGGGCATCTCTTGGAGTTCAGTATGGTGGCCTCGGCATAGGGTCTTTCAAGCATAGAAAGAGTGCCCTGCTTTTATAATGGCTCTGGAGATTTGGGCAAGAGGACAGTCGGTTGCAAAAGGTAATTGTGAGTATCTACGGGGTGGAGCCTTATTCTTGGAGTACTCCTACTAATGCATATGCTTCAGGCAGAACTTGGTTTGACGTCAGAAACTCTTCGACATTTGCAAAGTTCACCAAGTATAAAGTTAGCAAGGGGGAGAGGATCAGTTTTTGGAAGAATAAATGCGCTGGTAATTTCACTCTTGAACAGAGATTTCCTGATATTTTTGCCATTTCCTTCAAAAAGAAATGAGTCTATAGCTGAGTGCTGAGTGAAGAACAAAAGAACTGGGACCTTCACCTCCGCAGAGGCTTATTTGATAGAGTTGTCAGATTGGGCTGAGTTGGTAGAGGTCATCGACATGTTTCAGTAAGGAGACGTTGAGAATTGTGTGGTGTGGCTCCTTGACCAGTCAGGGAAGTTTACAGCCACGTCAGCCTTCCTAAACTTGGTGGAGACAAGATCCCTTCTTAAAACACCTTTAATCAATGCCATTTGGAAATTCGAAGTCCCTAAGAAGGTATAAGTTTTTTTTTTTTTGTGGCCCTTGCCCATAGGGGTCTCAGTACTTCGGAGAAAATGCATAACAAGTGTGAAGGCCGGGTGCCCTCCCTCTATTTATGAGGAAAAGTCAGGCCACTTGTTTCTTCATTGAGATTGACTGGAGCTTCTGAAGTTGTTTGGGTTTTCTATATGTATTCCTTTGAGGAATAGAGGACTGGTTGGTAGGTGGAAACTTAAGAAGGCCAAAATTCTAGGGGGGTACTTCAAGGGCATTATTATGGGGGTGCCAGATTGAAAGAAACCAAAGTTAAAAATCTTTTAGCAATTTTTGTAAGCATTGTACAGTATGATGCTTCTTGGTGGTGCCATACCAATTCAAAATTCTTTTGCAATTACCCTATCTCTATTATTTTTCAGGGATGGGAACTTTTTTGTAAGCAGCTTCTTGGGAGGGGATTCTCTCTTCCCCTGACCTCAGGTTGTCCCCTTTTTTCCAGTTATATACCCATATGTTTTGTATTAAAAAAAAAAGGTTAAAAAAATGCTAATTAGTGAAGGATAATTGAAGTGGGAAGTATGCTGGCTAATTATTCTTACATGCAGCTTATAGGTATAAAATATTGCAATTGCTCACATTCTTCAACTGAACAGATACAAACTCACCCAAAAAAAAAAAAAAAAAAAAAAAACCCTACAAGAAACCCCCCCAAATTAATAACAAAAGGAGTGTAATTAGTAAAGGAGATTGAAAGAGGACAAGGTAATTTTCGTCTTATACTGAAACCAATATGGCCAGCAAAAGATAGGATGTCGTCCAAGCGGTGATAGATTTATATAAATTACGCTATTATAATTCTTCTCCAGCAGGCTTTCTACTTTCTCTGTTAATCTGTTTATAACTCTTGTAAGAAAAGATGGATTTCACGTTGCTTTTTTTCTAAGATTGATATGTCAACCCCTTGAAAGACCAAGGACAAGTTCATGGACTAGTTCATTAATAGGTAATTTGGAAGGTTTGGCATGAAAGATGGAAAAGAAGTAGGAGGATCTTTAAGGAGAAGTGTTTATATGACCTCCTTCCCTTGTTAGGGTGGATATGTTATCTTTGTTTGCTCTTTTAAAATTCTTCAATGAAGTGTATTTGTGTTCCTTATCAAGAAAAGAGCAGTACTTGGAGCATCAACTAGTCAGAAGGAACTCCTAACAAATTGGAAAACTTTGCTAGTAAGATATTGCTATAATATATATTTATATTGTAATTATAATTAGTTGTCGTTTATTGTAATTTTATATCTCGGAGATTAGGGTTTCTTAGCTGCCTATATATGTGTGTGTATCTTCAGCCTGATTAATGGAATAGGATTAGAATTTTCTCTAAAACTATTGAGTACATGGTATCAGAGCAGTCTAGGATTTAGAATTTTCGTTTGACGGTTACAATAGGGTTTACGCTTATCACAAGGTTAGGATTTGAGTTGATTTCATCAAGTTTGAATGGCCGTTTGTCAACACCACCCATCCCAGGAGAAGCGCGTCGTCGTTTGATCAAGTCTGCCGTCGTCAGCCATCGGAAACGTCCGTGCGTGAAGCTTATGTGCTGCCACTCTAACTCTGCTCCGTCGCCATGCGCCGGTGTGTGGGACCACTTCTCCACGTTCTGTCAGTTGGGTTCTTCTCGGCTCATCTTTTCTGATTGTTCTGTGCATTTGGTTCCATTGAAATCTACTCGGTTGAGTTATTTGGGAAAAATACCCTTTTTGCTTAGGATTTGGTGCTGTTTTGTTCAATTTGGAGTTGTTTTGTTCTTTTGGTTCACCTTTGATTTCAATTCTAGTTTGTTCTCTCCGCTCGTGAGATCTACAAATTGTTTTGTTGATTATTTCCTTTATTATGAAATTTTATATTGTACTTATTGTATTATATTTGCAGTATTTTATTCTTTCCTTATTTGTAATTATTTTATTCTTTTCTTATTTGTAATTGAGTATTTCTTCTATTTAAGAAACTCTTTCCTCTGAAGATTAATAAGAGAAAAAATAATGTTTTTTTAGCATGTTTATTAGCTCACAATGGATGAAGTTAAGCATATGGTAGTATCTAATGTAATTCCCCTAGCATCGAAGATAATTGAACACTAGGGGTGTTAAAAAAACCCGATGACCCGAAAAAACCGATCAACCCAACCCAATCCTGGTTGGGTTGGGTTGGTTCATGGGTTCAACTAATATAACCCGAACCAACCCGAATTTATTATTAACTTTAATATATATTTTTTTTATTACTTATAACACAATTATTTATACATATATTGATTTTAATTTTATTTAATTCCAATATTTTTTTAATAATTTACTCTTCAACAACTCTTAAAAGTAGTTTTTTTTGCACTTTAGAAAGAAAATTTTCACTTAAATTGAAATTGAGTTGTTAATCTTAATTCAATATATGAAAATAATTAAATTAGATTTTTACATATTTATGTTTTGCTTCTTTTTAGAACAAAATTTTAAATAAATGACCCGATTAACCCAAACCAATCCGAACAATTGGGTTGAAGTAGGGTTATTTGGGTTGAAGAAATTTATAACCCGAACAATTGGGTTGGGTCTAAAAAGTCTTTCAACCCAACCCAACCCAACCCATGAACACAAGTTAAACGGATCAAATTACTATGATTGGCGTCAGACGATTCAATTTTATTTGCATAGTATAGATATGGATGATTATGTGACTGAGGAGCCACCAAAAGATGAAAAGAATTCTATTGAAAGTGAGGTTGTTGGTTTGGTAGATCATTGTGATTTTGTGAAAGAACTCTTAGAATTCTTAGAATTTCTATACTCTGAAAAAAAATACGTTCATAGGATATTTGATGTTTGTATGCCATTCTTTCGAGTTGAACAGAAAGCAAAATCTGTTACAAGTTACTTTATGAGACTTAAGAAGACAGTTGCTGAACTTGCTTTACTATTGTCATTTAGTCCCGATATCAAAGTTCGATAACCTCAATGAGAAAAGATGGTTGTTATGATATTTTTTAATGGACTTTTACCTGAGTTTGGAATGGCTATAACACAAATTCTTTCTGATTTTGAAATTCCGTCATTTAGAAGAAGCCTTTAGTCGTGTTCTTCGTATTGAGAGTTCTCAATCTAGTTCGTCTGTTTCTCAACCTAACAGTGTTCTTATGAGTAAGAATAATAATAACTCCCACGTTACTTTAGGGATGACTAACAACAGAAGCCTAGTTATGATAATCGAAGATCAGATTTTCAGGAGATCGTTTGTCACTATTGTCATAAGCTAGGACATATGAAACATGATTGTTGAAAGTTGTATAAGACTCAACAATCTCAACATGCTCAATAGCTTCCACCAATGATATGGCTGAGAAGTCTGTTACCTTATCTGTTGTCTGTTGATGACTTTGCTAAATTTCAAGTATTCAAGGAATCCTTGCAGGCATCTTCTTCATCAAATCCTATCGCCACCATTGCCAAGATAGGTAATATGAAATGTCTTCTTACATCATCTACCAAATGGGTCATAGACTCTGGTGCCACCACTCATATGATAGGTAATTCTAACTTATTTTCTATGCCTTTGTCTCCTGTCTCATCTCCGTTTGTCATTTTGGCAGATAGATCAACCTCCTCTGTTATTGGATCCGACACCATTTCTCTCACTCCATTACTTTCTTGTCCTCTGTATTACATTTGCATCAATTGTTTTTTAATTTAATTTCTATTAGCCAGCTTACTCGTGACCTTAATTGTTTTGTCTCGTTTTTTTTCTGGTTATTGTTTGTTTCAGGATCGTATGACGAAGAAGATTATTAGTAGAGGACATGAGTCGGGGAGTCTTTACATTTTTGACCATCAAATATCAAAAGTTGGGGCTTGCTCTGGTGTTACATCCCCGTTTGAAGTCCATTATCGTTTGGGTCATCCATCGTTGTTTGTGTTGAAGAAACTTTATCTAGAATTTCAATCCTTATCGTCTTTGAATTGTGATTCATGTCAGTTTTCTAAATTTCATCGTCTTAATTCTAGTCGTAGAGTTCATAAACAAGCTAGTGCTCCTTTTGAGTTAGTCCATTATGATATTTGGGGTCCTTGTCTAGTCGTGTCCCAAACAGGTTTTTGTTACTTTGTTACTTTTGTTGATAATTATTCTCGTGTGACTTGATTATACTTAATAAAAAATTGTTCCGAGTTATTGTCTCATTTTTATGCTTTTTATGCTGAGATTCGAAATCAATTTAATGCCTCTATCAAAACCTTGCGAACTGATAATGTTGGTGAATATTTCTCTCATGTACTTGGATCTTACTTATGTGGTCATAGCATCATTCATCAATCCTCTTGCACAGACACTCCATCTCAAAATGGAGTTTCTAAAAGAAAGAACAGACACCTCCTTGAAGCAGCCCGCGCCTTATCCTTTCAAATGCATGTTCCAAAGCAATTTTGGATTGATGCTGTGTCTATTGCTTGCTTCTTGATTAATAGAATGCCTTCCTCTATCCTCAATAGAGAGATTCCTTATCATACTCTTTTTCCTACAAAATCTTTATTTCTTGTTGCTCCTAAGATCTTTGGTTGTGTTTGTTTTGTTCAGCATATTCATCCAAATCGTATCAAATTAGATCCGAAATCTTTGAAATGAAATTTCTTAGGCTATTCGCGTGTTCAAAATGGTTATCGTTGTTATTGTCCTACTCTGAACAGGTTTCTCGTATCTCTTGATGTTACATTTTTCGAAGATATACTCTTTAGTCTATCACCATTGAGTCTGTGTCAGAGGGAGGATGAAGATCTTTTTATCTATGAGATTACATCTTTTACATCATCTTCTCCCCCACCTTCCTCTGTGTCTCTTCTTTTTGACCCTCCGATTACTCGAGTCTACTCCAGGCGTCCTCCACAACCACCTTCAAACCCATGTCCTCCACCACTGACTTCTTCGACATTTGATCCGAAACGGAGTGATGATCTTCCCATTGCCTTTCGAAAAGGTAAATGCACTTGTACTTACCCTATTTTTTCGTTTGTTTCTTATGACCAATTGTCTTCTCCCACTTATTCCTTTATTACATCGCTTGATTCCACCTCTATCCCTAACTCTGTTAATGAAGCTTTATCTCATCCCGGGTGGTGTAGTGCAATGATTGAGAGATGACTGCTTTGGATGATAATGGTACTTGGGATCTCGTTTCGCATCTAGGTGGAAAGAAGGCTATTGGGTTTAAATGGGTGTTCATTGTAAAGGTCAATCCCGATGGAATAGTGGCTCAGTTGAAAGCTTATCTTGTTGCCAAAGGTTATGCCCAAATCTACAAACTGATTATTCTGATACATTTTCTCCTGTTGTTAAATTAACTTCCATTCAATTCTCTATATTGATGGCTGCTACTAACAATTGGCCTTTGCATCAACTTGATATTAAGAATGCTTTTCTTCATGGTTATCTTTAAGAGGAAGTCTATATGGAGCAACCACTTGGGTTTGTTGCTCAGGGGGAGAATGATAAGGTGTGTCGCCTTCGAAAATCTTTGTATGGACTGAAACAAAGTCCTTGTACATGGTTTGTTAAGTTTAGTCTAAGCACTCGAATGTTTTGGTATGAAGAAAAGTAAGTCTGATCATTCTGTTTTCTATCGACGATCTGACAATGGTATTACTTTGCTTGTTGTATATGTTGATGATATGTTATCACTAGAAATGATGTATTGGGTATATCCTCTCTCAAGACTTTTCTCCAGGTCAATTTCATACCAAAGATTTGGGGCCATTGAAGTATTTCTTGGGTATTGAAGTAATGAGAAGCAAGAAAGGTATTTACCTGTCCCAACGAAAATACGTACTTGATTTGTTGTCTGAGACAAGTAAACTAGGAGTCAAACCCATGTAGTACTCCGATGATACCAAATTTGCAACTTGCTAATGAAGGAGAATTGTTTAAAGATCTTGAGAGATATAGAAGATTAATTGGAAAATTGAACTATTTAACAGTGATAAGACCTAACATTGCTTATTCTGTGAGTATTGTGAGTCAGTTTATGTCTTCCCCGACTGTAAATCATTGGGCTACAGTTGAACAAATCCTATGTTATTTAAAAGTTGCACCTGGACGTGGGATCTTATATAAAGATCATGGTCATACAAGGGTTGAATGTTTTTTAGATGTTGATTGGGTTGGATCTCGAAAAGATAGGAGATCGACCTCTGGATATTGTGTTTTTGTAGGAGGAAACTTGGTGTCGTGGAAAAGTAAGAAACAGAATGTAGTTTCCCGTTCGAGTGCTGAGTCAGAATATAGAGCTATGACACAATCTGTGTGTGAAATAGTGTGGATACATCAACTTCTGTCTGAGATGGGCTTCAGTGTTATTGTGCCAGCTAAACTATGGTGTGATAATCAAGTTGTTCTCCATATTGCATCCAACCCATTATTTTATGAACGAACTAAACATATTGAAGTGGACTGTCATTTTATTTGCGAGAAAATACAAGAAGGTTTGATATTTACAGGATATGTGAAGACTGGAGAACAATTGAGAGATAGTCTTACTAAAGCAGTAAACAGAGCAATAATAAGCTATCTGTGTAACAAGCTGGGCATGAATGACATATTTGCTCCAGCTTGAGGGGGAGTGTTATAATATATATTTATATTGTAATTATAATGAGTTGCCCTTTATTGTAATTTTATATCTCCTAGATTAGGGTTTCTTAATTGCCTATATATATGTGTGTGTATGTGTATGTATCTTCAAGCCTGATTAATGGAATAAGATCATTATTCTCTCTAAAACTATTGAGCACAAATATCATGTACAAAAGATAAACTAACAAAAAGGACTCAGAATAGCTAAAAAAAACAATTTATTGGACTTATTAAAAAAAAAAAAACTTAAAATTTGGGAAAGTACCTCAACGTTCATTTTAAGATTTCTTTGTTGCAGATACAAGTCGACAGATTTAATGGCATTTGAGATGCCTCCAGCTGCTGATATATGATTATCTTTTATCAACACCATATCAAATAAACCCATCCTGTGGTTTTGACCTCCACCAATTAATACCTGTAAAAACATCAGTAAAGAATAAGTGTAGAAGGTCAAAAAAGTTACTGTAAAAAGTGAACCAAGGAAGTGATATACACCGCCCACTTATCCACCAAACGTAAACCTGGGGCAGTTTTTCTTGTTTCCAGAATGCATGCAGGGCTTGCAGCATCTGCCATTGCCTGCAAAATTCCCAGTGACATGTACTTATTAATACTACCTAACATGAGAAATAGGCAAAATAACATAAAATCCAAGTGTACTAAAAATTAAGGGCTAGTCTGACAATGCTTTCATGATCTTTTAAGAAAATGGTCACAGCGATCAGTTTAAAATCATTATATAAAGAATCAGTTACATTGCAGCAAATGAACAATTATAATTTATAGCAGGTAATTTTTTTTAATGCAAAATAACACAAAATCCAAGTGTACTAAAAATTAAGGGCTGATCTGACAAAGCTTTCACAAGACAAGATGGGAAACAAGCGTGTGTTCCATGGGCTTGTTTGAGTCTAAGAGTGCACATAGAAGATGATAAGCAACCACACACGGGCAAGATGGCCACAATCATGCAAGGCAACACACGTGTGCATGTGCCAAAGGCATGCACATAAGGATCTATGCCAAATCTAGAATTTTCATTCCAGAGAGCTTCACTTAAAATTTCGTTGAAAATAATCTACCAGTAAACAATCCAAAATTTTCATTTATAAAATTGAACAATAAATTTGAATTTTCCACTACAAATTTTCATTTTATAAAATCGCTGCTTGTGACTTTATTATCTATCTTATCAAGCAAATTTTGGTTTCCTACTATAAGACTCACATTATGTATCTTGTCAATCATATCTTTGAGTACAATAGGGGCTGGGAGGATTCAAACTACAAATTTTGTGGTCACTACCACATACAGATTGAGGAGGCTTGATCCAATGAATATACATCTACCATTTGGAAAGGAAAAAAATATTGAAGATATATTTTAAGTACTTACATTTTAAAAATATAATACGTCATCGTTCCTTTTTTTTTTTTTTTTTTTTTGAATATTACACAAAAAAAAGAAGAAAAGTATTCACCCAAGTGGTGTTTTAGAGGCTCAAATCCACAACCCTTTCAGGGGGCGGGCTAAGGCGCATGAGCCACCATGCAAAAAAGCAATTTTCGTAAGTGTAATGAACTTTCAAATTAATAATATAAAACTTTCAAAAGTTGAGTAGGGCTGCTTAATACATCAGGGTCCATTGGAAAGTCACCACTACGGGACGTAGGTGGGGTGAGGCCCCAACAATGTCAAGCGCACATAGGCACAGCCCATGCAAGCACAACATGTGGTTGGAACACACATAGTGTGCATAGCACAGTCAGCGTCTGATGCCATTGGCTGCCTCACCCCATTGTGTCCTTATATTTATTTATTATTATTATTATTTTTCTTTTGAAAAGGGAAAATCTCCATTGATATAATGAAAATAGTCAAAAGCTCAGATTACAAGTAAACATAATAGAGCAAACTATAAGATGAGATAGTTTATATATGACATGGAAGAAATCGATACAATCAAGCTACTTCATGATTGCATCATATCGCAAGGGAAACAAGAGAACCTTAGTTAAAGTTGCAATTCCACTCATTCTCTGCATAAAGTTTAGTGCCACCCGTTCGGCTACAAGGATGCTTTGTGCTTGCCCTGCGTATAAAAAAAATTAGGAATTTTTAATTGATAAGAATATTTTTTTCCTTTGTATTCTCCTAATATCACAAAAACAAACCCATGATATGGATATGATAGTTTACCATTTTCCACTTAAGTCATGCAGACACATCAAGAAGCGCTTTCCAATCTCGAATGATCATGGAAAAGTTTAATTATAAGAATTTCCTATGTCTGTAGCACTATGATGAAGAGGTGATCTTTACACCAAGAAAAACGAACCACATGCCCCACAAACGAATTTCCAAGACAAACGAAGATGCTTTACTTCAAATGCTCTTTGGTTCCTTTCCAACCAAATGCCCCACGAAAGCACCATAGCAACACAATTCATTAGAATCTCAGCTTTTTCTTTCAAGTGCCATCCTTTTAGAATCCTAACAAGCACACATCTACATGTTTAGGCAGGCAGGCTAAGAAACCTAATTCCTTGTGAACAAAGGCCCCACCCTCATAGGCAAAAGAACAGTGAAAAAATAAGCGGTTTAAGGATTCACCCTCTTATAACAAAGGTGGAATGAAGATGAAAAACCACGCAATGGCTACATCCTTTTAAGATCTTCCCATGGGTGTTTAGTCTTCCACGAGAAAGAGATCAAAGGAAGACCTTCACTTTCTTAGGAATGTTAAACTTCTGTATCTAGTTAACATGGGGAGATTTCAACTAGGGCATAGTTTCTGTAAGTTTTGGGAAGCCTGACATGGAGGAAAAACTGCTCAAAAAAATCAAAGGACCAAGCCACTTTGTCCGGTCCCCCTCCAAGCTGCACCAAATCTATTTTGTTCACTCCACTAAATCTCTCTTAGCAGATATGGGTGATAGAACCACTTTTTTGGAGTCTTCTTTGGCTCATGGTATATGGAAAGACAAATAACCCAAGAAGATCAAATGTTTCCTTTTGGAGTTAGCTCACAAGGGCATAAACACTAAAGATACCCTCCAAAAACGAATGTTGAATATGGCATTATCTCCCGGATGGTGTTCTATGTGTAGGACAAATGATGAAACTCAAGACCACCTCTTCCTTCATCGCTCATTTGCTCGGAAATTTTGGAGTAAACTATGCATTGCTTTTAATTGGTCTTTGGTGCTCCCAAGAGATACTCACCCTAGCTCCATTCTCCTGGGTCACCCTTTCAGAAATGTCAAAGCTCTTTTGTGCTTCCATATAGTTTGCACCTATTTTTGGGTTCTATGGAAGGAAAGAAACCAAAGAATCTTAATGGCGAAGGACCATCCATTCAAAACGTTCTTTGACCTTGTTATTTATTATGCTATTTCCTGGTGTAAAAGTTCTCATCTTTTTGTTTCTTACTCTGATGCCAACAAGGATTGTTTAACAGGGTTGACCCTGGCCCATAAAGAAAGAGGAAAATAATCAACCACCAATTGGAAAGGCATCTTTTATCTGGCACAAGGTCATGAAACAACCACTACTTACTCACCCACTGAAAAACCTTTCAAAATTCTCCTATCACAACAATAATTTACCAAACAGCTAAAAGAGTCTCCTTCAACTCTCTTGCTCCAAAGATTTTTCCATGGGGCCTCCCATTAAGAATCACAAAAAAGTAGACGGCGGAAAAGATTAAGTCTTAAACATGATTCATCACACTTGGGTCTTATGAAGTCTTTTTTTTAAAAAAACATAATAATAATAATAATAATAATAATTTAACAAAAATTAAGTCAGGAGAAGAAAATACAAAAGAGAGTACCACAGAAAGAACATAAGATCCATTAAATCACCAAGAAAGCCGCCTAGCAAAGGAACCAACCCCTATGACAAAGGGGAGGATGAATAAGCACCTCTTCCATAATGTCCTGATAATCTCCATTGGAAGCCAAACTACCATCAAATATTTTAAGAGATATATCCCAGTTTTCATTGCAAGCTGAAAAGTGAATGTGAAATCTTCCCCCTAATACACAATCCATATTTTTCAATGCCCTCTTTCACAAAACATACTGAGCCAAAGCAATAGATGAAGATCTTTGGACAAAACTCATAATGTTAATCCTCTCAAGTGACAAATCAAGAGAAAAATCTTATCTTTGGACGACATCCTTCAAAAGATTGACAAAGAAAATGGTGCATGAAAAGGTAGGTTAGCAATCAACTGGGCAAAGAGAGATTTATTTCCTTTTCCTTTTGGTTAACGAACTGTTGAGTATCCTTGTTGATGTAATACATGAGAAAGGGGATTATAAAGGCTTTTTAGTTGGCAAGGAAAAAGTTCATGTTCCAATCCTCCAATATGCTGATGATACATTACTATTTTGCAATGATGATGACAAAAGTTTGAATGCATTAATTAATGCCATTGATTTATTTCAATGGTGTTCGCGCCAAAAGGTTAATTAGGAAAACTCTGCTTTATGTGGAGTTAATATTGATGAAAAAGGGTGCTGGTCACTGCTTCTAGTTTGAATTGCAAAACAAAACATTACCTTTTCTTTATCTTGGTCTCCCTCTTGGAGGGTATCCAAAAAATGTTTCTTTTTGGCAGCCAATAATTTGATAAAATTCAGAAAAAGATGGACAGATGGAGCCGTTTTAATTTGTCAAGGGGGGGTAAACACACTTTGATCAAGGCAGTTCTCTCAAGTATTCCAATTTAATACTTGTCTTCTTTTGCAATGCCTTCGAAAGTGATCTCAGAACTAGAGAAGATTATGAGAAAGTTCTTTTGGGAAGGTTTAGATGGATGCAAGATTAATCACCTTATCAGATGGGAGTTAGTTTCCAAACAACAAAAACATGGAGGCCTTGGTTTTGGTGATCTAGAGAACCAAAATGTGGCTCTCTTGGCAAAATGGGCTTGGAGGTCTATACATGAGAAAGAAGCTCCTTGGTGTGTAAGGTAGTAAAAAGTATTCATGGTAGTGATTCATTTGAATGGCACACAGCTGGAAAAGAAGGGAGAAGCGTTAGAAGTCCTTGGATTACTATTTCCCAAATTTGGAAAAAGTTGCATCATTTGCATCCTTTAAACTTGGTAATGGCATTAAAATTTCTTTTTGGCAGCATTATTGGTTGTGTTCCTCTCCCCTGAGTTCTTTGTTTCCAAAATTATATAGAATTACCTTGTCTTCTGAAAGTTCAGTTTTTTAACATTGGGATTCAACTACTTTATCATGGTCAATTACTTTCAAAAGATTACTAAAAGATAATGAAATTCAGGATTTTTAAAATCTTTTACTGTTATTAGAAGGTAAGAGGATAGCTGATGTGCAAAATTGTAGATCTTGGTCTTTAGATGCTTCAGATACTTTTTCGGTGAAATCATTATTCAAGCATTTGAAATCATCTTCACCAATAGATAGTCTGTTGTACAAAAACTTATGGAAATCAAGCTGTCCAAGGAAAATAAATATTATAATTTGGAATTTTGAAGACAGACAACATATCTTCTTTGAATGTCATTATTCTTTGGAATTATGGAGGAAATTGTTTGCAACATTCAATCTTCACCGGGTTTTCAGCAATGTTTTCAAGAAGAATGTGGCTCAGCTTATCATCGGTCCTTTTTTAAAAGCTCACTCACTTCAGTTATGGATTAATGCAATTAAAGCAGTTTTGACAGAAATTTGGATTGAGAGAAATCAGTATATTTTTCAAGAAAAGTCTCTTCAATGGTTTGACCGTTATGAGATTGCAAGAGTTAAAGCTTCTTCTTGGTGTTCACTATCCAAGAATTTTTCGAATTATTCAGTTCAAGATATGTCTTAATTGGAATGCTTTCATTCATTCTACATAGTATTTTTAGACACACGGTTTTCTATTGTATTTGAAATATTCGTGTTGGGGTATGATGAGGATGCTATAGGTGCGTCAACCTAATTGAGATAGCCAGGTGCATCTACTGATCCCTAGTTCTTATTTTTAGTAGTTTCTTGTAATTTGAGTATTAGTTTCTTTTCATTTCATCAATGAAAAGTGGTGTTTCCTTTTCAAAAAAAATAAGAGGATGTGGGCGAAGACTCGAGTCTAAAAAGTAGAGAAAGAGACAAACTCTATGTGGCAAGAAGGGCAAAATGAATAAGTCCAAAGAAACATTTCATCAATATATGAAAACAGGGTGAACCCCAAACATCACAAAGTGATTACAAAAGCAAGCGCTAATTACTAGCTAAAAAAGATAAGCTAGAATGAGTGAATCATTGCTTTGCTTTCAAAAGCAGTCCTCTGAAATGGAAATGGTGGAAAGGGAAAGGAAAATCATCCTTCAAACACTGACATGAAGATAATAAACGCTTTGGAGGAGGAAAATTAAGAGTGTGGAAAACAAATTAGGGATTTTATACCAATCTAATGGTCCTTCTAAAAACAAACGTGAGACTTTTCCAACGAAAAACCTAATAAAGTTATTGATATTACCAAGGTCCCTTGATTGTGTCTTTAGTCACAAAGGTCAAAGCCCACTCAGCACACTAACAAACATATTAGATCATATTTTGCAATGCCACAAAATATTAGGCTCTAAGAGCACCACATAAATTTTTCCATAAAGGAAGAGGATCCTACTAGCTAGATCCCCTATATTCAATCTTCCCCATTGAAAAACTTGGATAAGGATGAAGTGTTGGGGAAATTCCTACATAAAGTGTCAAAGAAGAAGTGCCTTGTAAAGCTAACCAAGCCAAACAGCCACCCAACCCTTTTTCATGAGCATGTCCAAACATATATAAAAGTAATAATAAATTAAAAATAAAAAATTAAATATAAAAAATCGAGCACTTCAAATCATGTGCTTGGAGTATCCCATAACAACACTATGCCCAACAACAGAGTTTTGTTAGGCTTCCTAGAGAGTTTCTATTCTTACCAGAAACTTTTCCAAATTGCAGTCCTTTATGAATATAATCTCCATCCTTTTGAGACCATTCCACCTGAAGACAAAATGTGGATTCGGATGAATGGGAACACATCCATCTCATAAATAACTCGATAAGAACCAAAAAAAAGAAGGGGAGGGAGGGATGAGAAAGAACATCAACATTACCCTAATTGAAGGATCAACCTCCTGGAACACCATGTCAGCAAGAGCAATACCAGCGACAACGCCATCCTCTTTGGCCAAAAAGAAAGCATCCACTACCATGTCAGAGGGAATGGTTGCTAGAGATGTTACATCACCTACAATTGTGTTGAGAATACTATCAGGATAAATGTTAGAAATATTAAAAGGATACTAAGGATTGATATGTTAGTCATTGGTTAGGGAGTCTATCAGTAGAAAATGATTACAAAAGGACTGAGTGGGAAGGGGTGAAGGTAAGCAATTAATTAGTTGTTTGTGCTTGAGTTTGCTTAAATTTGGGGGTGTTATTTTTTCCGTATTTCCATATACTTCAAGATATCAATACAATTTCTATTTTAACTCTTTGGTTTCTATTTCAATTCTGTGGTTCCTGTAAAACTGATACAAATGTGATGCCTCAGGAATTGGATCTTAAAAGAGCATCCCAGGCATGACATAACATGCAGGAGATGTAATCAATCTGACGCAGGCGGCTAGGTCTATGTCATTGGAAGTTGGCCCATTAGAATGGTTGTTGGGAATTAGAGATTGATCTAAAATCAGATTTGAGAATGGTATTCATAAAGGAAACAATAGAAAAGTGATAAAGAAAATAGTAGAATATCATGCTAAGACTTGGATCTACAAGCATTGGCTAGGAGATACTTGAATGGAAATTGCTTAGAATTTTATTGTCTTGCTGGACCTCAGTCACAGAAGCTCACATTGATGATTTGAATGCTTCCGTAAACTTCTTATCCAACCAAAATAGGACTTAAAATCGAAAGCATACCTAGGAAGCAAAAACTATGCTAGGGGTTACTTGGCAAATGAAAATTTCAGCAACTAGTTCATTTTTTTTTTTTTTTTCATTTTTTATATTCTTCAGGTGCAATTTGCATCAAAATGAATAGGAGGTAATCCCAAACATCACCATAGAATCTTTCAAAAAGTTAATATCAAGTAATCTATTATACCAAAATCAGCAGAATCTTCTGCAAGGGCTAACTTGATGATGCCACGCAAATCATAGGTAGGGTGAGATGGAGGCTGGATTGCTACTGATGCAACTGATATCCCAGAATCTTTTGATACAGATGTAGACATTGCGATAATTTTTCTGAAGTTGTTGAGTCATTAACAAATGGAAAAGCTAACAAGTCACCATAAATCTTTACAGCACAAACAGATCAGTTCTACATTATAATAAAAGAACCATTACATGAAAATTTTACAGGACGTCAAATTTTCTTGACATAAAGTGCTTCATTACATCATTACAAACAAGATAGTACTAAAAGTGGATCACAAGTTTGACAAACTCTTCTTCTTTTTTGGGTAAAAGAAACAATTTGTTGATATGTATAAGGGGAGAACCCCAAGCAAAGATATTACAATAAATATCTCCAATTACTAACTAAAAAAGATCAACTGAAGTGAGTGAAAGGGTGCTTTAATTTACACCAAGAAAAAGCAGTAGACAAAACAAGTTCTAAAAATCGAGCATTAGAAGAACACGTATCATTAAAAATTCTTCCGTTCCTTTCACCCATAAAAACAAGTTTGACAAACTCTTTTAATGTCTGAGACATGGAAGTTGGGCCTAGCTAAGATATAAAACCAATTAAAAGTTGGGCCAAACTAAGAAATCTTACTTCTTTTAACTCGTTATTGTATTAGTATGAATAAGAGAGTACTAAAAAGTGGATCAGGAGTTTTGACAAACTCTTCTAATGTTTGATACACCATCAACAGTAATTGAGATTGAGGTTGAACACATGTCAACGATCTTACATTCTAAGATATATGCATTGTGAGTTTGCTTCTAAAGGGTGGCGTTTTCCTTTTAGTACTTTTGGGGTGGCTAGTTGTCTCCCCAAGAAGATTGATGATTGCATGATGGAGGGTCTTGATTGTAGGAGCTTTTGCGGAAAAGGAAAAATCCTTTGGAGATATGCTACTCGTGCACCTTTGTGGTGCCTTTGGAAAGAAAGGAATAGTAGGTTGTTTGAAGATGTGTTTATGTCTTTTGATTCTTTTTGGGATCTTGTTCAGAATAAGTGTCTTGACGGTGGACAAATTACAAAAAATTCTTTTTTAATCATAGCCTTCTCATGATTATTAACAAGTGGGGGACTCTTCTTGTTTAGTCTTGCGGGAGGGGGTTCCCTCTACCCCCTACCCTTAGGTTGTTCTTTTGGTTCTCTTGATGAATATACACCTTTGTTTCTTATAAAAAAATATTAACTAGTAATCATTCAAAAAACACATGAGTGTACATGTTAATATCATCCAAACTAAATAACAATCAACACAAACAGAAGCCAACTTTTCCTTTAGTTCCTAACGTTTTCCTTATTATATTGGTTTTGAAAAAAAAACATCCTCATTATAGAATGTACTTAACATGCATTGAATTTCTTTTTCTTTTTTTTTTTTTTTTTTTGCATATGTGAGTATTTGGACCAGCTTACGCACACCTTGATTAATCTCACAGGAAAACCTAACTAACCGTACAAAATTTAAATTACTAAAAGAAAATCGTAAAATATTAAATCATAGGTAGGTGGCCACCTTGTATTAAACTCATTCCCTCCAAGCCCTTTTATTAAACCCATGGCCCGTTTTGACTACTAGGCCAACCCATAACGGTTGAGTTTCCCATTCCGTCTTAAACCCTTTCTTTTTCTTATCCCAAATTGCATAAGCCAAGTAGAAATTCTTTTGCAACATACATGATGACTCCAGGACACCATGCAAATACCTGGAACCTAAGCCGCGAGCAGTAGAGATTGGAATGTATGTTAACCCTCTAGAACAGCCCCGCAATTCCTTATGTCCACAGCATTGCCAGAGATGCCCGAAAGAGGGTCTATACAAATTCAGTATATACATCAACCCAAATGACTTACTTGACTGTGCAGATAAAGTAGAATTGCGATTGTACGAGTCTGCAAATACAAATAATGCGCGTGTATGAGTATGAATACAAGCAAGACCTTGTGAATCATGATAAATGCAAATTTAGACCTATTTGAACATGAAGAATCTAGAAAGTGAAGAGAAAATCACCTTGCCAGCGGTGGATGAGTAATTCCAACTGTGGAAATGCCGAAAACTGACGAATATATTGCCTGTCTGAGAGAGAAATAAAGAGAAATTGAGGGCGAAGGGGAACTGAAAAGCGAGCAGAGAGCAAGGGAGATTCAGAGAGAATTGAAGGGCGAGGACTGGTGAAGGGTTCGACTGTGAGAAATAAGAATGAACAAGTGATAAATAAAAAGTTTGCTTTCAAGAACGCCTTTCTTCTGCTTTCTTCTTGGCCTCAGGTCCAGGTAAAGTCGGTTTGAGAATTGATAATGGGGAAGAGAGGACCACATTTGCGCGGGTAATTTTGTCATGGACCGATGATGAGAAGAAGAGAATAATAATAATAATGGGATACTCTCGAGAGTTAGGTTGAGTTGAATCGGTAATAATAGTATGTAGGTATTATTGAATTGTATAGTTAGATTTAAGTCATGGATATCTTATTTAGTTTTTTTTTTGTAATCTAAAAAAGCCTGCATTTTTATGAGTTTTATAGGCTTTTTGTTTTTTCGTTTTTGCTTTTTTTCTTAACTTTTTGTTTCACAATTCAACGACACATGTACTTTTCTAAATTCTTAACACTCATTGAGATGTGAACTCAATAAATAAAAATACTTCAAGATTCATTCTTTAGTACACACAGAATTTTGGACCAAACTTGATTTACCCATAAGATTTGGAGCATCAATTCAAGTTTTTGAAAGTCGTTAGTGAACTATTTAACAAGTTTCGAAGCTTTGTGGCGCATAATTGATTTGAATCTTTGAGTGAAGTTTGGAATAAATTTAGAGTAAACAAAACGTTTGAGACATTAATTCAAGTTTCTATTGGAGGTTGATTTCTTGGATAAATTTTTTCAATTTGAGGTAAGTAATTTTACTACTGGAACCGCCTTCGTGGCGGGCGATAAAATTAAGGATAATTTTGATGGTTCTAAGACTGTATGAATCATGATGCCTGATTAGAGAAAAAATATGAACATATGATCGTCCCGTTTGATGTATGTGATAAGAATGAACATGATCTTATTTTATAAGATACTTTACAAGAATGTATGAGCATAATCTAGATCTTATTTGACATGTATGAGGATGAATGAGCTTTATGTTATGATTTATGTGTGGGACTCTATTTTATGATGCATGATATTTATGTTAGTGATAGCTACCCCCTACCTGTAGACATGTACTAATCAGAGGTTTGTGTTTCCTTCGGGATTCACCAGAGGTTTGTGTTTCCTACAAGGTTCACTAGAGGTTAGTGTCTCCTTCAGGGTTCACCAGAGGTTTGTGTTTCCTTCAGGATTCATCGGAGGTTAGTGATCTCATTCGGAATTTCACTAGAGGTTAGTGACCACCTTTGAGATTTCACTAGAGATTTGTGTTTCCTATGGTATTCACCAGAGGTTAATGTCTCCTTTGAGATTCACCAAAGGTTAGTGATCTCTTTCAGAATTTCACCAAAGGTTTGTGGATACATCTTATCTACGGTAGGTCGGGCTAAACTATTCACTTAGATGGCCATCAAAGATTAATAGAGGTTTTTGCATGTCTCATTAGAAAGTTGCATTTATTGGACAAAAATGCATAGCTTGACCCCAGTAGTGGGGATACTTACTGAGTATTTTATACTCATTCTTTATTATGTTATGTTTTTTAAGTAGGATAAGGACACACCAGGTGAATGATAGAAGGAATCCGTGATCGTGCCATTGGAATCAGAAAGATGCTTCTGCACATGTTTTCATGTTTTGATGTTTTAAATTCTAGTCTTGATGTTTGAACTTAGAGTTCTATTGTTTAACATTTTTATTTATAAAGCGTCATGAAATTTATTTTTATTTCAAGGGGCATTACACGTCCACCAACTTTCGCTTGGTTCGTCCCCAAACCACATTCTATTGGGAGAGGTTCCACTCTGATATCATCTTAAATCACCGAATGACCAAAAAGCTTAAGTGAAGGGATCAAATCTCAAGCGGAAGCATGCCTTGCAATTTTCTTTTCGATATTACATAATAAAATGTGGTATAAAAATAATAACATAATGACTAATTAATATTAACTAAGTCTTTGTTAATTTGCTCAATATAACGCTTATATTGAATATTTCAACAATATGTGACTTCATTCGTTAAACTTTTTAAGGAAGTCAATTACTTATTGTATGCTTATAAAATATTTACCCAATTCACCTTCCAAGTTGGTTCCCAGGTAGAGATGTTTCATTTTCGTCAGTTTAAATACCTCAACCCAGACAGATTTTTCCTTAGACAAAGGTCCCTTATGGGGAATTATTTTATAAATTTAATCTCTTATTGAAATTCATTTTAATCCTATTAAAAGAATTAAAAGATTAACTTATTTCTAATCTCATTAGAAACGTGTTTAACATAAGTCTAGGTGAATTAATTTTAAACCATTTAAAAGTAAAATTGACATATATTTGCATGCAACTCTTAATTATAGATTCTAATTCTAATTTCATTATAGTTATAACCATTATAAAATAATGAAAAATAAAATCTATAATTGCATTCAAAGACATTGATTAAATATAACATTTATATTTATCTAAGTAATGTCACGCTCAATGCAAAATTTATTTTAATTGAAAAATATAGCACTTATATCTAACAATTATTAAGCACACATATCCATCATGTCATCATACATTATAACAAATATAACCTAGTAGGATGCATGAACATGCTTAATGTACCATACATCTAAAATTATATAACATTTATACTAAGATGAATGAGTATGCTAATTTAATCATGTATCCCAAAAATATAACAATTACATTTTGACATGATGCATGAACATGTTTATCATAAGGTGGGATTTTGAATATAAATGGCATACTTTATGCACCATTCAAAAATAATTTAAATCATACATCTCATACATAATTAAATTAACAAACTAGCTAAGTTGACCAGCTATTGGCATTCCTAAAAAATCAAATAAATTCTAAAAATCCTAAAAGAAAACGGAAAAAAAGACAAAAAAACTACTTCTATTTAGTGGTAACGGCAAATAAACCAGAACTCAAAACGACGATCCAACCGTTTAAAACAAGACCCTAGGTGTTTGTACCATATTTACCAAATTTCAGCATGATCCAACGGTTAGAACTTTAGTTGTCGACAAATTTGTAAAAGTTGTCCCTGAAAAATTGAACTAACTGCATTGTTTCTCTCCGTTTTTTCTTGTTTTGCCTTTATTTTCCCGGGTTCTTTTCACAGAAACTTTTTGCCAAAAAAGACACGGACTTATAGACTCTATTTATAGTAAAAAAAAAACCCATAAACACTGGATTTTACATTGATCTCATCAACTAAAACTATAAATCTAAATGCCAAAAGCCTAAACAGTCAACCCGCAAACCACAGTTAAAATCACATACATCTCATGCACATATTTTAAAAGCAATACACCATTCTATTTTGATTTTGTTTCTAAAAAACTAAAAATAAAAATTGCACAAATTGGGCTCTAATACCAATTGAAGGATTGAATCCCAGGTGGAAGCGTGTGATCGCCTTGCAATTTTGTTTTCACATAAACAAAATACGGTATAAAAATAGTAACATAATTGATAAACAATCAAGATTAGTATGCATGTAAGAGAAGAAAAGAGTGAAGAGCTAACACTTTCCTTTGTAGATTCCTAAATTCTTCACGATTCGATCTGCGTCTTCTTCAGAACGTCTCTTCAATGATCAAGGGACACCATTGTAAGTGAAACTTTGTTATTCTCTAAGATCCCAAGAATTAGATGTGTGGTCTCCAAGACTTGGAAGAGAAAGAAGAAGTAGTAGAGAAAAGAAGAGAGATTTTGAGAGAAGTAGTAGGAGACTAAGATTCAAAATTCTCAATTCATTGTGTCACAAACATGGGTCATGAAGACTTATTTATAGAGAGGAGGGGTGACCCCCTTCTCCTAGTCTTTCATATTTCTACTCTAGTTCTAATTTGATTAAATAATATTGGTCCAATAATTAAATAATCATATATATTAAATCCAATTTAATATATATATATATATATTAAATAAACATCACATGTTTATTTATCTCTACTTCTCAAGAATTAAATAATTAATTAATTAACTATTAATTAATCAATTAAGTGACTATACTAAATCATATTTAATATAGAGTTAATCAACATATAATTATCATATATTTATATGTATACATCTATTTAATATTTGAATCTTATTCAAATATTTTTCTCTAACAAACCATATTATATTAATCTCATTAATATGCAACTGATCAAGAAGAAAAGAGAACTTGTTCCTAACTTTAAGATTTCGAACTTTTCACAATCTAATTGATCAAACTAGATTAAAAGTCCTAAAACATGCATTCTAAACACAAGAATACAAAGAAAAAGCATAAAGCTTCAGAGAATAAACTCTAAGAAAATTCCATTCAAATTCAAAGTGTTGTTCAAACGACAAAAGTACATAGGTATTTAAACTAATCGAAAAGACAACTTGAAAGGACACAACTTTTCACCTAATTGACTATGTTCAACAAAAACTCTTCAACTACATACATGAACCTTAATAAATGTAAATACATTGAAATAAATTAATACATCAAGCATTAAATTATGGATGAATATGAATTTCCAGATTCATTATGACTTTTGGGTGTCCAAGTGACTCTTGAAACTTTAAGGGTTGCAACTCTTCATGATGGGCTGGAAATTAGCTTGGAAGCAAGATTTAATCTCTCTTAAAATCTTTTAGCTCTAGCTCTTGTCATCGGTCCTTGAGGCATAACGATTGCCTCATGATTGGATTGATTTGGGAAGCTCTCCCAAGAATTTTTAGCATGAGCTTCGATTGAGCTTGTTGAGCTTCATTTTTCTCTTGTAAAACTTCATGTTCTCCTAGGATGGTCAGCTTCTTATCAGAATACCCCTGCTCGCTTATCTCTACATGAACGACCATGATCAGATTATTTGTAGCACTTTACAACAATTGTAACATCTACAAAGCAAGTTGTATTCGTAGTGTCACTAAGATAAGATACCCAACCTTATCCGTCTACTACAGATTGTTTAGGTTATCACTTAAACGTGATCCACCTGTATGTCTCCACATACGTGTTTAAGTTTCATAAAATAACCTTGGATCTTAGTTCATTGGATTGATTTAATGCAGTCTAAACATTAATAAAATACCTCTCATTTTATTAGATATGTAATTTGTCTTTACAAACTACAAGATAGACTTGGTTTAGGACATTAACTCCAACATTAAGCTCATGAGTAAAGGTAGATTTAATTATATATCATCTAACACTCCCCCTCAATTGTGGGTTGCCTCTCAAGGAACGCTGAGTTTAATGTTTTTAAGCTAGACAAGGCTCTTGCTGTTGAGGTTGGTGCCCTAAATTTCGTAGGGACCTGTAGTTTGTAATTGTATTGTACAAATATTTTATTTATTTAATAAAATATGAGATATTTTATTTAACATTTTGTAGCATTAAACCCACAAACCAATAAACTAATATCCAAGGTTATCTTCTGTAGCTTAAACAAGAATGTAAAGATATACAGGTAGATCAAGTTTAAGTGATAAGCTAAATGGTTTGTAGTAGATGTATAAGGTTGGATACATTATCTTGGTCACACTACGAGTATGACCCACTTTATAGATGTTATAATTGTTGTAAGTGCTACAAATGATCCGATCTTGGTCATTCATGTGGAGACATGTGAGCGAGGATATTCTATACAAAGAAGTTTGTATAAGACTGGACTACAAAATGATTAGTCTCATTATATAATGTCGTTCATAATAGAGACTTACATTTTACCAAGATGACCATAGATGACATGACCTAAATCCTGAGTGAGTTGTGAACTCCTGCCTATGAAGGTGGCTCTTTGATTTGTATGGGTGAGGGTGGTCAGATCGCCAACTCAACAAGCCTACCATTTTGGAGATCGTCTAATTGAGGACTTGGGAACACAACTATACAAGGCGAAATTCACTCCTTCCCTGAAGTAGGGGTAAGTAGATAAATTGCTCAAGGTTTAATTCTGGGGCTTGAACAATGTGGTGCCACACCTTCTCCTGGCCCGAGAGGAGTTTAATCATAGTTGGACTATGATTTGTTCATTAGAGGGATTAGTGGTACTTACATGTAATTACAGGGGCAAAACGGTAATTTTGGCCTAGTACTTACGAGCAATTTGTGAAGGGTTATCGCACTGTTAATTGATTATATCCAATTGACACAAAAAAATATCTATGGTGCGAAGAGTGTAGCTGTCCTTTAGTAGGGTGCCCGACAGTTGATGGATGTCGAGTAAATTAATTAAAGAGTTTAATTAATTATTCAAGTACCGTTAGAGCTTCAAGTTACAGGACCATGAGGTCCCCTCTGTAACTCAACGGGGATTTATGAAAATCAATTTTGGATTAATTTGAATTGTTCAAATTAATTGAGAGAATTAATTATATGTGATATAATTAATTTAATTTAATTATATGTGATATAATTAATTTAATTTAATTTAATTATATATAATATAATTACTATAATGTATTTGATACACTATAATAGAAAGTTTATTTGAGAAGAAATAAATATTTGAATATGATTCAAATATTAATTATGTGAATTAGATTCATATAATTAAATTTTTATATAAATGAGATTTATATTAAATATCTTGGTTGAGAGAATTAAACTATAGATTATATAGTATTGGATACAATATTAAACTATAGTTATATGTTATATTTGATATAACATATAGTTTAATATATACTATATGATAAAGTAGTTATCATATAAATATATATTAAAGTTTTTACTAACATTATTTTTATTTTTTAAAAATAATTTTAGGGAGGGAGTCCCCTTTTTTTCTCTTTACTACATTAGTGGGAATCCAGAGGGGTTGAATTGGGTTTTTATGATCTTCTTCCTCTTTAAGGGTTTTCACAGAAAAGGTTTTGTAATTTGTTTTATCTTTCATTTCCCAAAAAATCTCCCAGTTCTCTTAATTCTCTTCCTTACCAAAAAGCCAGAGCCCACACACTTCTGGATTTTCATCCCAGAGAATACAGAGGTAATCAAGTGGTGGTGTCCATTGTGGGGTTTCGAGTTTGTGATTTTTGGAGAAGAGGATATACGAAGAAGATGGTTCTTCAAGGGTTAGTTCTCTCATCCTAATTCTCTCATTTCCTTTTTGTTTGCATGTTGTAAATTTATGATTATGCATAACATTTGTACTCTGTAATTTTGATTTTGTGAAAACAAATTTTGGATCAATCTCCACGCTTCCGCTCAAGGACCTTCAAATGTTCCTTCACTTGCTTCATGTCAGATCTCAATGTGGTTTCGGTCTATCATTATTACCTTCACATATTGGAATCACATAATCATAACAATCCTACATAATGGGTAAGTAACTAATATAATATGGAGGGTCATCCGTCACATCAAATAATCATTACAAACTCATGCTCAGAAATAATCTTATCTATACTATCGTTTCCATGACATATACATACCTCATTGGAGCTCTGAAGGGCGTATTTGGTCCAATTAGTTGGAAAGTAGAAGTTGTGAAGTCCACTCCTTATTTTGGCTCAAGGGGTTTGTGGGTCCTACTACTAAAACACATCAAATTTATACCTTATCAACTCCTTACACTATGGGCCCCAAGAGTTTACAACTCTCTAGTTTCATAACTCCTTAAAGCTCACTAATCCACTAATTACCCTAAAAACCCCCTAAAGGATTTATAACACTCAAAATGTGTTATCTTAGTGTCTTTATCTAGTTGTTTTATGTTGTTTAAAGTTCCTATATGATTGTATTTGTAAGATCTCTAATAATTCATGCATTCTGGGGCATTATGAACTGCTTCGGACTTAAGCAGAGCATTTAGCAAGCAAAATAGAGCTAAGTAGAGCAAGGCGGGCAAATCGGACTATAAGCCAAAGGGTCGTGCAACATTACGGCACCCATGCATGGCGCTGCAAGGTAGTAGCTGCGCAAAGCGCATAGTGCCTCAATGCTCTTGAGAATAAGAACGTGTGCGCACTCACACAGCACCGCTGTCTCCTGGGGAGTGTAATGTTGTACTTCGACAATGAGGCCTTTTATGGCCTAGCGCTGTGGCGCTTTCCCGTGTGGCGCTGCCGTGACTTATAAACGAAATCTTCATTTTAAGGTAGATTTTATCCTCTCATTCGGCTCTTAGCCATGTTCTCTCTATTTACTCTCTTCCACTTGTATGTTTCTTCCTTTTTCCTCATATAATTGATAAAGACAATGCCAGATGTTGTCTTCTTAATCTCCATGGGAAGGTAAGGTTTATTGGTTTCAAGTTTAGAGGATCTTGGGATGAACTCTATGTAATTTTAGGAGTTTTGTTTGAATGTAAATTTTATATCTTGGCTATGGGTTTCTCTCTATTTACTTTGCATTTTCTATTAATTGTCTGACATACCACTTTAGGATTTGTGATTGAATGCTTATGATTAACTTACAATATGTGATATGAAATTGTTGGTCAATCTTTAAGATAGAATAGGTTAGATAGGCTTGCAATTGTTGTCTATAACGAAAAGTATTGTCCTATTGACCTAGGGAAAAACATACTGATTTTTAATTAGGCCATTGTAAATTAAATGTTCATCCTAGCATAATCATGGTTGGGGTTGATAGGGCATCGTAAGATGCTACGATTTTAGCCAATAATGTTTCGTGCCTTACTCCACTAAGTATAGCAAATGAAAGTATACAGTCGGTCGACAAAGAGCTGTTAAGATTTCTGAACCTCAAACTTTATAGTAAGTAATGGGGGGGGGGGGGGGTTGTGATTGGTGATGCTAAATAAACGTAAATTGCAAAAAATAAAATGATGCGGAGTAAAGTGAATGCACGAAGTGTGAGTTGAGTGAATTATGTGCCCGTTTATAGGATACATTGACTCTGATTTTCAGATTGTTAAGGGTTCTAAGAAATCTACTTCATATCAGTGTTCACTTTCAACGGAGGAGCTATAGTATGGCGTAGCATCAAGTAAGGCTATATTGCTGATGTGACCATGGAGGCAAAGTGTGTAGCTGTTTGTGAAGCCACTAAAGAAATTGTCTGGCTCAAGAAGTTTTTGACAGACTCGGAAGTTGTTTTGAATATATCAATGTCCATCACCCTTTATTGTGATAATAGTGGTGTTGTGGCAAACTTCAAGGAGCCTTGGAGTCACAAATGACGAAAGCGTATCGAGTGCAAGTATCGTCTCATTAGGGAGATTGTGCAACATGGAGATGTGATTGTCACAAAGATCACTTTAGAGCACAATGTTGCTGATTCATTGCTCTCACAGCTAAAGTATTTGAGGGTCACTTGAAGAGTCTGGGTCTACATGATATGCGTGATCTTGTCTAGGGCAAGTGGTAGCATTATGGGGTATAGAATATACTCTAGTTTTTTTTTTTTTTTTTTTTTTTTTTTTTTTTTTTTTTTTTTTTTTTATATTGTGTACTTTACTTTATATTGTATTTTGTACTATACACCCTATTCGTTTTAGGACAAGTGGAAGATTATTGGATTTAGTGTCCTAAATCTCATGGATCTCATAGTTTGTTATTTGTAAAAATAAATTATTTATTTAATAAAATAAGAAGTATTATATTAGACATTTAGATTGCACTAACTAAATCTAATAAACTATGATACAAGGTTATTTAATGTAGCTTCAACAGTATGTGGTAGACATACAAGTGGATCGAGATCAAGTAATAACTTAAAAGGTATGCAAAATATAGATAAGGTTGGATGCCTTTATCTTGGTGACACTGCAGAAACAATCCACTTTGTAAATGTTACAATAGTTGTAAGAGTTACAAACGATATGATCCATATCATTCATGTGAAGACATGTGAGTGGGAGTATCTTGTATAAAAGAGTTTGTATAAGATCGGACCGCAAAATGATTGGTTTCTCTTTATAACGTCATTACTTAAAGAGATTAACGTTTCACCAAGATGACGTAGGTGACTTGACCTTAATCCTACGTGAGTTGTGAACTCCTGCCTCTGAAGGTAATCCTTTGATTTTTATGGGTAAGAGTGGCCAGTTTCGCCAACTTAATAAGCCTACTATTTTGGGGATTTGTCTGAGTACAGAGTTGGGAACACAGCTACACAAAATGGAATTCCTCCTTCTCATCTTTAGGGAAAGTAGATGAATTGCTACCTTAAAAGTTGATTCCAGGTCTTAAACAATGAAGCCTCACCCTCCCATTGGCCCGAGAGAGGTTTGTTTATAGTTGGACTATAAACTGTTTGTTCATTACTTTATATTGTATTTTATATTGTACACCCCACTCGCTTTAGAACGAGTAGGAGATTGTTCGATTTAGTGTCTTAAATCTTGTGGATCTCATAGTTTTTTATTCGTAAATATAAATGATTTATTTAATAAAATAAGAAGCATTTTATTCGACATTTAGATTGCACTAACTCAATCCAATAAACTAAGATCCAAGGTTATTTAATGTAGCTTGAACAATATGTGGTAGACATACAAGTGGATCATGATCAAGTAATAACCTAAAAGGTTTGCAATATATGGATGAGGTTGGGTGCCTTATCCTAGTGACACTGCAAAAAAAACCAACTTTGTAAGTGTTACAAGAGTTCTAAGAGTTACAAGCGATATGATCCAATCATTTACGTGGAGACATGTGAGTGGGGGGGTATCATGTATAAAGAGTTTGTATAAGATTGGACCGCAAAATGATTGGTTTCTCTTTATAACTTCGTTACTTGAAGATAATAACATTTCATCAGGATGACCATAGGTGACTTGACCTTAATCCTAAGTGAGTTGTGAACTCTTGTTTATGAAGGTAATCCTTTGATTTTTATGAGTGAGAGTGACCAGTTTTGCCGACTCAATAAGCTTACCATTTTGGGGATTCATCAGAGTAGAAAGCTGGGAGCATAGCTACACAAGATGAAATTTTCTCATTCTTGTCTTTAGGGAAAGTAGATCAATTGCTCTTTTAGTAGCTGATTTCGGGTCTTGAAAAATGAGGAGACCCGAGATGGGTTAGTTTATAGTTGAACTATAAACTGTTTGTTCATTATTTTATATTGTATTTTTTTCTGTACACTACACTCGCTTTAGAATAAGTGGGAAATTGTTGGATTTAGTGTCCTAAATCTCGTAGATCCCAAAGTCTGTTATTTGTAAATACAAATTATTTATTTAATAAAATAATAAATATTTTATTCAACATTTAGATTGCACTAACTCAATCCAATAAACTAAGATCCAAGGTTATTTAATGTAGCTTGAACAGTATGTGGTAGACATACAAGTGGATCGTGATCAAGTAATAACCTAAAAGGTTTGCAGTATATGGATAAGGTTGGGTGCCTTATTCTGGTGGCACTATGGATATGGCCTACTTTGTAAGTGTTACAAGAATTTTAAGAGTTACAAACGAAATGATCCATATCATTCATATGGAGACATGTGAGCGGGGGTATCCTATATAAACGATACGTGAGCATTTCATCGTCTACACGATGTGTGCAACCAGGTAAACGATTTACCTTGCGATGCTAAACGATCGTCTAGCGTACACGCATTTAGCGATATGCGAGCATCTCATCATCTACACAAAGTGATACTCAACGATCGCGTACCCGATCGTCAAATTGATACGATCAACTCTTGATCGCATACCCTATCGTTTAACCGATGCATTACTCCTTCAGCTTTATGATGCGATCAACAGCGATCACATAGAACATCTTCTGCACGATGCGATCAACCCTAGATCGCCTCCTTCTACGAAGAACTGCAATGCTTGCCCAGATCGCGTACCACTCTTATGCAACGCTTGCACAGATCTTCTTCTTCGAATGACTCAACTTCAAACAAACTTTGAATACAGACTCGATAACGATTATTATGCCCAAAAACGCAGGGGCCTTTACAAACAATCGCAAATGTAAAGGATCTAAATCAAACCAAGGCTAATCATCCCGAAAACATCCATTAATTCGCACATCCACAGAAAAATTTAACCATTAAATCAGTGTAGAAATGCACCCACCATGAATGTAAATCTCATTTCGTTGCAACAGATGAAATTGGAGTATCAAAACCTGGCTCTGATACCAATTGAAGGATCTCTTACCAAAGAGTTCCATGAGCGTGTTCGAATCGCTCCAATCTCACAGTGATCGAAATACAATAATATACATTCAACATACAGTTATGCAAACAAATCTTAATTAACGGCATGTTATGAACAACAAAAATAACACGGGAGAGAATTAACTCCATACCAGTTGAAGATAGTCTTCAACACTTCGGAACTCCAATGCAGCAGAAACCTCCACGCGATCTACCAACACCCAATAGCAGCGTCGACAACGACATCACGAACAACGCACGAACACGAACGCCGTGGGGACGACACCACCACTAAAGAGTCCCGGGTATTCTCGGAGTGAAAACCCAAAGGGTGGTCTTTGGTGAATTTGGTAGAGGAAGGAGGAAACACAAATCTTGTAGGTGATAAGCAAGTGAGAGGGAAAAAGATGTTATCGCATAGTAGACTGCTTATCGTTTAGGAGAAGATACATGATCGTGTAGGATTTACTGAACGATCGTTTAGGAAAATATATACGATCGTTTAGCAAAATCGGCACACTATACGATCATTTAGAGAAGCTATGCGATCGTGTAGGCGACAGTATGCAATCGTTTAGGCGCGAGGTAGAGGATCGTTTAGGCGGAGAGGACTATCGTATAGGCTCTCATTTTACGTAAGCGATCGTTTACAATTCTCCAACGTGCGCTCTTTTTTTCTCTTCGGGCGATTGAACGACGGGTAATTCAAAATGAAAACATTTTTCATTTTAATTCATCGGTTACAATAACTGACGGATCCCACTAACCCACGTCCAAACGTGATTTTTGGATTAATTATCATATAATTAATCAATAAAATTATTAATAAATATAATCATATTATATTTTTATCCTATAGTTTGATATCACATATCTACTATAGTATTTTCTCCTCTACTTGATATAAATCATATTTATATCTAATTTCCTCCAAAATAATGTATCTCATACATTTAGCCAATAATATCATATATAATTAACCAGTCCAATTATATCATATATAATCGAGCTTCCTCTTGTCAATTTGAACATTTCAAATTAACCCAAATACTGGTTCTCGATTTTATCCAAGCTACCTAAGGGACCTAATGGACCTGTGGCTTGAAGCTCTAACGGTCCGTGAATAGCTGACTAAACTCTTTAGCCACGAGATCCACCATCCGTTAACTATCAAGTATTCCACTAAAGACCAACAGCTGAACTCTTCTTACCACCGATATATTTCTGTGTTCATCGGATATAGCCAATCATGAATACGATGACCCTTCACAGATACTCGTAAGTACAGTTGAGCCAAATTACCGTTATGCCCCTGTAGTTACATCTCACTCCTTAAATACCACTGATTCCTCTAATGAACAATACAACATAGTCCAACTATGTGCGAACACCTCTCGAGGTAAGAGAAGGTATGTGGCGCCACATCGTTCAAGCTCCGGAATCAACTCTTAAGGGAGTTATCTATTTACTTACCCTTGCCTCGGGGAAGAAGTGAATTCCATCTTGTGTAGCTGAGTTCCCAGCTCCCAAATCAGACGAATTCTCAAAATGGTAGGTTTGAATCGGTGACCTGGCCACTCGTACCCATACAAATAAAAGGACCGCCCTCAATGGTAGGAGTTCCCAGCCCACTCAGGATTGAGGTCATGTTATGTATGGTTATCCTAGTGAAGTGAAGTCTCTGTCATGAACGGTGTTATATAACGAGACGTTAACACTTCATGTTTAGGTTTTATACAAACTCTTTGTATAGAACGCCCCTGCTCGCATGTCCCCAACACGAATGATCAGGATCAGACCATCTGTGACAAGTCACAACACTTGTGACCATTCCACAAAGCGGGCGCATCTGTAGCATTACCAGGATAAGGTTTCCCTCCTATATCCATATACTACAGACCATTTTGGTTATCACTCAAGACATTATCCACTTGTATGTCATCACATACATGCTTGAGTCACATATAGATAACCAGGGATTTTATGTTTATTGGTTTGTGGTAAAACAAATAAAACAAGTAACTGAGCAAAAATACAAGATGTGAATTAAATATCATATATTAACAACACAAGTGTTCGTACAAACTGTTTACAAACTACAGGACACGAGACTTTAGGGCATCAACCCCAGCAGACTTGATCTTAATCCTAAGTGAGCTGTGAACGCCTATGAGGGTAATCCTTTGATCTTTATGGGTGAGAGTGGCCAGTTTCGCTGACTCAATAAGCCTACCATTTTGGAGATTTGTTCGAGTTGAGAGCTGGAAACGCAGCTACACAAGATGAAATTCATTCCTTCCCCTCTTCAAAAAAGATAGATGCATTGCTCCCTTAATAGTTGATTTTGAGTCTTAAACAATGAGGCCTCACTCTTTCATTGGCTCGAGAATGGTTAGTTTATAGTTGGACTATAAAGTGCTTGTTCATTAGAGGAATCTATGGTACTTAAAGAGTTAGATGTAACTGCAAGAGTAAACTGGTAATTTGACCTAGCTGTAGCTAGGAGCGATTCGTGAAGGGTCAACTTACTGTTGATTGATTATATCCATGGACATAGAAATATATCTATAATGCGAATAGTGCATCTGTCGGTCTTTAGTAGAGTGACTGACAATTAATAAATGTTGATTAATTTAATTAAAGAGTTTAATTATTAGTCTTGTATCATTGAAGCTTCTAATCTGTAGGTCCATAAGGTCTCCTTGTTAACTCACTAAGGATAAAAATAAGGGATAATTGTTTTATTTTCAATTTCATGAAAAAAAAATTCATTTGACCGTTCAACAATCAAATGCCCTTTACTTTTTTTTTATATATATTTATTTGTTATTTTTTAAAAGAAAAAACAAAAATCCATCCATTACAAATTTAAAGCTCCATGTGTCATCACCCATAACTTCAAGTGACACTCTCTAATTAGTCCGATTTGATGATTTGGCCACTATGTCATCATCTCAGATTTTTTTTTCGTTAAGCTTATTTAAGTTATATTTTCTTCGTTTGAACTTTGATTTGGGTGATTCAAAATGCGTCATAATCGTTCTTCCAAACTTTACACTATGGACTATTCAAAATATTTAAATTATTAGTAAAGAAATCAAGTTTGTTATCATCAAAATATTAATTAATTAAAATTAATTACTTTGAGACTAAGGGCCAAAAAGCTAACAATCCCCTCTTTTTTTATGATGACAAATCATTAAAGAAAAAAAACTTGAAATTCACATAACCATAGCAACACATCTGATCAATAAATATATCAATATAAAGTACACATATCACCACAAAGATCATGCTTGAAATTCATCTAAAAGAATTAACTTTTCCTCCTTAATATATTTTTGAAAGAACAAGTAATTTAAACAATAGTTTAATACATATGCATTCACTTCAAAATAACCAATAAAGTGACATAAACAAATTCAAGCATCCAATTCAATTTTCGTAACAAGACTGGTATCTAAATATATAAAAATAAATTCAACCAATCTAAATAGACAAATGTGAATAATTAATTTCAAGAATAAACTATATCAATCAACTTTGTGCAATAAAATCTAATAACAAAAATTAATTGCTGATAACTTGTATTTCTACAAGTTATTGTATATTAAAATTAGAATATTTAGAAGTATTTGACAAGAAATGCATTAGAGTAAAAAAAAAAAATAGAGCAATATTACTTTCCATGCGTTCATTAAGTCCAAAAGAGAGTTTAAGTGAAAATTATATCACTTATGCGTTTATCATGCAAGAATACAGGGAAAACAAAGAAATAAGCCATGCGCCAAATCCAAGGGTAAACCATGTGGCCAAAGGTTCATGGAACAAAGAGATCCAAAGGCTCAATAGGCAAAACTAGAAATCAAAAGGCAAGTCATGCAGCGAAGCTGCCTAAGCAATGAACATGAAAGTTGAATGCATCTGAGGGGACCACCGACAACTGCAACAATGAACACGCATAAGTTACCTGATGCGTTTTCCACTTTCCTGTGTGGGAGAAATGGTCCCTGTGTCTAACTCTATATATACCTCAGCTCCAAATGAAGAAGATATACACAATCAGTCACAAATTACCATCTTCATACCTGAAAGAGGGTGATACACAAAAGAAAAACATTTTCTAGAATTTGAGAGAATTTCCGGAGGACATTCTTCTTCTCCATTCTTGAGGCAATTTTCCCTATCCACCACCTTCGTCGTTGAAGAAGACTCAAAAGAGGATATTCTCCATTTCCTATCGTAGAGTACAAAATCGCATCCATCTCAAGTCGAGGAAGCAAGAGATGGTTGTTGGCGATCACCTTCTCCCTCCATTCATCTTTGGTCTTACTTTATCATTTTATGTATTTCTATTTCTACACATTCTCAATCTTATCTTATAATCAAACTTATTTCTATTTAATATACATCACGACTTCATCATCTATTTCTTCCACTTTTATTTTTCTTCCATGAGTAATTAAATCCTTAATGAGTTGGGATAAGTTAATCCTTATTCCAGCGAGCTTAATGATTAAGAAAATATTCGTTTGGGTAATGAAGACTTAAATCCAATTCTTGATTCCTTTAACTAATTGAATTAAGAAATGACAATTACTAGTTAAGAGAGCAAGTGATTGTAGATTTCATTAACCTAATTAAGTGACGTGTTTAGAGATAAAAACTTCCTTACGTTCCAAATAACCTAAGTATGCATCATGGATACATGATTTATGTGCTAATTCACCAAGAGGTGGAGTTCTAAAGGTTACGACAGGACCATGAGCTCATTAGGTTCAAAGGTTTGAGGAGCGCTTATTCTAACTCCCACTCACTCATCTATTTCACTTCTTTATCTACTTTTGTGTTGTGCATTCAACATCACATAATCACCATCACACTCTCAATATTTTACTTGTTTTTTAGTTCTTAGTTTACACAACAACAAACATTCACTGTCCTTTGACATAAATACAACCCTACATTTGAAAGTAGAAAATTATCAATTGGATTTGTTATTCAGTTAATTGAAATCTCCATTGGGTTTTATACCCTAAAAATCATAGATAGTAAATGTAATTAATTGATCATTATCAATAAAGAGTTATCGGTGTTATTTCAATAAATGTTATTGATTGCATTATGTCATCAAGAAAGAGTTATTGATGTTATTTCAATAAATGTTATTGATTGTGTTGCATTCTATTTTGTCTTAATAACCCTAAATCCAATAAATTAACATCCAAGGTTGTCTTATGAGTCTTAAACAGTATGTGGAGACATATATGGATCAATATTTAAGATACAACCTAAAGAGTCTACAGTATAGGGTTAAGGTTGGGTACCTTATCCTGGTAATATTATGGATACAGCTCACTTTGTGTTTGATACAAACACAATGATCCAATGCATTCATGTAGGTGATATGCGAGTGAGGGTATCTTATGCAATGAGTTTGACTAGTTAGGTTTAACACCATTTGACTAGTTAGGTTTCTATTTCAGTAGGATGATCTAGGCAACTAAGTCTTAATCTTGAGTGTATTATGAACTCCTGCTCACGAGGGATTTTTCTTTGATTTGTATGGGTGAGGGTGGCTAGTTCGCCAACTAATTAAGCCTACCATTTTGGGTACAAGACCGAATCAGGAGCTAGGAACATAATAGTACAAGATGGGAACATTTAGTATAAGTAGATGGGTGTTCCTTTAAGTGGTGTCTTTGGGACTTGAACAAAGGGTCCCACCCTCTCACTAGCCCGAGTTTCTATTTAATGGTTGGATTATAAATAGGTTGTTCATTAAAGGAGCACTGGTACTTAAGGATACAGAGGTAATCCAAAGGTAAAACGGTAATTTGACCCAATTGGTGTTACAAACACTCGTAAAGGGACTAACTTGTTGTTATTGGTCTATATCTGTGGACACACAAACATATCTACAGGGAGAAAAGTGCAATTGTGGGACTTTAGTGGAATGTACCCACAGTTAACGAATATTGATTAATTTGGTTAATGAGTTTAGCTAATTAATCTCATATCGTTGGAGCTTTTGATCTGTAGGTCCACCAGGTCCCCTTGTTAGCTCACTAAAGAATATTAATGATGAATAATTTGAATTGTTTAAATCAATTGAATCAATTGTATACTGATATGATTAATATATAATTAATTATAGATGTGATCTATAATTCAAATTATGTAAGAGAGATATATTTGAATGAGATTCAAATATTGGATTTATATGAAATGGATTCTTAAAGAGATGTATATGTGATATTTAAATGTTATTAACTCTATATAAAATATAACTTAATATAGTTACTTAATTGATTAATTAATGGTTAATTAACTTATTAAAAAATGATAAGAAGGTGGAAGAATATAAACATGGGATGTTTATATATTAATTAATTAACTACATATATTAAATTAGATTTAATATGTGGTTATTTAATTAATGTGTCAATTAATTAAAATTAATTAAATAAGGGATTATTTAATTAATTGACATTAAGGGTAAAAAAAAAAAATTACTTGGAGAAGGGATTTATATAATATCTTATTAGCCTATTTAAGGCGAAATTTATTTTTATGAAAAACTTACCCTAGCCTCCACAAAAGTTTTTCCTCTCTACAATCTCTCTACCTCTTCCTCTTCCAAGGGTTGGAGACCACTCATCAAACTCTCGGAATCCTTAAGAATAACAAGGTTATTCTTGTGGTAGTGTTGGTGATCATTAAGGATACGTTCTTACGAAGATCAAGAGGGATTTTGAGGAGTTTGGGAGTCTACAAAAATAAGAACCATTCTTCCTCTTTGGTTCTCCCTTTCTTGAAGCATGTTGTAATACATAATGTATGTTCTTTATCCTATTTATGTTCTGTTTAGCATGTTGTTTTTGTTTCTTTAAAAATTAAAAAAAAATGACTGCAAGACTATCCTTACACTTTCGCTCGGGATTTGATCCCTACAATTCCTGTGTTCGACCTCGGTCTTCATCAAGACTACCTCCTAATTGATTATTATTGCATTAACTGAGCACGATTGATCACACAACGATTTGAAAAATAAATTAGATGAGAGATAGAGAAATTGACATCATGATTTTATAGTGGTTCAACATAACTCGGCCAGTATCCACTTCTCAAGCTCCTCTAGGATATGTCTCTCAAACTTGACTCTTTCCATTGCTTAGAATTGAATTGCTACGACATTCTTTTTTTGGGACGCAAGAACAAACCTAATCCTTTCTACAGTTGAGGATAAACTGTTACAATACTCATTTATGGGTTCAAGAGTAACACTTTACAACAGATTTGGAAATGAAGAACAAGATGATAAAAACTCTCTCAAAGAGTGGACTTACAAACTATAGCACTCAAAAAATGAATCCTCACAATACAACATATCTCCCTCGAGAATAACAATGGTGGCTTTTAACAAATTGGAGAATTATAAAAATGTGGAATTGTGTTTGAATTTTGGAGAAGATGAGGAGTTTAAAAAGAAAGAGGAGAGGTGAAAACCAAATTCAATTTGGATCTTTAGATCTTGAGAAAGAAAAATAAATCTTGAAAAAGAAAAATAAATGGTGGAGATTTTTCCTTTTTGAATCAACTAGCTATTAGACACAAACATATATATCATTTTCTTTTAAAACCCAACAAAAACTCATATGTCCACCATGTATCACTTTTCCATTACTCCAAGTGACACCTTTCAATTGGTCCAATTTGATGAGGAAAAAAAATCGGTCACGTCATCAATTTGTATTTTTTCATTAAGCTTGTTTTGACTATATCTTTTTCATTTGAGCTTCAATTTAAGTGATCCAAATTGCGCTGAAATCGTTGTTTCCAGCTCTATGCAATATACACTTAAAACACTCAAATTATTAGTAAATTGATTAAGGTTTTTCATCAAAATATTAATTAATTAATTAATTAATTAAAATTAATTAATTTAAGATTAAGGACAAAAAAACAAACAAATATCGATGCACGAGTCGGAGTAGGAAAAACTAGAAAAGCTTTGTTAAGTCTAAAGTCAATTTCTAAGTTTTGAATCGAATGTAGCTTAAATACACACACATGGGAGATAAAAAGATTTAGCCTTGAAATTTCTTGACAAAAAGGTATTCTTAAATGTTTCTATGGACCTAACATGTTATTCTTATATTGGAGTTGAATCATTTGCATGTTTACTTAGAACTTCTCTATGGTCTTGTTCTATTTTTTTTCTCGGGACTAGCAAATTTTTAAGTTTAAAGTGGTGGAACGTACCTAAAATGTGTATTCTTTCCTTTGGATTTAGAATACATTTCATATGATTTTATTCGATTTAATATCGTTTCCTAATAATTTTTAGGGACTTATCAAAAGGCGAGAGAATCAAAGAAGAGCTAAAAAGGACCTAAATATGTCCAAGAAGGTCAAAATCGAGCTAAATATTGTAAAAAGGGAGGAAAAAGACCAAAGTTGCCTAGAATAGGGCAGTGTCATGTTGCAAGTTACAACGTTGTGCAGCGTCATGGTGCTATTCATCTAAAATAGCGAGAAGATTATAAAACTGATTCCCCAAAGATGATACCGGATAAGGCCATTTTAATTATATTATAATTTAACGTGTGCACTTGTACTCTCATCAGGCTTTGAATGAACGAAAAAGGACAAGATCACCCTCATTAAAGGCCCTAGGGCTGCATAAGAGGCATAAAGTGCATTAGGCTATAAGGTTGCAACACTGTGGCATCGTCGTGATTCCCAATGGATGTGGGCGATGGAGTGCTGCAACATGGTGCACAATGCTTTGGCAACTCAACCCATATAATTGCAATTGATAAGTGTCCACAATGTTCGTTGGACACAAAGCTAGAGGTCCTTCTAGGATCTTTGCAAACAATCATAAAGAAAGCTAACTTAGATAAAATTTAGAATCTATGATGGTCACTCTTAGATCCTAAGACAACTCACTCCAGAATTAGCTTGATGAAAACTTACTGAATCAATTTAAACATCAAAACTAAAACAAGATTTGAAAGAAAATACAACACCAAAGGGGTTGAATAAGCACAAGTTTTTTAATATTGATAATCTAAATTTTGAAGGGAATTACAAGCCATTCTGTAGGAATTAATTGTAAGTTGTAGAAAATAAGACCTAGGAATTTAAAATTTAATTGCATACTAATTAATAAGTGCAAAACTAAAATTGTAGAAAGTTGATGGTAGTGCAAGCGCACCGTCAAATTATAATATAGTAAAACGATTAAGAGATCGAGTGTCGTCCTATGAGGAAATGGTTTGACTCTTTTAGCTATTCAGAGATCTTTCTAACTTTATTTAGGAGACCGAACTGTAATGAGAATCTAACTAATCTAATCCTAAATAGCAAGAAAAGATAAACAGGGATGAAACTAGACAAAAACACGTTCTAGGGTATGATTTCATTAAACGGATTAACCAAATTAATTACTTTGACCTTAGATTAATTCATGCAAATTATAGATCTAGGAGTCTTTTATCCAGATATTCTCTCTCGTGCTCAACCCTTTCTAATGATTAACCATCGACCCGAATCTCTTCTATCGCTTGACTAGCCATAGCATTAAGTTCCTCCGTCAACAATCTTTGTTAATCTCCTATCATTCTCGTGCATACTCGATTAACAGTTTAACACGCTAGATCCAACTCAATACCTTCTCTCTCGAGAAAGACATTAAGTAAAGAACATTCAATTAGTGATCAAATAATCAAAAGCATTATGAACAAACATGCTAAAATAATTATGTATAAATTCAATCCAAGAAGCAACTAATTCAGTTTTCACAATCCATAAAACTAAATCAACACCCTAGAAACAAAAATCAGTCACTTATGGTTACAACACAAACATAGACCATTCATGAGGTTTCCTAATGCAAAGAACATAAAATAAAAGAGGGAAGAAATTGCAAGTCGTGTTTTTGACTCTCATCCTCGAATCCGGAATTGCAACTCAACAAACTCTTCAAATTTTTGTTCCTTTGAAGCTCCGAGATGCCGCCTCTTTCCAGAATTACGCTCCCCATGGAAGCCTCACTGAAATATTGCTTTATGCTTTCAAAATAGCCCTAAGTGCCTCTTCGAATCAAATTGGCCAAAAGCTGCTTATATAGATAACAGTCGCAGCATTGCAACGCTCCAATGTAGCGTTGCAACGCTAACGGTAATTTCATTATTACTAATCGTAGCATCTCAATGCTGCAAGCAGCGTTGCAATGTTGCTCTGTCTGCCTTGCAATGTCACGGGGCAACATTGCAATGCTTATTCAACGCTGCCTTACCTCCGATTTTTGAATTTTCTTTCTTTTTTCTCCATTGATCAATGTCCTAGGTCAAAAATTTGACCTTCTTGGGGATATTTTGGTCATTAATATTCCAAAATTTCTTGTTCTCATCCAATTGCTCGATTTCCTACAATCAAACAATAAAAGCATCAAAGATATCAAATTAAGCATAAAACTAACTAAATTCTCAGCCCAGAAAACACACTTTTTGGATGCATTTCAAAAGTCTCCAAATTGTCTTAAATATCTTCTCTAGAAGATGAAAAGTTTAATTCTTATGTTGATTAGGTTTGATATCACGTTTTTCCATACAATATACACTTGAGAACATTTTCTTCACAAAATCTACACACTTTTTGACCTCCATACCATCTTCCAAACTATAGGACTTTTCTCATGCCATCTTCATGTCATTCTCTTCCTGCCTTATTGAACTAACATTATATATAAATTTGAGTTCAAAATTATTTGTCGATTCTTGTGAATTTACTGACTTTTGAAGATGTAGTGTGAAAGCCTCTTGAATCTTCTTTGCTTTGCTTCTTGTAATTGCTCCTTGGGATACATGTAATGGTTCAATTGTTGGATTTACATATGCAATGTGGTTGCGATTCTATTTATACATTCTTTCATCACAAGGTTGAGGGGATGGAAAAGGAGATCAAGGAAATGGAGAGGTTTTCTTTATCTTTTTTCTTCTTCTATGTTCCATCCTATTTTTTAGTCTTTAGCATTAATTTTTGGGTAGTAATTTTATTTTGGATGAAGCTCAATCTTGTCATCATCATCCAAGTAATTTGTAAGAACCCACTTGATTTTTCTTGGATAAAAATTAAATAAAAGTTTTAGTTTAAAAGTAAGAGTGAAAGAGATGGATATTGAATTAGGAGTCAAGGGCAAAAAAGGGGAAATCAATTATGTGAAGGGTAAATTTTTCCTTTCCAATTCTTTTTAAAAGTAAAAATTGAAAATTGAAATTTGGAAAGTAAAAACTAAATTAAAAAGGAGAGAAACTAAAAAAAAATAATAATTAATGCATTAAAAATAGAAAGTAAATAAAAAAGTAGATTTAACAAGAAAAGTGCAACCAAAATTTTATTTATCATTGAGGTTAGTTTTCTAGTTTAGGAGTAGTATTCTAATGTAAATTTGTGGAAACTGAATTTATATGATTAATTACATTGTGATTTCTTGCTTCTTAAAACTTTGCTTTAATTTGATTTGCATTTGTGAATAGATGAACTCCCTAGACATCGATGTGTCTTTAGTTAGAGATTTTAACTGGAAATTTATCTCCATCTTTCGTCTCGACTTAATTGTCATAGTAGTAAGGTTAAATCTGTGTGTGTTAGAGATATAGGCTATCCATAGATCTTTCATGCATGCTCAACTTAGGTTCAAAGATAAACCTATTAATTAATTCGACTGGATAATTGGTTAATCGTCACAATGGAACTCTTAATCTTAATGCAAATGTTGAAACCTATATGAATGCTATCAAACCCAGTAGGATGAAAGCATTTAGGTTAATTAGCACATTAGCCTTAGTTAATAGTTTGAGGCCGCTTGCTCAGGTTGTTCAACAAGTTGGTAGTATGCTACGCAAACATGTTGGTTGAGTTGAGTAAGTTGATATTTGCTTGCCAATCAAATGTATGCTTAATCTTGAGATTCAACGATCAAATTGCATCAGATACCACCTACTCATAGACTCGACAATCCAATTTAAGATTACATTTACCATTTATTCTTTATTCTCTGCACTTTTTCTCTATCCACGCAATCCACCCTCCCCTCCCCCTCCCCTCCCCTCCCCAAATTCACCACTTTGATTAGGAAATTGGCTTAGTAAAACAAATTTAGCACTTCCTTACAAATTGACCCGATCTTGCTACTTGTACTATTCAGTAGTATAGTTAGTTTAGATCGATAATTATAAATGTTATTTGATGGTCGGGAAGGACTTCATGACGAGTCCCATTTGGCTACTATTTTTAAGACAAGAAAACCAAACAGAACAACCACCATACGATAGCAGAAACACGGAAAACAACCAAAAATAAAGACATCACCTTCAGTATCAGTATCAACCCAAAGCAAAGTAGAGTCAGAAATAACCAATCCAAACATAAACAGAGACACAAAGAAAAAAAAAAACAAACAAACACATGAATCTCTGCCTTTGTTTGACTTAAAAAACAATTAACACAAAAATACAATCGGTTCAAACCATTAGAAATTTCAGCCTTTCCACCAGATGTCGAAGCAACTTCTACTCCAATAGCAGATAACCACATGATGTGTAACAAAGCATCAATCTCAACCTTTCTCTCAGTACACTTGTGAATTTGTAAACTCAACTCCCCAGATTCAGAAGTCAATAATTGCATAATGCATTGGCCAAGCTAAGAGGACACAACGGGCTCTTCTCCCTGAAACATAACATCCTCAAGACCTTTAGAGATGTTGAAAAGACTATCTGGAACATGATGTCCCTGAAATTGTTTGTAAATGAAGGTGAGCAAAGAGGGAGCAAATCTTGGGTGTTGCTTGGCAGTAAGAAGATCAAGCTTTTGAGCCAAAGAAATGCCCCATAGTTTAATTGAGCAGAGGTGCCTATTTGATACAACGGACTTGCTAGGGCAGTAGAGATACCAGTCGTGTGAGATGAAAGGCACTAGTTGGGTATGTCGATCTTATAGAGAATAATATATTTAACGCTCAATTCAGCAGCCAACAAAAGGGAGAGAACAAAATTCGAAATCAGACACTGGAGAGGAAATGAAATTCGAAACTCAAATGCTTGAGAGAAATGAACAAAAAGGAGAGGTGAACGGTCAGAACAAAAATGAAATGACATGCATTTACAATCGAGGGCAAAATGAGTATTTTACACTTGAAAGAGTATATATCTCTATACTATCTAGAAGGGTTACGGGAAAATGTTTGATCTCTCTTTTTGCTCCTTTTGATAGATGGTTATAGGAATATATTATGTAATTTTATATTTAAAATTATTAAATAATTTTTTTTTTTTTAAAGGTATTGTAATTAAAATGTGGGATGGGGAAATCAAACCTCTAGCCTCGAGACTTTTTGTAATTGTTTTTTTAGCATCAAACGTGAATGATATTAAATAATTTTAAAAAATTAGTATCATGTGAAGAATTGCAATTAAGGTTTAGGATTTATGTATAAAAAAAAAGAAATAATATTAGAAACAATAAAATAAAATAAAATTTTAGTTTAAAATAAAGTTTGAAATTAAAAGATAATCCTATGATTCAAATCTAAATTAAAAATATTTTTTTACTATGTGAATTATCACAAAATAAAAACATTAATAAAATTAAAAAGATAATCAAATCATCTAGTTGCAAATAAATAAATAAACAAAGATTAAGTCGCTTTACCTCATTCACAGCTTTCTGTAGGTCAAGATCAACAAGATTGGTTAGGTGGCTGGAACTTGACAGATCCGCTCGAATGAATAACACAACGAATTGAATGATGAATGATCAGAAAGGGTTGGACCTCCCTTGATTGATTGAGGGCTCTACTTCTCTTCCCGAGCTCATGGACTCTGTTTATGGAGAGTATTGAGCGAATCGACTACACAGAACAATCAAGCTCGAATTTTTCTAGATGGAAGGGAAGAATGTGGACAAATGGAACCAAAGAGTAACTCTCCCTGCTTAGCGCGGGCTACATTGGACTCCTACCCCTAGATCATGAAGAAGATGTCCCCTGCACCAGATCGAAATCTCCATACTGTGGGTCAAAAAATTGTCTTTTTTTTTTAATTTAGAGAGGATTATCATGAAATTAAAAAAAAAAATAAAAATCTTTTTTGAAATTAACAAGATTAATAAAATCATCTAAAATAAATAAATAAAAAGATTTTTTAAACTAAGATCATTATCACAAATTTTAAAAAAAGAATGAAAAATTTTAAACTAAAATTTAAAATTAAGAGGATATATAAATCAAAATTAAAAAAATACATATTTTTAAAAAACCAAAGGAGGGTAATAACGAAAATTTGAAAATAAATATTTTTAAATTTAAATTAAAAGATAATCAAATCATTCAAATAAAAACAAAAAACAATTATTTTTAACTAAGAGACAAATATCATAAAATTTTAAAAGACTTAATTTTATGAAAAAATAAATTAACCAACGTATCTTTTATTACAAATTTTTCTTAAATTATTCAAGTATTTTATTTTCTAAAAGAGGCCACTTTGATAAGAGTGTTTGGTCTGGGCAATTTTCTTTTACATATCTACAAGGTTTGACTTGATGTATTAATTAATTAAAGATCCTTTCAAATAAAATTTAGAAGAAAAAGAAAAAGGAAAAAAGAACTCAGCCCCCTTTGACAAGAAATCCAGTTCCTCTTCCTTCAATTATCTCCTTATTCTTCAAGAAATCGGTTCTTCATCTTCTTCCTTATATATAAATTCCTTCCTCAAATCATTAATCCTTCAAAAATCACTCCCATGGCGTCGATTAATCGTTCTCCAATTCTCATCTTCATCCTTCTCCAATTGTTCCTCTCCCAAACCCTAGCTCGAAAGCCCCACCTTATCGATTTCCGATCCCCAAATCTCTACCCGGAAGGCCTCGTATGGGATAATTCCGCCCAGCATTTCGTCGTCGGCTCACTCCACCACCGCACTCTCGTCTCTGTCTCCGACGCCGGCGTCGCCGAAACCCTAATCCACGATCCCACCCTCCCCGAAAACGTCTCGATCTTAGGCCTTGCCATTGATTCAGTCAACAATCGCCTCCTAGCCGCCGTCCACGCCGCCCCACCTCTCCCGGAATTCAACGCCCTCGCCGCTTACGACCTCCGATCCCGCCGTCGCATCTCCCTTACTTCTCTCCCTTCCAATGGAACCTCCAGTCGACGCCCCGTCGCGAACGCCGTTGCGGTCGACTTCAAGGGTAACGCCTTCGTTACGAACTCCGCCGGAAACTTCATCTGGAGGGTCGATAAAGGCGGATCGGCGTCGATCTTCTCAAAATCAGCGAGTTACAATTCTTATCCCGCAACTCCGAACGAAGTCTACTCGTCGTCAGGGCTAAACGGTGCCGTTTATGTGAGCAAAGGGTACCTTCTGGTGGTGCAATCAAACACCGGAAAGATGTATAAAGTCGACGCCGACGACGGCACGGCGAGGCTGGTTTTGCTGAACAAAGAACTGAAAGGGGCGGACGGGATAGCGGCGAGGAGAGACGGCGTCGTTTTGGTTGTCTGTTACAGAAAGCTGTGGTTCTTGAAGAGTGAGGATAGTTGGGGGGAGGGGGTGGTTTATGACGAAATTGACCTTGATGAAGAAAAGTTTGCTACCGCTGTAACTGTGGGGAATGAGGGGAGAGTGTATGTGTTGAATGGGTATGTGAATGAGGGGTTAAATGGTAATTTGGGGAGGGAGATGTTTGGGATTGAGGAAATGAGGTCTACCAAAGAGAGTGAAGAAGAAAGAGTTTGGATATATCTATTGATTGGCTTTGGATTGGCTTATTTTTTGTTTTGGAGATTTCAAATGAAGCAACTCATAGGCAATATGGATAAGAAAACTACTTGATTTTTTTCCCTCTCTTTTTTAAGGTTTTTATTTATCCAATCATGAATAACACTCTTGATTTCTTGTAATCTTCTTTTTCTTTGTTTTATTTATTTAGTTTCTCTTTTATAACATCGACTTTTTTTGATGAAGTTATAATGTAATCAATTGAGCTATGTACATATTGAAGAGTGGAGGGAGGTCAATGATATAAATTAGTTGAGTTATATTTATGTTCAAGTTCGAAGGCAAATATTGCAATTTTTTTAGAGATAATAATATAGAGTGAGAGTCCAAGAGATTTTTTTTAGATTGACTTCTCTGTTAGAGATATATGTTTTAACAAGTTGAGTTATACTGAAATCGATGAAAAACATAATACATTTGATGTGATATAAAAGATGCATTTACCTAAAATTAGTCAAATTTATTTAATTAAATAATCTGTTAGAATAGTTGAAATGAGCAATGCGCCAGTCTCTCTCGTAAAACTCTAATCGCTACCAATCTCCTTGATTTGGTGCTTTGTGTGGGCCAGTTTTGCTATCAAGTTTGTCCTCGGTTTGGAGTTGCTCTTTCGAGGCTTTTATGGGTTTCGCTCATCGTGGGTTTGAGAGGGTCTAGAAGCATATGTCAGTGGGGCTGAGTGGAGATTTTTTTTTCTTCTGTTGTTGATTGGTTTTGATGGCTATGGGTAGGCATTGCTCTTCAGGTAAGAAAGATTTTCGTCCTGCTAAGACTTTTTTTTATGTCGGTTGGGTGGTTGAATAAAGGTTTGGAGGAGGATGTGTTTTCTCCTTCGGTGGTAATTTTTCTCCGCCAGTCGTTGGGGGGAGGGGGGTTTACTAGTGAGGAGGATGTGGGTTTTCGTAGGTGCTTTGGTGTTAAGTAAGATAGTTGATCGGCTGGAGAGGATGCAACATTTGTGCTATGGTAAAGGGAATCGCCTCCAATGTTGTAGGTGTTAGATGTGGGTGTGTGGAAGAAAGAGATCGTGGGAGGCTCCCTAAAAGCGTCAACGATTTGGTTGGACCAATTGGTTGGGTCGGCTAGGTTGGGCGATGGTGATTGGCTTAGACTGCCAAGTGGTGGGCTTTTGTAGTGGTTGGGCTTGGGTTTTCTAGGGTTGGGCTTGGGAGTACTACTTTTGTAAGTGTCAGATGTGGGTCGGCTAGGGTTGGTTCAGTGGGTCTGGGATGGTTTGGTTCTTGCTAAAATGGTCCTTGGTAGGGTTCAACAAGTCCGATGAGTTTGAGGTCTGAGAAAGTTGGTTCTGGGTGGTCTTCTTTAAGGTTGTTTAATTGTGTTGGGGTCAAAAGGGTTCTGGTCCTTTGCAGGTTGGTTTACGTAGAGCGCAGGCTGGTTTGTGCCTTCGAGGTTGGGCCTGGATGGTTTCATGGGTTCTTCACCTAATCTAAATAGTTTAAGGAATGTCGAGGTGTTGGGTCAACCTTTTTCTTGGGCTTTCCTTCTTCGTTTGGCCTTTTATTCAAAGGGGCTTATTTACTCTCCATGTGCTTTTAGAGGGTTTGAAAGTGGTCGTTCAAACAAAGGATGTTGTTGCCGAAAGGGTCAAGTTATGGAATTACTCTTTGTTGGGCCAATTTGTAGAAGGTCGACTTTCATTTGAGATTACTTTCTCGTTTGATTGATAAGGTGTGGGGTCGTGTCAAAATTTTGTAAGTTAATGTATTGAAGGATGGTCTGGGTATTTTCCAGTTTATGAAAGTTAAGCTCGAGATTGGGTGCTTTCTAATGGTCGTTGACATATTTGGGGCATACCTATTCTGTTGAAGAATTAGGTCCCAAGTATTGTTCTTAAGACCTTCGTGTATGATTGGGTATCAATTTAGGCAAAGCTGCTTTGGATTCCTTTGGAATTGTAGACTCCTCGAGGGTTGATTATTGTGGCCAACACTATTGGTTAACTGACTTGTATAGATAAGGCTACTAAGGAGCATCGGGTTGTCTTTTACCTGTATTTGTGTTGAGGTGAGAGTGGAGGATGATTTCTTTCATTTTCTTACAATTCAATTGTAGGAAGAGGATTTTGAGATCCCAATATACTATACTTAGAGGCCATGCAAGTGTGCTTAGTGTGGTGGTTTTGATCATTTTGTTGATAAAAGTGGAGTTGGGGGTCTAAAGGGTGCTCCCTTCTAGAAACTTTGGCTCTTGCTGGTTTTGGTTCGATTTCTGACCGTGTTGAGGGGTTAAGTTGTGGGGTTGCTGCTCCTTTATCTGAGGGAATATATAGTTACCATTGAAGGTATTTTGGTGGTGGGGGCTCAAAGCTTCATTCTTTGATCTAGTCTTGTGGCCGATCAGATGGTGTCTTGAGTGTTCGTGTCTCCTAAAGGTACTGTCGATCATTCTCTTCCTTTGGTGTTGTTCTTTCATGATTATGTTTCCCCTTTGATGATTGATTGCGCTCTATGGCTAATGAGGCTAATATATTGGTGACCCTCCAATTCTCTTTGACTTGTCCAAAGACTTAGGTTAGTTTCTTTTGTTATAATTTTGTTGGTTTCTTCTGGCTTGGGATGCGAATTTTTCTTTTGTTTTTGCTTCTTTTATTTGGTTGTTTGGTTTATGTGTGAGCTCTAACTCTTCTACTTTGGATTTTATCTTGTTTTGGGCCTTAACCTTAGGCTAAAAGGTTTCCTTTTTGCAATATATTATATCACCATTGCAAAAAAAAAAAAAAAAAGACTTTTTGTTTTGTTTTGTTTAGTGGTAGAAGTATTTAGTGTTTAAACAATCTATTTATTTTTTTTAAAAAAAATTAAAAACATGATTTGATGATTCAAAATCAATTAGTTTATACCAACTTTGTGTGTATATACGTATGTATTTGTTTATCTATATTTTGCTAAATTATTAGATTGCAATAGAGATAAAGAGACCTAATTACCGTCTGAGATCAAGGTACAATCAAAACACAACTAGAAGAGATAAAAGAACAAGGACAAAGAAGACAACCTAGTACGAGATGTGACGACAATAGAATCTTGAACATGCAATGGAGTCTACCGTTGAACTCTCCTTAAACTTGAACTAAACCTGAATTAAATACACCACTTAAACATTTCACAATTACACTCTTATTAAAACTTGATGCTTGGCTGATATCACAAAAATTGATGACATGGGTAGCAGTTCTAATAAGCTAATTCTTCTTAAAACTCAATAGCAATCTGGGTGGGGAAAATGAAAAGGAAAGAATGAGCTCAAAATGTAAGCCCTCTCCGCTTTTTCTCTTTCTTGTAAATGCTAGGAAACTGAGATTAAGTTTTATTTGAGAATTTTAGTTAAGAGATATATTTGGAAATAAAAAGAATCGAACCAACGTTTTATTCACTAATGAAAAGAAGATAAGAATCTAGGGAATAGTTTCAGAGTAACGAACCTCGTTGAGCATGTAAAGCATACTCGAGGGAGAAGTAGGCATGCTCGGGACAAATCAAAGTCAAAGCCAACATTCAATGGTCAAAGTCAACTAAAAAGTCAACATTTTTTAAAATGTGGTGAAATAGGTAATTTTTGAGTTTTAAAGGTAAATTTGGGGTGTTAAAAGGCTTGTTGAGTTTAAATTGGGTTGGTATTGAAGGAAATTAGATGAAAATTGGGTAGACCCGAGAGTTAGAAGGAAAAGATAAATTGAAGAGTTTTTGGATTAAGTTGAGCTACTTTCTTCAAAATTATTTCATTGGATGACTTAGAGGTGATGAGTTGGTCAGCAGGGGACGTGATAATCATCAAGCAGGTGCTGGCAATTGAGGATAGAATCTGGAGTTTGAAGTTTGTGTGTTGGTCGACGCAAAAAGAGGAAGAAGAAATGTATTGGATTTAGGCTCTTTTGAGCATGTTTTTGTGAGGGAAATTTGGGCAAAATGGAACTAAAGTGAAGAGGAATTGAAAAGGAAGATTTTAGAGGATTTGTATTGAAGTATCCATGTTCGAAAATCAAGGAAAAAGAAAAAAAAAATTAGTGGCTACTAGAGTTGGACAAAAACAAGGCCTCTCGATTCTATACAAAATTCGTGGAGTTAGAGGTTGAATTGAGACTCCATATTTGAAGATATTTCAAAGGTCTCTTTAGAGTTTTATGGTCTTTTATTTGATTGTTATTGGTTGAAATTTTTTATTTTAAATTCTAAAAATTATCGCCGATAGAGATCTTGATCGATTATGAGAGTTCTGGGGCAAATAAGGTGTCGAATCCGAATTCTGAATCCTATTTCGAATCCTGGACATGGGCCGTTACACAAAAACCTAGTAAGTGGTGATTTTATTAATAAATTGAATTTAAGAAAACTTTCTTTATTGTGAATAAAAGTTTAGAACTGAGTATATATCACTAAACTTTCAAATTTAATAAAACATCAGAAAATTCATCGAGATAATAATCATTAATAACCTTGACACATAATCTTATAAAAATCATGCATCACTAAACCTATACCCCAACTTACTTTCATATTGGCGTAGAATGAGATCATAGACTAATCTTTTTCCAGTAGGATTACATTCTTCAAAATCACATTTACGAGGTATATCAGAAAATCACCACAACATTTATATCATGGAAACACATTCACGATGCGTATATATTAGGTAAATCATCATATTATTTACGCCACAAAAACATATTGATAAACTGTATCGGGTAATCACATAGGTAGAAGACCTAGTGGTTTGAAAACCACTTAACAAATTCTCACATCTTATAGCATGCTTTCTCATTATTTCCATGTCATTTTAAATAAAACATGCTTGGTTGTTTCTTTGAAAATAACTTCAACTACAAACAAAATATTAATGAATATTTTTCTGGAAATCACGTATCGATTGTTCTAAAATTATAGATTCATGAATTTCATGAATTTTAATAATATTTAAGTAATAATAAATATTTAGTAAAATAATCAATCACCTACACCAACTTCTAAAAATGTCATATTCTTTCAACTCTTTATTAATAAGCCTTGCATCTCAAACACTCAAATTCCCAAATTTTTTGAACTTTCCAAATTTCTTCCCCTTTCTCACATGAATCAATAAGTCTTTTCTTTCTCTTCTTCAGACCCAACACCACCATTTCTTCTTTCTTCATTTTTCTTTAAACCATCACTTTCCTTTCTTTACCAAACCTCCATGGCCAAGAGTAAAGTTTCATATATTTTTTTTTCTTTTTTAAAAATTTATTGTATCAATTATTAAATTACAATCACAAATTAAGCATAACAAAACCTAGACCCATGAAATATCTCAATAATAAAAATAATAACTCTTCATTTCTTCTTCATTCTAGTAGCCTTTAATTTATCACAAAAGTATTATTGTTGCTTAAGAAGAATAAAACTCACAAATATAACCTTTCGCTAGATTCCATACATAATCCTTTATAATTTTTCTCAAGAACACTTGCAAATATAACAATCAGACAAAAAATATTGGTAAAAAAATTATAAACACAACAAAATTTAGACGGTCTATTAGTAATAGAAGAGTCTTTCAACGATAGACCTTATCGTTGGTAAGAGTCTATTAACAATAGAAGTATATCGTTAATAAACTTTGTTATATTTACAAATTTTTAAAAATGTTGTTATATACTTTGTTATTATCCCTAAAAATACTATCCATTATAATTGCTCTTTTCGAGTTAATCTTATTGATACTTACCAATTTCCACTCCAATCATCTTTGATATGTTAGTTGTCAATTTTCAATCATTCTTTTCAAGCTTCAAGCTTCAAGTCTCAATTCTTTGAAGTTTTAATCCTTCATCCCACAATTTTCCCTCTCTTTTCCTATGTTGTTTTCCCTTTTATCAATCTTCCTTTCTTTCCCCCACATCGAGGGAAACTGCCTAATTAATTTTTTTTTTCTTCTTTTTAATCACTTGCCATATGTCAAAGCCCCAAGTATAGCCACATGCCCTCCAAATGTTTTGAAGGAGTCGTTTGTGCAAACCACGAGATTGATAATATGAACATTATGCCAGTTGAGCTACGTTCTTGTTGGCAAAATACCCAGAAAAATTGTGGACCAAATTGAAGATTTTCTTTTATCAATTCAACTTCTATGTATAAGGGTCATTGTAGCATTGCAATATAAAGAGATGGATGGAGCATGTTTGTTTATCCACTCTCAATTGTTCTAAATTTGTAACATTGTGTACTTGACAGTGTTTTCAATTATGTGAAATTGTAAAAGTATGAATTTTGTTATATTTGTGAGAAATATTTTCGTTAGGGAAGACATATCCACCATTGAAGGGTATTTAAAGAGTGATTGTTGTGTTTCGAAAAGATTCAATCCAAGGAAAAGTCAATCCACTATTACAGACAGATATAAGAAGTGAGTTCTTTTATGCAAAAGTCAATATTATTGTAAATTGTACTAAACCTTTGATTGATTAATTATATTCTTAGGTGTGACCTCATGGAGTAAGTTGAAAAACTAAACCAAACTAAAAGAAATCCGTGTTGTCTCTCTTTAATTGTTTTTTATCTTTTGATTGACATTACATTTGATAATTCTTTTTAGATATTATTAATTGAGTTTATAGAACTTAATTTAACATTTTAGCAACGTTTGTATGTGTGAACGTTGACGATATTAAAATGTTTTATACTAGAGGAGAAAATTTGAAAGGGTAATTATTTTAAATGGCAAAACTAATAGAAATATTTTCAACTATAGCAAAATGTCACAATCTTTTGTTGATAGACAGTGATAGATGATAGTAGTTTATAATGTCTAGTAGTGATAGACAATGAAATTTTGTTATATTTGAAAACAACTCAAAATAAAAGAATTAAATTGAGATTTTAATAACTTAAGAAACTGTATTAAAATTATTTTTGTTATGAACTTAGATATATAATCGTAAATATTATGTGGTACATGCAATCAATTATAATGTACAAATAAAAAGATTGAAGCAAAACAATATGAATATATCATTTTCATTTTTTATCACTTTTTTATTATCTTCCTTTCATATTGGATCCCATGAATTGGATATTGGTGATTCTAGCAAGAGGGGATGGTAACATCACATTGAGAGATGATCTTTTTGGTGGTTGGCGATTGTAAATAAGATTGAAACATTGGATTTTGTTTGTATTTACAATAACATGGTCTGTGCTGCCTTACTATGTCGCAACAAGTTGATGATGGCTCTGTCGACATTGTGTATGCAAAAAGACATACTTTCATCTCATTTGGGTCGCATGTTGCTGCCTTTGCCAATTGAACTTCTTTTACAAATGCCATCAACACCAACACCAAAAAGCAAAAACTTGTCATGGAAAAAACTTTCTTCATTCTAAAGGGTTTTAAGAGGACACTAATATGTGTATAAGGGAAAAGAGAAGAAGTAATTGGATTGTATTGGCTAAAGGATTCAAGAATTATTTAATAGACTCATAGAAGGTAAGAGATAAAAAAAAAAAAAACATTAGTTAAATTTGTTTTGGTTATTTATGTGCTATTATTGGGAGTACTTGTTAATGGTTAGTTAGCTTACTATAGTTATTTGGTTGAAGGCTTGTTAAAGGTTGTTTTGTTTAAACAACCATATCCCTACATGCCATGCATAGCTCTACCTTTAAACACTTTTTGAATAAGCCTTTCTTAATTTAAAATTGTTGGGCTGGAAAGGCCCAATATTAGGCCCAATATTTCAATTCAACTGGCTGAGGAAGTGGTTCTGAAACAGTCATGTTGCTTTAGAGGTGATCAGAGAAAGCTTCCTCCTCTTTTCCTCTACTGATCAGTGGAGGCAAGCACGGGCAAGGTATCTGATACCTTTCTCTTCCTCTCTATCACTTTTCTTTCAGTCTCTTCACAGACTTTCCAAATCTCTCTCTCACTATTACTCGAATGGCTATGGATTTTTGTTTGAGAAAATGATGCATAGATGAATCATGAAGCAGAAGAAGATAGAAGCAAAGAAGAAAGGACAAGCAGATATAAGTGGTTCAGCTTAGAACCTACATCAACGGGAGAAAAAGAATCTTTACTTTCTTGGAGGATTTACATATAAGTCTCACAACTCTCTTTTTCTCTCATCCATTTTTTGTACTCAACATCATCCTTTATATGGAAATAGGATGTTACAAATAGAGTAAATTTTAAAGTGTAAATGTTGTTTTCACACAAATTCTATTACAGACTTTACAAATCTCCACCTTGAAAATAACATTTATGGTGTTTAAGAGTGATGCTTCTTCTCCTAACTTCGTTTTTGTCATCCATTGTTAGGTAGCTCGAAGCTGATAATGTCTAGGCATTTTTTGTAGCTTAATTATGAAAATGAGGGTTTTTGGATAGGTGTATAGTACAATATATTTTCATTGTATTTTGTTTATGTCCAAAGTCTTGTAGGAGCCCTCTTAGTCAGAGAGCTTCTTTAATTTCTTCTGATAAGACTATAAACTCAACTTCGGTGGTTGAGAAGGAAGGAAATCGGATATGAGGATTTCCATGAGTAACAGAATGATCGTTCCAAATTCCATTCGAAATTGAACATACACAATTACAATCAAGAAATGAAAACTTACAGGCTATGCAAGATCAAGGGGTAAAGTATCATACCTTTGAAGACTCATCTTTAAACTCCCTTGATCACGAACGCTTGAACAACACAACCGCAACACAACACAATCACAGTGACCACGAACACAATGATCTCGAAAATCACAAACACAGTGAACGACCTCCAAATATCTCGACCTCAGTTGAGTTGAGTACAACACCACCACAATGGCTACCTTGGTATTCTCGGTGTGAGAATCCAGAAGTTTGGGCTCTGTGTGGATTTGGTTAGAGGAAGAGATCGGAGGAATAACAATCGTGTAAAGGATTGAGCAAGTGGGAGATGAGAAGAGTCTATCGTATAGACGAATGCTCAATCGTGTAGATGAAGACAATCTATCGTATAGAAAAAGCCTTGCGATCGTTTAGCTACGACCGGCTGAGTGAACTATTGTATGGTAACACTCCACAATCGTTTAGTCTCTCTTTCAGCTATTGTTTAGTGAAAACCAATTCTCTTGACAGCAAACCATGAGTTTCTTTCCAAGAATGGCAACTCTTCTAACTTGTCTAAATTAAAGAAAATATTTTTCCTTTTATCTCACGGTTACCATAATACCACCAAGAACCTTCCACTTGACAGGAAACAATCGTCTAGCTTTGTATCAATAGCAGCGGAATCATAAGGATCATCTAAGCACTCAAATTTACTAATTTTAAAAAAATATAAAGCATGCTTTTGTAGAAAGAAGTGAGTTTCAAGACATACCTCTTATAGAACTTCTTCAAAGCTCCTTCAACAGCTACTATCTTCTCCAAATCTTGTTGTAGACCACCTCAAGATCTTCCCCACTATTCTCTTAGTGCTCTAGATTGAGTTGTGGGACTCAAAACAAGCTTGAATCAAGGGTAGAAGAAGAAATGCTCACTGTAGAAAATTAGCTGAAGAACTTTTTCTTCAAACCAAATTTTCTCTAAAAATCTCTATAGATTGCTTACCCGATTTTCACTCCAATCTTTTCATTCTATTGTAGATCAACATACAAGGGAGTGAGGTGCATGAGTTACAGCTCATGCTTGGAGAAAACAAGGCAAAGATATTGCTTCTTGTGTGAGCTACTTCAAAAGATGGATAATGGAAAATCTTCATTTTTCATTTAAGTGTTTTGTTTTCTTTTCCTTTTTCAATTTTATCATAAAATCAAAATTTTGATTTTAAAAAAAAATCTATTTTGATTTTTTAAAAAATTAATTAATTTCATAAAATAATTATTAAATAAAATTTATTTAATTTAATATCAAATATTAAATTAATTTTAATACATATCTATCTTTATATATTTCAATCATATTTAAATATATAAATTCTCCTATTCCGTTTAATTCTAAAATTAAAAATATAAATATATCTCATATAATTACTAATTCCCTTAATTCTAATTTGAACGTTTCAAATTAACTTATCACGCTATTTTAGAGCTAGTCCGTTACGAGCTAGTAAGGGGACCTCGCGGACCTACAGATCATGGGCTCCAACGATCTGAGATTAATTGGCTAAACTCATTAGACCAAATTAATCTTCATTCGTTAACTAATGGGTCACTCCACTAAAGCCCATAGTTGCACTCCCCTCACTGTAGGTATATTATAGCCATATGATTTAACCATAATCAGTAAATTGACCCTTCATAGGTTGTTCGTAATAATGACTGGGTCAAATATCTGTTTTACCCCCGAGATCACATTTTATTTCTCAAGTAACTACTGATCCTCTAATGAACAACTGGTTTGTGATCTAATCATTAAACCAAACTCTCCCAGCATAGTGAGAGGGTGGGGCCCCTTGTTTAAGACATGGATTCAGTACTTGAGAGAACAACCTTTCTCCTATCCCTAAATCGGGTAGGCGTGAACTCCGTCTTGCACCCTATGTCCTCAGCTATCTATCTGGTCTTACCCCTGAAATGGGAGTCTTATTGAGCCAACCTTCAACTATGAAAATCTAAGGGCAATCCCGAATAAATAAGAGTTCATAGTTAGCTCAGGATTAAGATCGAGTTACCTAGGTCATCTAGGTGAAATAGTAAGTCTTAAACAGTAAACAATGTTTTAAAATAAGAGTGACTTATTTCTTGGTCCTAATCTTATGCAAACTCATTGCATAGGATGCCCCCACTTCTCATGTCATAACATGTACGAATTAGGATCACATCGTATGTAGCACTTTACAACTCTTTGTAACAACTACAGAGTAGACCGCATCTAATGGTGTTATCAGAATAAGGTACCCAACCTCATTCATGTACCATAGATCATTTTAACTATTTACTCGAACCTGATCCACTCTTATGTCTCTACATAAAGTTCAAGTACTCATACAATAGTCATGGGTCTTAGTTTATTGGATTTATACTTTCATACAATTTATGAGATCAATAACAAGTATATTGTGTATAGAAAATGTTTATTATTCTACAAACTGCAAGTTTTTTGGACATAAAACCCAATAATACTCCCGCTTAGACTAAAACTCCAGTGAATCAATATATACAAATATATACAATGTTGAATTTACATGGAGAGAATAAAATGTACAAATACAATAAACCAGGGAATTACAATACCCACAAATTCTCCCACTTGTCCTAGTGATACAAAACTCGTAGACCTAGACCTACTAGGTGACCCGCGAACATTTTAGTCTAGAGGGCCTTCGTAAATGGATCAACTAAGTTTTCTTGGGAAGAAATTTGGGTGATAATAACATCTCTTCTGTGTACAATCTCCCTGATGAAATGGTATTTCCGTTCAATGCGCTTTCCCCTTTTATGGCTTCGTGGTTCCTTTGAATTTGCAACTACTCCACTATTGTCACAATAGAGAGTGACAGGCAGGTGCATATTAGGAACTACTTCCAGATCTGTTAAGATCTTTCTGAGTCATATTGTTTCTTTTGCTGCTTCGCTTGCATCTACATACTCAGCTTCTATTGTGGAGTCCGCAATACAACTCTGCTTGATGCTTCTTCATATAACCGCTCCTCCGTTAAGAGTGAATACTGACCCCGAAGTTGATTTCCTCGAATCAATATCGGTCTGAAAGTCAGAATCAGTGTATCCAGTAAGGATTAGATCCTTAGGACCATACACGAGCATATAATCTCTCGTTCTTCGAAGATACTTAAGAATGTTTTTAGCAACAGTCCAATGGTCATGACCAGGAGTGGATTGAAATTTGCTGACAATTCCTACGACATAGCATATATCGGGACGAGTACACAACATTGCATACATCAAACTTCCAACTGCAGATGCATATGGAATTTAATTCATCTCCTTAACTCGTTGAGGTGTCTTAGGACTCTGTTCCTTAGAAAAGTGTATTCCATGCCTGAAAGGTAAAGATCCTTTCTTGGAATTTTGCATTTTATTCCTAGACAATATTTTGTCTATATAAGATGCTTGAGATAAAACTAATGTCCTGTTCTTGCGATTCCGAACTATTTGGATTCTAAGAACATATTGTGCTTCTCCCAGATCTTTCATTTGGAATTGTGAAGCCAACCATTTCTTAATGTCAGCAAGATATTCTACCTCATTCCTAATGAGTAGAATATCATCAACATACAACACCAGAAAAACGACAGTTTTGTTGGCGATTTTCTTGTAGACACAAGGTTCGTCAATATTTTGTTCAAAGCTATCATATTTGATCACAGCATCAAATATCATATTTTAGGATCTAGAAGCTTGTTTTAATCTATAAATGGATCGATTAAGCTTGCAAACCTTTTACTCTTGGCCCTGCTGTATAAACCCTTCTGATTGAGACACATAGATACTATTTTCAAGATAGTCATTCAGAAAAGCTGTCTTGACATCCATTTGTCATATTTCATAATCATAAAATGTGGCTATGGATAAGAATATTCTAATAGACTTTATCATGGCAACTGGAGAGAAGGTTTCTTCAAAATCTAACCCCTCTCTTTGGGTTAACTCTTTTGCCACTAGTCTAGTTTTATAGGTCTGTACCTTACCAGCTTGGTTTCGTTTTCTCTTATAGATCCATTTGCAACTGATGGGTTTTACCCCTTCCGGTTGATCTACAAGATCCCATACAAAATTGAAATAATTAGATTCTATTTCAATGTCCATGTCTTTAATCCATTGGTCTTTATTCACATCGTTCATTGCTTCATTAAAAGACAATGGATCCTCTAAACCATCATCTGGTATGATGACTTGAGTTTCAGTTAAACCCAAGTATCGGTCAGGTTGTTGCACAACCCTCTCACTACGACGAGGCATTCTCAACTCTTGAGAAGGATGTGAAGTATCAGTTTCATCAACAACTCTTGTGGACGGACTTGCTCTATCAAAAACTCTTATTGAAGGACCTGCTCGATCAACAACTCTTGTTGATGCATTTGTCGTTTCTCTGGACATTTCTTCTATTACTAGCTTACTGTGAGGTTGATGGTTCTTTATATAATCTTCCTCTAGAAAGGTTGCATTTGTCGATACAAACACTTTATCTTCCTAAGGATCATAAAAGAAACCACATTTTGTTTCTTTTGGGTAGCCTACAAATAGGCATATTTTTGAACGGTGTTCTAACTTTTTAGAATTTTGCACCAACACATGTGCTGGACAATCCCAAATCCTGAAGTGACGTAAATTTCCTTTACGTCCCATGTAGAGCTCGTAAGGTATTTCAGATCGCTTTTCGAGGGAACTATGTTCAAAATATACACCGCAGTTCCAACTGCGTGTCCCCAAAAGAATTTGGTAATTGAGTGTAACTCATCATGGAACGAACCATGTCCAACAAGGTTTTGTTTCTCCTTTCTGTCGCACCGTTCTACTGAGGTGTGGCAGGGATGTGAGTTGAGACTGAATTCCATGTTCTATTAAATAGTTTTGGAATTCTATGTCCATATACTCACCACCTTGATTCGATCAAAGTGTTTTAATCTTTTTACCTAATTGGTTTTCAACCTCAACCTTATACTCTTTGAACTTTTCAAAAGTTTCAAACTTTTGGCGCATTAGATACATATGCCCATACCTAGAATAATCATCTATAAAACTGATGAAATGTTCATACCCTCCTCTTACTCTAACATTTAGAGGCCTACAAAGATCTGAGTGAATCAGCTGTAGGGGTTCTTTGGCTTTAAGACCAGAAAAATATCTTTTTGTCATTTTACCCTAAAGACAGAACTCATATGGTGGTAATGAATTGTCTTCCAACTTGTTTAGATGACTGTTCTTAACCAATCTCTGAATCCTGTTGAGATTTATGTGACCCAGTCTCAAGTGCCAAAGATCGGCATTTGGAGAAATCTTCCTTTACTTATGAGTCCCAGTAGTTTTAAACATCTCTATGTTCAAAACAACTTTAACCTCAGTTGGTTTTAACATGTACAGATTATTTTCTAATTTTGTAAAGCAAATCTGTTTATTTTCTATTTTGATGACACTTCACCATTTTCGAAATAAACTTTATAATTTTGTTCTAGTAAACAAGAGACAGAAATTAGATTTCTTTTCATAGAAGGAATATAATATACATTTTTCAAATAAATGTACTTATCTCTTATAAATAACTTCATATCTCCATTGCTTTGGCTGAAACAATCTCCCCGGTCCCTACCTTAAAGATTGTTTCACCTTTTGTCAACTGTCTCCAGGAACTTGTTTCCTGTGAAATAGTACAAACATGATTAGCAGCACCTGAATCAATTATCCAGATTTTATCATTTTCCACTAAACATGCTTCGATAACAAGTAAATCATATTTATCTTGTTGTTCGAATTCTGCAGTCTCATATACATAATTCATAATTTCATATGAGTTGGGAGATAGAGGACAATCCTCTGTTAAAACTCTTTTGGTGTAATCAACCGCTAGTAATTTGATTGTTGATTTGATTTTACTGTTATGTACATCAGAAGTGAGTATTCTAGAGGAATTCGACATGCTGATAAAATTCAAACAAATTCTAATTAGTAAATTGTAACTAAATCCAAAATCAAAATTTAGCAAAAAGTAATAATGTACCCATAACCATTATTTATTTGCAACGATATTTTAGTAAGTTAGAATATGTGCTACCAAGGGATAGTCAAATACTTTTTCACTAAAACAAACAATTTTGACCAAACACTATCTCTGAAATAACTTTTATTCCTATAGTTGTTTAGTTATCGTTTTCGCTCAAGATCTTTACTAACAACTTAGTAATTCTTGTAAGTGTGACTCGCCATTTTCAGATTCTATAGGACGGTATGAATTTGCCTCCGAGATAGAAGACAACATTCAAGACGGAACTATAAGACCCTATTCATTTTACTGAAGCCTAGGTTGTTCCAAATCTATGTTACAACCCTTCAGGGGATAGCCGTCGCTAAACGACTAGCAAAGGGTCGCCTAAAGCAAACCAGCAGGCGTAACATAGGAATCTCACGGTTCAGACTAATGGAGAAGACCGTAGGATATATTGACACATATCCTTCACCCACTTACTATGAACTACTTCCTCCGTTGACCTTGATATTGACTCAACAAAACACTCTCCGTAGGGAGGCCACTTCCAGGGTGACACGAAGTGTCATATGAATCTCACGGTGTAAACTATGTGGAGACGTGGAAGTTGCAATCTATTTATCGTATAATAGACTTATGTTTGAATAACTTCCTCTTATTCACTGAAATCTAGATTTAAGTTAAAAATACTTTCCGTAGGGAGGTCACTTCCAGGGTGACACGAAGTACCACTTGAATCTGGATTGTGAACTCTCAGAGACGTGAGAGCTAAAAATAACGTATCATATATGTTATTAATCTCCCACTGAAGTTTTCTAATAACTCTATCATATAGAAGTTATTAAACTACCACTGAAGTGTTCTATTTTGGGTAGATTTATACTTAGGTTCTTTTCGGCTAATAACATAACCCTAAGTCTATGTGGTTTATCCAAGTATAACTCTTATAATTAGATTTTAACCTACGATGTCTAGGTGATAAACCATTTTATTGCCTCACATCACTCACGTATGCTCATTAAACCGGTTATCAATGCTCAATTATTCGACCATAATCCCTAGGTAGGAGGTGTTCCATAACCCGTAAACTTAAGTACTCCCAGCCTTAGACAGGATTATATACCGGTTGAATTTGTAACCTAGGTTTTATAAATTTTAACAATTAAAATAGGTGGTCAACCTACGCGAGCATGCAACTGTTGTTTATGGATTTTAAATGTCTAACCCAATTTTAAAACAACTTATAAAACTTTAGACATGCTATTCATCCATAAAATACATGAGACATTCAACATTTAATATAACATTTATATTAAATACACGAAACCCTAACATGCATACTATATATTATAACAATTATAACATACTTTTAATGCATGTAACATGCTTCCTATGGTGGGATTTGAAATCTAAATGGGATACTATATACACATACAAGATTTATTTAATTACAACATACATCAAATGTATAAATAATTAAACACAGATTGATATGGTTTTAGTTTTGGCAAAAACAAACAAACAGAAGCCTAACTATTACACATTAGCTTCAAAACCGTCTTTGAACCGCTCGAACCGCTCCAAAGCGAACCCAAACATCTTGAACCGGACTGGTTGAGTCTGAACCGGACCATCAAAGTCTGAACTAGATTGGACTTTGAGAAAACCGGTCGAACTGGTTGCTTTCGGTCCAACTTCAAAATCTTGCAAAGGCCGATCGTGTAGCGCTGAAGGTTAGTGTCTTGCTTCATCGCCTTGTATTGTGGAAGGACTACACGATTGCTTAGTGTTTGCCTCAACTAAACGATCGTTTAGCTTTATCGCATAAAGCTACACGATCGCTTAGTGTCTGCCGAAGCTAAATGATCACTTAGCTCCATCGTATAGAACTACATGATCGCTCAACTTCATTGCATAGCTATCGCTTAGCTATCGTATAGCTATCGCATAACTATCGTTTAGTTTTATCATATAGAACCAAACGATCACTTAACACCATCGTCTAGTGCTTCATGTCATCGTTTATATCCGTCGTAGCTAAATGATCGCTTAGCTCCTTCGTATAGAACATAATCGCATCGTTCAGCATCGTAGGTAAGCGATTTGTTTAGTTCCATCACATAGAAACTTAAACGCGTCGCTTATCACTTCATCTACACGATCGCTTAGCTCCGCTTCTAAACGGTTGCTCAGCGCTATCGTGTATCACTTCATCGTATCGCTTAGCGTGCATCATTGCTAAACGATCACATAGTACCATCGTATAGTAAATTCAACGTATCGTTTAGTTCCCACGCCAAAGCTAAGCGATCGTTAATGCTATTGTATAGCAAATTGAACGCATCGTTTAGCTCCCACAGGTACACGATCGTTTCGCGTTCAACATCACAACGACCATCGCCCATTGCTAAACGATCGTCTAGCTTTGTATTAACAACAACGGAAGCACAAGGATCATCTAAGGACTCAAATTCACTAATTTTTGCAAAATATAAAGCATGCTTTTGCAGAAAGAAGTGAGTTTTAAGACATACCTCTTGTAGAACTTCTTCAAAGCTCCTTCATCAGTTGCTATCTTCTCCAAATCTTCTTAGACCACCTCAAGATCTTCCTCACTGTTCTTTTAATACTCTAGATTGAGTTGTGGGACTCAAAACAAGCTTGAATCAAGGGTAGAAGGAGAAATGCTCACTGCAGAAAATTAGCATAAGAACTTTTTCTTCAAACCAAATTTTCTCTCAAAATCTCTATAGATTGCCTACCCGATTTTCTTTCCAATCTTTTCATTATATTGCACATCAACATGCAAGGGAGTGAGTTGCATGAGTTGCAGCTCATGCTTGGAGAAGACAAGGCAAAGATATTGCTTTTTGTGTGAGCTACTTCAAAAGATGGATAATGGAAAGTCTTCATTTTCCATTTAAGTGTTTTGTTTTGTTTTCCTTTTCAATTTTATCATAAAATAAAATTTTGATTTTAAAAAAATCTATTTTTATTTTTTATTAAAAAAATTAATTTCATAAATTAATTATTAAATAAAAATTAATTAATTTAATATCAAATATTAAATTAATTTTAACACATATCCATCTTTATATATTTAAATCATATGTAAATATATAAATTTTCCTATTCCATTGAATTCTAAAATTAAACATATAAATATATCTCATATAATTACTAATTCCCTTAATTCTAATTTGAACATTTCAAATTAACTTATCAAACTATTCTAGAGCTAGTCCATTACGAGCTAGTGGGGGACCTCGCGGACCTACAGATCATAGGCTCCAACGATCCGAGATTAATTGGCTAAACTCATTAGACCAAATTAATCTTCATTCGTTAACTAATGGGTCACTCCACTAAAGCCCATAGTTGCACTCCCCTCATTGTAGATGTATTATGTCCACATGATTTAACCATAATCAGCAAGTCGATCCTTCACAAGTTGTTCGTAATGATGGCTGGGTCAAATATCTGTTTTATCCCTGAGATTACGTCTTATTCCTCAAGTCCCTACTTATCCTCTAACGAACAACTGGTTTGTGATCCAATCACTAAACCAAACTCTCTTAGCCTAGTGAGAGGGTGGAACCCTTTGTTCAAGACCTGGATTGAATACTTGAGAGAACAACCTTTCTCCTATCCCTAAATCGGGTAGGCGTGAACTCCGTTTTGCAGCCTATGTCTCAGCTATCTATCTGGTCTTACCCCTGAAATGGGAGTCTTATTGAGCCGATGCTTTTGAGCCAACCCTCAAACTATGCAAATCTAAGGGCAATCCCGAATAAACAGGAGTTCATAGTTAGCTCAGGTTTAAGATCGAGTTACCTAGGTCATCTAGGTGAAATAGTAAGTCTTAAACAGTAAATAATGTTTTAAAGTAAGAGTGACTTATTTCTTGATCTTGATCTTATGCAAACTTATTGCATAGGACACCCTGACTCCTCATGTCATAACATGTACGAATTAGGATCACATCGTATGTAATACTTTACAACTCTTTGTAACAACTACAGAGTAGGCCACATCCAATGGTGTTATCAGAATAAGGTACCCAACCTCATTCATGTACCATAGATCATTTTGACTATTTACTCGAATCTGATCCACTCTTATGTCTCCATATAAAGTTCAAGTACTCATACAATAGTCATGGGTCTTAGTTTATTGGATTTAGACTTTCATACAAGTTATGAGATCAATAACAAGTATATTGATTATAGAAAATGTTTACTATTCTACAAACTGCGAGTTTGTAGGACATAAAATCCAACATATATAATCGAATTACCTCTTTTCAATTTGAACATTTCAAATCAACACCAAGAATTGATTCTCAACTTGAATCCATTGAGCTACCAAGGGGACCTTATGTGTAGCTCGAAGCTCCAACGGTACATGAATAACTGACTAAACTATTTAGTCACAAGATCCACCATCCGTTAACTGCCGGGCACTCCACTAAAGACCGACAACTGAACTCTCCTTACCACAGATATATTATGTGTCCATGTTAACCAATCAACAGTGCGATAATCTTCACAGACTGCTTGTATGTATAGCTGGGCCGATAATCGTTATGCCCCTGTAGTTACATCTAACTTCTTAAGTACCACTGATCCCTCTAATGAATATAAGTCATAGTCCTACTATGATTGAGTCATCTTTTCAAAAGAGAAGTTATAGCCACTATGTTTAAGACCCCGAATTAACCCTTATGGAAGCAATCTATCTACTTATCCCTGCTTTGAGGAAGGAGTGAATTTCATCTTGTGTAACTGAGTTCCCACCTCCCACATTAAACAAGTCCTAAAAAAGGTAGGCATGTTGAGTTGGCAATCTTGCCACTCTCACCCATACTAATCAAAGGATTGCCCTCAAAAGCAGGAGTTCCTAAAATACTCAGGATTGAGGTCATGTCACATATGATCGTTTAGGTGAGATGTAAGTCTCAAGTATCAACGACATTATATACAGAGACTAGTCATCTCATGGTCCGGTCTTATACAAACTCTTTGTATAGGACACCCCTGTTTGCATGTCTCCACATGAATGGTCAGGATCTACCGTCTATAGTAGTTTATAACACTTGCAAACTTCTACAAAGTGGGCCGTATCCGTAGTGTCACCAGGATCAGGTATCCCTCATTAATCCTTATACTACAGACCTAGTTAGGTTATCACTTAAGGCATGATCCACTTATATATCTCATATACATGCTTAAGTTTTTATATAATAACTATGGAACTTTGTTTATTGGATATGGGTAAATGCCAAATAAAATAACTCATATTTTATTTATAACAATGTGTACAATTTACAAACTACGAGACTCTGAAAGAATTAGGACACCAATCCCAACGGAGAGAGCTATGATAGGCTATAGGTTAGCTTTCCAACTTAGTAAACAATTTCCATATAGGAAGATATAGCCAGAGAGTGATCCCCTTTTATCCAAATCCCCTGTATAGTCTGAGTCCACAAATCCAAATAGTTCTTGTTCAGAGTTAGTGGTAGGTTGATACAAGATTCTTGCATCTATAGTACTCTTTAAGTACCTTAGAAAGCATAGAGAAGCGGCCATAAATTGGAGAGTCTTGACCAATTTGAAAGATCATTCGATGTAGTTGAAATAACTGAAGTTTGGGTTGTTCGATCAAGTAAGGGAAACTCGATGGAATTCATAACTGTCTTAATATTTTTTTTTAATTTTCTGAATATTCAAAAACTAAGACCATTCTAATGCTCCTTTTCGCCATGCATAAACTAAACCGACAGTTACGATAAAACGAAAATTGTAGCTTTCCAATGCCTCCTATCAGGATTAGCCATATAGATACTGACAAGGCTGGCTGCATAAGCCAAGTCTGGTCTTGTAGAAATCATTAGGTACATTAGGCTTCCCATTGTTTGGGAATAGGGAATTGTTGACATCATTCTCTTATGCTCAACATCTGTGTCTTTAGGAGAGTTAGCAGCTGATAACTTTAAGTGTTGTGCCAGAGGTGTACTACTTGGCTTGGCCTCCTCCATATTGAATCTCGTGATCAAATTTCTACAGTAATTAGGTTGACTTATATATAGCTTTGACTTGTCTCCGTGTCTTTCAATTTCAATTCCAAGAATCCTTTTGGATTCCCCCAAGTCTTTCATGTTAAATTCTACCTTCAAGAGTTTCTTAACATACTTCAGGTCTTCTTTAGATTTTCCTGATAGAAGCATGTCGTCAACATATAGAAGTAGATAGATAGAGTCATGGAAAGACTTAGTATTTACATAGACACAACTATCGAATGAGCTTCTTTGAAAGCCAATCTTAGTGATGTACTCATCAAACCTTTGATACCAACACCTTGGTGATTGTTTTAGCCATAAATAGACTTTCTTAGTAGGCAACAGTGGTCTTCTTTACCTTCAACTTCGTATTCCTTAGGTTGAACCATGTAGATAGTTTTTGTCAACTACCCATGAAGAAAAGTTGTTTTAACATCAAGTTGAAACAGCTCTAGATTCTGTTGTGTCACAAATGAAAGTAACAATCTGATTGAGGTATGCTTAACTACTGGAGAGAATATTTTATTGTAGTCAATACCTTGCCTTTGTGAGAATCCCTTGGCTACTAATCTAGACTTAAATCTTGGCTCTTGAACCTTAGGTATGCCCTCCTTGAATTTGTAAACCCATTTGAATGCAATAGGTTTATATCCTTTTGGAAGTGGTTCTAGAATCCAAGTTTTGTTTAGTTTTAATGACTCCATCTCCTCATTCATATCTTCAACCCATCTTCTAGCATTAGAGCTGCTCACAACTTCTTCAAAAGATGATGGTTCTAACTCATTCACATTATTAGAGATGTTTAGGGCAAGATTAATGTAGTTTGCCTCATATCTTGTTGGTGGCACAATGACCATCCTTTGCTATCTCTAGCTAAGGAGTAATCTCTTAGATCTTGTGGTTCACCTTTAGTTTCTTCAACCACTTCTTCTTCATGTTGGTCAAGAGGTTCATCACTATTATTTTCCAGTTCTGAGGTGAAAGGTTCAGTGTTTGCTCTAAGAATCTGCTCCACCTCAGTTTTATCTATAGGTTATTGAGGTGATTCAGTAGTGATATATTGCATAAACATTTCTTCTTCATGAAAAATGACATCCCTGCTATTCACAAACCTCTTTTGAGTTGGGTGCCAGAGTCTATAACCCTTCACACCCTCTGTAAAATCCACAAACATGAACTTAACTGCTCTAGTTGTTAACTTCCCTTTATTCTGATGAACATACCGAACACACCAAAAAACATTTAGGTTACTTAGGTTAGGTGGGTGATTGAACCACTTTTCTTTAGAGGTGAGAAATTCTAGGGAGACATGTGGGCATCTATTCAGTGTATAGACAATATAGGAGGCTGCTAATTTCCCAGGTATGATAGCATCAGACAGTAGACTTCTTACTTTTTCAAGAACTGTTCTATTTAGCCTCTTTGCAACTCCATTTGTTGGGGTGTATATCTCACTGTTCTATGTCTAACAATCCCATTTTCTGTACAATATTGGTTAAAATTTTCTCCACAAAACTCAAGAATATTATCAGTCCTTAAATATTTAATTTGTCTACTAGTTTGTTTTTCAATCATCATTTTCCACTCTTTAAATTTCTCAAAAACAGAATCTTTATTTTTAAGAAAGAAGATCCAAATCTTCCTGTAGTCATCTATAAAGGTTAGGAAGTACCTGGATCCACTTAGTGATGGTGATGGAGAAGGACCCTATAGGTTTGAGTGTATGTAGTTTAGAATGCCCTTGGTTTTTTGTTGAGCTTTGGTGAAGCTCTATCTAGTGGCTTTCCTAGCTATATAGTGTTCATAGAAAGCCACATCTTCATCAGCTCCCTTTGGAAGAATTCCTTGCTTAGAAAGTACTTGTGCCATAGGTCTCTTTGTGACAATGATTTATGAGAAGAAATCAAGGCATTCATTACTTTCTGCAAATTTTGAACAACATACACACCATTCACTTTTTCTCCTTTCAAAATCAGTTTGAATCTTTCCAAACTTCACAATGACTTTCCCTACCTCTGTATTCACACCCAACTAAGTCAAGCATTCCTAAAGAGATTAGATTCCTCTTTATTTTAGGTATATGTCTAACATTTCTTAGCAACTTTACTAATCCATCCATAAGTTTTAGAGTGACAGATCCAGTGCCAACAACAGGGCAGACATTTTCGTTGCCTATATAGACTGATTCTCCATCTACTGCTTTATAGGTATTAAACCACTCCATGTTGGGTGTCATATGGAAAGAGTAGCCTGAATCCAATACCCAATCTCAATCTTTAGCTGGATTCTCAAGGACAGTAGCCTTGCTGGAGGTTGAAAGTGCATCAGAGTAGAATAATGAGTCAGTCTTCTCCAACTGATGCTTCAGGAGCAGGGATTTCTGTCACTTGATTTTTTTTTTTTTGGTTTCTAATTCTTTTGTTCACTTTTTCACATGAGAGTTCGACATTCTTTGATTAGATGTCCTTCATTTTTACAGTATTTGTATCTAATCTTGGATTTTTCTTTGTTTTCTTTTGATGACTGCTGTTTTCCTTTATTTTTCCACTGCTTCTTGTTTTTGCCTTTGACAAAAAAGACCTTCTACATTAGCAGATTCTTGATTACTATTTTGAAGTTCTATTTCTCTAGTTTTAAGAGTTGAAATGATAGCATCTACTGATATAGATTCCCTACCATATTTTAATGCATTTTTAACATTTTAATAATACAAAGTCTTCATTATCAGCACCAATTGACTCACTCTGATTCTTGAATTCTATGGTTATCTTTCTGAAGTCATCAAGGTTTTCATTTAGTGTTTTTGAAGGATTCATCTTGAATGTGAAAAACCTTTCCCTAAAAAACATCTTGTTAGGAAGATCTAGCTTTGCATACAAATCATTCAGTTTATTCCACAGATTATATGTTGTATCTTGATACACCACTTGTCTTAGTGAAGGATCTCTTAACGAAGAGCATCCATGAGCGCGTTTGGATCTTTCTGATTTCACCATGATCGAAATACAACATATACATTCGAACATATAGTTATGCAAACAAATAGTAATTAACGACATACTTTGAACACTAAAAAATAAGGGAAAAAGTTCTCATACCAGTTGAAGACCCTCTTCAAGCTTTAGAACTCAGAAGTAGTGGAAGAATCTCCACCCGTACTCTATCGCCCAGCAAACGCATTAGCTTCAGCAACAAGTGAACGCAGTGGGGATGACACCACCAAAATGAAGCCCTTGGTATTCTCGGAATGAGAAACCAAAGTGTGATCTTTGGTGAGTTTGGTAGAGGTAAGAGGAAGAATTAATCATGTAGACGATAAGCAAGTGGGAGAGAAAAGAAAGCTATCGTATAGCTAAATGCTTATCGTTTAGAAAAGCTACACGATCGTGTAAGTTTTACTAAGCGATCGTTTAGTAAAAGGTAGATGACCGTTTAGAAAACACGGCACATTATGTGATTGTTTAGGAAAGCTAAGCGATTGTTTAGGGACTAATGCGAGTGTTTAATCAAAGGTAGACGATTGTTTAGAAAACACGACATATTATGCGATTGTTTAGGAAAGCTAAGCAATTGTTGAGCAACTATCGTATAGGCTCTCGACTTATGCGATCGTTTATGTTTTCACATTGATGCCAATTTTTTCCGAACATTTGTAAAATGAAATTAATTTTCATTTTATCCTTTGGTTACCATAATCGAAGTGGCTGCTCCCACTAACGCACGTCCAAGAGAAATTTTAGGCCAATTATCATATAATTAACCAATTAAATAACTAATAAATATAATCATATTATATTCTTACCCTATAGTTTGATACAACATATCTATTATAGTAATTTTTCCTCTACTTGATATAAATCATATTTATATCTAATTTCCTCCAAAATAATGTATCTCATACATTTAGCCAATTATATCATACATAATTAACCAGTCTAATTATATCATATATAATCGAACTTCTTCTGGTCAATTTGAACATTTCAAATTAACTCAAATATTGATTCTCGACTTTATCCAAGCTATCCAAGGAACCTAATGGACCTGTGGCTCGAAGCTTCAATGGTCCGTAAATAGTTGACTAAACTCTTTAGCCACGAGATCCACCATCCATTAACTGTCAGACATTCCACTAAAGACTAACAGCTGAACTCTTCTTACCATAAATATATTTCTATGTCCATCGGATATAGCCAATCATGAGTACGATGACCCTTCACAGATGCTCGTAAGTACAGTTGGGTCAATTTTACCGTTTTGCCCCTGTAGTTACATCTCACTCCTTAAGTACCACTGATTCCTCTAATGAACAATACAACATTGTCCAACTATGTGTGAACACCTCTCGAGCCAAGAGAAGGTGTGTGGTGCCACATCGTTTAAGCTCTGGAATCAACCCTTAAGGGAGCTATCTATCTACTTACCTCTGCTTCAGGAAAATAGTGAATTCCATCTTGTGTAGCTGAGTTCCCAGCTCTCAAATCAGACGAATTCCCAAAATGGTAGGTTTGAATCGACGACCTGGCCACTCGCTCCCATACAAATTAAAGGACCGTCCTCAATGGCAGGAGTTCCCAACTCACTTAGGTTTGAGGTCATGTTACCTATGGTCATCCTAGTGAAGTGAAGTCTCTGTCATGAATGGTGTTATATATAACGAGATGTTAACCCTTCGTGGTTAGGTCTTATACAAACTCTTTTTATAGGACGCCCCCACTCGCATGTCCCCAACACGAATGATCAGGGTCAGATCATCTGTGACAAGTCACAACATTTGTGACTCTTCCACAAAGCGGGCCGCATCCGTAGCGTTACCAGGATAAGGTTTCCCTCCTATATCCATATACTACAGACCATTTTGGTTATCTCTCAAGACATGATTCATTTGTATGTCACCATATACATGCTTAAGTTACATACAGATAACCAGAGATTTTTTGTTTATTGGTTTGTGGTAAAACAAATAAAACACATAACTGAGCATAAAACAATATTTGAAGTAAATATCATATATTATACAACACAAGCGTTCGTACAAACTGTTTACAAACTACAGGACACGAGACTTTAGGGCATCAACCCAACACTTAGAACATTGTCACTTAAATTAAGGACAATAGTGCCATAGGCTGTCAGCTCGATGGTTTCTAATTCTTCTTCTGTGAGTTCTTTTGGTAGCTTTGAAGGATCTTGGATTGCTTTGTGTGCTTTCTACTGTCCAAGAATTGCTTCTACCTTTGTTTTCCACAGATTAAAGTCTCCTTTATCATCAAAATTTTCAAATTCATACCTTGCGAATGCCATTGATTGATGTTAATTCTTCAAGATTTTCTTTCTTTGAGGAGATTGTGGAACCCTTGTCTTGGAATAAATAGAAAAAAATGGTTTTCTTGAAGTTCTTGCCTTCTTCTTGCAGGCTCTGATACCAATCTGTTGGGCAGGAAAGGCCCAATATTAGGCCTAAGATTTCAATTCAGCTGGTTGAGAAAGTGGTTCTGAATAGCCACGTTGCTTTAGAGGTGATCAGAGGAAGCTTCCTCCTCTTTTCCTCTATTGATCATTGGAGGCATGCACGAGCAAGGTATCTGATACCTTTCTCTTCCTCTCTCTCACTTTTCTTTCAATCTCTTCACAGACTTCCCAAATCTCTCTCTCACTGTTACTCGAATGACTATGAATTTTTGTTTAAGAAAATGATGCACAGATGAATCCTGAAGCAAAAGAAGATAGAAGCAAAGAAGAAAGGGCAAACAGATATACGTGGTTCAGCTTAGAAGCGTACATCCACAGGAGAAGAAGAATCTTTACTTTCTTGGAGGATTTACAGATAAGTCTCACAACTCTCTTTTTCTCTCATCCATTTTCTTTTTTTTTTTACTCAATATCATCCTTCATATAGAAATAGGATATTAAAATAGAGTAAATTTTAAAGTGTAAAAGTTGTTTTCACACAAATTCTGTTATAGACTTTACAAAAACTATGTATAAGTGAAGGACAAATGTTAGATCTCGAGTTCTAGGTGAATATGAATTAGTCATCTTAAATTTATGTGTGTGTGACATGGAAGGTAAGCCACGCAAGCTGTAGGTGCATGCTTGAGAGTGTTTTCATCATTCCATCTCTTTTCTTTCTTTCTCTCTCTTTAATTTCCCACCGCACAACAAAACTAGGCTTCCTCTATCGCACTACTATTGATTTCACACCGTCGTCGGAGTTCCTAGTCCATTATCGCCACACTGCCACTAGAATTCTGGTTGTGGATATGAATTTTGGTGGTTTTTGGGGTTTTCTTAGAAGATCTTGCATACCCATTTAATGTTAGATTATAGGCATTCCCTCTCGTCTTCATTTTTTTTTCTTCCCAATCCTTTTTTTCATGTTCTCTGTTCTCCGTTTTCCTTATTTTCTTCCTTCTTCCTCCTCTATTTTTTTTTTTAAATTTTCTTCCGTTCTACATTTTTCGTTCTTTAATTCTCCCTCCTCTCATTTTTTTTCCAGTTCACCAGAATTAGAAACTTGACAAAACTGCACCACCCGCTTACATGGTCGGCCGATCGGTGTTCTCACTCATCTCATGATCGATGAAAACCGACTACTAGAAACCTATGTATCGATGGTTGGTGCCGGTTTTTACTCAAAACCAACATTGACCGATGAATGTTCATCCCTAGTCCAACAATCATTAAGGGCTTTTAATGTTTCTTTTCATAGGTTTTGGGTAATTATTGATTTCATCTTGATCACCCATTAAAAATGGGAGGTTTTATTTTAATATTGCACTATGAAAAAAATATTTAACGAAATATTATGGTTTAAAAAGTACTTAGAGATTTATGGTAGCGAGACAACCTTTTTAGAAGTTCGAGTGTAAAAAAAATTAAAAATTACATTGAGTGTTGGAATTTTCAACCTTCGACATACTGCCTCTCGCCTACCGCCTGCCACGACCAGAGCTGCCGTTTGAATCGCCTGTCCATCTCCAGATTTGAAGTCTTGACCTGTAGCCGTCTCGTTACATCTCTGCTTCGCTTTTAATCCACTCACTTGATGCTCACCAATTGCTTGCTTGCATTGAATCCGTGGATCGAGTTTTCAACACTCTACCTATTTATAGTTTTAAACCCCTAACAAAACCTTCTCAAATCACTCTTTGTGCCTCATATTACTCTCCGCATCTGCCTCTGTGCCTCATATTACACAAATTTCTTAGATTACTCTCTGCCTCTTTGTGCCTCTTACTCTCTTCTTCTCTTTCGTGTGATAACTCTCTTCATCTCTTTCAATTTTTACTTCTCACAAACTTGCAAATTACTTTCTCCCCACACATCTTCCCTTCTTCTTCCAAAAATTGTTACTAAATCATCTTCTTTCCCACATTTGCCCATCAAATTGTGAGGTTTATACCTTCACTTTACTAAATTTCTATTTTTTTAAAATACTTATACATTTTGTTCCCATTCTCATGCTATTATATTTTTTTTATAGTTTTTATTGCTGTTTGGGAAACAAAGAACCAAAAAGAGGTAATGTTCACTCAACTAAATTCCTAATTTTTTTTAATTAAAAATAAGTTATAGATCAATATTCTCATATTATTCTATTTTTTCATAGTTTTTATTACCGAATAACAAATAACAAAAAAAGAGAGGGACTATTGTCACTTGGAGGAAAAAAAGTAAAACCGTTATTAAATTTGTAAATTTACTTTTTATTTATTACTAGTTTTTTGTTTTTAATACTTTTTTATATTTATATTATACTAGATATACCATTTTAATTCCTTATATATTAATGTTAGTAGTTTTTGAATATTAATTATATATTGATGTTAATAGATCTACCATATTAATTTTTTAATAGTCGTTGAATTCATGAATATTTCTATATTGATGTTAGTAGTTTTTTCTCTATAGCTTAATATTCTTATTTATATTATGTTAGATCTACCATGTTAATTTTTTCTTTTGCATTTTAAATAATATTGGATTTTGTTAATATTAGAATTTTTAACGTTTGACTTTTCTTAAAAAAAAAAAGAAGTTAATATTAGTATTATTTTTTTTAGTACAATATTTATTATTTGAGTATTAGTTATTAAATTTAGTATTAGAGTTTTAGACCTTATATTTTTTTAGTACAATATATATTTTTTAATTTTAATTTTTCTCTACATTTTTTGTTTATTGTTTGTTGATACAAAAAGAAGTATCCTTATTTGTTTGTTTTTTTTAATATAATACTCTATTTTTTGAGTTTTTTTTTTAGTTAAAAAGTTTAGTATTTTTTTAAATAAAAAATTCTCAATTGAATGAATTTGTTATATTTTTTAATACTATTCGATTTTTTTTTTTAAAATTTAACTTTGATGGTTATAGTTCAAAAAGTTTAGATTTTTTTTGTTATTTGATACAAAATTATTAATTTGAATGATTTTTTATATATATATTTCTTATAATATTCGATTATTTTAGTATTTAAATTTGATGTTCAAACTAAGTAATTTTTTTCAATATGTTTAATATTTTTTTAAATATTTTTGTTTGTATTTAAGTTTGATAATTAGTAATGTATTGTTTTTTTATAATATTCTTTTTTTTAGTATTGTTTCTTATTTTAAAAGTTTAATATTTTTTGTTATTGAATACAAAATTATTAATTTGAATGAATTTTTTTATATAGTTCTTATAATATTCGATTGTTTTAGTATTTAAATTTGATGTTCAGAGTTTTTTTTAAAAATAAATTTGATGTACAAACTAAGTGAATTTTTTAAAATACTTTTTAATATTTTTTGTTTATTTTGGTTTGTATTTAAGTTTGATAATTAGTAAAATAATTAGTAATGTATTGTATTTCTTTTTTTCTTTTTAGAAAATGACGGACAAATGTTTGGGATTTACGTGGTTTACAAATGGTAATGTGATGGTGTTGATGGAGTTGATTATGATGGGAGTTTTAACATAAATGTGAATAAAGGACTTATTTTTTAACAATTAATTAAAATGGTAGGGATGTCACTTGGTGTAAATATGAGAGCAAACCAGTTAAAAATAATATATAGACATTTCAATCTAACACCAACAGGATTAGTAAGATTTATGTCATTCCTTATTCCTAATGAACAAGCAAGATATTCTCAATTGCGATGACACCCCCGAATTTAGCATTTTTATGTTAATGTGAGTAGGGTAGGGTTGGATATACACTTGAATGCACAACCTCTTAGTCTGCTTGAAGATCCGATTCAATGTATTGACCTTGATCTTGAATCAGTTGCACTAGTCTATGATTATGAAGATATGGTGGCTAACAATCAATACATGGATTTTAGAACAGAAACAAATGATGAATTTGAGGAGTTGGATTTTGATGGTCGTGAACATGAGTTACCTTCATACACATTCAATGATTTGAATATGAATGTAATAGATAACATTCGAGAATAGACCCAATTGTAGCCCTGTGGATGTTAACAATACCCAATTGTATAAGGGGATGATTTGTCACGACAAAGAAATGTTACAACATATGGTCAAGTGTTTTGCTATTATGTGTCATGCACCATATGAGGTCGTGGAATCGACATTGACGATTTGGGCAATTCGGTGGAAGAAGTGAGAAGAAGGTGGCAAATGGATACTTCATGAAGCAAAGAAAAATCACATAACTTATTTGAGATCACTAAGTATGTTGAGCAATATACATGTTTTTACTAAAAACTTCACCAAAGTAGTGTGCAATTAGATTCTTCGATGATTGCACTAGAGTTTTGTGATGTCGTAAGAGAAAAACCGTTCATCAACGTAGCACAACTACATCCCGACATAAAAATAAAATTTGGATATCATGTTCCTTACAATAGGGTGTGGGACAGCAAAAGAAAGGCATTGGCTAAAATGTTCGGTGACTGAGACAAATCATACAAATTGCTGCTTAGGTGGCTGTATAAGGTTAAGCAGACCAATCCCGAAACACGTATGGCGTGGAGAGTAAAGGAAACATCAACTGAAGAACGTGTGATCCTGGGTTTTATACTTTGGGCAGTTGGTCCTCGTATAGAAGCTTTTAATAAATGTCAGCTGGTTATTCAAATTGACGATATCCACTTGTATGGAAAATATTGAAGAAAGTTACTGATGGCTACATCAATTGACTCAAATGGGCATCTTCTTCCTCTTGCATTCGTCGTTGTAGATGAGGAGTCTACGGACTCATGGGGATAGTTTTTTTGAAACATTTGAGAGAAATAGTTATACACGAAGAGGTGTGTTTAATTTTGGATCAACATGTTGGCATTATCTCAGCAATGAACAATCCAAAAAATGGTTAGATGGGCCAAAATGTCACAATCGATTCTGCTTACGACATATTGTCTGCAACTTCAACAAAAAAAATACAAATTAAATACATTAAATAATTATGTTTATTGTGTTGGATGTCAAATCCAAACTCGGAAGTTTAATAAAGCAATTGAAGACATCAAAGGAATAAATCTAAAGTGTATGAGTTTTTTTTTTTTTGACAATATCGATATTGAGTAATGAACTCAAGCACGCGATGGAGGGTTCAGGAACAAGTGTATGACGAAAAATCTATCAAAGTGCATCAATGGAGTCCTCAAAGGAGCTCGAATGTTGTCGCTAATGCTTTGCTCAAATAATATTTTTCAAATCTGTAAACTATTTTGAAAAAAAGAATAGAAGAAATAAGAGTTATTTTGAAGTGCCGAGATAAATACACTCGGTAATAAATTTTTTTAGTAATCAACAATTTGTTTCGAATATATTTGTAATACTAAGTGAATAAATATTCAGGTACACACACGAAATTTTTTTGAAATAGGTTGTAAGATCTAGTAAACATGGAGTACAGTCATACGATCGATATGAAGGTGTATTCCTGTGAAAACTAGACGTCATAGCTTCAATACTAAAGGAGAAAATGTTCAAATACTAAGGCTAAATAGGTCCAAGCGGTACTGTTCATGTAACAAGCGACAAGCATTTGGCATTCCGTGCTTGCATTTTATGGCGGTTTGCTTACGATTTAACATGAACTACAAAGATTTCATTGAGGAATACTATGAACTGTCAACATATACTGCATGCTACACTCCTCAATTTAAACCTGTACTACATGAAGATTACTGGATCACGCCTCCTAATATGCCTATCATACATAGGATACCCCCACCCGCGTATCACCTACACGAACACGTTGGATCATTATGATTGTATCAAATACAAAGTAGGTCGTATCCATAATGTTACTAGAATAAGGTACCAGCCTTATCCCTATACTATAAATCCTTTAGGCTGTATCTTGAATATTGATCCCTGTATATCTCCATATACAGTTAAAGACTCATAAGACAACCTTGGATATTAGTTTATTGGATTTAGGATTATTAAGACAAAATAGAAAACAATACAAATATTAACATTTATTGATTTTGAAGGGAATCAGACATGAGGATTTTCATGAGCAGTGGAAGGATCATTCCAAATTTCAATCGTATATAAACATACGCAATTACAGTCACAAACGAAAACAACAGGCTATGTGTAAATTAGAAATTACAACATGTTTTACTATAGAATCAAGGGAAGAATTCACATACTTTTGAAGACTCGATTATGAACGCTCAAACAATCGGTAACTATGCAACACTCGAATGCTCGTACAATACGACCACTATAATGCACGATCACAGCGAACTTCAAAAAAGCGATCACCAAGGTCACGAACACTCTGAACACCATGAACGGCCTCCACAGAACCTCGACTGTGTTGAGTTGAGTATGACACCATCAACAGGTTACCTTGGTATTCTCGGTGTGAGAATCCAAAGTGTGGGCTTTGTGTGGACTTGGTTAGAGGCAGAGACTGGAAGAGAACAATCGTATAAACGATTGAGCAAGTGGGAGATGATAAAGCCTATCATATAGGTCGATGCCCAATCATTTATCAAAAGCTATGCGATCGTCTAGCTAAAGCTATGTGATCATTTAAGTAATCGTCCAGCTGAGTGTCTATCGTGTAAGAACACTCCATGATCGTCTAGTCTCTCCAAGCTGTCGTTTAGTAAATCTTATTTACTTGACAGTATTTTTCGTGAGAAATTTCCAAGAAAAGAATTCTCAGTTCAATAACTACTAAATTTAGGAAAACATTTTTCCTTTTATCTCCCGGTTATCATGAAACTACCAATAACCTCCCACTCAATTGGTTATTAGAGAAAAAGAGATAATTATCTAACAATTAATATTATTATAAACATATATGATAACCAACATACCATACTATATTTATAACCTATAGTTTTAATATTTCATCTCATGAAACATATAAACCATACTTCTTTTTCTATTTCATGGTACTTAATGTAAATCTCATTTACATTAATCCTCCACTTGATGTATCTCATACATCACACCGATCATATCTTGTATAATCGAATTACCTCTTGTCAATTTGAACATTTCAAATCAACACCGAGAATTGATTCTCAACTCGAATCCATTGAGTTATCAAGGGGACCTTATGGACCTGTAGCTCGAAGCTCCAACAGTACGTGAATAACTGACTAAACTCTTTAGTCACGAGATCCACCATCCATTAACTGCCGGGCACTCCACTAAAGATGGACAGCCGAACTCTCCTTATCACAAATATATTATGTGTCCATATCAACCAATCGACAGTGCGATAACTCTTCACAGATCGCTCGTAAGTACAGCTGGGCCAATAACCGTTATGCTCTTGTAGTTACATTTAACTCCTTAAGTACCATTGATCTCTCTAATGAACATAAGTCATAGTCCTACTATGATTGAATCATCTCTTCCAAAGAGAAGCTGTGGCCACTATGTTCAAGCCCCGGAATCAGCCCTTAAGGGAGCAATCTATCTACTTACCCCTGCTTTGGGGAAGAACAAGTTTCCAGCTCTCAGATCAGACTAGTCCCCAAAAAGGTAGGCATGTTGAGTTGGCAATATGGCCACTCTCACCCATACTAATCAAAAGACCACCCTCAAAGCTAGGAGTTCCCAAAATACTCAGGATTAAGGTCATGTCACCTATGGTTGTTTAGGTGAGATGTAAGTCTCCAGTATCAACGACGTTATATATAGAGATGAATCATCTCGTGGTCCAGTCTTATACAAACTCTTTTTGTAGGACACCCCCGCTCACATGTCTCCACATGAATGGTCATGATCTACCATTTGTAGTAGTTTATAACACTTGCAAACCCCTACAAAGCGGGCCGTATCCGTAGTGTCACTAAGATCAGGAATCCCTCCTTAATCCTTATACTACAGACCTATTTAGGTTATCACTTAAGGCATGATTCACTTGTATATCACATATACATGCTTAAGTTTACATAAGATAACCATGGATCCTTGTTTATTGGATATGAGTAAATTCCAAAATAAAATAGCACTTATTTTATTCATAAAAAATGTGTATAATTACAAACAACGAGACTCCGGAAGAATTAGGACACCGATCCCAACAATCTCCCACTGGTCCTAATGTCTCGGGATTCTAATGTACAATACAATATAAAATACATGTACAATATACAATAAGCTAGGGCATACCCAATATCATCTCCCACTTGCCTTAGATAAGATGCCGCATGTCTCGCAGACCCAGACCCTCCAGGTGACCCTCGAACACTTTAGCCGTGAGAGTCTTTGTAAAGGGATTAACAACGTTGTACTCCGACGCGATCTTCGTGATTAGCACATCACCGTGATGCATAATCTCCCTGATTAAGTGGTATTTCTGCTCTAGATGCTTGCCCCGACGATGACTCCGAGGCTCCTTTGAATTTTCCATAAGCTCGCTGTTATCACAATAGAGAGTGATCGAACAATCCATATTTTGAACAACTTCCAAATCTAAAAGGAATTTCTGCAGCCAAACAGCCTCCTTAGTTGTTTCACAAGCGGCTACGTATTCGACTTCTATAGTGGAGTCCATAATGCATCATTGCTTGATGCTTCGCCACACTACAACCCCTCCATTCAGAGTGAACACTGACCCCGATGTCGATTTGTGAGAAACTCAATCGGTCTGAAAGTTAGAGTCTATGTATCCTGTAAGGATCATATCCTTATCTCCATACATGAGTCTGTAGTCTCTCATTCTCTGAAGATACTTGAGGACTGTCTTGACCGCCGTCCAATGATCAAATCTTGGATTGGACTAATACTAACTGACAATCCCTACTGCATAGCAAATGTTGAGTCTGGTACACAAAATTGCATACATTAAGCTTCCTACAGCTGAAGCATAGGGAATCCGTCTCATCTCCTCAACTTTTTGAGGTGTCTTAGGACAATGATCCTTAGACAAAACAATTCCATGCCTGAAGGATAACAAACCACTCTTGGAACCCTGCATCCTGTACCTGATCAACACTTGATCGATGTACGATGCCTAAGATAGGGCTAACCTCTTGTTCTTATGATCCCGAATGATCTGGATCCCTAGAACATATTGTGCCTCACTCAAATATTTCATTTGGAACTAGGCAGCTAGCCATTTCTTAGTTTCAGTCAGATATCCTACATCATTCCCAATGAGTAGGATATCATCCACATACAATACTAGGAAAGCTACTGAGCTATTGATAATCTTCTTATAGACACAAGGCTCATCAACGTTCCGATCAAAGCTAAATGACTTGACCGCAGTGTCAAATCTTATGTTCCATGATCGAGACGCTTGTTTCAGCCCATAAATGGACCTATTAAGCTTTCAAACTTTTTTCTCTTAATATGAAACGACGAACCCCTCTAGTTGAGTCATATAGATAGTCTTCTCAAGATTACTATTAAGAAAGGCAGTCTTGACGTCCATTTTGAAGAAAATCGAGCACGAGGATTTCCATGAGCAGCGGAAAGATCATTCCAAATTACAATCATATATGAACTTTACAATTACAGTCATAAATAGAAACATACAGTTATGTAATCATTACAGAAATTACAGCATGATACTACAAATAATCAAGGAGAAATGCTACAGCTCAACAGCACGAACAGCCTCCACAGAACCTCGACGGTGTCGAGTTGAATATGACACCACCAAGCAGGCTACCTTGGTATTCTTGGTGTGAGAATCCAGAGGGTGAGCTCTATGTGGACTTGGTTTGAGACAGAAGACGGAGGAAAAACCAATCTTGTAAACGATTGAGCAAGTGGGAGAAGGCTGAACCTATCGTATAGGTCGATGCCCAATCGTTTAGCAAGAACTAAGTGATTGTTTAGCTCACCGCTTAGCTGTGTGTCTGTCGCCTACAAACACTACACAATCATTTAGCTCGCTCCAAGTTGTTGCTTAGTAAATCCTATTTACTCGACAACTTTCGTGAGATTATTTTTCAAAAGAGAAAATTTCAAATTCACAAAATCTAACATTACTAAAATTAGGAAAACAATTTTTCTTTTATCCCACAGTTACCATGAAACCACCATTAACCTCCCACTTAATTGGTTATCAGAGAAAAAGATTTAATTATCCAATAATTAATATTATTAAAAATATAAATGATAACCCACTACTATATTTATAACCTATAGTTTTATATTTCAAACATATAAACCATAGCTCTTTTTCTATTCCATGGTACTTAATGTAAATCTCATTTACATTAATCCTCATCTAGATGTATCTCATACATCATAACGATCATATCAAGGAGCTTTGTTTATTGGATATGAGTAAATGCCAGAATGAAGTAACATTTATTTTATTCATCAAAGAATTTGTATCATTACAAACAACGAGACTTCGGGAGAATTAGGACACCAATCCCAACACATTCTTCATATCTCATAATCATAAAATGTGGCTATGGATAGGAGTATCTTGATAGACTTGAGCAAGACAACAGGTGAAAAAGTTTCCTCATAATCAACTCCCTCGAGCTGGGTATAACTCTTTGCCACGAGTCGATCCTTAAAGGTTTTCTCCTTTCCATCTACACCTTTCTTTCGCTTATAAATCCACTTACACCCAATAGGTCTTACCCCATCAGGCGGATCAACAAGCTTCTAGAAGTTATTGAAGTACATAGACTCCATTTCTTGGTTCATGGCCTTAACCCATTCATCCTTGTCAACATCCTCCATTGCTTTCTTAAAAGACAATGGATCCTCGACCCCATCATTAGAAATGATGTTTTGGGCTTCAGTTAAACCCATGTAGCGATCTGGTGGGTTCATAATCCTCCCACTACGTCGAGGCAGTCTTAACTCTTGAGCTGGTTGACTAGGTTTATCGACCTCAACAACTTTTATTGATCTGTCGGCTTGTTCAACAACTCTTTTTGAACCCTCAACAGTCTCAGTCTCATTAGAAATCTCACGTAAAACGAGCTTACTTCGTGGTTTATGATCCCTCATGTGGTCTTCTTCTAAGAAGATAGCATTTTTAGAAACAAACACTTTGTTCTCGCTTAGATCATAGAAGTATCCACATCTCGTTTCCTTGGGGTAGCCAACAAAGAGGAAAACTTTTGAATGCGGTTCCAACTTCTTCGGATTAGTCACAAGCACATGTGTCGGACAACCCCAAATTCTGAAGTGGCGTAAACTACCTTTGCGACCTCTCAACAAGTCAAAAAGTGTTTCAGAAACACTTTTCGAGGAAACGTTGTTCAGAATATAAAATGAAGTCTCCACTACAAAACCCCAAAACGAGTCTGGAAGATGAGCATAACTCATCAGAAACCGAACCATATCAAACAAGGTTCTGTTTCTCCTTTCTGATACACCATTCTGCTAAGGTGTACCTGGGGCCGAGAGTTGGGACGCAATCCCATGTTCTATCATATAGTTCTGGAATTAGAGGTCCATATACTCTCCACAATGATCAGATTGTAGTGTTTTTATCTTCTTACCTAACAAATTTTCAACTTCAACTTTATACTCCTTGAATTTGTCAAGGGCTTTAGACTTACGTTGCATTAGGTAGAGGTACCCGTACCTTGAATAATCATCTATGAAAGAGATGAAATATTCATATCCACCTCGAGCTCTAATACTCATCAGACCACAGAGGTCAAAATGTACAAGCTCCAAGCCTTCCTTAGCTCTGCAATCTTTTCCAGTAAAAAGTTGTTTGGTCATCTTCCCTTCGAGGCATGATTCACACACCGACAAGGAGTTTTCTTCTAAACTCTTTAGAAGTCTACTTTTCACCAACTTCTCAATCCTATTGAGGTTGATGTGACCTAACCTTAGATGCTAAAGATGGGCGTTTTTCTTAGGAGAAACCTTTGGTCTTTTAGCTATTGTTGTCATACTGAACATTTCAGTATTAAACAAGGCTTTTATGACTAACAGTCTTAGTACATACAAGTTATTTTCCATTGAACCAAAACCAATCTCCATTCCATTCTTGAAAATAAACACTTTATTCTCAGAAAAGGAGACGATATACCCTTGTTCAATGAGATAAGTAACCAAGATTAAGTTTCTCTTAATATGAGGAACTACGGAAATATTATCCAGTAACAGATAACATTTTTTGTCTAAAAATAACTTCAGCCTGCCTATAGCAACAACTGAAACAACCTCACCTGTGCTGACTCTAAGAGTCATATTTCCCTGTGGAAATGTTTGCCAGAAAATGAATTCTTGATAAGAGGAACTGACATGATTAGTAGCTCCCAAATCTAGGATCCTAACAGAATCATCATTCTCTACCAAACACGTCTTCAAGATCAATAAATCATATTTCATATCTTTCCTCCTCTTTTGGAGAGTAGTGGGATCAGTATCAGAACAACTGTCATTAATGGTTTTGTCATCCATCCCTTTTTACTCGAAAAGTAAGAACTGACGTTCAAACAAATCTTGCAACGAGTCCATGGTCTCGCGTGTAATGACCATGTTCTCAACCCTTTTGGCCAAAACATCAGGTATGCTAGCCAAAATGTGAAGTCGGGCCAATGAATTTGCCTTCATCCACAAGTCATATGCATTGCAAAAACTTCGCGGTGTATCAAGGGTCAGGACTTGAGGACATTCCTCAATCATGACAAATTCGAGGTCGTTTGCCACGAAATACGTTTTACACGACTCTTTCCACTGTATGTAATCGATCATATTAAAAGCACTAAATAGAAATACTAACGAGTTGCTGGAAAGGAAAACACATTGACCTACATTAGGTTTTAAGCAAATACCCATTCAAAAAAACACAACATTCAATAAGGTTTAGCAAAACCAACATGAACCCCGTGTGATATCTAGTTTCGCATTGACGCTTCAAATGTTTGGGACAAAAGTCGCCGAAGGGAGGTCAATTATCCCTCCTTTGAATTGAGAAGTTCTCAACCAGTCATTAATATTAAAACAACTCTTGCTCCTATAATGACTAGTCATCATTGATTTGGTCAAGAGATCATTAACTTACTTAACAATCTCCCGTAAGTGTGACCCGCCATTTTAGGCCCTAGAGATCTGCCCTAAGCAGCCAATCCGAAGGGAAAAATTTGATTAGGGCAAAACCTAAAGCGACCTTATCCATTTATGGAGTTCACCTTGATTTGACGAATTGCACAAAACCCATCCGGGGGGGACACTCTTAAGGCGCCACGAGGGAGTACAGAATGATCTCACGGTGTGAACCAATGACAGAGACTGTAGGACGTGTTGATACACACCCTTCACCCACTTACTATAAACACTTTCTCCGTCCACCTTGATATTGACTCATGAAAACACCATTTGAAGGGGGATGCTCTCAGGGCACCATGAGGCCAGGCATGAATCTCACAGTGTGAACATTCAGGGAGAAACGTGAGTGAAATTATTGACATATCAGATACATCTCTTCCTCCCACCGAGTATTTTATAACCTAGGGTTTAGTTTACTTAGAAAAAACATGGCTAAGAATTTTAACTAAGTGACTTTTTAGGTTTTCCCAAAGTAACTTTTACCTTGAATAGTTAAACAACTTTTGATCATCATCCATTAAACTCTTTAACGGAGTCTTTGACCAATTGTCGCATGCTTGTAGAAAATCTATCTAATTCACCTTTCCAGGTAGGTTCCCAAGTAGGGGTGTTCCGTTTCCGTTAGCTTAAGAACCCTAGCCTAGACAGAACTCACCTTAGACAAAAGGTCCTTTATAGATAGATTTAAAATAAATTTAATCTTTTATGCCAATCAATTTAATCCTATTAAACCGATTTTAAAATATTAATCTAGGTTACTAATCCCATTAGAACCTTTGAACTTCGGTCTATCTCAATCCAATTGTAAAACCCTTTTAAAAACATGAGTTCACCCTAAGTCCGCATGCAACTCTTTCTTATTAATTTTAGTTCTAATTTCCTTTATAACACTTATAGCGGAAACAACCAAAACCACAATGTAAAGTTAACACATACAAAGAATTCATAATGATTATAAACAACCTAAGTGTCATGCTCAATGCATCATTCATTCAATGTTATCCTTTTATATAACTTTTACAAAATAGAAATTACATCATACTTTACTATAGGATCAAGGGAAGAATTCACATACCTTTGAAGACTCATCTTCAAGATCCCTTGCTACGAATGCTCAAACAATCGACAACACTGCAACACTCGTACGCTTGTACAACATGACCTCTATACTACATGATCACAACAAACTTGAACAAAGTGATCACCAAGGTCATGAACATTCCGAACACCACGAACGACCTCCACAAAACCTCGACTGTGTCGACTTGAATAGACACCACCAACAGGTTACCTTGATATTCTTGGTGTGAGAATCCAAAGTGTGGGCTCTGTGTGGACTTGGTTAGAGGTAGAGACCGGAGGAGAACAATTGTGTAAATGATTGAGCAAGTGGGAGATGATAAAGCCTATCATATAGGTTGATGCCCAATCATTTATCAAAAGCTATGCGATCATCTAGCTAAAGCTATGCGATCGTTTAGCTAATCGTCCAGCTAAGTGTCTATCGTGTAAGAACACTCATGATCGTCTAGTCTCTTCAAGCTGTCGTTTAGTAAATCTTATTTACTTGACAGTTTTTTCCGTGAGAAATTTCCAAGAAAAGAATTCTCATGAAACATATAAACCATAACTCTTTTTCTATTTCATGGTACTTAATATAAATCTCATTTACATTAATCCTCCACTAGATGTATCTCATACATTATAACGATCATATCATATATAATCGAATTACCTCTTGTCAATTTGAACATTTTAAATGAACACCAAAAACTGATCCTCAATTGAATCCATTGAGCTAAGGGGACCTTATGAACCTGTAGCTCGAAGCTCTAATGGTACGTGAATAACTGACTAAACTTTTTAGTCACGGGATCCACCATCCGTTAACTGCCAGGAACTCCACTAAAGACCAATAGCTGAACTCTCTTTACCACAGATATATTATGTGTCCATTTTAACCAATCAGCAGTGCGACAACCCTTCACAGATCGCTGGTAAGTACAACTCGGCCAATAACCGTTATGTCCCATTAGTTACATCTAACTCCTTAAGTACCACTAATCTCTCAAATGGACTATGACTGAGTCCTCTTGTCTAAAGACTAGTTGTGGCCATTATGTTCAAGCCCCGGAATCAGCCCTTAAGGGGGAAGTTTATTTACTTACTTCTGCTTCGGGGAAGGAGTGAATTCTATTTTTTATAACTGAGTTCCCAACACCCAGATCAGACAAGTCCCGAAAAAGGTTGACATGTTGAGTTGGCAATCTGGTCACTCTCACCCATACTAATCAAAGAATCACCCTCAAAAGTAGGAGTTTCCAAAACATTCAGGATTGAGGTCATGTCACCTATGGTCGTTTAGGTGAGATGTAAGTCTCCAGTATCAATGGCATTATATACAAAGACGAATCATCTCGTGGTTCGGTCTTATACAAACTCTTTGTATAGGACACCCCCGTTCGCATGTCTCTACATGAATGGTCAAGTTCTACCATCTGTAGTAGTTTACAACACTTGCAAACCCCTACAAAGCGGGCCGTATCCGTAGTGTCACTAGGATCAGGAATCCCTCCATAATCCTTATACTACAGACCTTTTTAGGTTATCACTTAAGGCATGATCCACTTGTATATAGCATATACATGCTTAAGTTTACATAAGATAACCATGAATCTTTGTTTATTAGATATGAGTAAATGTCAGAATGAAATAACACTTATTTTATTCATAAAAAATGTGCATAATTACAAACAACGAGACTCTGAGAGATTTAGGACACCAATCCCAACAGATTTCACATCCATAACTCTTTACTGATGTCGGTCAATTAATAATATTTACTATCTACGAGTTTTAGGACGTAAAACCCAACACCTAGCTCATTTGATATTCATTTTGCATTTTATTGGCAAAAAGATCTACAAGATATGAGACATTCCTTCGAACACTATATCATCCATATAAAGTTTAGCAATCACAAGACTCCCTTTTTTTTTCTTCACAAATAATGTTTTTTCAACTCCTCCTCCCATATATCCCTCCTTAAGAAGAAATTCAAATAAGTGATCATACCAAGCACAAAGTGCTTGTTTCAGACCATACAGAGATTTTCGTAGCTTGTACACATAATCAGGATGAAGTGGATCAACAAAACATTTAGGTTGTTCAACATAAACTTCCTCATTTAGTACTCATTGATAAAAGTACTTTTAACATCTATCTGATAAAGTTTGAACTTTAGCAGACAATCAATACTTAGCAGAAGTCTAATGGCTTCCAAGCAAGCTAAAGGGGCAATTGTCTCATCAAATTCAACACCCTCAATTTGAGAATATCCTTGACCAACCAAAGGGACTTTATTTCCTATAACCATTCCATCTGCATCAAATTTGTTCTTGAAGATCCATTTGGTGCCAATCACATTTGCTTAAACGAGACAAGGAACCCACTCCAAACCTGATGTCTTTCATGCATCAATTCTTCTTGCATGACATTCACTCAACACTCATCTTTTAAAGCTTCAGTTGCATTCTTAGGTTCCACAGAAGATGTGTAACAAATATTACAAATCATTTGCAAATAATCCATCTTCTCTTTCTTCCTGGTGGATACTTCAGACCCAACATCTTCTATAATATTCTGGAAGGCAGATTCTTTAAAATACTACTAGAAACATGCTTGGTATGTTTTTGATCATCATCATTATCTGAGACTATGCCGTGTTCAAAATTTCAATAATGTCATAGGAATTTTCATCAAAAATTGGTGAATCAATCAGTTTTTATTTACACACATCTATCGCAACAGACTTATCATCATCTTCATTTGCCCCAATAGTAAATTTTCCTCCATTAGCATCATCTATGACAATATCAATAGATTCCATAACACTCTTTGTATGCTTGTTATAAAACCTTGTAAGCTCTACTGTTTGCTGAATATCCCAAAAAGGTTCTTTCATCACTTTTGAAATTCCATTTTTTTGGATCTCAATCAGCTAATAAATAACATGGACTGCCAAAAATATGAAAATATTTGACATTGGGTTTCCTCCCCCTCCAAATTTCACAATTCATGCGGACAATATCAGGACGAATTGGAATTTGATTATGTATATGGCAAGCAGTACACAAAGCTTTAGCCAAAAAATAACAAGGAAAGTCATAAGCATGAAGCATAACACAAGCCATCTCTTATAGAGTGTGATTTTTTAGTTCAATAACTTCATTCTGATGGGCTGTGGTGGAAGCAAAGAATTCGTGGTGTACACTTTAAGAGTGACAAAATTCAGCAAATTGGTTGTTTTCAAACTCCTTGCCATGATCACTACGAATGCGGAAAAGGTTAAACCCTTTCTCTCTTTGTAGTTGAAAGCATAGTGTCTTGAGCACCTGGAACGAATCAGACTCCTCTCTTATGAATTTAACCCACATATATCTGGAAGAGTCATCAAAACAAACCATGACATATCTTTTCCTACCAAGGCTTTCTACTTGCATGGGCCGCATGAGATCAACATGAATTAGCTCAAGAATGCGATTTGTAACAGTTACGAGTACCTATTTATAAGGCATTCTCGTTTGTTTCCCAGCTTGACATTTTTCACATATAAATCCTTTATAGTTGCTGACATTTGGAAGGCCAATCACAACATTTCTCATCACGACCTTCTACATAGTTTTAATACTACTCATCCAGTCCGGTTCAAGATGCTTGGGTCTAGTATGGAGAGGTTTGAGCGATTCAAAGACGGTTTTGAAGCTATTTGTAATTGTTAGGCTTTTGTTTGCTTGTTTATGCCAAAACTAAAACCATATCAGTCTATGTTTAATTATTTATGCATTTGATGTATGTTATAATTAAATAAATCTTGTTTGTACATACAATATGCCATTTAGATTTAAAATCCCACCATAGGAAGCATGTTACATGCATTGAAAGTATGTTATAAATTGTTATAATATATATTATGCATGTTAGGGTTTTTTGTATTTAATATAAGTGTTATATTAAATATTGAATACCTTATGTATGTTATGGATGTTTAGCATGTCTAAAGTTTTATAAATTGTCATAAAATTGGGTTAGACATTTAAAATCCATAAGCAACAGTTGCATGCTCACGTAGGTTGACCACCTGTTTTAATAGTTAAAACTTATAAAACTTAGGTTACAAACTCAACTGGTATATATTCCTGTCTAAGGCTGGGGTTACTTAAGTTGACGGTTTACAGAACACCTCCTACCTGGGGATTATGGCCTAATTATTGAGCGTTGGTAACTGATTTTATGAGCATATGTGAGTGATGTGAGGTAATAAAATGGTTTATCACCTAGACATTGTAGGTTAAAATCCAATTATAAGAGTTATACTTGGATAAACCACAAAGACTTACAGTTGTTTTATTAGCCAAAAAGAACTTATGTATAAATCTACCCAATAGAATACTTTAGTGGCAGTATAATAACTTCTATATGATAGAGTTATTAGAAAACTTCAGTGGGAGATTATAACATATACGATACGTTATTTTTAGCTCTCACGTCTCTAAGAGTTCACAATCCAGATTTAAGCGGTACTTCGTGTCACCCTGGGAGTGACTTCTATTTGGAAAGTATTTTTTAGCTTAAATCTAGATTTCGGTGAATAAGAGGAAGTTATTCAAACATAAGTCTATTATACGATATATAGATTTCAACTGCCATGTCTCCACAGAGTTTACACCGTGAGATTCGTATGAAACTTCGTGTCACCCTGGGAGTGACCTCCATTCGGAAAGTGTTTTTATGAGTCAATATCAAGGTAAACGAAGGAAGTAGTTCATAGTAAATGGGTGAAGGATATGTGTCAATATATCTTACGGTCTCCTCCATTAGTCTGAAACATGAGATTCCTATGTTGCACTTGCTGGTTAACCTTAAGCAGCCCTTTGCTAGTCGTTTAATGACGACTATCCCTATGAAAGGTTGTAACATAGGATTCAGAACAACCCAGGCTTCAGTAAAATGAATAGGGTTTTATAGTTTCGTCTTGGATATTGTCTTCTATTTCGGAGTGAAGTTCATACCGTCCTATAAAATCTGAAAATAGTGGGTCACACTTAAAGAATTACTAAGATGTTAGTAAAGATCTTGACCGAAAACAATAACTAAATGACTATATGAATAAGAGTTATTCCAGGGATAGTGTTTGGTCAAAATTGTTTGTTTTAGTGAAGGAGTATATGACTGCCCCTTGGTAGCACATATTCTGACTCACTAAAATATCGTTGCAAATAAATAATGGTTATGGGTACATTATTATTTTTTGCTAAAACTTGATTTTGGATTTAGTTAAAATTTGTTTGAATTTTATTAGCATGTCGAATTCCTCTAGAATACTCACTTATGATGTACATAATAGTAAAATTAAATCAACAATCAAATTACTAGCGGTTGATTACACCAAAAGAGTTTTAACAGAGGATTGTCCTCTATCTCCCAACTCATATGAAATTATGAATTATGTAGATGAGAGTGCAGAATTCGAACAACAAGATAAATATGATTTACTTGTTATCGAAGCATGTTTAGTGGAAAATGATAAAATCTGGATAATTGATTTAGGTGCTGCTAATCATATTTGTACTATCTCACAGGAAACAAGTTCCTGGAGACAGTTGACAAAAGGTGAAACATTCTTTAAGGTAGGGATCGGGGAGATTGTTTCAGCTAAAGCAGTGGGAGATATGAAGTTATTTATAGGAGATAAGTACATTTATTTGAAAAATGTATATTATATTCCTTCTGTGAAAAGGAATCTAATATCTGTCTCTTATTTGCTAGAACAAAATTATAAAGTTTATTTCGAAAATGATGAAGTGTTCATCAATATAGGAAATAAATAGATTTGCTCTGCAAAATTAGAAAATAACTTGTACATGTTAAAACCAACTAAGGTCAAAGTTGTTTTGAACGTAGAGATATTTAAAACTGTTGGGACTCATAAAAAGAAGAAGATTTCTCCAAATGCCTATCTTTGGCACTTGAGACTGGGGCACATAAATCTCAACAGGATTGAGAGATTGGTTAAGAACGATCATCTAAATACGAAATTTAGGGCATCAACCCCAACACCCTCTAGGTGTGAGACTCCTTCTCACAATGTCTTAGGCTCCCCTTAAGTTGTATTATTAGTCAAGCAAATCTTAGGCTCCCTCTAAATCGAGATTCCCTCTCTAAAGACTTGAAGTCCCCTCAAGTCATGAGACTTCTTCACACTTGTATTGTATCTTTCCTTCTAAGAACGAAATCCCCTTTGTTCAAATGGCTTAGGCTCCCCCTAAGCTTGAAAATCTCTCCTCAAAAGGATCTTCTTACCCTCGATGTGAGGAACACAAAATACGTCTTCAAGAAACTCAACTCTATCAATATGCGACAATATTGACCGAATACACACTAAGTTGTCTTCTTTCAAACACAAGCTTTACACAAAATAAAATGGCCAACCCAAACCAGAGGACTAATTGTCCTATAAATATGCACAACAGAAACACATATAAGCAACCCTAACATCTATAGCAATCGCATATTGAAAAAGGAAAAGAATCGACAAATAATGATGTAGAAGGAAAAACCTAATAAGGAAAGTATTTTGTAGAATCTACATTTTCGTATAACATCCTTTCACTAGAAAACCAAAAATGCAAAGACAACTCAGATAATAGCTATGATACTTGAACAAATATCGTCAACCACATAATATCTAACAACGATCCTTCCAAATTGAATGAGGATCATCTTGTGTGAATGTGTATTATATTCTACCTTCCTCAAGGACGAGCAAGAATTAAGTTGTGGTGTTTTGATAGCACCAAAAATGTATTATCTCACTCCGCTTAGTTCAAGGTCGTTACTTGGTCTTATATCCTTATTTAATGGTCTTACAAGTATCGAGCATCTAGGAGGTAGAATAAACCGTTACGAGCTATTTGGGGTTAATTTAAAGCAATTAAGAGCTAAAAAGAGAAACTGGGCTTCAAAAAAGCAAAAAAGACTAAAATGCCCCTGGGTGCGCAATGCAGTAGTGCAACAGTGCCATGCACGGTGCTTTTTCTCGAGAGTATAAATTTGGGGAAAATTAAGGTAGCGTGGTGCCACTTCCCTGTGGTGTTGCGATGGTACATAGTTGTGTGACAGAGTGATAGGACGTGTGCGACAGGGTAGTAGACGCGCACACGCGTGCGCGTATGCAAATGGGCACCTCTACAACATCAAACACATAGCACTGTGCTTCGACAAGGCAACCCTCGAGGGCTATAGCACTGCGCTGCTATAAGTTTTTTTGAATATGTTCTCTTCATTTTAGGTTGAATGGATAAGAGAGATTAGTCGATTTTGAGAGCTCTAAGCTTAGTTTTGGTCATTCTTTGCCAAAATCCATGAGATTTCTTCAGATTTTGACTTATATTTGTATATTTTGGTATCAGAATTCGGACTCGATGAACAATTAATGCCCAAATGTAGATTTTAAGGTTTTTTGGACATTTTTCTATGTTTAAAGAGATATTGATGTATGTTTTCGGGTTTTGCTAATTTTCTCTTGTTTTCTATTTTTTGCTTTAATCCATTCGTAATTTATATTCAATTAATTTGATAGATTAGTTGTATTACGCATAGGTTATGATGTATGCTATGCATATTAGAGGTATCCGTAATTGTATCGATAGCATGCTTAATTTGAGTAACACTAGGTTTTAGTTATAGTTGTGGTTTGATTGTTAGGATTCTAGGATCACCCAGTAATGAAAGACAACGAAATATAAAGAATAGAAAAGCATTAGGTTAGATAAGACCAATTTAATCTAACGTCTTAATTAATCCAAGAGCTTAATGTAGTTAACTAAGTAGGTAGACTTGCTTGACAATACTTTGTTAATTTAGGAATCAACATTCGCGTTGGTTTTCTTTAGAGAGTTTGTCCTGATTTTCATACATTCGATTAGGCTTGATCGTCAGTTAACCCATGAATATTTGCATGATAAATCAATGAATTAATTAATAGATAGCTCAATGGTCTTTTAATCGGCGAAGGTAATCTTGTATATCGCGCTCTCTCTCTCTCACAACCTATTTTACTTTTTGCTCTTTACTTTCCCGCATTTAGTTTTCCTATCAAACCAAACTCCAAAACCTCCTATTTTTTCTGCTTTCCAAAAACCAATTTAACTTAGAGAGATTTTATCTTAGGCTTCCTGTGGTTTGACCACGTTCTTGCTACTTATGCTATTAGTCAAACTTCTTGATCCCGGTAAAATATAAATATTATTTGATTGGTGGAGAAAGGTTTATGACACCCTATTTTTTGTCTTTTAGTTTCATCGACCTAATAGGGGTTTCTAGTTGTATGAACGAACTTTGGTTGAAAATGACAAGATGAAGTCCGAAAAGGATGAATTTTGGGTTTTTATTTGTCAAAAGGTCCATAAGGTCCAAAATGGGATGAAGTTTGGTCCAAAAGGTTGAGATGAAGTTCGAAAATGACAAATTTTAGGTTTTTTTTTTGCAAAAATATCTATCAGGTCCAAAATTGGACGAAATTTGGTCAACAAGGTTCGAATGAAGGCTGAAAAGGGTTGTTATCTTTCGTTATGAATGTTGGGCCATTACTATAATTCAACCTATTTGCTACTCAAATTAATCATGCATTCGTGATAATTATGGATAAACACAGCATACATAATATACATGTACAAACTATGCTTTTAGACCACTAATTTGTCACATTAATTGAAAACACATTGCACATAGATTCAAGCAAAGAATAAAAAACAAGAAAATCAGGAAAAACCCATGAATATTCCATCAAAATCTCAAAAATCCATAAACAAAGTGTCTAACAAACCTCAATATCGTCCTTTCGGACCTAGTCGTCATCGAAACTTGAATCCTAATGCCGAAATATTCAATTACAAGATATATAAGTTGGTTTGCTTAGCCTCCTTACAATCCGTGAATTGAGATCAAAACATAGTTAAACTTAGATTTATGCCGCTAAAGTATCGTAAGAATAGGTTGTGAATGCATCCTAAGCACACGAGACTCGTCACCCTATGCTTGAAAGAGTTGCCATTTGCAAGCACATAGAGAGTCACAATCCAAGATCGTCTTATACCTATTTTGGGCAGAATTATGGGCTCATATTGGAAGCAATTCCATGTGCGTAGACACTATATACTTTGGATCCTCTTCCTCTCTTCATTTGATTTCTCACATTATCTCTTACTACAATTTTATTTACTGTCTTATACCTACTTTATTGGTTACCTCTCGATTGTTTGCCTAAATACAATTTACATTCAAATCCATAACAAAGCCATGTGAACCCATTCCCTTAGGTTCCATACTAGCTCGTAATTCTTCCATTTTATATTACTTAATGACAGTGTATACTTCCACTTTAAATAAAGGATCAACTAGGCAAAAAGTTTGTCCATTACCACTCTCTTATTGTAAGATAGACATTAGTTTTTTTAATACTTTATCCATACATTTAAATTTACAAAAGTGATCATTACATTATGTTAAATATTAAAAAATGATGTTTAAATAATAAGTTCTCGATAAGATTTGAATTGATGTCAAAGTGAGCTTGATTCAGTAATTATTGGCATGCGTTTTCATCTTTAAGATAAGAGGAATTCAATGCTCTATCTACTTAATTAAAAAGTGAAATTGCAAACCGTCTTGAAGTTTGAACCAATTGGAGACTTTAACTTTCGAACAAATCCTTTGTCAAATAAATACACTTTCGTAAGTCCCTTGTATATCTATCTTTTACATTTGGCATAAAAAGTATATGGTCACATTGTACTAAATATTATATGTAACTTCTTCAAATTTAAAAGTGTAATTCTCGAGTTGTAAGCTAATTTCATCATTTAATGAGCTCTTAATAACCAACAATGTATCTTTAAGAAAATTCATGTTCTCTAGCCAACAAAAGCGTAGCTCAACTGACATAGTGTTTATATTATCAACCTCGTAGTTTGAGGTTCGATTCTCTCACTCCACACTTTACAATATCTTTCTTAAAAAAAAATTCATGTCCTCTAATAAATAATAATCACTAAAAAATTTGAAATACTTTTAGAGTTTCTTTTTTTTCAAATATCTGAAAAAAGTGTAAAACTACTGTTCACCTTTTTGATGACTTGCTTCAATAATTTCTCATGGATTTGGACGAACTTGTAAAATCTCCCTCAACTAAATGGGAGGCATTGAATTCCATGCAAATCCTTTGTCAAATAAACAGTCTTCTGCTAAACCCTTGTGTTCGTTGTCTCTTCGACCTCATATTTAAATTTGTCCAAACAACAGCTAAAAATAGAATTGTTTTCAAATATAGAAAAATAATTAAAATATTTATAAATATAGCAAAATGTCACTGTCTATCATTGATAGACAATGATACACTACTATCATTGATCGATATTAATAGATACTGATAGATGTCTATCAGTGTCTATCACTGATAAACTATAATATTTTGTTATATTTGAAAATATTTTCAACGACATTTAAATGATTTTTCTCAAAAAAAAATATATATATATAAAAAGAAACATATTTTAAAAATTTTTGCTTTGATTTTCGACTTTTTTTAAGTATATACTTCCTCAACTCAACTTAACTGTATACGTCAACTACGTCAACTGTCACTATAAACTTTTAAATGTTTTTATTTTAGCACTGGTATATATTACATGAAAAGAATTTTAAAATAATAATAATAAAAAAGAATGACCTCAATAGTCGTTATTAATTTTTCATTCAATATTGGAAAGCACATCTTTTGTTTGTTTTTTTTAATAATTTCATTTTTTTATTTTCCACAATTCCTTACCATGGTTTTCCAAATTTCTTAATAAACATTTGCATTGTTAGCCCAACTTTAAAAAAATATTTTTCAAACATTTTTTTATTTAATTTTCAAATTTTTTACTTAAGTTTCGAAAATATTTTTAGTGATTTAAATAACACGATAAAGAAAGTTAGGTGGAAAATATTGATTTGTAAGTTTTAAGTATTTTTCAAAAACTTAAAACACGGGATTAAATAGTTGTCAAACGGATTCCAGTTATAATAAAAAAAATTTAATATTTTTCAAACATTATTTCTTATTTCTGCCCCAGATTTATAACCTGAATAAATAAAGAAATAGAAACCTTGTCTCCACATCAGTAAATTAAACAATAGTGTTGTTATAAAAAAATATTTTCCTTTTTAATATAGTTCACTTCCGTAGATAAAAAAATCGATAGAATTAACTTGTAAAGTTTTTTTTTAAAAAAAAAGACAAAAATAAAAACAATATAATTCATAATTAAATGATAAAAAAAGAAACCTAATATTATATAGATTCAAATCTCATTGGATGTATTCCCTTCTAATAATATAAAACCATCCTACAAATTTATTAGGAAAAAACAATATTTAATTTGAATACTTATCACCACGAGACTTTTTTATTGTATATTTTCAGTCGATCTATGTTTTTTTTTAAGAAAAATCGTTAGCTATAAAGAAAAGCCAATCAAAATCCTTGCTAAGAATAGAGGACACCCGACATAGAAAATCACAAAATTTCTTTGACTATCTAAACTAGGAACTTTTGTATCATAGAATGCATCAAAAGGTCATTAAAAACTGACATTTTTTTCCCTTTGGTTAAATAAAAGTTTTTAAAATAATATTGTTTTTATTTTTTTCAAAAATAAAAATAAAAATAAAAATAAAAATATTTTTCACCTTCTTTTCTTGAGGGGGCCAAAGGCATTTGCCCTTACCTACCAAAAAGTGCAGACCTTTTGCTGCTACCTACCAATGAATCCATAAAAAAAATTAAGGGTTTTATTTTATTATTATTATTATTATTTTATTTATAAAAAAAAATACTCACAATAAAATTATATATTTTGAGAAAATAAGTTCAAGGTCGAACAGACAACGAGAGCAAAAGGTTATGATTTACAGCAGAGGGCTCTTTACTTGACAAGCATCGCATCGAATTCATCCTCCTTTTATTTATTTATTTCTTTATTTTCCAATAAAGAAACCCCATCTGAAAAATAAATTAAAAAAATAAATTACTTAAAACAGCAAAAAAAAAAAATAATAATAATAATAATTTCCATCTTAAATTCTAGAAAATATTAAGATCTCAAAACTTCCTTAAATTCATAGCTTATGAGTGAGAATAATAATCATATTAAAGAAATGAGAAATTAGAAAATTAAAAAAAAAAAAAAGGAAAATATACCTAAACCATTTTGGAGCTCTTCCTCTCAGTTTTTTCTTCTTTCCCATTTTTTGCCTCTTAAGTTATGTGTTATTGTGAGAGTTTCCCATCAATTTATAGAAACAAAAAAGGAACTACAGTGTAAGCATGTGAACCTTGACACATACACGTGTGATACGTGTGGCACGTGTGAAAACTTTTTATTGGATAGGTAAAGTTACTAGAGTAGGACATCACATGTTAATCTTTCCCCATTTTTTTTTTTTTTAATTTGTTTATTTTATTATTATTTTTTTTCTGATGGCAAATACAGATACCTTATCAGCTACCACCAATGTTACAGCATGGAGGGGTAGTTGAGAGTTTCTAAACTTTTCCTACTTATTTTTGTTGTAGAAGTTTTAATAAATGAAGTGGTGGTTGTGTAAAATAGGGTTTAAATGATACTCATCTATTTTGAAGATAAACCCTAAAGTTTCTAAATTTAGGTCACATTTATCAAATCATAATAAAAATTGGTGTAATCGAAATGGAATTTTATCAATTCAATGAGGTTGAATAACGAATGTAATTGGATTGCTTTTGATCGTGTTTACCTAGAATTATGAATCTATCATATTTTATTGTTACGGTTGTCATTACCATTACTACTTGACCCTAACGATAACGTTAAAGATAATAATAAATGAGACATATTCATATTTTCATATATTGTAGTAACAATGTCTGTAACGATAACGGTAATGGTGATGGTAAAGACAGTGGGTCTCATGTAATTTTCAACCACAATCAGATTAAACGCTCATTATTCCTCAATTAGATTGCATGATTTAATTCCAGATTTCGATGCGGTCCCACAACTCATTACGATTACAGAAGACATGTAAACAACAACAAAATAATTAATTGGGGTCCACTTTTTATATTATCATTGATGGATTATCTTTCAACTCTGTAAACGTGGCCTTAGTCAAAACGTTTCGTTGTCATATGTACTTAAATGGGGGATTTTCAGAAATAGAAAAATAAGGGAAACTAATTACATAAAATAACAACATTTTAATCTTCTTTGATAGAGGCTAAGAAAGGTTGATAAAAGTCTATCAGTATCTATTCGTGATTGTTATTTCTGTAAATAGTTTGATATTTTACTTAAATTAATATTACATTGTGAACAATATTTTAGTATTTGCAAATATATGTTTAGGCCCTTATTTTTCATGCTAATAAAATGTTTATAAACATTTGTTCATGTAGTTGTTAATTAAAATTAAAAAAAAGTATATGTTTATTTTAGATTTCTATTAAACAATTAATCAAATAAATTAATCACAAGGGATAAAAGAGTTGAGGGATATAATCAAAATATTTGAATGTTTAGGAACGGATAAATAACATAAGAAAGGAAGTTCACGGGACAATATTATAAAGATAAAATAATATAAAAATAGCCAAATTTAAGATAATTATGAATAATTATTCTAAAAAATATAATTAGAAATAAAAAATGAATACATATCAATCAAGTTGTTGCAAATATAATAATCAAACCAAAAGTATTAGCAAATATATCACAATATAAAAGAATCTGCAGATATAACAAAATTTAGATAAGCTCTCGTAATCTATCAGCGATAAAGTATATCGTTGAAATGAGTCTTTCATGATAGATTAAGCTATATTTGCAATCCTAATTTAAAAATGTTGTCATACACTTAATTATTAGCCTTAAAAATGTTATTCATTACGATTACTCTATATATAAGTTAGACAATTGAGAAGAATCTTTGCCATTCTATTTTGTCCTTGGAATTTTTATAAATTCTCATTTGTCATTCGCCACAACCGTTTAGAGTGAAAATTATTACAGATAAAGTGACATATATATCTTTTAATGTATAGATGTGATATAGATCATAGATATGAATAAAATATTGCATGTTAATCTTTCTCCATTTATTTATTTTTATTTGTATATTTTATTATATTTTCTGATGACAAATTAAGATACCTTATCAGTTATCACCAATGTTCAAGGCATGGAGGGGTAGTTGAGAGCTTCTAAAATTTCCCTATTTATTTTTTTCTAGAAGTTTTAGTAAATGAAGTGGTTGTTGTATAAAATAGGATTTAAATTAAAATAGGGTCTATTTTGAGGATGGTAAATGGTAAAATTTTTGAATTTAGTCTAAACGTTTTGTTGTAGTATGCACTTTTGAAATTTTTTACTATAAAGTGTAAATATTTTTAAATATTTTTTTATATTTAAAAAGACCCCTCGTAATATTTGTGTTAATTTTTCGTTAGACAATTATTAAAAAAAATAAATAAAAAAAAATAAAAATGTTTAGGCCCTGATATTTCCCATGCTAATAAAATGGCTCTAATCACTTGATCATGTAGTGGTTGATTAAACTGTAAAAAAAAAAAAAGATATGTTTATGTTATATTTCTAATTAACAATTAATCAAACAAATTAGTCACAAGGGATAGAAGAGTTGGATGGAATTAAGCAAAATGTTTGAATGTTTAACATAAGAAAGAAGTTTACCTAACATTATAAAAATAAAATAAGATAAAATAGTAAGTTTAAGATAATCAGAAATTAAAAAAATAAAATAAAATTTAAGTCAATCAATAATCTATATCATATATAAATTGGACTATTGAGAAGAATACATTTGTCATTAACATTTTTATAAATTCTCGTTTTGTCATTCGTCGAAACTATTTCGAACCATAGTCATTATACGATGAAGTGATATATCTTTCAATATACGTTCTGATATTTCTCAAAGATATGAAATGATTCAAATAGTATATGAGCAGAACAAGAGCAATTAGAGTTTACTTCTCCTGAACATTTTCTTTTTTGTAATATATACATATGAACACATCACGATCTAAAGTTAGAGATGTTTTTTAATGAACAGTCACGTTCTTTTCTCTAACACACCTATTTAAGTCGAAGTGGTTACAACATAAAGTGATATATGCTTTTGAATGGATAGTCATAACCACAAACATGAAACACACAATGTAATGATGGAGATCATGTTGGAATAAAAAGTTACGTCCTTTGTTTTATTACAACCATAGATATGAAATGTCATGGTCTAACGATAGATATATGTTAGAACGGATAACAAAGTCCTTTGTTCCATTACAAATATTCTAATCAAAGTGGCTACACAAGAAAGTAGTACTATATTTTTTTCGTGTAGGTATGTGGTATAGACAGTAGATGTGAAACACATGTCACAATCTAATGATGGAGATATATGTTCGATCAGAAATATAGTCACATCATTTGCCCTTTATAATTTCTCAAATTTCTATTTTGTTTTTCTCTTCAAATAGTCACAATTATTTGCATCGAATAATATAAAAGATTATTTTATTATTAGAATTTTTAAAAACTTTTTTTATATGTATTAAAATAAAACTATAAATTTTGCATGCATTATAGGAGTTAGGAACTAGTTTACTAGATGTGAACCCAATGCTACACATGAAGAGAAAACAAAAAGTATAGCATGAATAGGAAAAATTGTAGAACTTCACTAAATTTTGTCAAATATTAAGAAAAACATAATAATTTCTTCCTTGACATGGAAAAAAAAAGAAGAAAAAGAAAGAAAGAGAGAGTAAAATGGATCATGATCAACAGTTTTGATAATCATTTTTCGTTTTTAAAAAATTTTGTTTGTTTTTTCACAAGTTTTTAATCATTTTTTTTTTGTTTTTTTTTTATCAATATAGTATACACATTTGATTTCTTACCATTCTAAATATTAAAAGTAAACAAGTACGTTTTTTTTAATCAATCTTGTATAAACATCTAATTATTTTCTTACTTAATTTATTTTTTTAAGTTTGAAAATACTCTTACCAGATAAACAACGAAACAAAGAAATTAATAATAAAAATAGGGTTTACAGGCTTAATTATAAAAACTAAAATCCAACAAAAACGTATAGTTAGCAAACGATCTTTTAATGCCTATTTGATAGACAATTTAGATTTTATTTTATGTTTTCAGATTCACTAAGTTTGATAAATATGGATTTGATAAATGGTCTAAATTATCTTTTCAAATATCGTTTTTGGATTATGTGATCCAAATATTACAAATTCTGAAAACAACATTAACTCTTTAATTTTTGGTGCATTCAAATTTTGAAATTTATAATTTAAAATACAAAATTATATTTAGAAAAGATAAAAACACTAACAAATATTGTATTTCAAGTATATAGTCAATTATTTTTGTTGAACTAAAATATGTATTATATAATATATTATAAATTGTATTATATTACAAAATAATAATTGTACAATTTTTTTAATATTAAAAAGTTCATAAATAATTAATAAAAGTAGAATATATATAGTTAGTTTTACCGTTTATTAAATATATTATCAAATACATTTTTTAAAAAAACGTTTACCATAGAGCTTAATTTATATATTTGTTGTCAAACATGTATTAGAAACATGTGAAATATAACATTGTTTTCACTGAATCTCTTATCTTTTAAATTTATATTTTCAAATTGTCTACGAACAAAGAAAGAGGGATACAATAAGGATCGAGGGCACATGCTGCCTTAACTTTAATGATAATATAATCGTCAGTTGATGTTGTCCTTTGTCTAGGATTATTGCCCCACCACTTAGTCCTTTATTCGAGTCCTATCATCCTCAAGCTTTTTTTTCCTCTCCTTTTTTCAGATATCATCATCTTCAAGCTTTATTTTGATAATATGATGTTGAGATTTAATTTTAAAGAATAAACATATATTTTGAAAAAAAAAGTATACCTTAACTCAATATTAGCATAAATTATATATTAAGGTCGGACCAATGTGGCAATGTATATATGGTTTAAATTCCCCACTCCTCTTGTATACTAAAAAAATCAATTAATTTAGGTTCTTAGTACTAAAAAATAGATTCTTATATTTATACTTAAATCTTTAATCCCGATTACCTTACTTTAATAAATAAGATTTTTATTCATTTCATAAATTTAAATTTATTTATGAGATAACTGAAAGATAAAACATAATTTTGATATTTGTACGCTTGGAACTCATTCTATTTGAAGGTATATATTTTCAGAAATTCAAGTTTCTTTTTTTGTTTTTCTAAGAAAGATTTCACAAATTTAAATTTAGTTATGATATTTTAAATAAATTTTTTTGAATTTTTTTCTCATTATAATGGGAAGATACCTTTTTTTTTCTCATAGAACTAGATAAACAATAATAATCAAGTTTACCTTTACTCAAGAAAAGATTCCATATTAATATGCTTTTAAAATTTATAAAGTGAAAGGTAATAGAGATTAAATTTAGTTGGAAAAGTTAACCTTAGTCTAACAATTGAGACTAATTTTAAAATATTAAAATTTTAAGATTTATATTTAAATATTTGAAAATATGTAGGCTAAAATAAAATAAGTCTAGAAAGATTAAAAATGAAAAATGATATTTTAACCTAAAATAAAAAGTATAAACAAGTTAAAAAAAAGTATAAACAAGTTTTTGATACCGAATATAAATAGTTAAAAAAAAAACTATAAAATTTTGGTCAATGGTAAAAAAAAAAACTTTAATGCCTATTTTAATTTTCATTTTTTTTAATGTTTGTTTTAATATGTCAATTACATTATTCTATTCTTAATTTAAATTTATGTATATATAAAGTAATATTTTTTTTTTGTCACCAAGTTGATATCTTACTTTAATGGTCTTACCGACACTACATGTTTCTTTTTAATATAATAGAACATGGGATTCAAACCAAAGACATCTTTATTGTTAACATATAAAATTCTATATTCGTCACTGCCAATAAACCTTTAAGGGTGACGGGGGCACTGAACTAGTTTATCATAGTCAGTTGTTATAGTTGATGGACTATAATAGTCTATAAGTTGTAATAATCTGTGTTTAAAGTGTAGATTATTTTAGTTTGAATTATAATAGTTTGTGTTTAACGCATAAATTATTTAGTATGGGTAGGGAATAGTAAACACTATAGTAAAAAAAAAAAAAAGAGATGACGAGTAGAAAATAGTTGATAGGGACAACGACCCTCAAACTATCTCCACAATGGTATGATATTGTCCACTTTGGGCATAAACCCTCATGGCTTTGCTTTTGGTTTCACCCCAAAAGGCCTCATACCAATGGAGATAGTCATTCTTACTTATATACCCATGATCCTCCTCTTATCTAACTAATGTGGGACTTTGGTCGCATTCCCAACAATCCTCCCCTCGAACAAAGGACCATCAAGCCTCCAGTCATCCATCCGTCTAACTCATATTTAGGCATAGAGTTCAACCACGGATCACACCATGACTACTTCCAAGGCTCTACACTTTAGTGGCATTCCCAACAATCCTCCCCTCGAACAAAGGACCATCGAGCCTCCAGTCATCCATCCGTCTAACTCATATCTAGGCTAACTCCTTTTCACTCGAGCATACAACCTATCCAATAGAGTTCAACCATAGATCACACCATGACTACTTCCAAGGCTCCATCTTTGTTCGACACCGAGGATTCTACCGAGCATGGCTCCATCTTTGTTCGACACTGAGGATTCTAACGTGCATGGTTAATTCAGGAGCATGGCTTTGATGATTTGTACTAGGCCTGACTTAGGATATGCTATGAGTATGATAAGTAGGTTTATGTCAAATCCTGGGAAGGAGCATTGGAATTCAGTTAAATGGGTGCTTCGATATTTGAAAGGTAGTGCCAGTATATCATTGTGTTTTAGCAGGATTGTGATAAATCAGCACTGTTGGAAGGCTTCACAGATGCAGATTATGCTGCAGACCTTGACAAAAGAAGGTCTCTATCAGGTCACATTTTTCGTTTGTTTGGTAATGTGGTCAGTTTGAAGGTTGCTCTACAGTCAGTTGTTGCCTTGTCTACTACTGAGTCAGAGTATATTTCATGGGTGAAGCTGTGAAAGAGGCAGTGTGGTTGAAAAGAATAGTTGGTGAGTTGTTGTCGCAGGAGTTCATTCCTATCGTCCGTTGTGATAGCCAGAGTCCTATTCATCTTGCGAAGAATCTATCTCATCACGAACGGTTTAAGCATATCGATGTCAAATTTTATTTTATTAGAGAAGTTGTGGCCTAGAAAGATGTTGAACTGGTCAAGGTTTATACAGTTGAAAATTTGTCAGATATGTTAACTAAGGTTTTTCCAGCCTATAGGTTCAAATACTTATTAGATGGGCTGAATATTAAATCTGGATGATAGGAAGATTGGAGAATCAGCTTGGCACTTAAATATTCTTGTTATGAAGGAGATTTGTAGAAAATAACAAGTTTTTTAAGTGGTTTTTTATTGGGTTTTTGGAAATTTAAAGGTCCAATGGCATTATTGTAATTATTGAGCAGTGGAAAACTTGTAATTATCCCCATCTTCTCCAAAATTAGGGCATTTTTTTCGTGGGTCTCCTTTTGGCCAAGAAAAAACGGTAGAAGCCGCAAGGGAGTAGGGAGCCGCCTGGTGTTGAAGCTGCCGCAGCCGATTGGAACAAAGACGGAGGCCATCGGTCGAAGAGCCGCTCGGCTGGACTTGGGTGTCGGCTTCGTGGAAGAGCCACGACCGGTTCTTGTGTGGAAGAGCAGCGGCCGGTTTGAGCTTGGTCGGACTTTGCCGATCTGAGTAATAGCGTGGGCTTGAATCTGACGGTTCAGTGGTTCGCCGTGGTGGCTGCGTCCGATAGCGGTTGTCGGCAGTGAGAGAGAGGCGCGGGTCTGCGCGTGGTTCGCCGATCAGAGGCGGGTAGCACACTGTTTTGGGCTATTTTGCAGTGGGTTGTTCTCAGTAGACAGAGGCGACGTTGTGTGCGGATCTCTCGGTATCAGTTGATACTTAAAATTACAGATTGGTGATTTCGTTGATTATCTGTAATTTTTAAAATTCCTTTATTGCTCATTAATAAATTAATTCAAGCTGGTTCTCAAAGTGGATGTAGACCAAACTGGTCGAACCACTATATATCTTGGTGTTTTTTACTGCTTTCGTTTTATTTCTGCTGATTGTTTGCGTCCTGTTTGGCCATCTAAGTTAGGTTCAGAAACTCTCACATTTATTATTTTTTTTCTTTTAATCGAAAAAAGGAAAGAGTCCTCCCGTTTGCGCTTCGTCTGTTCCGTTCGCGGAAGGTCTCGCTTTCGTCCGCGTGGCCTTCAGCAGTTCGAAAGAACAATTCATTTTTCACTTCATTTCGTTTCCTCTTCTCTTCCATTTTAGTTTTCCGAGCTGTGGGTTTAGAAAGGGTGTGTGTTCCAGTCGGTAACGATACATTTTCGATCGGATTTCATTTGGTTGTTTTATCCTGGGGACGACGTGACACTTTTCAGATCTGTTTGCACACTGGACAGAGTTGCGAAACGTCTTAAAGAGAGCGAGCTCCGCAACTCAGCTTATAAAGAGTTTCTGTATTTGCAGGTTTTGCTTTTTGCTTGATTGCCGTATCTTGACCGTTTACTGTTCGTCGTTCTGAGGGTCCTACCGTCTTCAACACAAACACCCCGTATTTTCTCTCCAAACAAAAATAAAATAAAATTAAAACTAAACATTATACAATAAAAAAAAAGGAAATTGAAAAACATATGTGGGGTAGAAAAATGCAGACATAAAACCTCATAATGTACTAACCTAACAAGGCTATAACTTGTAAGATTGGATAAAATAATAATTCAATCCAAGGAGCTGAGCATTACACGTACGTATCGATTAAAGTGATTGTATGTTCACAAATTAAAAGCCAAAAAGAATAAATAAATAAATAAAATTGTACAACAACCTAACAGCCACGTAACTATAATATTAACCGCATTGATATGATAAATGCCCCCTTTTCTCACTCCTAGTCATTGTCGTTGTTTAGTGAGTATATGATGCAGAGGTTTGTCGGATTCCAATTACTTTCTCCAAAAACTAGTTTCTTCGTTAAAGAAAACTTGCATATAATTGTTTGGAATCAAAGTTTAAAATGTCGATGTTTATGAAAATTTTTATGAAATTATTGTAGATATGATGAAATATCAATAGAAATTAAATACTCTAAGTTGTTGTGATATGGTTTATTTTGAACTTAAATTTGAATATATTTTTTTCTTTTCAATTTCACCTTGTTAGGGGTAGATTTTGTCCATTATGCTACCATTTTCAATGATAATATTTTGTTTGAAAATGTTGTTTCCAATTCTGTTTGAAAAGAGAGATACGTGTTTACTCTCAAGGAATTTCAATTGCGCTTATATTCATCACTGACTTGAGAGAGATAAACCTAAAAGAAAAGGAAAATCAAACGAGGGAGAGATTGATTGTTTCCAAATTGATAGATTGTTTCACTAGTCAATTTGTAATGTCTTGAGAATTGAGACATGAATGTCTAATCCTACTTGATAAAATTGTTGGTTCTTGAGTCTTGAAATTCATTTTCACTTTTTGAGCAGAAATTATTTGAGGGATTCTTTTGAATGTTGATTCTTCTCTTGTGAAGAAGTTGTGGTCGATGAAATCGAGTACCAACTAATATGAATCTTCGTTGATTCATATTTTGTTGTTGGTTTTTTGTTCTATAGGTTTTCATTTGAGTTTTGAGGATGGCTTGGATCATTTTGTTCGAAAGTTTCAATTGAAATTAATGATCTATTGCAATTTTCCTCTCTAATTCTTTCTTTCCTTTTCCCTAATGAGTTTAGGTGTGAAATCTTAGTTAGAGTTTCTTCAGTAGGGCTAGACAGATACGCACTTCTATTAAGATTATTGGTAAACTTCTAGGCTTGTTATTATTCATTTGAGATTAATTTTTTTTTTTAAAAAAAAAATTCTATGACCCACAATGAATAATATACAATTGTAGAGATGAAAATTTTAAAAAATTGGATGGGGGATAAGTTCTATAAGCATGTTATCCTAAAAAGTTTCATTTTTTATGTTTAGGTTTAAACATGTCAGACTACTGTTTTCAAGACAACGTTGGATAGGAACAAGTTAGTAGCCTTAAATTAAGTTTTAGAATTGATATGACTAAGTTTTAATTTGTGGATTAATATTTCAGGTTGATTCGAGTACTTTTCTTGGGTAGATTTTGTTTGTTTCCTTGTTTATTAACAAAGTAGGTTACTCTTCAACTAAAATATAGTAGTGCTTGGTCGGAAAATTAAATGATGAATGAGACTGATCTATGATGAATGTTCCATGTATCTAGATTTTTATTGCATCTAATAACGAATTTATGACTTCTCATAGTTAGAATTTTTCTATCTCCATCATAAGTACAACTTGTGAATTTTGTGAGACAAATTGATCATTTCAGTTTGTTGCTTGGAGGCCATTGGAGAATGAAATGTTTTTATACATATAATGTATATGAAGTCCATCTTGGCTTCTTTTTTGGCTTCTTAGTGAAGGAAACAATAGAAAAAAGGAAATAAGTGAAGGGGGTTGCTGCAAAACTGAGAGGAAGAAGAGGAAGAAGGAGGAAGAGGAAAGGGTTGTGAGAGATGGTGATGCCAATAGCTGGATGTTTGGTTTTAATAAAAAAAAAACTCTTGCTGATTTGAAGAGGGACAAGCCGCATAGCTCAAATTTGAATGGGATTTGGAAATTGTTCATGGTCTCACTTGAAATTTTGCTTGGTCTCGTTGGTGATTATTATGTGAATCTGAAATTTTTCATTAAATTTTTTTGTTTTTGTTTTGTTATTGGAACAATGCTTTGGTTAGTCTAGTATCTAAATGTGATATTGGTTAAGGTGGCTTGATGAGTGATTTATTAGTTAAGGTTATCGTTGGTTAATTGAAACAATTTTTCTAAGTTTTTCTCTTTCATTTTAGCTGTTGTTTATGCCGAACATGAGGCATATAGCTACTGCTTTTGGCTGACATGGGGCTTAGATCGATCAATTCATAGAGATTAATTGTTGATTAATTAGTTGGTAACTTCCATTTCTAGTATTTTTGGACATCAAGCAACAAGATTTGAAGCTTTTTCAGAAAGGTTCTCACAAAATCAACCAACCAACTATAGAACCAAACACTAGATACAAAGTTAAAGTAACTTAAAGTAGTATATCAAGTCTTCTTCTTAATCCTTATGATTTCACTTCAAATCGTACAAATTGGATATCTGATGCTTGGTTTTGGAGTCGTCGGATGATTTGAGGATCACTGGATTTGCCTTGTTGTTTGGACGAATGGTTGGAAGGTGTTAGATGTCGTTGAATAGGTGATTCACTTTGGCAAATCCATGACCAACTTGATAGGGTAATCGAAGACTGTCGATACTAGTTTTAATATTTTTTTCTAGATTTGGTTTATGGTAGTGTTTGAATATTACTCTTTGTAAACATCATTCATCAAATTTCATATGGTGGAGAATAACTTGATTTTCTTTGTTGTTAAACTGGTGAGAATTTAGTTTTCTTTGCTGTTGACATAAAATTGTGAATATATTATTTGTTTATATGGTTGACAAGATTGAAAATGTCGTTTATTTGGTTGATGAATATTGTTTGTCTTATATATATCAATGTGAATGTTGAACCTCAAAACATGAACAATTATATAGGTAATGTCTAATAGTACAATTTTTTTTTAAAAAAAAAATAAATACAAAATTGACAAGCAAAACGTATCAAGAATTCGTTAAGTTGTTAGTTTTTGGATGTTAAGAAGAAATTATATTTGACAAGTAAAAACTGTCAGGTTATGAAAACCTTGATCCATAATAAATGTCAAGCATTTAGATACTTGACACTTAAAATAAGTCAAGAGATCTCATATACTTGATAGTTATAGCGTATCAAATAAATCACAACTTGATGCTTTTAGGCAGTAAAAAATTTTCTCTTATTCTTGACACTGGATTACTTAATGTTTTTAAAATGTCATGTAACACTAATACTTGACTGCGAAAAATCGTCAAATAATACAGTATTTGCAGTAGCGACTTACCCAATGTTTAAATGACCTGCTCGGCCTTAGCCAAGACTAACCTACTCCATTTGATAAATGAAGCACGCCAAATGCATGCCCCAACTAATTTGGTTCAAAGATAAGTCTAGTCTAACTCTGAAACACTGATCTAGATGTGTTAGGTAAGGAATTCTCTATACATACATCATTATGACTTCAGAAGAAATATATTCATTCTCATTCCTAAAACATCTTGCTATAATCAAAATCCTCTTACTGATTTAAAGCATCAAAAGGATTGTGGCAAGTAACACATTGATGCTCAAATTTTCCTTGTTTTACAAGTCATGTCTTGCCTGAAATACAAATTTACTGTTGCTATCACATTAAGGTCAGGTGCGTTCATAAATCATTGTTTTCTCCTATCTAGATTTTGGTATCAATAGTTGGCATCGTTTTTGGGATGACAAATTGTTATCAAACTTGAAGGGATTAGAATTCCCCGCAGCGGAAACAATTGGACGCATTAATCTCTAAATTTTGTTTTACAAAACACAGAAAATTCAGAGTGATAGAAACCATGGAAAAACATAAAACTAAGCATTCTTTCTACAGTGTAAATTAGAGAGAAAGGGATTAAGAAATCACTTACCATTTGAAAACCAATTCTTTGCATTCCTTTCCAGTTCGTGTAGTCTTCTCTCAATCCCATAAACACCATGGGATCTTCTCCGTTATTCTCAGGGACGAAAACCGTGCAGAGCTGGGCTTGTACATAAGTTTGGCAGGAGGGAAGGAGAAAATAATTGAGAGAAAAAAAGTTCTTTGTAAACAACATAGACAGTAGGAGAAGAATCAGAGAAAGAATGAGAGGAAGAGAACTTTCTCTCTCCTTATTTGTTATGTGAGAGACTGAGAGATTAAGGGGCGAGAGAGTTGTAACTCCCTCCCATTTATTAAATTTGAAATAATTAAATTCAAATTCTAAATTTGAATTTAATATATATATATATTAACCACTTTAATATATATTTAAACTATATGTTATATCGCATATAACATATAACCTATAGTTAATATTATATCACATATAACATAAACTTTAGTTTATTGTTCTCTCAGATAACCTAAGGTATTAATAATATGAATCAAATTCATTTTAATTTTAACCTGTAGTTTTTATATGAATCACATTCATATAAATAATAATTGAATCATATTCAAATTATAACACCTCTAAATAAAATATATAAATTTAATATGAATCATGTTCATATTAATTTTAGCATATAGTTCCTATATAAATCATAATCATATAATTAATATTTGAATCATATTTAAACATTTATTTCTCTCATAAAACTATATAATATGAATCATAATCATATTAAATTATATAGTTTTTATATGAATCATATTCATATAATAATATTTGAATCATATTCAAATATTTATTTCTCTCATAAAATTATGTTTAAATTTAATATGAATCATATTCACATTAAATTTTAACATATAATTTTTATATGAATCATATTCATATAATTAATATTGAATCATATTCAAATATTTATTTCTCTCATAAAAATGTATCAACATACATTATATTATATAATGCATGAATATACACTATTTAACTGTATCTTATACAATTAATTCCCTTTAATTAATTTGGACAATTCATATCACACCAAAATCATTTGATTCCCATAAGTTCTTATTGAGCTAACGAGAGGACCTTATGGACCTATAGATTAAAGCTCCAATGATACGAAATTAATTAATTAAACTCTTTTAATCAAATTAATCAACATTCATTAACTGCCTATCACCCCACTAAAGACCGACAACTGAACTCTTTACACTATAGACATATTTTTGTATTCATTGGATATAACCAATCAATAGTGTGTTAACTCTTCATAAATCGCTCCTAAGTACAGTTGGGTCAAATTACCATTTTACCCTTGTAGTTACATTTAACTCCTTAAATACTACTGATCCCTCTAATGAACAATTAGTCATAGTCCAACTATGACCAAACCCTTTTTCGGGCCAGGAGAGGGTAAGACACCTCATTGTTCAAACCACAGAATCAGCCCTTATTAGAGCAATTTATCTTCTTACCTTAATTATAAGGAATTAGTGAACTCTTTCTTATGTAGTTATGTTCCCAGCTCCCCAATCAGACGAACCCCACAATGGTAGGCTTATTGAGTCAGCAAATCTGGCCACTCTCACCCATATAAATTAAAAGATCGCTCTCATAAGTAGGAGTTTACAACTCACTTAGGATTAAAATTAAGTCACCTGTGGTCATCGTAGTAAAATGTAAGTCTTTTCTAGCAACAACATTATAAAAAAAAACTTAATATTTCATGGTCCGATCTTTATACAAAATCTTTTGTATAAGATACCCCAGCTCACATGTCTCAACAAGAAGGATCAGGATCAGATCATTTATAGCACTTTACAACAATTGTAACAACTACAAAAGCGGGTCGTATTAATAGTGTTACCAGGATAAGACACCCAATCTTATCCATATACTACAGATCTTTTAGGTAATCACTTAAACATGATCCACCTGTATGTCTCCACTGTTGGTTTTAAAAAATATGCAGCGGAAGAAAACAGGATTATTAAGCATTCTAATTCCTCAATTTTGACATCAAATTAAGCATGTTCATGGGGTATCAAGAGGGTTTCATTACATACCTTTGAAAATCTTCTTCTTCAACGAAATACAGCTGCAATCTTCTCCAATTCAAGCCGTGGACCACCATTAGAGCTTTCCTACTATTCTCTAGGAGCCTTAGATTGTGTTGTGGGACTTAAAACAAACTTGAACTTAGGAAAATTGGAGGAAAGGTTTTCTGGTTTTTTCAGCTTGTTGAAGAACAACTTTTTTAACTTTAAAAAAATTAGGAATTTAGCAAATTAGATGTCCTTTTTGTTGGGGTTGATGCTCTAATCTTGTTGGGTTCTATAGTTTGTAAACACCTGTATGAAAAAACATTTTGTGATGTAATAATATGCGATATTTTATTCATTACTGTCTTTGAAATATGAGATATTTTAGTTGCATTAAGTACAAACCAATAAACTAAGATCCCTGGTTATCATTGTTACTTAAGCATGTATGTGATGACATACAAGTGGATCATGCTTTAAGTGATAACTTAAATAGTCTGTAGTATATGGATAAAGGAGGGAAACCTTATCCTGATAACACTACGAGTGTGGCCCGTTTTATAGATGTTACAAGTGTTGTAAAGTGCTACAAATGGTCTGATCCTGACCATTCATGTATAAGACCGAACCACAAAATGTTTAGTCTCGTTATATAACATTGTTTATAACAGAAACTTTCATTTCACTAGGATGACCATAGATAACATGACCTTAATCCTATGTGAGTTGGAACTCCTGTCTATGAGGACGGTCCTTCAATTTGCATGGGTGCGAGTGGCCAGATCACCGACTCAAACCTACCACATTGGGGATTCGTCTGATTAAGTAGCTGGGAACTCAGCTATACAAGACGAAATTCACTTCTTCCTCGATTCAGAGGTAAGTAGATAAATTGCTCCCTTAAAAGCTGATTCCAGGGCTTGAACAATGTGGCGCCACATCTTCTCTTGGCTCGAGAAGGGTTTACTTATAGTAGGACTTGAAGTATTGTTCATTAGAGGAATTAGTGGTACTTAAGAAGTTAGATGTAATTAAAGGGGAAAACGGTAAATTGGCCTAGCTGTACATACGAGCGATTTGTGAAAGATCATCGTACTGTTGATTGGTTATATCCAATGGACACAAATATATTTATAGCGTAATCAGTGTAGCTGTTGGTCTTTAGGGAAATGCCCGACAATTAACGAATGGTAGATATCATGATTCTAGTTTAGACAGTTCTTCATGTACCATTGGAGCTTCAAGCTATAGGTCCTGTTCAATGGATTCATGTTAATAATCAGTTTTTGGGTTAGTTTGAAGTGTTCAAATTAACAAGAGGAAATTTGATTATATATGATATAATTAAATTGCATTAATTATATGAAATATAATTGACGTAATGTATTAGATATATTAATTGGAGGAATTATTATTAAATGCTATAAAGGAGAAAAAGAACTATGGTTTATATATTGCATGAGATGTGATATTAAAACTATAGGTTATGAATATATTATTTATTTGTAATTAAATCAATTATGGGACAATTGATTTTGGTTTTTCCTCCCAATAACCAACTTAGTGGGAAGTTATGATAAGTTATGATAGCTGATGGATAAAATGAAAATCGTTTTTATTTTTTCACTATGCGATCATTAAGCGATTGAGAATCAGACACACAAAAGTAAAAGCTATACGATAGCATGAGAGCATAAACGATAGCTTGAGAGCATAAACGATCGTGCAACAAGTTTACTATACGGTAGACATTTGTTTACTAAACAATCGAGTACTCAGTCTATATGATAGACTTTAGTCATCTCCCACTTACCTGATCGTCTATACGATCTATCAATTCCTCATTTCCTTTACCAATACCATACAGAGCCTACAACTCCTGGATTCTCACACCGAGAATACCAAGGTAATTTTCTGGTGGTATCTGCTTACTGTTCGAGGGTCAAGTGTTATTTGATTTTGTTCGAGGAGATTGCTGAGGCGTGACATTCGTGTTGGTGAACGATCATGCTGTTAGATCGAGGGAATGAGAAGAAACGTTCTTCAAGGGTAAGTTCTCTTGATCCTTAGTATTTTCCTTTTGAAGCATGCTGTAATTTAGAGTTTATGTATAACTATTACTGTTGGATTGTAAATGTGTATGTTCTATCACAATGGGGTTTGGAACGATCTTACTTCCACTCAATGGTCTCTTTGGTAAGAGTTCCTTCAATTGGTATTAGAGCCAGGTTAGTCTGATAGTCCAAATTCCATTGATGCATCGAATTACATTTATGGTCTCGGTGAGTTTTATGTAGTCTGTAATACATTTAAATGTTAGATGTAGTTGTGAATGTGAGTCGATGACTATTTTGGGATAGTTGCCTCTGTTTGTTAAAGCTTTCTTTACTTTTCAAGTTCATTTCCAAGGGCCCCTGTGTTTTTGGGCATAATGACATTGCTATCGAGTCTGTATTCAAAGTGTTTGAGTTTGTATAAGTCGTTCGTGAAGAAGCTTCAACACATAAATATGTCATTCTCATCGAGAAAGAAGACCAAAGGTTGGTCGCGTCGTGTAGTCTAGGCTAAGCGATTGTTTAGATTTGGCTACGCGATCATGTAGAAAAGTTCTACTTGATCATGAAGTATTTGCTAAACGATCGCATGGTTGATGCTAAGCGATTGGGTAAAGAGTTTACTCGATCATGTTGTGTTGGCTACTCGATCGTGTAGACACTGAGGTAAACAATCGTTGAGGTTTTAATACTCGTCGCATGGTAAGCGCGCACACTAAATGATTGAGTAAACTAGCATGCTTCATCGCATAGTCATTGGCTACTCGATCACTTTATATACAATACTTAATGCTTGCTCTACGATCGTTTAGACGATCATGATTCACCGTATAGTTGTCGTCTACTCGATCGTTTAGGCATGCATTACACGATATGCATTGCACGATCACGTGGCCTTCATGCTTCATCGCATAGTCATAGGCACACGATCCATGCTACATGATCATTTATTCTCATTCAGCATCTCTAGACAATCACAAGGAGCTGCTATATGATCAAAGGAACGATGTTTCACCTAGGCGGTTCAAGACCCAGTTTGCCTATTTGAACCGGTTGGCTCATTGATTTTGTAATAGATAGCTTTATTTTTTTCGATTTTTTAGGCTAATCATCCCAGTCCATTGATTATTGATGAATGTACATGTGATGTATGTTTATTTATATATGTCCAAAATATGCCATATAGTTTTTAAAACACACCATAGGTTATGCATTTGTCATGCATCATCTTTAGATAATAAGAGTTGTAATATAATAGCTTGCATGATTAAATTACTTTAAAGCATGCTCATGCATCATATAATATAAGAGTTATATTTATGCATGCATTAAACATATTCATACACGATTGTCTCCTCCGGTCTCATCCTCTAACCAAGTCCATACAGAGCCCACACTCTGGATTCTCACACCGAGAATACCAAGGTAACCTTTTTGGTGGTGTCATACTCAACTCGAATCTGTCAAGGTTTTGTGGAGGTCGTTTGTGGTGTTGGGGGTGTTCGTGACTTAGAGATCACGATGTTCAAGTTTGCTGTGTTTGTGCAGTGTAGAGTTCGTAGTGTCCGAGTGTTTGTGTGTTGCCGTGTTGCCATTGTTCGAGCGTTCGTGATCAAGGGTCTTGAAGATGAGTCTTCAAAGTTGTGTTAATTCCTTCTCTTGATCGTGTAGTAAAGCACGCTGTAATTTCTATTTTTTGCATAGCCTATTGTTTATGTTTGTGACTGTAATTGTGTATATTCATATATGATTGAAATTTGGAATGATCCTTCTGTTGCTCATGGAAATCTTCATGTTCGATTCCCTTCATTTTGTATCAGAGCCAGGTTGTTATGATATTCCAAACTTCACTTCTGTTTTGAACTTCTTTTACAGTCGTAGTGGGTTTTCTGCATTTGTGTTTAATTGTTAAATGCTTTTGTGGATGGTGTTGATGAATGTTTACAGGTTTAATTACCTCTGTTTAAAGCTTTCTTTCAATTACAAAGTGTTAATTTGTAAGGGCCCCTGTGTTTTTGGGCATAATTAACATGCAATCGAGTATGTAATTTAAAAAAGTTTGAGTTAGTCGAGTCGTTTGTGATGAAGTTTCGAAGCATGGAGATGCAGTTCTCAGCAAAGATGAAGACCAAAAGTTGGTCATGTCTGTAGCCTGAAGTAAACAATCGTTGGGATTTATCTAAATGATTGTGTAGATTCTTCTATACAATCGTGTAGTATTTACTAAACGATCATTTAGCTAATGCTAAATGATGGGGTAAATCGTTTACTCTATCACGTAGCGTTGGTTGCTCGATCACGTAAATGCTGGAGGTAAACGATTGTAGTGGGAGCATATGTTGCTTATCGTTTAGAAAAAGGCGCGCGCTAAACGATCATGTAGTTAGCATGCTCATTGCATAGTCACTGACTACATGATCACGTGGTATACGATCCGAAGGCACTCGCTCAACGATCGTTTAGACGATGGTGCTTTACTGTATCGTTGTCATTTAGACGACCATATAATACTTGCGTTATGCGGAGCGCGCTAAACAATCGCGTACCTTGTGCTTCATCATATTGTAAAAGGTATACGATCGTTGCTAAACGATTGTTTAGCTCGGGAAGCGTAGGTAAACAATAGAGTAAAGAGTTTGTTCTTTCGTGTAGACGATTGCGGGGTGTTTGGTGCATGATGAGTGGAGATGCATTGCTTCGCCCGGACGGTTCAAGACTTGGTTCGCCTGTTTGAATCGACGACTCTTTGTTTTGTAATACTTAGCTTGTTTCTTTTGAGGATTTGAGGCAATTTTATCCGGTTCATCAACATTTTTTTATTATACATGTAATGTATGGTTTACATGGCAAAGTGTTTGAGATATAGATTTGAAACCCACCTTAGATTGTGCAATTATCCATGTATCATGTATTATAAATGTTATAATCTAGCATGAAGAAATTACATGAAAGCATGTGCATGCATCATGAAAATATAAGAGATATTTTTGCATGCAGTGAGCATATTCATGCATCATCCTTTTATTGTAAGCGTTATAGTATAAGGGTGAATGGAAGCATGTTTTGCGTTGTTCGTTGCTTGTTTGTGTAAGAGTTATATAAAAAGATAGCAATGAATAAACAATGCATTGAACATGACACTTAGGCTGTTTATAATCATTATATGCCTTGTATGTGTTAGCTTTGTGTTGTGGTTTTGGTTGTTTAAGCTATAAGTGTTATAAAGGAAATGAGAACTAAAATTGATAAGAAAGAGTTGGATGCGGACTTAAGGTGAACTCATGTTTTTAAAAGGGTTTTAAAATTGGATTGAGATTAGTAACCTAGATTAATCTTTTAAAATCGATTTAATAGGATTAAATTGATTGGTATAAAAGATTAAATTTGTTTTAAATCTATCTATGAGGGACCTTTTATCTAAGGCGGGTTCTGTCTAGGCTGGGGTTCTTAAGTTGATGGAAACGAAACACCCCTACCTTGGAACCTACTTGAAAAGGTGAATTAGATAGATTTTCTACAAGTATGTGACAATTGGTCAAAGACTCCATTAAAGAGTTCAATGGATGATGATCAAAAGTTGTTTAACTATCCAAGGTAAACGTTATTCTTGGGCAAACCTAAAAAGTCACTTAGTTAAAATTCTTAGCTGTGTTTTTTCTAAGTAAACTAAACCCTAGGTTATAAAATACTCAATGGGAGGAAGAGATGTATCTGATATGTCAATGATTCCACTCATGTTTCTCCCTGAATGTTCACACCGTGAGATTCATGCTTGGCCTCGTGGTGCCCTGGGAGTATCCCTCTTCGAATGGTGTTTGCATGAGTCAATATTAAGGTGGACGGAGAGAGTGTTTATAGTAAGTGGGTGAAGGGTGTGTGTCAACACGTCCTACGATCTTTGCCATTGGTTCACTCTGTGAGATCATTCTGTACTCCCTTGTGGTGCCTTAGGAGCGTTCCCATTCGGATGGGTTTTGTACATTGGTCAAGCTCAAGGTGAACTCCAGAAATGGATAGGGTTGCTTTAGATTTTTCCCTAATCGAATTTTTTCCCTTCAGATTGGCTTCTTGGGACAGATCTCTTAAGCCTAAAATGGTGGGTCACACTTACGAGAGATTGTTAAGTAAGTTAGTGATCTCTTGACCAAATCAATGATGGCTAGTAATTATAGGAACAAGAGTTGTTCTGGTATTAATGACATGTTGAGAACTTCTCAATTCAGAGGAGGATAATTGACCTCCCTTCGATGGCTTTTGTCCTAAACCTTTGAAGCGTCATTGCGAAACTAGATGTCACACGGGGTTCGTGTTAGTTTTGTTAAACCTTATTGGATGTTGTGTTTTTTCAACGGGTATTTGTTTAAAACCTATTGTAGTTCAATGCGTTTTTATTTCCAGCAACTAGTTAGTATTTGCGTTTAGTGGTTTTAATAAGATCGATTACATATAGTGGAAAGAGTCGTGTAAAACGTATTTAGTGGCAAATGACCTCGAATTTGTCATTGTTGAGGAATGTCTTCAAGTCCCAACTCTTGATGCACTGCGAAGTGTTCGCAATGCATATGAATTGTGGATGAAGGCTAATTCATTGGCCCGACTTCATATATTGGCTAGCATATCTGATATTTTGACCAAAAGGGTTGAGAACATCATCATTGCATGCGAGATCATGGACTCATTGCTTTGTTTGAACGCCAGTTCTTACTTTTCGAGCACAAAGGAATGGATGACAAAACAAGTAGTGTCAGTTGTTCTGATACTAATCTCACTACTGTCCAAAAGAGGAGGAAAGACAGTAAATCTGATTTATTGGTCTTAGAGACGTGTATGGTAGAGAATGATGATTCTGCCAGTTCCTCCTAGATTCGTTTGCTACTAACCATGTCAGTTCCTCCTACCAAGGATTTAGTTTCTGGCAAACGTTGCTACAGGGAGAGATGACTCTTAGAGTCGGTACTGGTGAGGTTGTTTCAGCTATTGCTGTAGGTAGGCTGATGTTATTTGTTGACAAGAAACGTTATCTATTACTGAATAATGTTTTCGTAGTTTCTCATATTAAGAGGAACTTAATCTCGGTTTCTTGTCTCATTGAACAAGGCTATATTGTTTCCTTTTCTGAGAATAAAGTGTTTATTTTCAAGAATGAAATGGAGATTAGTTTTGGTTTGATGGAAAGTAACTTATATGTACTAAGGCCGTTAATCATAAAAGCCTTGTTTACTACTGAAATGTTCAGTACGAAAACAACAGCTAAAAGACCAAAGGTTTCTCATAAGGAAAACACCCATCTTTGGCATCTAAGGTTAGGTCACATCAACCTCAATAGGACTAAGCAGTTGATGAAAAGTGGTCTTCTAAAGAGTTTAGAAGAAACCTTCTTGCTGGTGTGTGAATCATGCCTCGAATTGCTACATGGGTTTAACTGAAGCCCAAAATATCATTTCTAATGATGGGGTCGAGGATCCATTGTCTTTTAAGAAAGCAATGGAGGATGTTGACAAGAATGAATGGGTTAAGGCCATGAACCAGGAAATAGAGTCTATGTATTTCAATAATGTCTTGGAGCTTGTTGATCTTCTTGATGGGGTAAGACCTATTGGGTGTAAGTGGATTTATAAGCGAAAGAGAGGTGTAGATGGAAATGTGCAAACTTTTAAGGCTCGACTCGTGGCAAATGGTTATACCCAAGTCGAGGGAGTTGACTACGAGGGAACTTTCTCACCTGTTGTCATGCTCAAGTCTATCAGGATACTTCTATCCATAGTCACATTTTATGATTATGAAATATGAAAAATGGACGTCAAGATTGCGTTTCTTAATGGTAATCTTGAGGTGACCATCTATATTACTCAACCAGAGGGGTTCGTTGTTTCAGATAAAGAGCAAAAAGTTTGCAAGTTGATAGGTCCATTTATGGCTGAAAAAGTGTCTCGATCATGGAACATTAGATTTGACACTGCGGTTAAGTCATTTGGCTTTGATCAGAATGTTGATGAGCCTTGTGTCTACAAGAAGATCATCAACAGATCAGTAGCTTTCCTGGAACTGTATGTGGATGATATCCTACTCATTGGGAATGTTGTAGGGTATCTGACTAACATTAAGAAATGGCTAACTACCTAGTTCCAAATAAAAGATTTGGGTAAGGCACGGTACGTTCTAGGGATCCAAGTGGGGTTTGTTACCCGTCAGGCATGGAATCGTTTTGTCTAAGGATCAATGTCCTAAGATACATCAAGAAGTTTAGGAGATGAGACAGATCCCTATGCTTCAGCTGTAGGAAGTTTAATGTATGCAATGCTGTATACCAGACTCAACATTTGCTATGCAGTAGGGATTGTCAGTCGGTATTAGTCCAATCCAGGATTTGATCACTGGATGGCGGTCAAGACGATCCTCAAGTATCTTTGGAGAATGAGGGAGTACATGCTCGTGTATGGAGATAAGGATCTGATCCTTACAGGATACACATGCTCTGACTTTCAGACTGATAGAGATTCTCGCAAATCGATATCGAGATCAGTGTTCTCTCTGAATGGAGGGTCTGTAGTGTAGCGAAGCATCAAGCAAGAATGAATCACGGACTCCACTATGGAAGCCGAATACGTAGCTGCTTGTCAATTAGCTAAGAAGGCTGTTTGGCTAAGGAAATTCCTTATAGATATGGAAGTTGTTCCAAATATGGATTTGCCTATCACTTTCTATTGTTGAAATAGCAGGGCTGTGGCAAATTCGAAGGAGCCTCAAAGTCATCATTGGAGCAAGCATATAGAGCGAAAATCCACTTGATCAGGGAGATTGTGCATCGCGGTGATTTGATATTCCCGAAGATCGCGTCAGAGCACAACGTTGCCGATCCTTTTACAAAGACTCTCACGACTAAAGTGTTCGAGGGTCACTTGGAGAGTTTGGGTCTACGAAACATGCGACATCATGTCTAGGGCAAGTGGAAGATGATACTGAGGTATGCCCTAGTTTATTGTATATTGTACATGTATTTATATTGTATTGTACATTAGTCTCCCGAGGTATTAGGACAAGTGGAAGATTGTTGGGATTGGTGTCCTAATTCTCCCAAAGTCTCGTTGTTTGTAATTATACACATTGTTTATGAATAAAATAAGTGTTATTTCATTCTGGCATTTACTCATATCCACTAAACAAAGATTCATGGCTATCTTACGTAAACTTAAGCATGTATATGCGATATACAAGTGGATCATACCTCAAGTGATAACCTAAATAGGTATGTAGTATAAGGATTAAGGAAGATTTCTTGATCCTGGTGACGCTACGGATACGGCTCGCTTTGTAGGGGTTTGCAAGTGTTGTAAACTACTACAAATGGTAGATCTTGACCATTTATGTGGAGACATGTGAGTGGGGGTGCCCTATACAAAGAGTTTGTATAAGACCGGACTACGAGATGATTCGTCTCTGTATATAACACCGTTGATACTGGAGACTTACATCTCACCTAAATGACCATAGGTGACATGACCTCAATCCTGAGTGTTTTAGGAACTCCTGCCTTTGAGGGTGGTCTTTTAATTAGTATGGGTGAGAGTGGCCAGATTTTCAACTCAACATGCCTACCTTTTTGGGGACTTGTCTGATCTGGGAACTGGGAACTCAGTTACACAAGATGGAATTCACTCCTTCCTTGAAGCAGGAGTAAGTAGATAGATTGCTCCCTTAAGGGCTGATTTCAGGGCTTGAACGTAATGACCACAACTTCTTTTTGGAAGAGAGGACTCAGTCATAGTAGGACTATGACTTATGTTCATTAGAGAGATCATTGGTACTTAAGGCGTTAGATGTAACTACAGGGGCATAACGGTTACTGGCCGAGCTGTACTTACGAGTTATTTATGAAGGGTTGTCGTATTGTAGATTGTTTAAGATGGACACATATTATATCTATAGCAAGGTGAGTTTAGCTGTCGATCTTTGGTGGTGTGCTTGGCAGTTGACAGATGGTGGATCTCATGACTAAAGAGTTTAGTCAATTATTCACGTATCGTTAGAGCTTCGAGCTACGGGTCCATAAGGTCTCCTTGGTAGCTCAATGGATTCAAGTTGAGAATCAGTTCTTGGTGTTGATTTAAATTGTTCAAATTGACAAAAAGTAATTCGATTATGTATGATATGATCGGTATGGTGTATGAGATACATCAAGTGGAAGGTTAATGTAAATGAGATTTACATTAAGTGCCATGGAATAGAAAAAGAGCTATGGTTTGTATGTTTCATGATATGAAATATTAAAACTATAGGTTATAAATATAGTATGATAAGTTGATTATCATTTATATTTATAATAATATTAATTATTGGATAATTATTTCTTTTTCCTCTAATAACCAATTGAATGAAAGGTTATTGGTCGTTTTCATGGTAATCGTGAGATAAAAGGAAAAATGTTTTCCTAAATTTAGTTAATGTTGATTTGAGTTTTCCACTCTTGAAAATTACTCACGAAAATGACTGTCAAGTAAATCAGATTTACTAAACGACAGCTTGGAGAGACTAGACGATCATGGAGTGTTCCTACACGATAGACACTCAGTTGGACGATTAGTTAAACGATCGTATAGCTTTAGCTAGACGATCACATAGCTTTTGATAAACTATTGGGCATTAACCTATACGATATGCTTTATCATCTCCCACTTGCTCAATCGTTTACACGATTGTTCTTCTCCGGTCTCATCCTCTAACCAAGTCTACACAGAGCCCACACTCTGGATTCTCACAACGAGAATACCAAGGTAACCTTTTTGGTGGTGTCATACTCAACTCGAAATAGTCGAGGTTTTGTGGAGTCTGTTCGTGGTTTTAGGGTGTTCGTGACTTGGAGATCGCAGTGTTCGAGTTCGCTGTGTTCGTGTAGTGTAGAGTTCATAGTGTCTGAGTGTTTGTGTGTTGCCGTGTTGCCGTTATTCAAGCGCTTGTGATCAAGGACATCTTCAAAGGTATGTTAATTCCTTCCCTTGATCGTGTAGTAAAGCACGCTGTAATTTCTGTTTTGCACATAGCCTATTGTTTCTGTTTGTGACTATAATTGTGTATGTTCATATTTGATTGAAATTTGGAAAGATCCTTCCGCTGCTCATGGAAATCCTCATGTCCGATTTCCTTGAGCATCATCTTTATATTATAAGTGTTATAGTATAAGGGTGTATGAAATCATGTATGCTTGGTTCATTACAAGTTACGCAAGAGTTATATATAGTAATGAATGAACATTGCTTGAGGCATGACACATAGGTTAATTTATAATAGTTATAAATACCTAGTCTAGCTTAGTAATATGAATGGTTTTAGTTGTTTTTGTTTATAAGAGTTATAATAAAAATTAGAACTAAAATCAGTAAGAAAAACATGCATGCAAACTTAGGCTTAATCAGGTTTTAAAAAAGTTTTAAAATTTGATTGAGATAGACTTAAGATCACGGTTCTAATGAGATTAGAAACGTAATGGACTCCTACCTGTGAGGGCTTATCCTTTGATTTGTATGAGGTCTACCATTTTTTAGACAAAACCGAGTGGGGAGCTGGGAACATAGTTACACAAGATAAAATTTTTCTTTCTCAACTTTAGGGTAAGTAGATGAGTTATTTTCTTAAGTGCTGATTCTAGGTCTTGAACAATGGGACCCTTCCCTCTCATTGGCCCGAGAGAGATTTTGTTTATAGTAGGACCATAAACAGGTTGTTCATTAGAGGATCAACGAGACTTAAGGAATAAGAGGAAATTACAGAAGTAATACGGTAATTTGACCTAGTTTTAATTGTGAACAACTCGTGAAGGATCGAGTTACTGATAATGGTTATATCCATAAATACAAAAATATTCTACAATGCGAAGGGTACAACTATAGGTCTTTAGTGGAGTGACCCATAGTTAATAAATGTTGATTAATTTTAAAAAAGAGTTTAATTAATTAATCTTGAATCATTCGAGCTTCTAATCTGTAGGTCAGTTACGTCCCATTGCTAGTTCTGTAAGGGTAAAACAATGATTAGTTAATTTTGGAAGAATTTGAACTATTCAAATTACAAAGGAATATATGTTAATTATATATCATACAATTAATATAATGTATATAGATACATTATATTATGAAGTTAATTTTGAAGGAGATTCAAAATTAAACTGTATAATATGAGAGGATGATGTATTTGAATCTTATTCAAATATTAAATAATATGAATGCGATTCATATTAAAACTATAGGTTAAATTTAATGTGAGTGGGATACACATTAAAACTATAAGTTATTAGAGAGAAATACATTTGAATATAATTCAGATTTAATATTAATTAAATATATGATATTTAATAATTAATTTAATTAATAATTATTTATTAAATTAAATTAAATTTGATTTAATTTAAAATTAAATTAATAAAACTCTCTTATTGTTATAGGGGAGTTGAAGAGAGTGGGGTGAGGGGAGTGTTGGATTTTATGTCCTAAAACTCGTGGTTTGTAAACAATAAACTTATTCTATTAATCAATATAGATGTTATTGAAGTTTGATTTAATAAAGTCGTTATTGAATGCATAAATTGCTCATTTCGTTTTAGAAATAACCTAAATTCAATAAACTAAAATCCATGGTTGTTACACGAGTACTTAAACTTTATGTGAAAACATAATAGTGGATCAAGTTCGAGTAAATAACAAAATGGTCTATAGTATACGAATAAGGCTACGTACCTTATTCCGGGAACACTATCAGATGAAGTTACTTTGTAGATGTTTCAATTATTGTAAAGTGCTAAAAACGAAGTGATCTTGATTTGTTCATATGGAGACATGCGAGTGGGGATGCCATATGTAAAGAGTTTGTATAAGATCAAACCAAGAAATAAGTCACTTACTTTATGACGTTGTTTACTATTTAAGACTAACTATTTCAAAGTAATGACCTAGGTAACTTGACCTTAATCCTGAGCTAACTATGATCTCTTATTTATTTGAGATTATCCTTAGATTTGCATGGGTGAGGGTTGGCTCAATAGTGCCGGATCAATAAGCCTCACATTTCAGGGGTAAGATTGGGTAAATAGCTGGAGACATAAGGTGCAAGATGGAATTCATTCCTACCCACTTTTAAGAATAGTAGAGAGATTGTTCCCTTAAGTGCTGACTCTAGGTCTTGAACAAGGAGGCCCACCCTCTCATTGACTCGAGAGGGACTCGATTTAGTGATTGGATCACAAACCAATTGTTCATTTGAGGATTAACAGGACTTAAGGAACAAGATGTAATCTCAGGGATAAAACAATTTTTGACCCAAACGATATTACAAACAACCTGTGAAGGGTCGAATTACTGATTATGTTTATATCGAGTGAACACAATTATATCTACAGTGACGGGAGTGCAACTATTGAACTTTAGTGGAGTGATCCAATAGTTAACGAATGTTGGTTAATTAGGTGAAAGATTTTAGCCGATTAATCTCGGATCGTTGGAGCCCATGATCTGTAGGTCCATTAGGTCCCTCTACTAGCTCACAAATGGATTAAACCTTAGAATAGTGTGATGAGAGAATTTGAAATGTTGAAATTCGAATTGAGGGAATCATTAATTATATGTAATATAATCAAACGTTTAATTATCGAATTAAACAAAATTGGAGAATTGGATAATATTTAAATATTAAATTCATGAATAGGGATTCATGATTGTAGAATTGGTATTTTAGTAATTTAATATTGGATATTAAATTATTTTAATTAATTAAATAAATTGTATTTAAAATTAATTATATTTAAATTGAAAATTTGTAATTCTGAATTTTGTAGAAGTTTAAAATATATAAATCAATTTTATATTAATTTGATTTTTTGAAAATTAAATTAAATAATTGATTTTTTTATTTTTATTTAATTTGATGTTTAATCAATTTGAGTGGGTTTTGCCTACTTTCTCTACCTCCAATTCCACTATATTCTTGATATTATTATGCAATTTGATTGTACTATGGAGCTGAACAAAACCAATGGTTGTTGGCTAAGAGATAGTACATATAAATGAATTTTTTTCTGGTTTTTCTTTGGAGAAGTGTTCTTCAACTTTGAATCTAAAAAACCAGTCCTTTCACTCTGAATTTCCCTCAAATTAGAACTCATTTTGGAATCCACCTTCCAATCTAAGATCCTAAAGAATAGTAGAGAAGATTAAGTGGTGGTTTACAACCTTTTGAAGAGGAAATTCAAGCTGAAGTTGCTGAATTGAAGAGTTCTATAAAGGCAATCTCAAAACCCTATTTATCTTGTTATGAACATGCTCACTTAAATACTAAGATCGATGAATTAGAGTGTTTAAGTATTCTGTTTGCTTCTGTCAATTGCATGCTTACTCCAACAGGGAGTTAACTCCCCCTCTCATGCTATATAGAGATCTCTCTACACTTTGAACATTATTGGTCAAATTCTCTTGCTCTCTCTCATTTTCTCCCTCACTCTCTCAAATTTCAATACTCTCATACAATAGAGAAAGTGTTTCTCTGCAAAAAAAAACTTTCTTCCCTTAGTTTTCCAAATAAGTGGTTCCCACAAACTAAGTTCTTGTTGATGAATAGTAGAGAAGCCCTTGTGGTAGTGTCTTGTTCGAGTTTAAAGAAGAGAATGAGAGATTGTGTTGTTTTGTAGAATTCAAAAAGGTTTGAAGAGTTGTTTTAAAGGTAATCCTTTTTCCTTGTAGTACTCCTCTATAAAAAGCATGCTTAAGTTTTATGTTTGGCTTCTTGTATTTCAGAATTCTTAATCAAATTAATGGCATGGTGATCTATAGTTTTCATTGGAATTCGATTCTTTCAGGAGAAGTCTAAATGTGTGGATTTATAAGATTTCTACCAATGTGCCTTGTGTCGCGTAGGTAGATACTAAAATTTTTGCCCTTGCACCGGGTGTTGGCAGAAACTAAAAAAAAAAAAATGTGTTGGCAAAACCTCAAAAATAATGTTGTTCCCATGAGATTTCAGTAGAAATTTATTTCATGAAACTTGAACTTTGTATTTGTATTAATTTTGTGGAAAGTGAGTATAATCTCTAATACATAATGTTTTGATGCTTTCAAAATAAGCTATAGTCTTTAAGCTGATTGATCTTCTTGAATGATCGGCCTTTTGGCTTATTGATCTTCTTGGATGATCGGCCTTTGGGCTTGTGGATCTTCTTGGACGATCAGCCTTTGTGCTTGATGATCTTCTTGGACGATCTGATCGGCCTTTAAGCTTGATGATCTTCTTAGAAGATCGACCTTTGGGCTTATTGATCTTCTTGAATGATCGACCTTTGGGCTTGTTGATTTTCTTGGATGATCGGTCTTTGGGCTTAATGATCTTCTTGGACTATCCGCCTTTGAGCTTATTGATCTTCTTGGATGATCCGCCTTCGGGCTTGTTGATCTTCTTGGAAGATTAGCCTTTGGGCTTGTTGATCTTCTTGGATGATTAGTGTTCGCACGTGATTTCCGGAGAAATTTGTTTCGTGATGTTGAATTTGAGTTAGTGTTGATGTTGAGGTTGATTTGATGCAATGTGGTTCGATCTCTAGTAGTTGATCCTCTGATTCTCTCTCGGTTGGGTGGATGTATCTTACTTGAAGAAGAAAAGCACCGAACGTTCTTGAAGTAGAAGTCTTAGGAGAGTGGTGTCTTCAAGGGTCTTCTGTCTTATAGGAGTGTAGCTTTCAGAGTCTTGGTAGTCTTCTGCTTATTGATGAATTCTCTCTGGGATCTTTGAATGTAGAATTGCTTATATCTTCAAAGGACTTCAATTTTTAGAATGCTTGTATCTTTGAAAGTCTTCAGGTGGTCAGTTTCAGGAGTCAAGGAGTCTTCTGATTGTAGAGAATTCCCTATAAGCTCTCTAGAGTATAGAATTGTTTACCTCTCCAAATGAGGAGAGCTTCTCTATTTTTAGAGTTCACAGGTGGGCTTGGACTTGGTTGATCCATGGATCTGACCTTAGGGACCAATTAATCGGATTTATGCCTGATTTGACATTTGAGTCAAATTTAGCCTATTTTTTGGCTTAGTTGGGCTTTGACCCAAGTAATAATATCAAATTGGACCAAATTAATCTTATCTAATTCAACGGTCATGATAAAACCACGTGGCGTCGTCGAAATTTGTCTTCAACTTCAGTTCAGGACATATGTCAACTCCTAATTGAGCCCAAATTTAATGATTTGGAATTTCGACATTAATTTAGTAAATGACGTGGCAACTTGTGATTGGTCCAAAATTTCTCATTCAACAAATGTGTTCCACTAAGTCCACTCAACTTTTTGCCCTCACATATGTGTTTGTCAATAGAAATGAGGATATGCCCACGCATGATAAATGTGTTCGCAGAAATTGGATATGCCAGCATTTTTTGTTGCGTCAACAGAAAAAACGATCGACACAGCCAAAAAATTTTGTAGTGCAAATTTACTACTAATTGAAACTAAAGCATTTGAAAATTCGTTAATAACATGGACAAGCTCAATATATAAGTACAAAAAAATGAGACTTATCGATACCAATGTCACAACAATTGACAAACACATTGATATAACTTTTTATGTTCAGTTATGAAATTTACCAAATACAAATTTGCTTCAAATGACGGTCAATTTTTCTAAAAACAAAGTTGTCATCAATTATTTCAATAGCTTACCAAATCTTAAATTAACCCTTAAAGTAAAAGAATTGAATTATGAAAAAAGAAAAAAGAATTTGCCAAGATTTCGAAAAATAAATTTTAGCACAAAGTATAAAGTCATTATTAATTTGATGAAGTCTAGAAATTTATAAAATGTACAAAGAAAACTAGGCTATTTATGTGATGGAAAGATGTTGTGGGCACTCGTGAGGGGGGGAAAAGTACGCTCATTACTGTTGGCAAACACAAGGGAATTTGATGGACAGCACAACAAAAGTGTGGGTGAGACGAAATATAATTAAAAAAAATGAGTTTTTATTTATTTTTCATTGTTTCGAGAATAATGAAAATCACGAGTAAAATGATAAAGGTGTAGAAAATCTCAAATATCAAACAATTATGCACTAAAATACAAAATCACCCAAATCTTACTTTTGATAAAGATTAAGAGTTAATAAATAAATTGAAAAGTATTATAAATATTATAATATGTGTTTGACAGATGCCCAAGCTTAATGTCAAAAGCCAATTGTCCTCCTTTCATTACAACACGTGTTGGCCATATGTCATACAATAACCTATGCTTAATGTCCAAATGTGTCACATCCTACTTACCGAAATTCCTATAAATAAGTTGTCATTTTTGGATTTTTAAAATACACTTACATTGGGAAAAATCCAAAATTTTTGTAGAAAGTAGAGAATCTTGAGAAATTTTCATATTTTATATTTTGTTATTTATTTATTTTTATAATATTAATTTTAATATCATATTTTTTTGGTATTTGTGTTTCTGTTGTGCTCCTCAAGTTCACAACACATTTTCAGCACGAACTCCTGTCATTTCCCCGTTGAAGGTAGGTCCTAAAGGTAGCTCGATTTTTTTTTCTCTTTATTGTAATTAATAAATTAAATGTTATGTTGCATATTGAGTATATAGTAAACTTCTAATATAAATACAATGTTTTGTGATAGTGTTGTCATGACAAACCTTACGAAATTAGAGTTCGCAGTCCTTAACATTAATGACAATAATTATTTGTCATGGGTGTCTGATGCCGAAATCCACCTGGATGCTATAAACCTTGGGGAAACAATTAAAGAATAAAATACGACATCAAGTTAGGACAAAGCGAAAGCTATGATTTTTCTTCGTCATCATCTCCACGAGGGATTGAAAATAGAATATCTTACAATAAAAGATATTTGTATCTTGTGGAAAATTTTGAAAGAGAGGTATGATCATCAACAAATAGTTATTCTTCCTAAAACTCGTTATGAGTTGATGCATTTGAGACTACAAGATTTTAAACCAGCAAGCGATTACAATTTCGCATGATTTAAAATCATTTTGAAGTTGTTGTTATGCGGAGAGAAAATTACTTATGTTGATATGTTATAGAAGATGTTTTCTACATTTCATGTCTCAAATATGCTCCTGCAGTAGTAATATCGAGAGAAAAGTTTTAAACAGTATTCTGAACTAATTTCATGTCTTCTCGTAGCCGAACAAAATGACGAGTTATTGATGAAAAATCATGAATCTCAACCAACTGAAACAACACCATTCTCTGATGTGAATGTTGTGAATGTTAATAATCATGGTCGAGGTCACGGTCACGGTCAAGGTCGTAATTGTGTTAGAGGAAGAAATAATTATTATTTTCGTGGTAGTCGTTCTAATCATTCAAATTTCAAAAGAACAACAAAAAATGATGATCACAAAGGAAAAGCTTCACAAGATAAGAGTCTAAAAAGTGTTGAAAATAAATGTTTCTGATGCAGAATGACTAGGCATTGGTCATGTACCTATTGTACGTCAAACACTTAGTCGATCTCTATCAATCCCTCCTGAAAAAACAAAAGGAAAAATGTGGCAACAAATTTTGTATACTAGGATAATGAACAAATGTTATAAATTAAAATTATACAATTGCATTCATTGACATACTTAGTAAATTATAACAATTATCAATTACCTAAGGTAATGTCATGCTTCATGCAATTCTATTTCATTACTAACTATATATAATAGATATATAATAAGGTGATGAAATATTTAATAACATTCATTTATACATACATAAAACTATATATTATAACACTTATAATAAAAATGATGCATGACAATGTTATTAATGCATGCAAACATATAGCATAACACTTATATTATATGATGCATGAACATGCTATAATAATTAAAATATGCAACTACATATATTATAACATTTATAATACGAATGATACATGAAATTAAATACATAACCTATGGTGGGATTTTATATTATATGACATACATTATGACATATATATAAAAATTAAAATCATACATCAAATGCATAATTAATAAAATAATTATTGGACCAAGATTGGACACTTAAACAATTAATTAAATTAATACAACACTTATATTAATTTAATTAATCAAAGTAACTAACTATTACATAAATAAATAATCAACCGGTTCAAAACAAGCAAATCGGGCCTTGAACCGCACGAACCGGACCGAACTGCAGAGAAACAAATGGATTAGCAACTAAATCGAGCGAGAACTGGTTTGTTCTTTCCATCTCAGAGCATTGCAACACTACGAAAAAATCAAATCATTCTTCCTTATCACAACGCTGCAACGTTGTGGTACAGATAACACTGTATAGTTGCGAACTTGATCAAAACTCCTCCGATTTTGGTCCCATCTTCTCCAGATTTTGACCGAAACAGTCACAAACGATTCAAAACTTTAAATACATACTTTATTGCAAAAAAATACGTCCAAAACAGAGGCCCTTACAAATCAAATTTGCAAAATTGAAAGCGATAAAATAATGTGACCAATCTCGAAACATCCATTAATCATAAACATTCATCAATAAAATATTCATCACATAAATAAAATGGCAGAATGCTTCCCACCATGAAACTGTAAAAAACATTTTGAAAATTTGAAAAAATTTGGGCCAAAAACCATTATCTGATACCAATTGAAGAAACCAGTGAAGGTTCTTGAGTGGAAATGAGGATCGATCCCAAATCCCAATTTCACATAAATAAAAAAATTTTTACAGAACCAATACAGAATTATGCAACAAAACTTAAAAACACAACATGCTTAAAACAAAAAGAAAGGAAAAGAGAATTAGGGTTTCATGAAATCCCTTCCTTTGAAGAATCTCTTTTTCACATTTTTCCTCTCCAAGAAAGGTCATGAACAAGATGGTCTTCAAATGGCCACCACCACTCAGAACCCCTGGATTCTCTCGGATGAGAATCTAAGGAGTTTTTGGACTCTTGGCTTTTTGAAGATGAGGGGAATGGGAGTAGAATTGAGATTGGAAAAAAAACTTTGAGAATTTCTTACGGAACGTTTTTGTAATACTCCCTCTGTCAAAACAAAGAAGAAGAAAATATCCCAAAAGTAACAACTCACACAATACATGGGTTGAGAGAGATTTCCCTCCCTAAATTTCAAAAATTAATAATTAAATAAATTTAATATTAATTAATATATATATATATATATATATATATATATATATATATATAACCAACTTATTATATGTATATGTATATAACTACCTGTTATATCATATATAACATATAACCTATGGTTTAAGATTGTATCACATACAATATAACCTATATTTTTAATTCTCTCAACAACGATATTTAATATAAATCCCATTAATTAAATTTAATTATATGAATAGAATTAATATAATTAATATTTGAGCTATATTCAAATATTCATTTCCACTCAAATAAATTTTATATTATAATGTATCAAGTACATTATAGTAATTATATCATTTATAATTAAATTAAATTAATTAAATCACATATCGTTAATTCCCTCATTTAATTCGAACAATTCAAATTAATCCAAAATTGATTTTCATTTAATCTCTCTTGAGCTACAGAGAGGACTTCATGGACTTGTAGATTGAAGCTTTAATGGTAATTAATTAAACTCTTTTAATTATATTATTCAAGATCCATTAATTATCGGGCACTCCACTAAAAACCGACAGCTGCACTTTTTGTACTACAAATATATTTCTATTTTCATTAGATATAACTAGTCAGCACTGTGATAACCCTTCACAAATTGTTCATAAGTACAATTGAGCCAAAATTACCGTTTTGCCCCTATAGTTATATCTAACTTCTTAAATACCATTGATCTCTCTAATGAACAATAAGTCATAGTTCAACTATGACTAGACCCCTCTTGATCCAGGAAAGAGTGTGGTGCCACATTATTCAAGTCCCAGAATCAGCCCATAATGGAGCAATTTATCTATTTATCCCGATATCAGGGAAGAAGTGAATTCCGTCTTGTGTAGCTATATTACCAGCTCACAAATCAGACGAATACCTAAAATGGTAGGTATATTGAGTTGGCAATCTAGCGACTCTTAACCATACAAATCAAAGGACCACCTTTATAGGAAGGAGTTCACAACTCACTTAGGATTCAAGTCATGTCACCTATGGTCATCCTGGTGAAATGTAAGTTTCTACTATTAATGGTGTTATATAATAAGACTAATCATTTTGTGGTTCGATCTTATATAAACTCTTTGTATAGGATACCCCCACTCACATGTCTCTACATGAATGATCATGATCAGATCATTTATAGCACTTTACAACACTTGTAACATCTACAAAGTGAGTTGTGTCCATAGTGTCACTAGAATAAGATACCATGTCTTATTCATCTACTACAAACTGTTTAGATTATTATTTAAACAAGATCCACATGTATGTCTTTACATACATGTTTAAATTATGTAAAATAATCTAGGATTTTAGTTTATTGGATTAAGTGTATGCTCATAAAATAACAATTATTTTATTAATAACAATTTGTTTATACAATGTTTACAAACTACGAGAGTACAATAGAGATTTAGCCTAATGTAAAATAATATAAAATAATTTAATTTAATTAATAATATATAATTTAATTAATGTGATATAATTAATTCCTTCAATTAATTTGAACAATTCAAATTAATTAAAAAAATTAATTATCAATTTAATCTCTCTTGAGCTATAGAGGGGACCTCATAGATTTGTAGATTGAAGCTCCAACGGTACTTGGATAATTAATTAAACTCTTTAATTAAATTACCCAACATTCATTAATTGTCGGTCACTACACGAAAGACCGACAGCTGCACTCTTCACACTATAGATATATTTCTGTGTCCATACGATATGACCAGTCAACAGTGCGATGACCGTTCACAAACATGTCGTAAGTACAGTTAGGTAAAAATTACCCTTTTTCCCTTGTAGTTATATCTAACTCCCTAAGTATCATTGATCCCTCCAATGAACAATATGGCATAGTCCAACTATGACCAAGTTTGTCTCGAGCCAAGAGAAGGTGTGGCTACATTGTTCAAGCCCCGGAATCAACTCTTTAGGAAGCAATTTATCTACTTATCCTGATATCAGGGAATGAGTGAATTTTGTCTCCTGTAGCTGTGCTCCCAGCTCCCAAATCAGATGAATCCCCAAAATAGTAGGCATATTGAGCTGGCAATCTAGCCACTCTCACCCATACAAATCAAATGACTACCTTTATAGGCAGGAGTTCACAACTCACTTGGGATTCAGGTCATGTCACATATTGTCATCCTGGTGAAATGTAAGTCTCTACTATTAACAGTGTTATATAATAAGAATAATCATTTTATGGTCCGATCTTATACAAACTCTTTGTATAAGATACCCTCACTCACATGTCTTTACATGAATGATTAGGATCAAATCATTTGTAGCACTTTACAACACTTGTAACATCTATAAAATGGGTCATATCTATAGTGTCACCAGGATAAGGTACCCAACCTTATCCATCTACTACAAGCCGTTTAGGTTATTATTTAAACAAGATCCACCTGTATGTCTCTACATACATGTTTAAATTACATAAAATAATCTAGGATCTTAGTTTATTGGATTAAGTGTATGCTTATAAAATAAAAATTATTTTATTAATAACAATTTATTTATACAATGTTTTCAAACTACGAGAATATAATAGAGATTTACGACACCAATCCCAACAATTTAAACCCTTCGTTCTTCCAAACCTAGGTTAACCTATTCGGAATAATCTTTCAATTTGTTCAAGTACTCAATAAGCATGCATAAAACAAGTTGAACACATAATTTTATATTTGTACTTAGTTCATGTTAGCTAAATGCTTCTCAACCCATAAGTAATTTAGTTGCTCATGATGACAATAACAAAGATGGATGAATGATGAGCTAAATATGCATTCATATTGGTAAAAGATGTTTCTTAAAATTACACGATATAAATACAATTACAAAAATAGAGAAACAAGGTCAAGTCGAGGTATGCAATCTCTTGCTTCCTTCGACTTTTCAACGATTGCTTTTCTTATATTGTATTGAAAACGATGCTCCTCTTCTACTTCCAAAGAAAACCTAATCTCTCACTTAAGGTTTACGAATGGTTTGAAAGGGAAGTAAAGATTTTGACAGGGCTTCTTCCGATTTCTTAGTTCTCTCCTTCTCCTCCCCATTTTTTTTCTTTCTTTTCTTTTTCTTTTTGCATGACATTCTTATAGAGTATTTATAGGCGTCTGAAGGCAGCTTCTTTTCTCTCACTAACGATTTGTTGATAAGGCCCATTAAATGCCATACCGTGATGCCAAAAACTTGATGGTGTGTATGTCCCGCAAGCGCACGTGTCAAATTATAATATAGTAAAACGGCCAGGAGATCAAGTACTTTCCTCTGGAAAATTGTTTTGACTCTTTTAGCTATTCGGAGATCCTTCTAATTTTATTTAGGTGACTGAATTGTTATGAGAAAATAACTAATGTAATCCTAAAAACCAAGAAAACATAACACTGGGGGCAAAACTAGACAAAGATACGTTTTAGGGTATGCTTTCGTTAAATGGATTAAACCAAATTAATTATTTTGACCTTAGATTGATTCCACACAAAGTATAGACCTAGGAGTCTTATATTCAGATATCCTCTCTCAATCTCAACCCTTTCTAATAACTAACCATCAATTCAATCTTTTGCAATTGCTTGATTAGTTATAGCATTAAGTTCCTTCATCATCAATCTTTATTAATCTTCTATCACTCTCATGTATATTTGATTAACAGTTTAACATTCTAAATCTAACCCAACACGCTCTTTCTCAAGCAAGACATTAAGTAAAGAACATTCAAACAATGACCAATTGTTCAAAAGCATTAAGAACAAACATGTCAATAATTATCCATAAATCAAATCCAAAAATAACAATTTAGTTTGAGCAATCCATAAAACTAGATCAAAACCCTAGAAACAAAAATCAGCCATTCATGGTTACAACACAAACATAGACCATTCATGAAGTTTACAAACACAAAGGAACAAAAAATTAAAGAGGAAAAAAGATGCAAGTTGTGTTCTTGACTCTCGTCCTCGAATCTGGAATCGTAACCCAATGAACTCTTCAAACTTTTGATCCTTTGAAGCTTTGAGATACCGCCTCTATCCAGATTTACTCTTCCTAAGGAGGCCTCGCCACAATATCGATTACATTCTCAAAATTAGCCCTAAAATCACCCCCTTTTCAAATCGACGCAACTATGCTTTTATAAGCAGCAACGCTGCAAACCAGCATTGCAATGCTGATGCTAAATTAATACATAACGCGCCTTAGCCATTGCAGGGTTGTAACATTGCGATGCTACCTTGTTTGGTAACCCTCTTGGGTCTCCACTGTTGTGGGGCAGCATTGCAATGCTCGCTTGATGCTACCCTGCCTCAAATCTTCACCTTTTCTTCACCTCTAATCTTGAGATATTTTGGCCATTAATCCTCTAAAATTTCTTGTTCTGATCCAATTGCTCAATTTTCTACAATTAAATATAAAAAGCATTAAAGATCTCATATTAAGCATAAAATCAACTAAATTCTAAGTCAAAAGAACACACTTTTGGAGTACGTTTCACCACCCCAAACTTAGAACTTTGTTAATCCTGAGCAAAGAAAGAACAAGACTATAAATAAATTCACACAAGCATGAAAATGAGTCAAAACCTCATCATTCAAAATAAGCATATTAGATCCATTAGCAGAAACTTTCAAACATATCCCAACATTAAAATATTTCAAGGCCAAATCTTTTCATGTCCTACGTGTGTGTGAGCAAGTCGCATTTAATTCAAAACCCAAGAACAAAAGTTAGGTTCAAGAGAGCTTTTCTAGTTTCCCCCTACTCTGGCTTATGCACTAATCATCAAGCATCTATACATTTTAAGAGAGTAATATGTTCATAAGGTGCTTTGTCCTTTTATATATATATTTTTTATTAACAACAAAAAGGGCCCTAAACTTGCATTATTTTACCTAGGGGTACTGGCTTTCACACATCCACTACGGGGAACCGTACCTAGTCAATTCTCAGGTGTCCTAATTGATCACAACAAAGGAAGCTCTTTTTACCCCCATCTATGCATACACATTACAAGTTAAAATAATAAAAAGATATTTTTTTAAGCACATGAAAAGATTCATAATATTCTTTTCTTTTCCTCTTAGTCTAATGTTACAAACCATCATGCATATCAACCCTCTAACTGGTGGAGCCTTTCGTGGTGACAACCAAATACATTCAACCTAATCTTACTTTTAGTTAACGTTTCTAAATTAAAGTGACTACGTACTCATGCTATAGAAGACTCAAAGCAGGACTTAAAGCTAACTTAATTCAGGATTATGTCATCCCATTTCCCCAGCAGATCATCTAACATGTAAATTTAGAATAACTCATAGACAATCATAATTACTACGTCCTCAACATATTTCACAATTAAAGCATAAGATCATCTTTTCAATTCAAAAAAAAAAAAAAAACCTCAAAATTCAACCACTCAAACTATTTGGTCAATTAACATGCATAAGAAATTTTTTTCTAAGTAACATGCATAGTTCCCCTCGCTATCTCTGTCTTTTCTTTTTTGGAATCCCCTTCTTTTGCTAGCAAAGTTTCAGGTTTGATTTCGTAAGACGAAGAGTCATTCAGGATAACAACAACAAGAAAAACAACAGTATGTAGTATTTCCCCCACGACAAACTTAAAAGCATGCATTGTCCTCAATGAAATAAAATAAAGCACAAAGAGTGAGCGAAACTGGCCTGATTAGTGAAGTAATCCATGCGTGTCAGGCTTGCAAACCACTGCTTTATTTGAGGGCTCCTATAAAACATAGACCCGAAAAATATAAGAGTCCAAACCATGAGCGTTGAACGAAATAAGAATAATAAAATAAACTAAAACATCTAAAAGAAAATAAAAGTTTGGGCTGCCTCCTTCGAAGCCTTGAGTTTAATGTCCAAGCTAGCGACATGAGAGATTTTCCGTTAAGGTACATAAAAGTTCTCCAATTTTTCAGGTCCATTCTTGCTTGAATCAATATAACCTATAAAGTCTTATAGGATTTCCATCTTCTCCTGGGTACCTGAAAGCAGAAAATTGTTTTTTTTGGTACTTTTAATTTTTGGAAAATAAAAAGACTCAAAATGACAAGGCTCATAAGAATATGAAAGAGGAAAATCAATGGCAAGAGGACTCTCAAGTGATGTAACGTAAGACTTTTTAACCTCAACCTTAATCACTTGAACTTTCTTATCTAAATTAGGCACAACGCCTCTCTCAATCTCATGAACTGATGGGATAAGGGGATGGGTTGAAAAACATTGATGGTGGTTGATATACTTTTAGCTTCATGCACTTTAGTTTTGTTTAACAAATCAACAATATACTTTCATTGCAATAAAAAAAAGTCGCCTTGAGAAGGATATGAAACCTCCAGTCCCAAAAAATAACTCAAATTAACCAAATCCTTTAAGGAAAAACGTTTATGAAGAGATTGAATGAGCTGATCAACAACTTTAGAAGAACTTCCAGTGATTATAATATCATAGACATATACCAAAACATAAGAATGAACACCATTCTTATGACTAATCAATAAAGAAGAATTTGCCTTTAAATGAACAAAACCAACAAACTAGAGAAAAGAGCTCAACCGATCAAACCAAGCTTAATGGACTTGTTTCAAACCATACATTGCTTTTGATAATTTGAAAACTAAACTAGAAGAAGAATTCTCACTCATTCCAGGTGGCTGCATCATATATACTTTTTCATTCACTACACCATGTAAAAATGCATTATTTATGTCAACTTGTCATAAAGACCATCCATGATATAAAGCAAAAGTACATAAAACCTGAATGGTAGTAGGCTTGACAACAAGACTAAAGGTCTTAGTATAATCAATATCAGCCTCTTGGGTGAAATCCATGAGCTACGAGTCTTGCTTTATACCTAGCAATCGACCCATCAAAATGCCTTTTTATTTTTAACACCCATTTATAACCTATAACCTTTTTGTTAGCTGAAGAAGAAACCAAAGACCAGGTTTTATTTGCTAACAAAGCTTGATATTCCTCATTCATGGCCTTAACCCAATGATTACACTTGAGAGCAGATTGAACATCAGGTGGTTCTTCTTCAACATATTCTATTAATAAAATCTAGGGCTTAAAAATCCCACGTTTTCCTCTTGTCACCATTGAACGATTATTTACTGTGACTGGAGCAATAGTAGCAGGAACAGGAGAAGAACTTGAACCATCAGTAGAAGAAGAAGTAAAAGATGAATCCTTAGAAGATGTAGAAGACGAAAACTGCTCTTTATTAGAATTTTGAGATGTAAATGGGATACCAATAGAAGATGAATCATGACTTTGAATAGGAAAGGGATAAAATCACGGGAAGAGGAAGAAAGATGTTGAGATGTACTATAGAAGAAGTTGAAAACTTGGTTTCATCAAACAAAACATGCCAAGAGATATATAGTCGGCCTGTAGAGGATAAACACTTGTACCCTTTATGAATAGTAGTAATATACCCAAGAAATAAACAAGGGGAAGTGGGAGGTTCAATTTTATGATAATAATAAGCTCTTAAAGATGGATAACACAAGCAACCAAATGTTTTAAGAAAAGAATAATTGGAGAATAACTAAATAACTTTTGCAAAGGAGAAATATTTTGATGGACTTTAATTAGCAGTCTATTAATCAAGTAGTTGCAGTAGAAAAAGCATGATCCCAAAAATTCACAGACAAAGAAGCATGAGACAACAAAGTAAGACCTATAACAATAATGTGACGATGTTTACGTTCGACAATACCATTTTATTGAGAAGTATAAGGAAAACTTAACCTATGTTCAATACCATTAGTATGAGGAAATGGGATGAAAGAGTGAAATTCACCACCACCATTGGTTGAAGACGATGAATTGGTTGACCTATGAGTTTCTCAACATGAGTTTTAAACAGAAGAAAAGTTTGAAAAGCTTCAGATTTAGATTTCAAGAAATAGATCCAAGTATGATGGGAGAAAACATCCACCAAACTAATATAATAGGAAAAACCATTTCAAGAGGGTTGAAAAGATGGTCCCCATAAATTAGCAACAACAAGTTGAAGAGAGGCATAATATACAGTATGTGAATCATCAAAAGGCAGATTATGAAGCTTGATGGATACATAAATATATCTGTGCTAAGAAGAGTTTAGCTGTTGGTCTTTAGTGAAATGCCTGACAGTTAACGGATGGTAGATCTCATGGCTAAAGAGTTTAGTTGGCTATTCACGTATCGTTGGAGCTTCGAGCCATAGGTCCATAAGGTCCCTTTAGTAGCTTGGATAAAGTTGAGAATCAATTTTTGAGTCAGTTTGAAATGTTCAAATTAACAATAGAGAGTTCGATTATATATGATATAATTGAACTGGTTAATTATATATGATATGATTGTCTAAATGTATGAGATACATTATTTTGGAGGAAATTGGATATAAATATGATTTATATCAAGTGAAGGAGAAAACACTATAGTAGATGTATGATATCAAACTATAGGTTATGAATATAATATGATTATATCCATTATTTAATTAATTAGGCAGTTATGAGATAATTGGCCGAGTAATTCTCCGGAATCATGCGAAAGTGGGAAGTATATGATCGCATAGCGTTGAGAGCCTATACGATAGTGCCCATCTTCCTAAACTATCTTACACTCGCACACTAAATGATCGCCCGCGATTTCTAAATGATCGCTTACGTTTACTACACGAACATTTAGCATGCCGAGCGGAACTAAATGATCGCTAACCTTTTGTTAGATGATCGCTTAGCTAAACCTAACGATCGTTTACCTTTTTTTCTAAACAACAAGCACCTGACTATATGATAGTATTCTACTATCTCCCACTTGCTCGTTTGTACTACACTATCGTCTTTTCCTCCTTCCCTCTACCAATTCCATCAAAATCCACCCTTTGGATTCTCACTCTGAGAATATCGAGGGCTTCGAGTGGTGATGTCATCCCCATTTGCTATTGGTTCGTGCGCTGCTGAACGTGTAAACAACCGTGGTCCCATTAGGAGACTATTTGTTGGACGATAAGAAGCGTAGAGAAGTTCGCTTCTGCTGGACTGAGTTTGATTGAAGAAAGTCTTCAAATGGTATGTTTTTCTCGGTCTATTGTATTTAAAATCATGCCAGTAATTAGTGTGTACAATACATATCTGTTTGTTCGAATGTATGTGTGGTAATTCTGTCACAATGAAATAGAAAAGACCCGTTTCCGCTCATGGATTCTTTTATTTAAGAGTTCCTTCAAGAACAACAAGCAATTCTTGAATTTGTGGGAGAAACATATTGAAGCAATAAAGTCCATCACATAGTTCACCTTGAAGAAGTATTTGGCCATTGAGATCCTTCACAAAATAGGTAGAAGAGTGAAATTCAAAGTAGACGTCATTATCTCTAGCAAATTGGCTAACACTAATTAGATTTTTGGTTATATGAGGAACAAAAGAAGATTTAAGAACAAAGGAACCAATGTTTAAGACACCCAAAACCTATGTGCACTTTATTGTCACCTTGATATTCTGAACCAAAAAACAAATTAGCCAAATCATTGGTGACATGATTAGATGCTCCAGAATCAGGATATCATTGACTCTCTCTGTTCAGGACATGTTTGACAGTAAAAGCATTAAAAGATTGCAGAGGCAAACCTTGTGACATACTAGAATTTTTTTAGAGGATTGTTGATTATTTGATGCTCAATTGGGTCCAGGGAACAATCTCCCAAAAAGAGAAAAGGACTTTAATGCAGTATATCCAAAACGACCACATACTTGACATTTAGGCTTACCATTATTATTCCAAAATTTCTTTCCATTGGAACGATTTTTTTGGAATAGGTAATGTTATTATACAACAGGAGGATCCCACAGCCTAGAATCAAGGCACCATAACAAAAAAAGCAACAACAAAGACCGAGCTCTTAATAGAACCAGAAAATAAAAGCCATAGCAAAAGAAAACAGAATAACCATCCAGAGAAGTGATGACGGGCAGAAATGCATGTCATCTTAGGCTTTTTATTTAGAATTATGCGGATTGTTAAGTGAAATATGCGACGAATATGTTAGGAATTCATGAGAAAATGAGTTTGCGTCGTCCGATATTAAAAATATCGTCTAACCCACTATTATGCGTTATTATACATTCAATTGTTTGTTTTTGTACCTAACGCAGGACGCGGACGCATACGCGAAAGCTGGACTATCACAAAGACGATCACATGCAGAGAATTTCTCCATCGCAAAGGCAAACGCATGCGTTCGACGCATGGATGTTGCGGCCATTAACCACATGCGTCCATCGCATAGAACTTGCGATCGTCAAGCGAATGCGGTCATCGTAAGAAGATTGCAGCTACATGACGATAACCATAATAGAGGGATGAACGCTAGGTTGGTGGAATGCAACATGAACGCATACATCGGGAGAATCAAAAGATGATGTTGAAATTTCACCTACCACGCCGTTAGCAATCCAACTCTATAAATGCTGTCGTGCCGCGAATATCGTGCCGCGAATATCAGAATCAAAGCAGGTCCATTAATGCTGTCGGCAATCCAACTCTATAAATAGAAGCTGCTGAGCAGAATTTCAATTTATCCAAGTTTCTACCTTCGGGTGGATCCTTGTGATCCAGACGAGAGTGTGAGAAGAAAGCTTGAGAGTTCTTCATCTCCTTCATCCATTCCGAGTGACGACCGGAGCCTTCGCCGGAGTTAGAGCTCTAGAGAGTTAACCCCACCGCCTATCCATGGCACCACCGGCAGCCTTGACACACATCTGCTGGAAGTAAGACATTTCTTCCAGCTAGCCTTTTCCATTTCTCTTCTTTCCTTATATTGTATTATATTACATTTTGACTTAAGGAATTAATACATTTTGCGATCAATGCATTTCAACACTTCTTTCGATTCCATCTCCATCGTCATTGACTAAGCATCTTTAACTTTCATCACATCACTCAGTGAGATTGCTAGAGTATCGCATACTTAATCATGCGTCATAGGAATATGAAGCAAGTAGCAAATCACCGGGAGGTCTGCGTTGCGTGAGTGTTGTGAGAAAACCTTATTTGCTTAGTGTGAAGCTGTAGCAACACCTGTCTATAGGCGGACACAATGCTTGTCTATGAGTAAAGTCAGCAACAACTAACTGCCTGGGAGGGTAAGTGGTTGGTCGCATTAAGCAATGTAAGCAAGTGTTCACTAGAGATGGGAATAATCTTACGTCAACCAGGCTTTTACGGTTACCTTGTCTTATGCATGCGCCTAACACACCTTTAGAGCTACTCGAGAGAGAGTCTAAAGAAAGAACCTAAGAATTGAGAGAGCTAGGTTAGAATTGAGGCTCGGGAGAGATAGAATAAGATCACATAAGCAAGAATGAAGACTTAGGAATAATTTCCGTTTGCTATTACAAATCACGTGCATTTGCGGCAGGCGTGTATGGCATGATCGCATTAGTTTGCGTTGGCTGGGGTTACCCTTGCGGTCAAGCTTAGGGTTGCGATGAAGACATCCTCACATTTTATCTATTTTTCCATGCATTTACTATGCGTCAATAGTTGTCGTGTCTCTACCTTTCATTCATATTCCCACTGCTTTATTTGTCAGTTAGGAGTAGGGATAGTGCTTAGCTTAAAACCCCCATCATTCTTTTATTTAACCACCGCAAACGCATCACCACATACCTTTAGCTATAGGTCCCTGAGTTCGACCTCGAATCATCCGAGAAACTTGCGTTCGCATTATACTTGGCGTGAGCGTAAGAAAACTTGGGACAGGAACGCATGGTCATTGCATATAAGAGTAACGCATATTTTCATTCCAACTCATGGCCACCGACTCATGATAATAAACACATAACCTAAGACATGCATCGTATATTGCGTCCCACATAATTTTAGTCATCAAGTATTTAACGGCTAATTTTATGACACCAAGAAGCAGTCATGAATCAAAATAAACCCCACAAACTGAGGGCAACACCGAAAGAAAACAAAAGAATGAACACGATAATGAAGAAATAACATTAATAAAAATTAGAAAAGACCAAGACGATCAAATTGCCAGGAAATAGCACGAGCACGAACCATATAGACAATAAGATGGAATAAAACAGACGCCATCCTTGGACGACCTCCAAGCAGTCGATGATTCCTCTCCTGCCAGATATATTAAATAGAAGCACGCCAGAAGACTCGAAAAAACTTACTACATACCCCTTTACCCATCCCCACTCGACAAACCCAACTCAGCTCGACATCCCACCCAGGCACCTGATAAGACGACCTCAAAAACACAACACACCTGACCAAACCTCTCTCCCAAACCCACAATCGAAGAATAAATGATCCTGAGACTCCCAACCACCCACACACAAGAGACACACACCATCAGACGAAACATCCCACCTCCTAACCTAATCCTGAGTACCCAACCTATCCCTCACAACCATCTAGGCACAAAAAGAGTGTCGAGGAATTCCTCCCAAAACAACAGAAGCTGGCCCCAAGACACCCTGGGACGATGATGATGCAAGCTCTCCCATACACTCACAATAGAAAACCGACCATTAGCACTTGGCACCCACAACCAATAATTCTCACCACTCACCCTAGGTCTCGCTGCCTAAATCAAACCCCAAATCTCACGCAACTCACGCGAAACAGAAGGCCACCTTCAGGCCCCCTCTCCATCCAAAAAATCTGATAACCGCGCCTCCCAGCTACTAACCGTATCAAACACCACTCTTGGATCATATGTCTCTTAAATCGCATCCCCAGGCAACCACGGATCCCACCACATAAAACACCTCCTTCCATCACCCACCTTCAAATGAACCAACTACTTGAATTTATCTCGACAATGAAGGATAACCCTCAAGCACCAGGATCTCCCAGCCTCACACCAAATCGCCCATAAAGATCGGCCCCTTAAAACATACTCATCCATCCACGCCACCCACAAAGAGTCGAACTTATCCAACAGAAGCAAAGAAGCTTCATAATAGCCGCCTCATTCAATGACACCACATGCCCCCCCCCCCCCTTCCCACTTTTCGGTAAACAAACCTTATCCCAAATAACCCATGTACCACCATGACCTTCCACCCTGCCTTTCCATAAATAAGCCCATAGAAGATGATCAACCTTATTAGAGACACAAGCAGGCAAAATAAAGATGTTGGATCAGAACATTTGAAAGGACTGAAGGACAGACTTCACTAATTGCAACCTCCCAGAAAACGAAAGCAAACGGGCCGTCCAACTCCTAAAACAAGAAGTAATCCTCTGGATCAACAGAGCGCAATCCACAAAAATAAGACGACCAGCCAACAATGGTAACACCAGATACCTGACAGGTAGAGAACCAAGAGCAAACCCCATAAGCTCCTCAGCCTTAACAGAATCCACTCCCGCAACAAACTCAGAGCTTTTCCCCACATTTGCAACTAACCCCAACATCTCCACAAAATCCACTAGAACCCTTCTAAAAAAATCCAAAGAACCTTGGTCAGTTGCACAGAAAATCATGAGATCATCAGTAAAAGCCAAATGAGTCGGGCCAACACGCTCAAGCCATGGAACCTATTCCACACAGGAGGCTTATTCAGCAACCTCAAAAGAACTTCCATTACCATCATGAATAGAAAGGGAGATAACGGATCACCCTGTCTCAGTCTTTTCCTACTCGGGAAAAAAACCTAAAGAGATCCTTTGATCATCACAAAGAAAGAAGAAATGTGACACAGGCCCGCACCCAACTAACAAACTGTACAAAAGTACCAATAGCTAGAAGCACTATAAATACAAAATCCTAATTCACTGAATCATAAGCCTTTTGGAGATCTACCTTTAACACACACCGTGGCTCCCTTCTGTTTAACTGATATCCCACCACAAGCTCCTGACACAAAAGAATGTTATCAGTAATAGACCTGCCAGGCACAAAAGCAGACTGGTTACCACTAATGAAAGTTGGAAGCCCCACTTGTAACCTTTTTGCCAGAACTTTTTAAATACACTTATACACCACATTACAACAGGAGATAGGACGAAAGTCCTCCATACGCTCAGCACCAGCTCGCTTAGGAATAATTGTGATAGAAGTGGCATTAACGTCACAAGGCAGGAAACACAACTCAAAAAAAATTCATAACTACATCATAAAAGTCATCACCAACTACACTCCACGAAGATTTATAAAAATCCATTGAGAACCGATCAGGGCCCGGGGCCTTCTCAGACTTCATAGAAAATAAAGCCCTTTGATCTTCCTCCTTGATCAATGGATGACAAAAAGCTGTACGTTGGATCTATACCAGCATGCAACAAAAGAAATCAGGATCCATAAGCATTCTAGTTCATTAATTTTGGTTGAAATGAAACATGCTAAAAACAAAGTATAATGGGTTTCATGAACTTACCTTGGCCGAACCAACGAAATCTCCATTTCAGCTACAAAATCCTCCGAATTCTTGTGTAGACCACAACAAGATCTTCCCTACTATTATCTTGGTGCTCTAGATTGAGTTGTGAGACTCAAAATAAGCTGGAATTAAAGGAAAAGTGGAGAAAACTCACTGAATAGAACCTATTGAAGAACACTTTCTTCATCTGAATTTTTCAGCAAAAATTCAGTCGGTTCTTCTGCCTTTCTCCACTCCAATCTCTTCAATATATTGCAGACTATCATGCAAAGAGATGTACTGCATGGGATGCAGCTCATGCTTGGAGTAAAGCAAAGAAGTAGGTGGTGGGTTCCTTGTGAGCAAGTTGAAAAAAACTTGAAAAACCCATTTTTCAAGTTTTGTGTAATTTTCAATTTCCAAAAATCCATTTTGATTTGAAAAAAACTTGAAAAACCCATTTTTCAAGTTTTGTGTAATTTTCAATTTCCAAAAATCCATTTTGATTTTAAAATCATATTTTCTTTCTAAAATCAAAATTTATTAATTTTACAAATTAATTTTCTAATAAAATTAATAAATAATTATTTAAACAATTTAAATAATTATAATTAATTTAATATCTAATATTAAATTAATTTTTACACAAATTCATCTTCATATATTTAAATCATATTTAAATATATTTTCTCCAATTCCGTTTGATTCTAATTTGAACGTTTCAAATTGATTATCACACTACTCTAGAGCTAATCCCTTTCCGAGCTAGTAGGGGAACCTCATTAGACCGATCTAACCCACATTAGACCGATCTAACCCACATTCGTTAACTAATGGGTAACTTTGGATCTACACCAGCACGCAGTGGAAGAAATCAGGATCCATAAGCATTCTAGTTCATTAATTTTGGTTGAAAAGAAACATGCTAAAAACAGAGTATAATGGGTTTCATGAACATACTTTGGCCGAACCAACGAAATCTCTATTTTCAGCTGCAAAATCCTCCGAATTCTTGTGTAGACCATCACAAGATCTTCTCTACTATCCTCCTGGTGCTCTAGATTGAGTTGTGGGACTCAAAATAAGTTGGAATCAAAGGGAATATGGAGAAACTGAACAGAACCCATTGAAGAACACCTTCTTCATCTGAATTTTTCAGCAAAAATTCAGTCGATTCTCCTCCCTTTCTTCACTCCAATCTCTTCAATATATTGCAGACTATCATGTAAAGAGATATGCTACACGGGATGCAGCTCATGCTTGGAGTAAAGCAAAGGAGTAGGTGGTGGGTTCCTTGTGAGCAAAAATCAAAAATCAAAATTAATCAATTTTAAAAATTATGCTACACGGGATGCAGCTCATATTTTATTTCAAAAATCAAAATTAATTAATTTTCTAATAAAATTAATAAATAATTATTTAAACAATTTAAATAATTATAATTAATTTAGTATCTAATATTAAATTAATTTTTACACAAATTCATCTTCATATATTTAAATCATATTTAAATATATTTTCTCCAATTCCATTTGATTCTAATTTGAACATTTCAAATTAACTTATCACACTACTCTAGAGCTAATCCATTTCCGAACTAGTAGGAGACCTCATGAACCTACAAATCATGTGCTCCAATGATCCGAGATTAATCGGGTAAACTCATTAGACCGATCTAACCCCCATTCGTTAACTAATGGGTCACTCCACTAAAGCCAATAGTTGAACTCCCCTATTATGTCCACTGGATATAACCATGATTAGTAAGTAAACCCTTCACAGGTTGTTCGCAATAACGCCTAGATCAAATTTCTATTTTACCCCCGAAATTACATCTTGTTCCTTAAGTTCCCACTAATCCCCTAATGAATAATTGTTTTGTGTTCCAATCACAAAACCGAGTCCCTCTCATGCCAAATGAGAGGGCGAGATCCCTTGTTCAAGCCCCAGAATTAGCACTTAAGGGAACAACCTCTCTACTATCCCTAAAGCGGGTAGGAGTGAATTCCCTCTTGCACCCTATGTCCCCAGCTATCTATCAAGTCTTACCCCTGAAATGGAAATCATATTGGGCCGGCACTGTTGAGCTAACCCTCACCTATGCAAATCTAAGGGCAATCCCAGATAAACAAGAGTTCATAGTTAGCCTAGGTTTAAAGTCAAGTTACCTAGGTCATCGCTTTGAAATAGTCAATCTTAAACAGTAAATAACGTTATAAAGTAAGAGTGACTCATTTCGTGGTCCGATCTTATACAAAATCTTTTGCACAAAGATACCCTCATTCTTCATGTCCAACATGAACGAATTAGGATCACTTCGTTTGTAGCACTTTACAACTCCTTGTAACAACTACAGAGTAGGGCATATCCAATGGTGGGCACATTAGGGCGGGCCTCTTGGGTAAAAAACAAGGAGTTACACTTACGCGAAATTGTTAAGAGTTAACAGTTATGGAACGGATGAATGGTGACTGTTAGGTGTAGTTACAATAGTTATTTCTACCTAATGGTTGAGAGTGTCTCATTCCAGTGAAGTGGCATCTTATCACCCCACCAGTGACGTACTGTCTCGCCAAGGCATCATTGCGAAATAGAAGTCTTTTCACTTAGGGTAGTTAAAAACTATTTTGCTAAAAATTGGTGTTAAAAATTTGGTTTTGCATAGACTTATTAAGTTTGTTCTATTTATAGCAACGAAAATATGGTCACTGCCACATTAGCTTTACTTAGTGCCGACAAACTGACTGGTGAGAATTACGCTAGTTGGAAACAAACGATCACAAAAATATTCATCATCGATGATCCCCTGTTCGTTTTAAAGAGGAGTGTCCTTCTATTCCACCTTCTAATGCCAGTCGAAAAGTTCAGGAGGCTTATGAGCATTGGACACGGGCAAACGATAAGGCCCGAGCCTATATCTTGGCCAGTCTTAATGACATTTTGGCCAAGAAGCATGAGCCTATGGTCTCAATGCATGAGAACATGGAGTCCCTGCGGGGGGATGTTCGGACAACCATCTGGACAGCTCAAGCATGAGGCTCTTAAATGCATCTTCAACTCCAAAATGGAGGAATGCACCTCTGTTCATGAACATGTGCTTAACATAATAGTCCACTTCAATGTGGCGGAGATGAATGGGTCTCTGATCAATGAGGGCAGCCAGGTTAGCATAATCCTGCATTCGTTGCCGAATAGCTTCCTACACTTTGTTAGCAATGCGATTCTTAACAAAGTGGACGATACCCTTACAACTCTCCTCAATGAGTTGCAAACTTTCCAAACCTTGTTGAAAAGTAAGGAGAAGAAGGGAGGTGAGACAAATGTTGTTTCATCTCAAAGACGTTCCATAGAGGTTCAACTTCTGGGACTAAGTCAGCACCTTCTACTTCTAACACTACTAAGTGGAAGAAGAAGAAGGGTGGTAAAGGGAAGGGGAAGGCACCTGCTAACCCACAGCCTGTCGCCCAGCGGGGTCGGCGTCCAGCGTCGGTTGCCAAGGGAATTTTTTTCCACTACAACTAGGACGAGCACTAGAAGAGGAATTGTCCTCACTGGTTGAAGGAGAAGAAGGCAACCAATGCTAGGGCCAAGGTAAAGGCAAAACAAGGTAAATATGATTTACTAGTTTTGGAAACTTGTTTAGTGGAGAATGATGATTCTGCTTGGATTATTGACTCCACCGCCACTAGTCATGTTTGTTCTTCTTTTAAGGGGATTAGATCCTGGCGGCAATTAGAGGTTGGTGAGATGACGATGCAAGTAGGCACCGGGCACGTCGTCTCAACTGTGGCAGTGGGAGGAGTCCAGTTGACTTTATTGAAGAAATTTCTTATTTACATGATGTTTATGTAGTTCCTAAGTTGAAAAGGAACTTAATTTCTATAAAGTGCTTATTACAGTGTAAATATACTCTTGAATTTCAATTGAATAAAGTGTTTATTCATAAAGATGGAGTTGAAACCTGTACAGCATATCTAGAAAATAACTTGTATGTGTTAAGGCCGTTAGCAACAAGTTCCTTCTATAACATAGAGATGTTTAAAACTGCCGTAACTCAAAATAAACGACATGCAAGCAAGGGCGTTCTATACAAAGGAGTTTGTATAAAACCGGATCACGAAGTGTTATAGTCTCATTATATAACGTCGTTCATTACAGAGACTTCACTTTATTAGGATGACCATAAGTAACATGACCTCAATCCTGAGTTAGTTGGGAACTCGTATCTTTGAGGGTAGTCCTTTGATTTGCACGGGTGATTTGGAAGCTGAGAACACAAACATACCACTTTAGAGATTCGTCTGATTTGGGAGTTGGAAACTCAGCTACACGTGATGGAATTCACTTTTCCCCGAAGTAGAGGTAAGTAGATAGATTACCCCTTTAAGGGCTGATTCTGGGGCTTGAACGATGTGGCATCACACACCTTCTCATGGCCCGAGAGGTGTCCACACATAGTAGGACTATGTTGTATTGTTCATTAGAGGGATCAGTTGTACTTAAGGAATGAGATGTAACTACAGGGGAAAAAGGGTAAATTGGCCCAACTGTACTTAAGAGCATCTGTGAAGGGTTATCGTACTCATGATTGGTTATATCCGATGGACATAGAAATATATATGTGGTGAGAAAAATGCAATTGCCAGTCTTTCTTGTAATGCCTGGCAGTTAACGGTTGGTGGATCTCGTGGCTAAAAAGTTTAGTCAGCTATTCACACACCGTTGGAGCTTCAAGCCATAAGTTCATAAGGTCCCCGTGGTAGCTTAATGAATTCAAGTTGAGAATCAGTTTTTGGGTCAGTTTGAAATGTTCAAATTGACAAGAGAGAGTTTGATTATATATGATATAATTAAATGGGTCAATTATATATGATATAGTTGACATGATCTATGAGATACATTAATTGGAGGAAAATGATATAAATATGATTTATATTAGTGGAGGCGAAAATTACTATGGTTCATATATTGCATATGATGTGATATTAAACCATAGGTTATAAATATAATATGATTATATTTATTTTTTTAATTAAATAATTATGGGATAGTTGTTTGCAGTTTTTTTCCGTAACCGAATGAGTTAGTGGGAGGTTGTCTTCGATTTTTGTAACTGAATGATAAAATGAAAATTATTTTCATTTTTGGAAGAAATCAGACATTCGCTCACCGATTAGTACACTGCCTATTGCATAGCAAATCGAGAGCATACACGACAGCTCAAAGTTTACTAAACGATCGTGTACATGCGCGCTTTTTCCTAAACGATCGTATAGAATTACCTAAACGATCGTCTAGCTTTTTCTACGCGATTGTGCACCCGAGTGTTTTATTAAATGATCGTCTATAAGATCAAGTCATTTTTACTACACGATCGTGTACCTTTACCTAAACAATCAAGCATCCGTCTATACGATAGACTCCCGAGATCTCCCACTTGCTTGGTCGTGGTAAACGATCGTTGCTTCCTCCTTCCCTCTACCAAATCCAACAGAGCCCACACCTTCTGGATTCTCACTCTGAAAATATCGAGGGTTCCGAATGGTGGTGTCTTCCCTATTGCCTTATTCGTGAGGAGTTCGTTCGTGGGTAGACGATAGCGAGTTTTAGTGGTCGATAGCTTGGATGATCTTAGTGATTGAGAGATTTTCTTCCTTGACGAGAGTGAGATTTCTACGAAGAAGAGTTCTTCAACTGGTATGTATCTTACTCTTTTGTTGTTTAAAGTTCAAAGCATGCCATAATTTGTTGTTAAGTGCATAACTAGTGTGTTTGACTGTGAATGCGGTAATTCTATCATAATAAGTTTGGAACGATCCTGCTTCCACTCAGAGGTGCTCTTTGATAAGAGTTCCTTCAAAGGGACCACGAACTATTTTACTAAACAAGGGCGATGAACCCGAAGATCCACTACCACATCTACTCCCAACAACTCCCTTCTCACGCCGCCTACGACTAACCAATTGGAACTCACCATCACACCCTCCGCTACCATTCACCACCATAGGAGTATCAACTTTCCCTACATCAGCTCCACCAGACCCCCCATTACCTATGCCACCCTTTCCAACCAACTCCTCAGAACCACCCTCATTAACCAGCATAATACTTAAACCCTGAACCTTCAACACACTCTTCTTTTCACACATAGCAGCAATATGTCTAAATGAACTACAGCATCCACACTTACGTGGTTTCTACTCATACGTCACTGGAATAATAAACTCTTGTCCCTACATATGAGTAGTAACCATTAGGGGCATAAATGATTCCCCGTCCACCTCTACACAAACTCTAGGATATGATAAACGACACCTCTCTCTACTTACGACATCCAAAGAAAAGGCTTACCTACAACACTAGCAAGACTTGCTAAACCTCTATCTGTCCATAACTTCAAGGGTACGCGTTCCAATTTAATCCAAATTGGAACAGAATCAAAGACAAAGGTTTCAGGGATGATACCTGGTGACTACTATCGCAGTAAGATGGGTTTGACACCTAAGTGCCATGGACCATTATCAAGCACCTAGTCTCGAGACTTAGATTTGAGGAATTTAAAAATAATTAGGTCGTTGTCCAACAAAGTAATGGTGGGAATCTCCACACGTCCCCAAATCCTCTGAATAAGTCGATAAATCATGGAATACGGTAGCCTCGCATCCACAAATTGACCCACTAAGGATTTGTCCCATATACTAATTCCTACACAAGAACATCCTCACAAGGTTCAATAACAACTCTATCATCCTCAACCAACGAAGGAGTAAATTTGAGGTTCCTCTTCAAATTCGAGCCAAATAGGGCCGACCACGACTTCCTCCCCATCGAACTAAAATTTCTCTCACCCGAACCGGCCTCCTTTCTACCAAACTAAGAATCTAGCCCAACTGAACCGACAGAAGACTCCCTTATCGAGTGAACTGGAATGACGGGCACAACTCGTCTTACATCGCCTCGGCCCATTCCACCTCTCCCAACCCAGCCCGCCAACCTTCCTCAAGCCCACAACACTTCAACCCACCCTATGCATCTCTCAAACCTCTAAGCCCAACCTGCCTATCATCAAGCCCACGACTCAGCCCACCCTTCGAACCCAACCCTTCCAGCACCAGCCTCTTGCTAATCTCCCCCTCCTCTAACCTAGCCCCAACAGAACCTCCCCCTCGCAATCCAACCATTCTTTCTGGCCCATAACACGATCTACCTTCCCCATCCAACCCACTCTCGCCCCCACTCCACCAGACCTAGAAAGTCCCTACTCCTCTAAGTGGGCCTTCAAAATCCCATTAACCTCACCTAAGTCCAACCCATTCTTAAGCACACTCAGGCTGGTTACCCCAACACCCCCAGCCCTAAATTCGAATTCGCCCGATTCACCCTAAACCCAGTTCACACGCACCGGTTCTAAGGTTCATGCCACCTTTGTCTTCAACCCCACAACCGTCGCCCCACCTTCCTCAGATCTAAACTCCATCAAACTCCTATCTCTGGCACCATTTCCACCAAACTTACCTTCCTCCAAACTGTTCGCTTGCTCAATAGAGAACTCCGAACCCTCCACCTCCGAGTACAACACAACTTTCTCAGCAACAATTGGCTCACTCTTAGGCTTTATAACATGGTATGACTACCTCCACACTCGCGAACCATTCTTCTCCTTCAGCCTTAACGGTGACCATTTACGCACCATCGATTCAGCACACAAAACAAATCAGAAACCCAAAACACAAACTTCAGATCCAACCGAACACACTAGATCCGGACACCAATCGAGTCACACCCAAACTAAACCACCAGATCCAGATAACGACAGCTTAGTAAATTCGAATTTCTAAATCCAAAGCTCAAGATTCCAGCAACTAGCAATGAATGATAGTAGTGGAGGACGATACCGACGACTAGTGTCTGCAGCGATGGTGGACTGCACGAGGACAGGCTGTTGCGTCGGCGGATGATGTGAGAACGAAAAGACCCACAACCAACGTACGACGAGATACTGCAACTCCAACTCTAACGATGAATGCGAACCAACGATGAAACGGTCGGACGATCAGACGAAGCTCAGACCGATGGCTGGATTTTTATAGGTGTGATGGTCGTGGATCGTGGACGATGACAACTAGATTCCCCATGACTGAAACCCTAAAACCCCCATTGGAATGATTTCCTTGATTCTTTGATTGATTTCCATTTGATTAATTACTATCAGTGTTGGTCGGAGGGAAAAAAAATTGAGTAGAATTATTCTTTTGAGTAAAATTATTCTTTCACTGTGATTGAGTGAGATTCACTGATGGAATAGAACCATCTGGATTTATAGAATTATGTCGATCAATTCTATTCTCCTGAGCCATCAATAACGAATATACCTTTTGAATAGAATGAGTTTCTTATTTACCGGTAATTACAGAAACACTTGAATCATACTCTGGCCTTAAACCACACAATATATAGAGTATATGATCTTCAATACTAACCTGTCTAATAGTAGCAACTAATGCATTAATGAGATGCTTTACTTTTTGAAAATATTCTTCTAATTTCATTCCTCCTTTCTTTACATTCTCAAATTTGATCTTCAAATCTAGCATTCTCGCCATATTTCTTGCAAAATAGCGAGTATTTAAAGTTAACCAAACCTCGCGATAAGTATTGTAAGATTCCTAGACATCAAGGAAGTTGTTATCGAAGTAAGAAGCCATGTCGTAATCAATGAGTCTTAATGAATCTAATACGCATATTCAGGATTTGGAATTCATTATGTAGTTGAAGATTCTTTGGATATGATTGTATTCGAAGGTATTTCATCTAAATCAATGAAATTTGCCAAACCATAACCTCCAAGAGTCGTGGAGATCTAAAGTTTCCAAAATAAGAAATTCTCTTCATCAAGTTCCACAGTAGCGATTTTATTCCCTAGATTGATTACCTTCAGCATTGCAGAAGAAACAATCAAATCAAAGGAAGAAGAAGAAAATCCCTCCTACTCAGAAGACGGTTGCATATCGAGACAAGAAAGCTCGTGAGATTTCCACACTAGTATTCACAAAATAACATTAACTTACTTATAAACTAGTTGCACACAATTTACACAATAGCCTTCATATCGCAGAGTAAATAAAAGAATGAGTAAAATACAAAACTACCCCTAATGTGCTATCTTAACACACTTTCAGAGATACTTACCAACGACAAAGGGAAGCAAACACAAGAATCCATGCTAGAGCCACATTCATCACATGCATATATCTCATTCATTGATCCCAACACATTAGATTCATGATCCGCCTAAGCGCACACATCAAGTTATAGTATAGTAAAACGGTCCAAGATTGAGTATAGTCTACAAAAGATTGGTTTACAGCTTCTCTTAACTATTGTGAATCCTTTCCCAATTTTGGCAAAGAGACACAATATCATGCAAAGGTTCCTAAAAACTAATCCAAGTGTGATTAAAAACAAACTTTAGTTGTAAATAGTTATAGGGTATTGATTTAATTATTAGACTAATTAGACCAATTGATTGACCTACAAGACCAAAACTCTATCAATTGCATAAACTTAGTGTTGAAATGCCTTGAATTTGTTATCTAGTGCTTCGAATAACCAAGTACGAAGTAACGTTTCCTAGTAGAGGTTCGAGAGCAACACCCCTGAAGCCTAAGTTATTTATGTATTTTCCATGTTTTGTAATTTACGTTTATGAACCTAAGAGGCGTCGTTCGTTCTGTAATATGTAACATTCTCTCTAATAAAACTGTTGTCCCTCCCGTGGATCATGTAAATATATGTGTCGATTCTCTATTATTTTATTTTTTCTGCATTCTTTGTTTGTCGATTTCGTAACATCTAGAAACATATATTCTAAGTTTCCTCTATGGAACTCAACTCTTTCTCATACTAAACATTTAATTCAAATCTCTTTACAATTTTAACATTTAGGGGTGATTATCGATTGAATGACTTTAGTTTTGGATTTAGACTGCTGTCAGCCACCAACATTCTCACTGTCATCGATCAATGTTCGTTGGTTTTGACAAAGATGATAACGGATTCTCGGCTATCATCGATTTATTTTTTTGGATTAGTGCATCCATCGAGTTGGTTAAAGAAAAATGAAAGAGAAGAGACTCAATAAACTAATAGAAAAATAGAAAAAAAATTAAAAAGTAGATAATCAAATGGGAGAGTAGAATAAAAAATAATAGAAAATGTGAGAAAAAAATAAGAAGAAAAGAAAAATGAAAAGTCAACGGGAAAAGAAGACCATAAGAGAAATGATCAAATGAAAGAGATGAAACAAAGAACATGAACTGTAGGAGGAAAATAAGACTCACAAAGAAAATTTTTAAAGGGAAAACAATAGTTAAAACAAAATAAGCTAAAGAAAAAAATAAAAATAATGTTTTTCTTTATAAATAGGTAATGATTATTTATATAGGTAATCATGGTCTAAAAATGAAAACCATAGGTGGTTTTCAAAACCATGATTCTCATGTATTTTCATCGAAATTTATGTCTAAATAGTTTCTTGAATTTTGAATCTTATTTTATTTTAGCTCACAAATATTTTAAAATATATGCTTTTGTTATTAAGCTTTTAAAAAGTACTTGGTTTAGTCTCTGTCATTAAGATTTTATTAATATTTTAATAAAAGGTAGAGATGATTTATATTTTTTAGAACTAGGATAAGTTATTCACCTTAAAAAATCTAGGGTTTTAAATTCGCATTAGAGAGTAAATTGTTTTTTTAGGGAAGAAGGCAACAGTCACTTTGTCTTTTGGATTTTAGTCGTTCACTTTGACTTTGTCTTCTTTTTTCTAGTTGACCCAACCTAACTCGAATTACATATATATATATATATATATACATATATATATATATATATATTTGTTTAATTTTTTTTTTAGGATTCTTATGGTGTTTGTCTTTGTTTAATGGTTGTAATAGATATCATAAATATTTCGTATTTAACATTTGAATTTTATGCGATTTTAGTTATTAATTCTGTGTGGTAGATAAATTTAAGTATTTTTAATTAATAAAGAATAATAACAACTCAACCCAAATTTAAAGGGTTAGGCTGGATCAGGTTGGGTTGAAGACTCTAATTGGGACTTTGAGTAGCCAACCTGACCAACCCGAATTTTCTATTTGGTCTAGAAAATTTCTCCAACCCAACTCAATCTAATCTATGTACACTCTTATATGTTAGATGTGTAGATTGCACCAATATTCTACAAACGAAACAATCCATGATGGGAAAAAGCTCAAATTTTTATTTAAACGGAACATCCCATGAGGGAAAAATCTCAATGGGTTGTGAGTTTGCACTTTGGACCAACCAATTCTTCGATTCATCCTCAACCTCCCTAGTTTCCACATCCTTTCACTCTTTGTCTTAAGCATCGGAGTGTATGTAGCAAGCACTATAATGACATGTAGTTTTTTTTTTTTATATTTTGCAAGTCACATGCTTCTCTCCTTTAAAAAAATTTAAGGTCGATGTCATGTGATGATTAAATGCGTTTTTTCATAAATTTTGGCATTAACATATACATTTTAGATTTAGCAAGATAAAAATAAAAAATTTTAAACTAGGTTCAAAACTACACTTGAAATTATTGAAAAGAAAATCAGAAAATTCAAATATGTTAGATACATAGATAGAATCTGAAATCTTTAAATATCGATTCAGTTACATGTTTTCCAATATGGGCAGAGACATTGGTTTACCGGGTAAGTAAGAAAGAAAAATGGATGCCGAAATCCATCCTTAGCCATGCTTCATATATATAATATTATAAACCAACGAATCGATCATATTTTACCTAATCTTCGCTTTCTAGCTCGAAGTCAATAACTGAGAGGATTCTTAATACTACAAACAGAAATTTTCAGAATTTTCTATTGAATGAATGGTACATGATTCTACATCGACAAGTACCCAGAAAAGAAGAAACAAATTATATTATTTAGTGCTTCATTTCGATAAGTATTGTGAAATTCTGTTGCTGCGTCAGAAGAAGGATAGCTATACTGATTCGGTATGCTCTAAAAACACCCTCGGTACAATCTTGATGAGCTTACAAAAATATAATTTTAGTTATTTTCCATTTGCTGATCTCATCTTTTATGGAATTGATCCCCTTTTAACTGTACAAGAATATGTGGAGCTCGACATGTCTGGAAGCATTGGAGAATGTTCTTTTCCTGATATTATCCCCAATATTTGATACTGGATCATTCATAGCATTACTATACCTTCTCTATTCATTGTAGGTTGGTTATTTGTCAGTACAGGTTTAGCTTATGATGTTTTTGGAAGCCCTCGTCCAAATGAGTATTTTACAAAGAGCCAACAAGGAATTCCATTAATAATTGGCCATTTTAATTCTTTGGAACAACTCAATGAATTTATTAGATCTTTTTAGGAGGACCCAATGACTATCGATAAAACTTATCCTATTTTTACAGTACGATGATTGGTTGTTCACAGACTAGCTTTATCGACCGTTTCTTTTTTAGAGTCAATATCAGCAGTGGATGAATTGCATAACTCAACTTGCATAGGTACATAAATATTGAATTATTGTATTTAGATATATAACTAAAATAGGCATATAATTACAACTTACATTATAATTTATTATTCTTTACCATGTTATATTTCGTTTACTCTAGATTCATTAGTACATATTCGTTAAAATGAGCACAACTCAACTGACATATAGAATATATCAACAATCAAGAGGTTTGTATTTTGAATGATACCAATTCATATAATATTAAAATAATTTTAAATATTAATGAAAAAAAACTTTAACTTTTTTTTAAATACATAGCATGATCTAAAAAAGGGTTACATTCCACTTATAAAAAATTAAGAGATACATTTTGATTATGTGAGAAAGATACTAGATTATATATAAAATAAATATTAATTTTGAAATATAAACTTGAAAAATAAAAATTTATTAGAAAGTGACATTTGATTCTACAAGAATCTAATAGCTAGTAGATTTTAAAAACGATGAGAAAGGAACATGTGTTCTAGTGAATTTAATCTTCTCCCCTATTTACTTTTAATCCTCCAAAAATCAACTTCAAAAGCACCTTAAAACTTATCGTCCCTATCAAAATCTCTATCAAATTGAGATTAATTCTAATATTTTTGTCAACATTTTTTTAAGATTAATTCGAATATTTTTATCAATGTTACAACAACTATGGAGTGGAGTATTAAACCTCCGACTTCTAAAGAGGAAGGTAATGCAATTCATCTACGTTGATATATATTTTTATTAATGACATTTAAGTGAAGTTAATTGACAATATATTTACTAGCAAGATTGATGAACTATACTTTATTGGCAAGCTCAACTGCATTATTCATGCCTCTTAAATTTTGCTCTTAAATGGTCTTTATGTCAAAATAAAATTCATATTAATTGTTTTAACAATTGGATGTTAGTTTTCTTATTATTATTGTGGTTCTTATTGGTGGGTATTTTCTGCCCCCAAATCCAACCAACCCCCCACTGTAAACTACCACGAAAACTCTCCAACAACCACAACAATTAGCTAACCTTTTAAACACATTTCCCCCATTTACCCTTCTTTCTTTTTCATTTTCATATTGGTCCCTCTTTCGAGCCTTATCCTACTATTAATTGTTGAGAATCTCACATTGGAATAATCAAGGGATCTCATACTTCTAGATGAACTACTCCACTCATTATCAATTGGTTTCGAGATGCAACCTCATATTATCAAATATGGTATCAGATCCCATAAAGCCCAAACGGATATTGTCGGTCTAATAAGAAGAGATAGAGATTGTGATTTGATCAAGAATGGTGAAAAAAAAAAAAAAACAGGGGACCAACCGCATAAATGGTCCAATTAAAATGTGCATTTTAAAATATGGCCATCAAATTTTTGTTTGTATAAATGGCCAAATAATATTTTCAAAATTTTAAATATGATTTATCAAATGACAAAAATATCTTTAACAGAAATTAAAAACAAAATATATAGAATCATAAGAGAAATAAAATTATGTAATCAAAACAAACTAATCAACTAAATTAAGAAACCGACCATGTATTTTAATGAACCAGCATTTGAAAAAGAAAATCCTAAAAACATCTCCTAAAACAAAGCAAAAAATAGTTATTAAAAAACATATTGAAAATCTAAAATTTTTGTGTCAATAGAAGTATATATATCTTATTTTGTATGAAAAAAATTACGTATTTGGAAAATTAGGACCTAATTTACAAAGTATTCACTAGGGAATAAAAAAGAAAAAAAAAATAAGAACAAACCCTAATAATCTATTTTCCATAATTATAAAGAGGTTTTTGTGTTTTGGTCCTCTCTTCTTAGTGTTTTATATTCCCAAGTTCTTTACTTTATATACATGAAGATCACCCAACATTTAAAATATTAGAGTAAATACTTCTAAAAATCTTGGACAACTGATATGATAGCTAGAAATTTCCTCCTATCTTTGCCACATAAATACCTGATACTAAAATTACTAGCTAACCATTTAAATATTTGTTAGACCGAGTCCTGTAAATATCTTGTAACAATTAAATATAAAACAACTCAACTCAATATGTACTCTGTATTCAATCAGACTATGCCCCACAAATACCTTAAACTAAATAACAACTAAATTTTCCATACAAATATATTATTTTGAAACCAGGTAATTAACCTTTTGTCAAACTTAGCAACATGTTATACTAAAAACAACTGTAACTATCAAATACTTTGTAATAGCTAAACTAATAACTAATCATTGTAGTCATATAAATACCATGTACTAAAAAACAAAATAACCAAATTCTTTGTCAATCTGAGCTACATAAATATCAATTTTTATAATGCATCTTATGCAAATACGATGTACTAAAAAAAAAAAGCTAAAACCTTCCTTGTACTCAAAAAGGACAAAGCAAATAGAAATTTTAAAAAAAAAATTCAAAGTTGTATTTTACAAAGAATGTCCAAAGGAAGATTTTGACAAATGCATAATGGAGTTTGACAACTTACCTGTATTTGCACTACAAGAAAAACCACTTTTCTTGACATTTGCAATTTTAAATACTTGACATTTTCATGAAAAACATGTCAAGAAATAGGTGATTTTAAAGGAAAAATGTCAAGAATAGATTTTAAAAAGCGGGGTTGTGCATTTTTTTTGGAAAATACAGTACTTGATGTTTTAAAAATATAAAGTTCAATTAATGGATTCTTGACGTTTTAAAAACATCAAGAATGGTAGAATATATAGGGCAGGCATTGCAACACTAAAAAATAGCGTTGCAACGCCACGTATTTTGACGGAAAAATGAAAAACGCATGCGACTCACGCACGCAGCGTTGAAACGCCTCTATGGGTTTTGACGGAAAAATTGCGTGCCTCTTGAACAGCATTGCAATGCTCTTTTAGTAGCATCGCGACGCTATCAGACAGATTTAAAAGAAATTCCAACAGTCGATTTTCAATCTATCCTTTGCAACGGTTTTAGTCGATTTTTTGTGCAATACACTCGAAATCTTCTTGGTTTTTCACTTCCCTTTGATGCTTCTTTGTTTTCCATCAATCTTGAAAAGATTTTTCATTGAGGTAAGTAGATTTGAGATATGCACTTTCAAATTTAGGGTTTAATCTTGATTTTCTTGTTTAGATTGGGTTTAAATCTTTATTTTCTTGGTTTGATTAGGCTTAATCTTGTTCTTGTTTAGATTAGGCTTAGTTCTTGATTTTTCTGGTTTGAAGCCTGAAGTTTCAAAGTTAGGGCTTGATTTTCTTGGTTTGAGGCATGAACTTTCAAAGTTAAGGCTTGATTTTTTTGTTTGAGACTTAACTTTCAAAGTCAGGATTTAATCTCTCATGTATATTCTTGAATCTTATAATAAACTCTTGTTTCATATTGTTCTTGAATGAGATTGAATTTTAGAGAACTTGCCAAAGTTGGGATTGTCACTTTGCCAAAGTTAGGGTTTTAATTTTAGAGAATTTGCAAGAACTTACCATTTTTCTTTAATTAAATGCTTGCCAAAGTTAGATATGTCAATGTGTCTAATTTGTTACAGTGAACTAAGTAATGTTTTGCCAAACTTGGGTTCAATTTTTAGTTATTGGAATTAATATATGTTTAGCACATTAGAGCATGTGCACACCTTGGGTTCAGTTTTTTGAGGTTCAATTACACTTTGGGTTCAATTTTTTAGACATGTTTGTCTTTGTTCTCTGATTTGCCTTGAGGTTCTCTGATTTGTCTTACTTTCTTGAGGTTGGAATGTTGTAGAGCTAGAAATGACAAGTTGTATGTATTGGGAACTTTTATTTTCCACAACTTGTTTTTTGAAGTTGATCATTGTTTATCATCTTTTCTTAGATTTACAATCATGGATAAACCATTGATGCACAAGAGTAGGTTGTCCAACTATTATAAATTGGGTGTGGAAAACTTCATAAAAGGATTTTCTAATACAAATAGCTCCTATATTTGTTGTCCTTGTTTGAAAGGTGGGAATTGTGAAAAGCATAGTAGCAAGGATATTAGAGATTATTTTATTGTCAATGGGATTGATGAAGGTTATAAATTTTGGTTTTCGCATGGGGAAAAACTTCCTAACTCATCATTTTGTGGATAATCTTCTAGTTTGACACTCATATGTATAAAGGGACTGATGTTGGAAGTTTAAAAGAAATGGTTGAAGTTGCTCACGAGGAATATTCAAGAGATTCGAATGGATTTGAGAAGTTGCTTAATGATGCTGAAAAACCAATATTAAGGGTGCAAAAAATACACTAAGTTGTCTACATGAGTCAAATTGTATAATTTAAAAGTTAGATATGGATGGAGTGATACTAGTTTTTTAGAACTACTCAAAACCTTAAAGGAAATTTTGCAATGTATGAAACAAAGAAAACATTAGGTACACTAGGAATGAAATATGAGAAGATTTATGCGCACCCCAATGATTGTTGTTTGTATTGAAAAGATTATGCAGATGCAATTGATGTCCTAAATGTAGTGAATCAAGATGGAAAAATGGAAATGATACAAAATATGAGAAAAAACAAATATTGGAGTGATATGGTACTTTCCACCAATTCCACGATTCAAAAGACATTTTAGGAGTATTGATTGTGCTCAAAACATGACTTGGCATGTTGATGAAAGAATTATAGATGATAAGTTATGACATCCAGCATACTCTTCAGCTTGGAAGTTAGTAGACTCTAAATTGTTCGGTTCTGAACCTGGGAATCTTCGTTTAGCATTGTCACCAGATGGAGTAAATTTCCATGATAAAATGAGTTCTAAATATAGTTGTTGGCCTGTAGTGATGGTTATTTATAATCTTCCATCATGGTTGTGTATGAAAAGAAAGTATGTTATCAATGTTGATTTCGGATCCAAAACAACCCGGAGACGATATGGGCACATACTTAGCACCACTAATTGAAGATTTAAAATTTTTATGGAAAAATGGTGTTGGATTCTGATTTTCTTGTCTTCCCTTCATCCGTCCATCACGACTTCTCCCATTCCTCAACTCTTCTTAGATGATGTGGAGTACGATCTTCTAGATAATGAATATCCTTCACCTTCAAGTGAAGGATAATCCCTATAAGTTTTAACTATTGGCAAAAATGATTAAAAATCTCTTTATATTTTTATGAAGAATTCGGAGTATTTAACTGTGATTGACTTCTAAACTTGAAGTGGTCTTAAATGGAAGATCAGAGGGAGGTGATTCGACCATGGAGGAGAGATGACAAGGGATTTTTTCGTTTGTTGAAGATTGAGGAAGATGAGTATTGATCGCCAATTAAATAAATATTAATGGTAAAAATAATGAGATATTGATCGCCACTTAAATAAATATTATTGGTGAAATTTTTGAAATTGAATTTCAAGAAAAACAAATTAGATGAGATTTGAAAAGATGGCATGAAATAAATATATAGACAAAAAATCTAGTAATGAGGAAATACAAGATATCCAATATGTTTAATTATCTCTAATGATTAAAAACTAAATCTCAACAAAATCTTCCCTAAAAAAGTCTAGATTTGGGAGGACAAAATTGGAAAAGTAAATAAGGAGATGAGCTCACATCATGTTTTTTTTTTTTTTTTTTTCATAAATCATACAATTAAAAAATGGCTATTTTTCTAATTGAGTGTCCTGTTTTAGCCATCCTACACAATTTCTAAAAAAAGAACATCATCTTAATGGGGTAGATTGAAAATTCCACATCGGAAAAACTATGGAGACTCACACTCTTTGTAAGATAGATGAGTTATTCCTCTTATCGCCAATTGGTTTATAATTGACACCATCTTCAGAGGGATGCTGAGAATAAGTTATTTTTTTTTATTATAAATGAAAATATTTTAGACATTTTACTCTAAGAGTGGTTTGAAAATGTCTATTTTACCACTTGAATTTTTTTAAAAAAAACTTACAATCGATCATTTCAGTCCTTACTATTGTTTTGTTGTATGGTGAAAGAGGTCGATGATGCGACTTTTGAATTAATGTGTAGTTATTGCTGCATGATAGGTTTTGAAAATTTGTGAATTAAAATAGATTTTTAGAAAGCATGGAGATCCAAATAAAATAAATATAAAAGTTTAGGTCTCAAAATGTACTTTCTATATACTTTAAATAATGTCATAACAATAATTGAAACTTGATGGTTAAAATATTTATTAAAATTAATGTATATGAATGGGCAGATAATTACGGAACTTTTTTTTATATTAAACAAATGGTTTTGATTGAAGTTAAATATATTACTAAATCAATTGAGCTTTGGTCAAGTTCACAAGACTGATTCTCTATCTATATAGTTTGTTGTTAATAATACTTTTTTTTTTTTTTTTTAAATGATAAACTACCTTTTTGGTCTCTAGATTTTTGGTATAATTTCCATTTGATCCCTAGATTTTAAAATATTATACTTTTAAGTCCTCACATTTTGAATTCAATTTCAATTTGGTCTTTAAGTTTTAAAATGCTACAATTTTACTCTTAAGATTTTGAGTTTTGTTTTGATTTGGTTTCTAGGTTTTCCAAAATTTACACTTTTTACCTCCGATTTTTCATTAATATCCACTTTATGTCAGATGTATTTAAATAATAATATGTTTAATTAAAGTATAGGCTATGTATGTGGATAAATAACTTACGGGTTATTTTATTAGATTAGGACATATTATGTGATCTAATTAATTAAAACCTTAGATTGCTAATTGAGTATGAACTTAACGGGTAGAAACTCATTCTTAGTTAATTAGGGTTTAATGGGAGCCCTAATTGAACTAGTATATAAAGAGACCTTAGGCTATGGTCTCCAATATATCAAAACAATAAGATCAATCTTTCTTGAATCCTATCTAGAGAAATATCCCACTTAGGGCATTCAGAGTTTTGGTTGAGGAAAATAATAACCATTTAGAGTCATTATCAATTCCAAGTGAATTTGGAGTCACTATGAATTCGTCAATGTAATCTGGTACGTATATATTCTTGACAATTTGGAATGAATTATCCTAGGGTTTATCTGTTCAATATAGATATAAAGTAATTATGCTAACAAGTGGTATCAGAGCATGAGTTTCATGTTGGATTGTTAGTTTTATTCATTTTCCATTGGTATTGTTAATTAAATTTTAGTTTCGGTGGAGAGTTTAAAGAATTTAAAAAAAGAAAATGGTCGGCTTACTATAACAACGTTGTAAATCTCACCCACTGTAGGTTGGAAATCTCTGCAATCATTTTTTTCTTCGGCAATATGTATTCTTACAACCCGTGTTCTTGTTAGTGGTATTTGACATACCATCACCGATTATGAATGATGTGTTAGTGGTAGAGTAAAGTGATTTTTTTTTTTGTTGATTATTTTGATTGAATGTGGTTTTCTAAACTTTTTTTTTTAAAAAAAAAAACCTTGGTTCTATTATCCTCAAAATTGAGGATGTTCAGTTCAACATTCTTGACAAAAGTCCACCAATGTGATGAAATCCACTAGAAAATGTTAAAGACCGATTGAAGGAGTTGAGTCTCTTACCGCTGCATATTTTGCCTATCAAGACTTCAGTCAATGACCGACTGGAGTTTCCATCGGACGAAGGTATAGGTCAATTATCGATTAAAGTCTTGCCGGCGGTTCTTGGTTTTAGTTATCAGTTTTTTTCTTTAATTCTTAACAGATGACTTTAAAAATTCGGTTTCAAATTTGATTAATAATGGAAAAGCTAATGTTGTCACTATTTTTTTTTAATTGATAAATTATGTTAATACTTAATTGACTAATATGAGTTTCTAAAACTCAATTGTGATTGATAATTTTGGACACCGATGGTTTTTTTTTAAAAAAAAAAACTGATTGAATTTAGTGAATTTATTTTGTTAATAGTCTGATAATATTGAATTTGTCAACTATTTCGATTAATTGCTGATTGAATTGCTTGCTCGTGTTTCTATGTTTTCTTGATTAATAATTTGGTGAGATTCTTGAAAAAGGTTCTTAGTTCTTGATTGATAAGTTTGTGAATTAAAATCTACAATTTGATTGTTTTGGTGATATTCACATGTTTTTGTTACTTTAGTTGTATTATGTGTATACAATTATTAAATAAATTTTGGTAAAGACTATTCGGTGTTCTTTCTCCTTTATTTTTGTACAATAATATTATTATATTATAGTGTCTTATATTTTAGATTGAATTGGTAAAAAATAATATGTTACCAAAGTACCCTCTATTATCTAAATCAGTTTAAATATAACATATAAGATGTACATATTCATGAATTTATCCGGATAATTATCGGCCAAAAGAAAGATAAGTATTTGGCCAAATTGGTTTAAGTATGACATATAAGATGTGCAAATTCATGAATTTATGTAAATTATTATGGGCCAAAAGAAAGATAATTATTTGGCCAAATTGTGGGAATACATGTGACAATGAGTATGTGGCAATTATAAGGATTGCTCATGTGAAAAATAGTCAGTCCAAAGAAATGCTATTTTTTACAGCATTTATTGTCAGTACTTTGGTTACTAAATTTAGAATACCATTTTTAGTTGGTATTTTTGCTCAAAGATTAGACATCAATGTTTTGCTAGGTATCTTGTTAAAGGGGCCCACCACATATGTGATTTTTTTTTATATATTTTAATTGTAAGCACATGTTTTGTTGTTTATTGTTTCAGTTGGTCTTACTCAAATATCTTCAATCCCTAAGTTGAATGGATCGAACTTCAAGATTTGGAAAGAAAGCCTAGAAATACTTCTCGAGTGTATGGATTTGGACCTTGTCTTAAGGACCAATAAACTTACTTTTACTGAGGAACAACTGAATACGACTTATAGAGAGAAGTGGGAATAGTCAAATCACATGTGTCTAATGATTATTAGACACTCCATTCCAGAGCCTTTTTCGAGCCTCTATCACATAAAGTGAAAATGCCAATAAGTTCCTAGCTCAAATTGAGAAATATTTTGCTAAAAATGAACAAGGGGAAGCAAGTAGTGTTTTTACTTCTTTATCTTCTATGAGGTATAAGGGCAATGGGAACATAAGGGAGTATATTATAGAAATGTCCAATCTTGTAGGTAAATTAAAGACATTTGATATCGAAATAAATTTAGGTGCCAATAGATGTTCATACGTCTTAGAACTAATACATACAGACTTTTATGGTCCATTCTCTATAGTTTCTTAGAATGGACAACAATATTTTATTACGTTCATAAACGACTATCCAAAATATGGGTAACAATTGTTGGGCGTTTTCAAATCTTTCAAAGTTGACATTGAACTTCAATTTGGAAAGAAAATTAAGGCTGTCAAATCTGTTTGTGGTGGTAAATACTACAATAAATATGATGGATCAGGTGAACAACGTCCAAGGCCCTTTGCCAAATACTTAGAGAAATGTGGAATCGTCCCACAATACACTATGCGGGTCAAACCCAGCATGAATGGTGTGGTAGAAAGACAAAATAGAACACTTAAGAATATGGTAAGAAGTATGATTGGCCATTCTTCGTTATTAGAATCTCTCTAGGATGAGGAACTAAAGACTGCAGCAGATATCCTCAATAAAGTACCTAATAAAGCAATAGTTAAAACCCCTTACGGATGGTGGACATGAAAGAAGCTTAGTATTAAGCATCTTGACATATGAGGTTTTCCAACTGCGGTTCGGCCTTACGGCAGAAAATTGGACTCAAGAATTATTAGATGCTATTTTGTTGGGTATTCTGAGCACTCTCGGGGGTTTAAGTTTTATGATCCCACTTTTAGACCTTTGTTTGAGACAGAAAATGCTAGATTCCTTAAGGATGTTGAGTTTGGGGGGAAGGTAACATAAGGAAAGTTGTCTTTGGAGAGGAATTAGTTTCTTTTCCTAACGTTGTTATAGATGATATTCTGGCTCCAATTCCTGACATCACTATTGAACCAATTATAGATCAAGACAACATTGAAGTCCCCATTGTTGAACCTGAGATTCAAACTCAACAACCTCAAGAAGTGCCACTAAGGAAATATACTAGAGAGAGAAGTGGAATTCCAAATGATTATATTGTGTTTCTTCAAGAAAATCAAGATGATATGGCATAATAGAAGATGATCCAATCAACTTCCAACAAGCTCTACAAAGTTCTAACTCTCAAAAGTGGATAAATGCTATGGAAGAGGAAATAAAATCCATGCGGACAATGACGTTTGGAAACTTGTCGAATTGCCATCAGGAGTGAAACTCATAGGTTGTAAATGGATATTTAAAATAAAAAAGGATTCACATGGCAATATCGAAAGATATAAGATTCGTTTTGTTGCAAAGGATTTTACTCAAAAGGAAGGCATTGATTACAAAAAGACCTTCTCTTCGGTTTCATCGAAAGACTCCTTCAGGGTAATCATGGAACTGATAGCTCATTTTGATTTAGAACTACACCAGATGGATGTAAAAAAACTACATTTCTCAACGGAACATTGATAGACAATTTATATGGTGCAACCAGAAAACTTTGTGTCTCGTAACTCAAAGCCTATGGTGTGAAAATTGAAGAAATTTATCTACGGTCTCAAGTAAGCCTCTTGTCAATGGTATCAAAAATTTCATAAAGTCATGACCTCATTTGGTTTTAAGGTGAATATAGTGAAAGATTATGTATATCATAAGTTTAGTGGGAATAAATCAATCTTTCTGGTATTATATGTTTATGACATACTCATACCAAGTAATGGTGTAGGTTTATTACATGACACTAAGAGATTTCTCAAAAGTTTTGAGATGAATGATCTTGGTGATGCTTCTTTTGTATTAGGAATTGAAATACTGCGAGATCGTTCTCAAGCTATTTTGAGATTGTCACAAAAGAAAAAGATTTTAAGTGAAAGATTGTGCACCAGGAGATACCCTGGTCGCTAAAGGTGATAAATTTTATTTAGGTCAATGCCTCGAGACCACACTCGAGACTAAGGAGATGCAGAAGGTTCCCTATGCATCCGTTGTTGGAAGTCTAATGTACGCTCAAGTGTGTACGTGTCCAGATATTCCATTCATAGTTGGATTGTTAGGCAGATACTTGAGCAACCTAGGGATGGATCATTGGAACGCAACCAAATCGATTTTAAGGTATTTACAGAGAACAAAAGATTATATTGCTCACTTATTAGAGATTAGAAGTTTTTGAGATCATTGGGTATTCTGATTTCAATTATGCAGGATTCTAAGACACTTTGCGATCCACTTCAGACTATATCTTCATAATGGTTGAAGGAGCTTTATCCTGGAAAAGTGTTAAACAAACATTTATGGCTTCTTATACCATGGTTGGAGAGTTTATAATATGTTATAAGGCATCCAATCATGGAATATGGTTGCAAAATTTTGTCACTAGGCTGCGGATAGTGGTTGGCATAGAAAGATCACTAAAATTATTTTGTAACAATAAGTCGATAGTAATGTATTCCAATAACAACAGAAGCAATACAAAATCAAAGCATATCGATGTAAAGTTTCTAGTTGTTAAAGAAAGAGTTCGGAATGGTCAATTTTCGATAGAACATATAGGAACAAACTCTATGATGGTAGATCCATTGACAAAAAGGTTTACCACCTACAGTTTTTCATGAGCATTTTGCTCGCATGGATGTTAGTCACTATTCTGATTCCATGATTTAGTGGGAGTTTGTTATTAAGTATGTTCTTTGACCTTAATTTGTATATTTTCTATATAGAATAAAGTTGATGGTTTAAGTTTTATTATCTGAACTTGTTTATCATGTATGCGATTTTGCAAATGCGGTTTAACATAAAGTTTTAATAATGATCTCACTAATGAATTTGGACCAGTTGGAATCAGGCAAGATCTAGATAATTTGCATGTAGTTTTCATGCTAATACAGGAGATGGACCAGTTGAACTAAAGGTGAATTCTATTATTGAAATAACATTTTTATGCGTGCTTAAGGTTTATGCGATTTAATTATATCAGGCACACAGACATAGCCTAAGTGGGAGATTGTTATATATATTTAAATTATATATGTTTAATTAAAGTATGGGCTATGTATATGGATTAATAATTTATCACATTGGGTTATTTTATTAGATTAGGTCATATTATGTGATCTAATTAATTAAGGCCCTAGATTCCTAATTGAGTATAGACTCAATGGGCTGAAGTTGATTCATAATTAATTAGGGTTTAATAGAAATCCTAATTGAACTAGTATATAAAGAGACCTTAGGCTATGGTCCCCAATATATCAAAACAATAAGTAATCAATCTTTCTCGAATCTCATCTAGAGAAAGATCCCACTTAGGGCATTTGGGGTTTTGGTTGAGGAAGACACCATTTAGAGCCATTATCAATTCGGAGTCAATTTTGGAGTCATTATCAATTTGTCAATGGAATCTAGTATGTATATATTCTTGACAATTTGGCATGAATGATTCTAGGGTTTATCTGGTATGTATATTAATTCTTTAGCACTAATGTCTATTAATTAATTTAAAATACTTATGGAGTCAAATTTTAACACTAATTTTAATTCTAATGAAAAAAATGATAATTTAATTAATTATAATTCTTTTAAATTAATTGATAAACATTAAAAACACTTAAAGTGAGTATTTAGTGAAAAATCAGCGTTAAAAGTGTAAATCATGAATTCCAGGATCAAATTGAAAAAGAAACTCAAATCTGAAGGGTAAAATTGTAACGTAATTATGGAACCCGGGGATTGAATTGAAATCAAACTCAAAACTTAAGAACTAAGACTACGTTTACCCCGTTGGAATAAGAAATAGTGTAATCGTAATGAAATTTCATTGATAGATCAATCGTAATAGATTCGAATTGTAAATGTAATCGAATTTCTTTTGATCATGTTTACTTAGAATAATGAATTTGCCGCATTTACTATTACTGTTATCGTTTAACCCTAAGTGGTAACGATAATAGTAACAGTAAATATGACAGATTCATGCATCTTATATTGTAACAGTACACAAACGGTAGTAGTAACGTAATTTCAAAATGCAAACCGATTGATTGCCTTCTGCTCGTTAATCAGTTTGCAGTCTTTTTTATTACAGATTGGGTAATGGACCCCACATATTAGTACAAGTATGAAACATAAGATAAAGTTGTGAACAAGAACGAGGGTCGAGTCCACTTTACAATTACCATTCATTTATTACTTTCTCCTTTATGTAAACATGGCATAAAACTATAACATTTTGAATCTTAGGGACTAAATAAAAACTAGACAAAGAATTTAGGGACAAAAAATTATTTTTTCAAAAACATTAATAATAATAATATAACTTCAAAGGCTCGGTAAACACATTAAAGTACATGGACTAGATCATCATTAGTAAAACAGAACATGATAGATTAAATTTACACGAACTTGTATGTTATTCAGTCAAGAAAAATTCATGCAAGTCGAGCTAGTTCTAGGGAAGTATTCAATTTTGTTTGTCCATATTTGTTGAAGTGTGTTTTTTTGTTTTTATAATAATCACTCTTTTTTAATACGCACGCTACAAATTCTTACTACTTGTTCCTTGTTTTCTTTGTGCATCTTCGAAACGTTTTTCTTTTTCTTTTGATTTATTGATTATGATAAGAATAATATCTTTATATTTTTCCTTTCTATTCATTGATTCATTATGTACTTTTTTCCATGATATATGTGTGGATACATTTTTAGTTTGATACTTTCCTTTGATTGGTTGAAGGAAAGAAAACACACAAAAATAAAATAAAAGCCCCAAAATCTATGCACAAATAATGGCCCCATAGGACAATGAGGCAATAATTAAAAAAAAAAATTGCAATGAATGGAAAAAAAAATTAAGAGTATTTGCAAATCTAACCATTGTTATCTGAATTGGAAAATATAGAGAAAATTTTAAAACTAATTTCCATTCTTTCATTATTTCAATTTTACTCTCATTTGTGTTCTAACAGATATATTTGATATACTTTATTTTTGGATATCAATCATATGAGTATAATGAAATATTAAAGAATTCTGAATCAATAAACTTGAAGCACCTGATTTATTTCTCATGTCGAACTCAAGAGAATTAAATTTTAAAATTGAAATTGTACATGTATTTGTTACATCTGTCGAAATAATGAATAAATTGATTTTTTTTCAAAGTGTGAGATAGATCATGTTTTTCTTCTTATACAATATCTCTTTAGTTTTTCCACCTTTGAAAAAGAAGCAATTATTTCTAATGGGGATGAGAGAAACTTATTTGACACCGGGAACCATAATTTTTTTTCTAACTGATAAAAATTGAAATAAAAACTCTTTGTCGATTTGCTATAATTTATTTCGAATTTGGCCCCTCATCAAATTAGTAATAGCTAGAGTAATAGTATATGAATGATAGGAAGTACTTTGTCCAATCCAAGAAGTCGTGGGGAATGTCCCATAGATATCTTTATGAATCAATTCTAAAACATGTGTGGCTCTATTAGCACCAATATTCTTTGTTTTGGTGTATTTATATTTGACGCAATCGATAAAAAATTTAAAGTTCGCAAAGTCAAGAGAACACAATATTCCATTAAACACAAGAGGTTGAACTCTACATATAGAGTTTTGACCCAAGCATTTGTGACATAAAAAAGCTGAATTTTCCTAACTCTTTTTGCATTTTGAGCCACAAGATTCCAAATATAGTTTATTCATTGTAGGACACAATTGTACCAAACATATATAAATTATCAAGAGCATTAAGATAATGAGTTGCAACATTACTCAAATTTAAAGATGAAGAAAATATATTGTTTCCAAAAGATGAACTAGAACTAAATTTGTCAGAAAGGAAATCGAAATCAAATTCTATCTAAATGACGATACAACAAAGGTGTCTTTTAAATAAACTATAAATATAATCAAATGATGGTCAAACATTCAACAGCAGTAAGAATGAACATGTCAAAAAAGTAGTTGTAATTTAAATTCAAGTTCCTAGAACTATAAATAATGCACAACTGCATTGGAAACCCTAGAACTACAAGAAATTATCCAACAGTGACTTCAATAGACAAAACCATAATCAGAATGTAAATTGTATAGAAAAATTAAATACAAAAGGAGGAAAGGAGGAGTTATCTGTCGATCTAACTCCATCAATGAAGTAGAATCGACCTTTGATCGCTCTCCAATCGTCTCCCATTCCAAAGCCCTCTAGGATTTGCTCACTCTCCCTCTTTCAACCTAAAAAGACCCCAAACCCGATACACAAATTACCTAATAAAAGCATACTTAAATGGTTGGAATTGTCGATAGATTTGCAGTGTTGGTTAGTTGTGTCGCAAGGCTATCGACTATGGGCCTCAGTTTTCCACAACGTCGATGCACGTTGCGACTACTCACTTTCAAAGCATCTTCAATGTTCTGTGCTAGCGTTGTGACGCTATCCCCTTCGTTCCTCTCGGTGCACGACTTCGTGGGCTCCTTTTTCTCTTTCTTCATGCCTAGGACCCAAAATTGAGTTTTTAAACTCTCTTTTCTTTATTATTCATAAAAGAAACACTGTTGTTCCTCTCGATTTTTTAGCATTGACTAATGCCACTTTGAGCATTGAAACGCCTCTTACATGATTTATTGGGCTCCTTTTTCTCTCTCTTCATGCCTCAGACCCAAAATTGAGTTCATTATTCATAAAAAAAAAAGCATTTAATTTTTGTCCAATTGCTCAGTTCCTTCAAAATCAACATAGAAACACATAAAAGGACACAATTATTGAACAAAAACTAACCAAATCTTAAGCTCTAGAAGTACTTTTGTACCACACCCTTAAATGCTTATGGAATGTCACACTTAGATCATTAAACACATGTAGTTTGAGCAATCCCACTTCTCAAACGCATTCCTTTCATTAGGAGAATTTGCAACTGAAAAATAAGGAGGTTAACTCTATCCTTAGTGCAAGATCGAGATCTATGCATCCCAAAATTATAAAGGAAAAATATTTTCCTTCAAATATTTGAAGTTTGAACCATTATAAATTGAAACATATATTGTTTTAAAGTTAGGTGTTAAGCAAATAAATTTAAACGTACAATCATGCTCACGGCACTAGAGGCTAATATTAAACAAATAACTATAATTAATCATCAAATTAAAATAATGGTTAGTCTCATCCCAAGATATTTAACACACAACATCAACATTAATTCTTTCGATAGTAATATAAATTATAAACAGAAATTTTGGTGTAGTGATCAAATATTGACGACAATAAGTGCATGATAAATAATAAAATTATTGTGAGAGTTTTTTTTAACATAACTTAGATGGGCAAATAGAACGCAAACAATCAACAGAAATAAATATTCACTTTGAAAACCAGTTTGAATTAATTTTATTAATGAGCAATAAGGAATTTACAAATTATAGATAATCAACAATTCACCAATTTGTAATTTCAATATCCACTGATACCGAGAGATCTGCACTAGACGTCGTCTCTGTCACTGAGAACAACCCGCTGCAAAAATAGCCCAAAACAGTGCACTACCGCCTCTGACTGGCGAACCACCAAACCCAGATCTGCAGTAAACCTACACGTTGAACCGAAACTGATAGGCGTACCATGCTGAACTGGAACCACCGAACACTAGTGCGAAACCGGACCGCCCAGATCGATCCGATCTCCTGCCTGTCACCCACGCACATGCCTACAGACCCACGGCCGGACGATACCCGCTCCGGACGTTTGCTGCTTCTCTTCTTCACGGTTTACGACAGGTTTTCTTCTCTCTGATTTTTTAGTTCGGCTGCTTCTCTCGTTTTTGTTTAGTTTGGCTGCACTCTTCTCCTCAGCCAAGAGATACACGATTTTTCCAGCCCTAATCAATAAGATGGATATAATTACAAAACTGCCACTGGCCATAATTACCAGAATGCCATTGGGCCTTTAATTTTTCCAAAAACCCAATAAAACTCACTTAAATATCTTGTTATTTTCTACAAATCTCCCACATAACAAGAGTATTTAAGTGCCAAGCTGATTCTCCAATCTTCCTATCATCCAGGTTTAATATTTAGCCCATCTAATAGGTATTTAAATCTATGGGCTGGAAGAACCTTGGTTAACATATCCGACAAATTTTCAACTATGTGAGTCTTGACCAGTTCAACATCTTTTTGGTCCATAACCTCTCTGATAAAATGAAATTTGACATCGATATGCTTAGATCGTTCGTGATGAGATGGATTCTTCGCAAGGTGAATAGTACTCTGGCTATTACAACGGATGATAGGAATGAACTCCTGCGACAACAACTTACCAACTATCCTTTTCAACCACACTGCCTCTTTCACAGCTTCACCCACTGAAATATACTCTGACTCAATAGTAGACAAGGCAAGAACTGACTGTAGAGAAACCTTCCAACTGACCACATTACCAAACAAACGAAAAATTTGACCTGATAGAGACCTTCTTTTGTCAAGGTCTGCAGCGTATCTGCATCTGTGAAGCCTTCCAACAGTGCTGATTTATCACAATCCCTGCTAAAACACAATGATACACTGGCACTACCTTTCAAATATTGAAGCATCCATTTAACTGCATTCCAATGCTCCTTCCCAGGATTTGACATAAACCTACTTATCATACTCATAGCATATCCTATGTCAGGCCTAGTACAAATCATCAAATACATAATACTTCCAACAGCATTACAATAGGGAATATTAGCCATCTCTAACATTTCTTGTTGAGTAACAAGACACTGAGACGAAGAAAGCCTAAAATGAGATGCTAAGGGTGTCGAAGCTGCCTTACAACAAGACATATTATACTTCTCAAGCAGTTCATGCACATAACTCTCTTGCGAAATGGTTAACAAACCTTTCTCCCTATCTCTTTTCACATCCATACTTAGGATCCTTTTTAGTTCACCTAAATCTTTCATCTCAAATTCACTACTCAACCGTTTCTTGAGAATACAAATTTCAGAATAATCCTTAGACACCAGGATCATATCATCTACATATAGAAGTAGATAAGTATATGTACCTTTCTGAGATAGTTTCCAGTAACGCAGGCATTATATGAGCTCCTGTGAAACCCCTACTTTAGATAAAGGTATCAAACCTGATATACCACTGTCTCGGCAATTGCTTCAGTCCATAGATAGACCTGTGAAGACGACAAACCATGTCTTCCTTTCCTTTCACCTCATAGCCTATACGTTATGCCATGTAGATCACTTCCTCTAATTCACCATGAAGGAAAGTTGTGGTGACGTCCATCTATTCAACAAATATATCAAAGTGAACAACAATAGATAAAATTAATCGAATGGACAAATGCCTCACCACCGGAGAGAAAATCTCATGAAAGTCAACTTCCTCCTTTTGAGTGTAGCCTTGGCAACCATTCTAGCCTTATACCTAGGCTTGTTGTAACCTCCTGTGCCTGATTGATTTTATAAATCCACTTTGGAACCAATGACCATGTCTGATTCTTCTGCAACGAGAACAACTCTGCTTCCATAGCATCCTTCCATTGTTCCTTCGAATAAGATACAATAGTCTCCTCAAAAGTAAGAGGCTCTACTTCAATACTGTCAGCTACACAAGTAAGAGCATAAGCAACTAAATCAGCATAACCATACTTTGTAGGAGCCTGCCTCACCCGCTGAGGCTTGTCATGTGTAAGCTGATAGTTCTGTAGGTCACTGCTACTTGAGCTTTCTTCACCAAAAGCTCCCTCATCAATCAAAGTCCTCTGCAATTGAGGCTGTCTACCATCAGAACTGGATGATTGATCACTGGAATCACCTGAAATAACTGATGGTTGTGCTTTAGAATCAATTCTAACCTCTGCTTCAACCTGATTGCTGTTTCTGCTGCTTTTTGACACGAAATGGCATCTCTATTTCATTAAAGGTCACATCTCTACAATAATGCATTTATTTCTGCCCTCTTTCAAGCACTAAAGTTTATATTCTTTAACACCCTGAGGATAGCCAATAAATATACATTTCAGTGTCCTGTTATTCAGCTTCCCTTCCTTAATATGAGCATAAACTGAACATCCAAACACTCTGAGATGATCCATGCTTGGAGCTTTTCCTGTCTATATCTCGTGAGAAGTCTTTAGGCCTAAAGCGAAAGACGAACTCCTATTAATAAGAAAACAGGCTGTTTGGGCAGCTTCCCCCCAAAATTTCAATGGTAATGAAGCATTTTTCAAGAGACATCTTGTATGCTCCATAATTTTTCTGTTGAACCTCTCAGCTAAACCATTCTGCTGTGGAGTGTACGTAACAGTGAAATGCCTTGTAATTTCCTCAGATTTGCAAAATTTATCAAATTTTTTATTCACAAATTCTAAACCATTGTCTGTCCTCAGATACTTTACCTTTCTGCCTGTCTGGTTTTCAACCTGCTTTTTCCATTCAAAAAATTTCCCAAAAGCTTCATCCTTCTGTTTCAGTGGATACATCCACACCTTTCTTGAAAAGTCATTAATGATTGACATAAAGTATCTCGAACCTCTTATAGAAGGTACCTTTGTAGGAACCCAAAAATCTGAATGAACATAATCTAAAATTCCTTTGGTAGAATGCTTCCCTTTCCCAAACTTCACTCTGGTAGACTTTTCCATTATGCAATGTTCACAAAATGGGAGTTCAATGTCTTTAACTCCTCCAAGCAAACCTTGTTGTGAAAGAGCTTGAAGACCTCTTTCACTCACATGAGCTAGTTATGCCATAACATAGACTTATCTGTTTCTTTCCCAGATGCAATAGCAGCTCTACCTGAAACTGCAGTACCCTCTAACACATAAAGATCATTCCTCAAGGTCCCTTTCAGCTTAATCAAAGAACCTTTGATAACCTTCAGAACTCTATTCTTAGATTTATAGGAATAACCTGTTCTATCTAATATGTCTAGAGAAATTAGATTTTGTTTGAGTTCTGGAACATACCTTACATTTGTAAGAATTCTAATCATACCATCATGTGTTGCAATTCGAACTGACCTAATTCCTTTTACATCACAAGCACCATTATCACCAAGAAAAATTGATCCCCCATCATTTTTCTGAAAGTCAAACAAGAAATCTCAATTAGAAATCATGTGAAACGTGCACCCTCAATCCATGATCCAAGCATTCTGAATGTCCCTGCTGGACACCATCAAAACCTATGTGACATACGAAACACTTTGCTGCATTTGCTGCACTAGAATTCACTGCATGCTTGCTACTTGATGCTTCCTTGCTCTTATTCAAAGGGCAATTTTTTCTAAAGTTTCATTCTTTATGACATACGAAACACTTTTTGGTTTTCCCCTTTGATTTTGACTTGGATCTCGACTCTTTTCCTTTTTCGTTCTTTTTCTCACTTCTGCCTTTGACCATGAGTAACTCTCCATCCCTGCGTTCCTTTTTAATCTCGAGGTTTCTCATTCTCAAGGAATCCAACACTATATCCATGGACAATGAATCCCGCCCATATTTAGTAGCTGCCTTAACTTCTCGATACGATTCAGGTAAATAATTCAGAAGAATAACTGCTTGATTTTCATCCAACATCTTCTCACCGATGTTATTGAGATCAACTATAATCTTTTGAAATTCATCTAGGTTCTCTTCTAAGAATTTATTAGAGTCCATCTAATATCCAAAGAATTTCTCTTTTAGATATAATTTATTTGGCAAGGACTTACTCAAATAAAGACTTTCTAATTTCTTCCACAACTCGGCTGTAGTAGTGGCCTCATCTATTAGCCTAAGCACTCCATCTGAAAGATACAGAATTATCGTTGAATAGGCCATCTCATCCATATCCCTTTTTTCAGCTCCTGTAATTGTTGGTGGAAGGTCATTTTCGTCTAAGATTTTGACTACCTTTTGTTGTACTAGAATAGCCCTAATCTTTTTCCTCCATAACCCGAAGTCACCTTTCCCATAAAATTTAACAACTTCGAACCATGTAGACATCGAAGACATCTGTCAAATTAAACCCAATAAAAATATCCTGAACAAAGAATGAATAAGCCAGCACACTACCACACATCTTTCTTAGATCAACTGGAGATCTGATAGTGAGTTTTCTTTAACCTAACTTAGATGGCCAAACAGATCGCAAACAACCAGCTGAATAAATTGAAAGCAGTAAAGAATGAACACCCAGATATATAGTGGTTTGACCAATTTGGTCTACATCCACTTTGAGAACCAGCTTGAATTAATTTTATTATTGAGCAATAAGGAATTTATAAATTACAGATAATCAACAATTCACCAATCTGTAATTTCAATATCCACTGATACCGAGAGATCTGCACTAGACGTCGTCTCTGCTACTGAGAACAACCCGCTGCAAAAATGGTCCAAAATAGTGCATTATCGCCTCTGACTGGCGAACCATGAAACCCAGATCTGCAGCAAACCCACGCGCTGAACCGGAATTGACAGGCGTACCCACGCTGAATCGGAACCACCGAACATTAATGCAGAACCGGACTGCCTAGATCGATCCGATCTCCTGCCAGTCACCCAGGCACACGCCGACAGACCCACGGCCGGACGATACCCGCTCCAGATGTTTGCTACTTTTCTTCTTTACGGTTTACGACTGGTTTTCTTCTCTCCAATTTTTCAATTTGGCTGCTTCTCTTGTTTTTGTTCAGTTCGGCTGCTCTCTTCTCCTCAGCCAAGAGATACATGATTTTTCAAGCCCTAATCAACAAGATGGATATAATTACAAAATTGCCACTTCCCATAATTACTAGAATGCCATTGGGCCTTTAATTTTTCTAAAAACCCAATAAAACTCACTTAAATATCTTGTTATTTTCTACAATTATATTTGAAATCAGTTAATTATTTACACACAAAAGATCTTACAATTGTCACACATATATCACTAATTCACATAAAAATTGATCTACATTTAGGTCAATTATTATCTGCATAAACATACAAACATTCAACATTAAACATCTTCACAAATAATCTCTACAAGAGCAATTACTTTGGAAATCTTATGTTTAACACACCATTAACAATAAAGTACATGCGACATGGTAAGAATTTACGATTTTCCTTGATCTACCACAAAAATCAATACAAGAAACATTAACGGTTAGCATAATTATTTTAAATCTATATTGAATAGATTAATCCTACGATTATTCATGCCATATTTTCAAGAATAATTAACATACTGGATTCCATTAAGAGATTGAGGATAGCTTTAAGATGACCATTGTCTTTCTTAATTAAAACTCTAAAAACCCTTAGTGGGATCTCTCTCTAGATGAGATTCAAGAAAGATTGAGTGCATATTGTTTTGGTATGTTGGGGACCATAGTCCTAAGGTCTCTTTATATACTAGTTTAATTAGGGTTCTCATTAAATTCCAATTAATAAACTAGGAATGAGCTTCTACCCATTAGGTCCATAATAAATTAAGGACTAGCTCTAATTAACTAAGAATGGACTTCTACCATTAAGTCCATACTTAATTAGGAATCTAGGGCCTTAATTAATTAGATCATATAATAGGACCCAATCTAAGAAAATAACCCAATGTGATAAAATATTAATCCATATACATAACTCATATTTTAATTATATGTATTATTATTTAAATGTGTCTAATAATCTCCTACTTGAACTATGTTTGTGTACCTGATGTAATTAAATCACATAAATCTTAAGCACGCATAAACAGGATATTTCAATAATAGAATTCCCCTCTAGTTCAATATGCTCCATCTACTGTATTAGCATGAAATCAAGGCAACTTTTGTCACTGCCTTCGTAACTAAACCTTCCTTGATCACCAGTACCAGTACATTTAATGACATAGATCAAGTATGGATGAATAGCATGGAAACTACATGCAAAGTGATCTAGATCATTCAAGTTTCCAGCTGGTCCAAATTCCTTAGTGAGATCATTCTTAAAAACTTTATGTTAAACTATATTTTCAAAACCACATGCATGATAAACAAGTTCAGATAATAAAACATAAACTATCAACTTTATTCTATATGGAAAATAAACATATTAAGGTCAAAGAACATCCTCAACAACAAACTCATACTAAACCATGGAATCAGAAAAATGACTAATACCCATGTAAGCAATGTGCATATAAAAAACTTTAGGTGGTAAACCTTTAGTCGATGGATCAACCACCATAGAGTTTGTTCCTATGCGTTCTATCAAAATTTGACTATTCTAAACTCTTTCTTTCACAACTAGAGACTTCACGTTTACATGTTTTGACTTTGTATTGCTTTTTTTGTTGTTGGAATATATCACTTCCGACTTATTGCCACAAAATAATTTTAGTGGTCTTTCTATGGCAACTATTATCCACAGTTTAATGACATAATTTCACAATCATATTCCTTGATTGGATGCTTCATAACATGCTAAAAATTCCATAGACATGGTAGAAAAAGCCATAAATGTTTGTTTAACGCTTTTTCAAGATACAACTCCTTCAACCAACATGAAGATATAGCCTGAAGTGGATCACAAAATGTCTTGGCATCCAGTATGATCGAAATTAGAATACCCAATGATCTCCAAAACTTCTGATCTCTGATAAGTGAGCATACAATCTTTTGTTCTCTGTAAATACCTCATAACTCGTTTGACTATTTTCCAATGATCCATCCCCAAAATCTTCCTAACACTCCAACTATGAACTCAATATTTGGATACATACATTAGAATTCCAAGAGGCGATACATAGAGAACCTTCTGCATCTCTTGATCTTGAGTACAGTCTTGGAGCATTGACCTAAATGAAATTTATTACATTTAGTAACAGAGGTATCTCCTTGTGCACAATCTTTCATGTCAAATCTACTCAAACCTTTTCAATGTAGTTCTTTTATGACAATCTCAAAATACATTGAGAACGATCTCGCAGTATTTCAATTCCTAATACAAAAGATGCATCACCGAGATCTTTCATCTAAAAATTCCTTTTGAGAAACCTCTTACTGTCATGCAATAAACCTGCATCATTACTTCGTATGGGTATGTCATCAACATATAACATCAAAAAGATTGATTTACTTCCACTGAATTTGTGATATACACAATCTTCCACTATATTCACCTAAAAACCAAAGGAGGTAAATATTTCATTGAATTTTTTATACCATTGACGAGAAGCTTACTTGAGACCATAAATGAATTTCTTTAATTTGCACACAATAGACTTTGAATTACCAGATACAAAGTTTTCTGGTTGCATCATATACATCGTCTCATCGATGTTTCTATTGAGAGGCACAGTTTTTACATCCATCTGGTGTAGCTCAAAATCAAAACTACCAATGCCATGATTACCTTAAAAGATGATGGTGTTGACATTCAACAAACGAAAACAATTAGGATCTTAAGCACTCTAATTCCATTTATTTTAATAATTAAGCTTGCATGTTTAAGATACAAACACAGGGTTTCAAATTTTTACCTTTGATGAATCCCTCCAAATCAGAAACTCTTCAGCTCGATTTTCTTCTTCTCTAACTTGTAGACCACCACAAGATCTTCCCTAGTATCCTCTAGGCTCTTAGATTGGATGGTAGAATCCAAAATGAGAGTGAATTTAAAGGAAAAATTTCAGATTTGGAGTGCTTGATGTGTTGAAGAAAGAAAACCCTTTTTCCTCTTCAATTCTTCATTTTGCATGAAGTCCCAAACAAATTAAATGCTCAAATATATAGATAATATACATGCATCACTAATGCATATCAAAATGACACCAAATCACCTTTTATGAGTGGCGATTTGAGGTGTTTATTTAAAGTGGGAAATTAGGGAAATTTCCACTAAAATTTTTATCATTTTTTAAATTGAATTTTCATAAAATTCAATTTCAAAGTTTAATTTTCTAAAAAATTAAAATTATTAAATGATTCAAAATTTTTAAATAATATTCATTCTATAATTATTATTAAATAAAATTCATTAATTTTAAATAATTAATTAAACATTTTAATTAATTAAAATAATTTAATATCTAATATTAAATTATTAAAGACATCAATCCCAAACATGAATCTCTATTCACGTTTAATATTTAAATGATATTTAAATTTTTACAACTCTTCAATTTTGTTTAATACAATAATTAAACGTTCAATTATATCGCATATAATTAATAATTCCCTTAAATTGGATTAGAATATTTCAAATACTCTCATCAAATTATTCTAAGGTTTAGTCCATTTATGAGCTAGAAGGGAAACCTAATGGACCTACAGATCATGAGATCCAATGATCTGAGATTAATTGGTAAAACTATTTTAACCGAATTAATCAACATTTTTAACTACCGAGTTACTTCATTAAAGCCCAGTAGCTGCACCTTCCTCATTGTAGATATATTTCTGTCCCCTTGATTTAACAATGATCAGTAAGTTGATCATTCACAAGTTATTCATATTAACAAATAGGTCAAAATTACTGTTTTACTTCTGTAATACATCTTGCTTCTTAAGTCTCCACTGATCTAGTAATAAACAATTTGGTTAATGGTTCTATCAATAAACTGAGTCCCTCTTAGTCATAAGAAGGCGGGCCCCTTTGTTCATGACTAGGAGTCAGTACTTAAGAGAACAACCTATCTGCTAACCCTAAAATGGGTAGGGGTGAATTTCATCTTTCAGGAATATATCCTCAGCTATCTACTGGGTCTTACCCCTAAAATGGAAGCCTTATTGAGCGGCGACGTTGAGCCGCTCCCACCAATGCAAATTAAAGGATAATCCCAAATAAACAAGAGTTCATAGTTAGCTCAGGATTGAGATCGAGTTACCTTAGGTCATAGGATTGAAATAGTCAGTTTTAATAGTAAACAGTCGTTATAAAGAAAAGTGACTATTTCGTGGTCCGGTCTTATGTAAAACATCCTTTACTTAGGATACCCCCCACTCGCATATCTCTAGATGAGCGATTTTGGGATACATCATTTGTATCTAATACAAAGTCGATCATATCCATAGTATCCCCAGGCCATATCCATATACTCAAACATGATCCTCTTTTATGTCTCCACATATGGTTCAAGTATTCATGCTATAGCCAGGGGTTCGTTAGATGGATTTAAACTATTAGCTATGCAATTTACAAATTCAATAATAATTTTATTAAATAAAACTCAATATTAACTTTATTGTAAAGAGAATATGTTTAATGTCTACAAACTATGAGTTTTAAGACATACAACCAAATAATTCCCACTTGGACTAAAACTTCAGTGGGCTTACATATATACAAATATATACAATGTTGAGTATAGAGTTTAAATAAAAAAACTAAGGCATCAGATACCCATTAATTCTCCCATTTGCCCTAAATTTATCTACCTCATTATTCTAGTCCGACTAGGTGACCTTCGAACACTTTAAACGTGAGGGCCTTTGTAAATGGATCGGCTAAATTGTCTCCTGAGGCTATCTGCGTGGCGATCACATCTCCTCGGTGAACTATCTCTCTGATGAGATGGTACTTGCGCCCGATGTACTTTCCGCACTTATGACTTCTTGGTTCTTTTGTTTATTTGGGGTATCCTATAAATAGGCATACTTTTGAACAGTATCCCAGTTTCTTCGGGTTCTGAACCAACACATGTGTCAAGCATCCCCAAATCATGAAGTAACGTAAACTATCTTTACGTCCTTTTCATAACTCATAAAGTGTTTCAAAAATACATTTTGAGGGAACCATGTTCAAAATAAAAACAACAGTCTATATTACATTTCTCCAAAATGAATTAGGCAACTGAGCATAACTCATTATCGAATGAACCATGTTCAACAGGTTCTATTTCTTCTTTCCGTTACACCATTCTATTGAGGTGTACTGGGTGCCATAAGTTGAGACTTAATTCCATGATCTATCAAATAATCCTGAAATTTTATGTCCATATATTCACCACCTCGATTTGATCAAAGTATTTTAATATTTGTACCTAATTGTTTCTCAACTTCCACCTTATATTCCTTGAATTTTTTAAGGGTTTTAGACTTATGATGCATTAGGTAAATATAGTTATATCTAGAATAATCATCAATAAAACTGATGAAATATTCATACTCTCCTCATGCTTTAACGTTCATCAAACCACAGAGGTCTGAACGTACGAGCTCTAAGGGTTATTTGGCTTTATGAACTTTTCCCGTAAAATATCTTTTAGTCATTTTACCCTCAAGACAAGATTTACAAGGTGGTAGAGAGTTGCCTTCTAACTGGTTTAGGGATCCACTTTTAACAATCTCTCAATCCTATTGAGATTAATGTGACCAAGCCTTAAGTGCCAAAGATAGGCATTAGACGAAAGTTTTTCTTTCTTATTTTGAGTTTCAGCCGTTTTAAACATCTCTATATTCAAAATAATTTTTGCCACAGTTAGTTTTAATACATATAAGTTGTTTTCTAGTTTTGCAAATTATACTTTAATACCTTTTGAAATAATGAACACTACATTAACTTGAAAACAGGCTTTATATTTTTTGTTCTAGCAAACACGAGATAGATATTAAATTCCTCCTCATAGCAGGAACATAAAATAGATTTTCTAGTAAAATGAATCTATCTTCAATAAACAACTTCATATCTCCCCCTGCTTTAGCTGAGTCAACCTTTCTGGTCTCAACCTTGAAAGTTGTCTCTCCTTCCGTAAGCTACCTCCAGGAACTAGTTTCCTATGTGAAAGCACAAATATGATTAGTCGCACCTGAATCCAATATCCAGGTTAATTTATCGTTTTTTACTAAACATGTTTCAACAACAAGTAAATTATATTTACTGTGTTGTGCTTTCTTAGTTTTCTCATCTATGACAGTTTTTTTTATTACTTTCAACACATCTATAACATATTCATTAATAGAGGTTCTATTCTTTATGTCAAAGTTATAAACATTATCGATAGTATTTTTCTTGACAAATTGTCCCAATAATGTCTGCATTGAATCCATGATTTCTTTGGCGGAAACCATGCTCTCGTATTCTTTAGCTAATATATTCGGTATACTTGCCAATATACAGATTCGAGCTTTATCATTTGCCCTAATCCAACTATCATAAGTCTTCCAAACTTTTTGGTTTGAAGATGAGCTGGGAGTTAAAGGACATTCCTCTATTAAAACAAATTCTAAATCATCAACTACTAATATTTCATTTATGTTTGGTTTCCACGTCGAATAAGTAAAACTGTTAAACTTATTAGAAGCAAGTGATTTAGAATAATTTGACATGCTGAGAAGAAAAAAAAAAATTCTAATTAGTAAAATGCCTTTTAAATCCAATCAAATTTTAGCAAAAATAATAATGTATCCAAATTTTATTATTTATTTGCAACAATACTTTCGTGAGTTAGAGATGTTACCGAGGGGTAGTCAAATATTCCTTCACTAAAGCAAGACATTCTTGACTAAATACTAACTCCAGAAAAACTCTTTATTCATATAGGTATTTAATTACTGTTTTTGGTCAAGAACTTACTACCAATTAGTAACTCTTGTTAATGTAACCCTCTATGTTTAGACTTCAGAGGCCGACCCCAATGATGCTAGCCGAATTGGAGAGTCAGGGTAGGGAATGGATCTAAGAGATTCTATCCATTTCTGGTGTTTGAATTGTTCTGAATCCAATGTTACAACCCTCCAGGGGGATAGTGGTTGAAAAGATGACTAGCTTATGTCGCCTAAAAACAACAAGCAAGCTCAACATAGAAATCACACGGTCCAAAAAAACTAATGGAAGAGACAGCAGGATATGTTGGCACACATCCTTCACCTACTTACTATGAACTACTTCCTCTATTCACCTTGCTATTGACCCATGCAAACACTTTCCAAATGGAATAGTTGAAGTAAAGTCGATACGAAGTCGAGCATGGATCTCACGATGTGAACTCTTAAAGACGTATGAGCTAAAACAATATATTATATATATTATTAATCTCTCACTAAAGTGTTCTATTTTTTTTTGGGTAAATATTTACTTAGGTATATTTCGACTATTAAATACAACCCAGGTCTAGGTGTTTTATCCAAATATATCGTTTATATTTGGATTTAACCTACGATGTCTAAATGATAAACCATTTTACTACCTCACATCGCTCACACATGCTCATAAAATCGGGTTAACAACACTCAAAATCGGCTATAATCCCTAGGTAGCAGATGTTCCGTAAACCATCAACTTAAGTACTTTTAGCTTTAAACAGAATTATGGTCCGGATGAGGTTGATGATTCTTTATGTGGTCTTCCTCGAGGAATGTTGCATTTGTTGATAAAACCTAAGGATCATAGAAATGACCACATTTTGTCTCTTTAAGATAGCCTACAAATAGGCGTATTGAATTTCTTTGTGTTTTTCAATTTCTTTGGGGTTTTCACTAGTACATGTGTTAGACATCCCCAAATCCTGAAGTGATGTAAACTACCTTTACGTCCTCTCCATAACTCACAAGGTTTTTCTAAAATACTTTTTGAGGGAAACATGTTCAAAATATGTACTGCAATTTGTACTGCATATCCCCAAAAAGAACTAGGTAACTGAGCATAACTCATTATTGAACAAACCATATTTAACAGGGTTCCATTTCTCCTTTCTGCTACACCATTTTGTTGAGGTGTGCCAGGTACTGTGAGTTGAGACTGAATTCCATGTTCTATCAAATAGTCCTGAAATTTTAATTCCAGATACTCACCATCACGATCTGATCAAAGTGTTTTAATCTTTTGACCTAATTGTTTCTCAACCTCTGTCTTATAGTCCTTGAACTTATCAAGGGTTTCGGACTTATGATGCACTAGGTGAATGTAGTCATATCCTTGAATAATCATCTATAAAACTGATGAAACATTCATACTCTCCTCGCACTTTAACATTCATCGAACCGTAAAGGTCTGAATGTACCAACTCTAAGACCCTTTTCCCGCAATATATCTTTTGGTCATTTCACCCTCAAGACAAGATTCACATGGTGGTAAAGAGTTGTCTTCTAACTGATTTAGGAGTCCACTCTTAACCATCCTCCCAATCCTATTGAGATTATGTGACCTAGTCTTAAGTGCCAAAGATAGGCATTAGGAGAATTTTTCCGTTTCTTGTTTTGGGTTTTAGTTGTTTTAAACATCTCTATCAGCTTTTATCTCATTCGGTATTTACACATACAAGTTATTTTCTAGTTTTGTAGAACATATTTTAATACCTTTTGAAATAATGAACACTTCATTATATTTAAAAGTGACTTTATACTTCTGTTCTAGCAAACATGAGATAGATATTAAATTCCTCCTCATGGAAAGAATGTAATAAACATTTTCAAGTAAATGAATTATTTTCAATAAATAACTTCATATCTCCCACTGCTTTTGCTGAGACAACCTCCCCAGTCCCTACCTTAAAGGTTGTTTCACCTTCTGTAAGCTGTCTCCAGGAACTAGTTTCTTGAGCGAAAGCACATATATGGTTAGCTTGTTAGTGGCACCTGAATCTAATATCTAGGTTAATTTATCATTTTCCACTAAAGATGTCTCGATGACAAGTAAATCATATTTACTTTGTTGTCCTTCTTTTGTTTCCTCAGGTATAACATTCAAAACCTTTTGATTTGCAAAAGAGTTGGGAGATAGATGATATTCTTCTGTTAAAAAAAATTTTAAATCATCATTCGCTAGTATTAAATTTATATTTGAATGATTAAGACCGTTATTTTTATCAAAAGCGAGTGGTTTTGAAGAAGTTGACATAGTGATATTATAAACAAATTCTAATTAGTAAACTGCTTTTGAATCTAATTATGTTTTAGGTAATGTACTTAAATTTCATTATTTTATTTGCAACAATACTTTAGTGAGTCAAAATAGATGCTACCGATGGGCTGTCAAATACTCCTTCACTAAAGCAAGACGTTCTTGACTAAATACTAATTCTAGAATAGTTCATATTCCTATAGTAATTTAGTTATTGTTTTCAATCAAGAACTTACTAAAACTTAGTAATTCTCGTAAATGTAACCCTCCATTTTCAAACCTCAGAGGTTGGCCCTAACGATGCTACCAAATTGGAAAGTTAAGGTTAAGAATCAACCTCAGAAATCCTATCCATTTCTGGAGTTTAAGTTGTTTCGAATCCCATATTATAACCCCTCGAAGTGATAGTCGCCATAAAACGACTAGCTTATATCGCCTAAAAATGACAAGCAAGTACAATAGAGAAATCTCACGATCCAAACTAATGGAAGAGATCGAAGGACACATTGACACATATCCTTCACTCACTTATTATGAACTACTTCCCCTATTCACCTTGTTATTGACCCATGCAAACACTTTTTGAGTGGAATAGTCAAAGTATAATCGACATGAAACCGAGCATGGACCTCATGGTGTGAACTCTTAGTGACATGAAGGGTAAGAATAACATATCGTATATATTATTAATCTCTCACTGAGGTTTTCTATTTGTTTTTAGGTAAAAGTTCACATAGGTTTATTCCGGTTAATAAACAACCTAAGTCTAAGGGATCTTCCAAACATAACTTTTATATTTGGATTTAACCTACGATGTCTAAGTGATATACCAGTTTAAGACCTCATACTGCTCACGCATGGTCATAAAATTGGGTTAACAACGCTCAATTATTCGGTTATAATCCATATGTAAGAGGTTTTCTGTAAATCGTTAACTTAAATACCTCGAGCCTTCGACATGATTATAGACCGGTTGAGTTTGTAACAAAATTTTACAAGATAACAACCTATTTTAACTATTAAAACAAGTTGTTATTAGTTAACCTACGTGAGCATGCATCTTATCTTTGTTATGGATTTTAAATGTATAATCCAGTTTTTACAACAATTATAAAACAATAGACATACTGATCATTCATAACATTCATCAAACATTTCGAGATGTAATATAAAACTTTATATTAAATACTTGAAACCATAAACATGCATACTATATATTATAACTCTTAATAGCATACTTTCAATGCATGCTTCGTGCTTCCTATGGTAGATTTTAAATCTACATGGCATACTATATGCACATACAAGATTTATTTAATTACAACATACACTCATACTGAATAAATAATTAAAGACATACTGATATGGACCAGTTTTGGCATTTCAAACAAGTAAAAGGCCTATATTATTATAATAATAATTAAAAACTCCTTCAAAGTGTTTATGGTCTTCACGAATTGACTCGAACCAGACTTGAACCGCCCAAACCGGACCTTCAAAACACCAAAAGAGGTTGAACCGGCCGAAACCATGCTGAACCAAACAATCATGAACTGGATCGGTCAAAATGGTTCACCCTCGAACCGGCTGAGTTACATGCGTGCGATTTTGGATGGGATCGAGAACAGCATTGCAACGCTTCAAGATAGCATTGCAACGTTTCGGGTTATTCTTTATTTTCTAAGCTAAGTATGCAGCGTTGCAATGCCTTAGGCTGAAGAAGTATGCAACGCTCTGTGGCCAGTGTTGCAACGCTGCCTGATAGTTGCTCTAAAGTTGAAATTTTGCAAATGACCTTCCTTGCTTCTTTCTTCAATTATAGCCTAATTACAAATTAAGACTCTAACAAATTTATAGACTCTTAATCACACATTAAGGTTTATAAACAAAGAGCCAATTACAACAATTAACATTTAATTGAAGAGAATTTTAATGCCAAAACTGAAAATATTCATATCAACAAATATTTTCATATAACCTATGAAAATCACCCACCAAGCTAAAATTACCACGAATTGAGTGCTTAAATCATGTTTTGATACCAATTGCTGGAGTTAGCATGCAATTAGTGGAAGAAATCAGGATCATTAAGCATTTCTAATTCATCAATTTTAGCATCTAATTAAGCATGCTCAAAATGTAAAAAGAAGGTTCTAAACATACCTTTGATGAACTTCTTCAACCCACGAAATTAGTTTAGAATCTTCTACTCTAAATGGTTATAGATCACCACTTGATCTTCCTTACTACTCTCTTAGACCTTAGATTGAATTGTAAGATTCAAAATGAGTTGGATCTTTGGAAATTTTAAAAACAAATTCTGGTATAGCAGCTAAAGGATGAAGAACTTTTCTTCCACCATTTCAGCTCCGAAATTCCAGATGCATGGCATTCAATCTCAACTGAAGAGAGTTGTTTTCATTCACTTTTCTCATGCAATCAAATTTCATTATGGATTGATACCACCTCCTAGCCATTTTTAGTGGAATTTTTGGTGTTGAAAGTGGGAGAAACCCACTAAGTAAAATTGATTAAAATCAATTTAATTAAAAAACAATTTCTCATTTAAAATCAATTTCACATTTTAATTTAATTTTCTAAAACTTAAATTAAAACGGAATTAATTTTATTGTTTGAATTTTCATAAAATTCAAAATTTCAAATTTTAATTAAAGTTTATTTAATTAATTAAAATAATTTAATATCCAATATTAAATTATTAAAACACAAATTCCATAAACATAAATCTCTATTCATGTAATCGAAATTTAAATCAAATTTAAACATTATCCAATTATCCAATTTCGTTTAATTCATCAATTAAACGTGTAATTATAACGTATATAATTATCGATTTCCTCAGTTCAAATTTGAACGTTTCAAATTTACTCATCACTCTATTCTAAGGTTTAGTCCATTTGTGAACTAGTAGGAGGACCTAATGAACATAAAGATCATGAGCTTTAATGATCCGAGATTAATTGGCTAAACTCTTTAAATCGAACTAATAAACATTCGTTAACTACTAGGTCACTCCACTAGAGCCTAGTAGTTGCCCTCCTCTCACTGTAGATATATTTCTGTCTATTTGATTTAACCATAATCAATAAGTCGACTCTTCAGAGATTTTTCGTAATAATGGCTAGGTTAAAATTTTGTTTCACTCCCGAAATTACAACTTACTCCTTAAGTTTTATTGATCTTCTAATGAACAATTGATTTGTAATCTAATCACTAAACCGAATCCCTCTGGGGCTAGTGAGAGGGCGGGACCCCTTATTCAAGACCCGAAGTCAGCATTTAAGGGAACATCCTCTCTACTATCCCTAAAACCAGGTAGAAGTGAATTCCATCTTGTACCCTATGTCTTCAGGTATCTACCCGTCCTTACCCCTGAAATAGGAGGCTTATTGACCCGACACTGTTAAATCAACCCTCACCTATGCAAATCTAAGGACAATGCCAAATAAATAGGAGTTCATAGTTAACTCAGGACTAAAGTTGTGTTACAGGTCATTGTTTTGAAACAGTTAGTCTTAAACAGTAAACAACGTTTTAAAATAAGAGTGATTTATTTCTCAGTCTGGTCTTATACAAACTCATTGCATAGGACGCCCCACTCGCATGTCTCCACATGAACAATTTAGGATCACATCGTTTGTACTAAATATAAAGTGTGCCACATCCCATAGTGTTACCAGAATAAGGTATCCAACCTTATTTGTATATTATAGACCATTTTGGCTATCTACTCAAACTTGATTTACTCTTATGTCTCTACATAAAGTTCAAGTACTCATGTATTAGCCATGGATCTTCTTAGTTTATTGGATTTAAGCTTTACAAGTGCAATTGTATATTCAATAACATATTTATTGAATAAACCTCAATGACATCTTTATTGAAAATGAAAATAGAATATGTTTAATATTACAAATTGCGAGTTTTAGGACATACAACCTAACATTATCTACCCATCAAGTATCTGTAGATACAGAAGCTAAATTAATTTTTGAACAAACCAAATCGAGAAATTTACCATTCTTCACACGTGACTTGGCATTTGGGACAATCTTTCTTGAAACGACCTTCCTTTTTTGTAGAAAAACCAAAGATTTTCAATAGCCTACTTTTTGTTCTTATTCTGCTACAGTGCCATAATTTTCTTTTCTTCTTATCATGAGAGCTCGTTGCCAAATGATCACTTTCTATCCTTTCTCTTTTATCTTCTTCATGCACATATTGTGAGATAAGCTCATTAATATTCTATTTATCCTCCAAGTATTATAGTTTATCTTAAATTGAGTGAATTGTGTAGGAAGAGAGATAAGTACCAAATGTACGGATAAATTTTCATTTATCTCAAGATCAAGTGCCTTTAACTTTCCGGCAAGATTGGAAATTTTCATAATGTACTCCTTTATGTTTCTATTGCCTTTATACTGGAAGTCAAAAAAGTCAAAAGACTACTTACTTCTCATCTTCATTTGTAACAAAAAATTTCTCAATTTGATCAAGGAACTTATTCGCATTTTCACTCACTGCAATAGAACACTGAAAAGACTCCATAATGGAGTGTAGAATGATCATCAAACATATGCGATTTGACCATTCTCACTTCTCAATATTAGCCGTATTCGATTGTTTCTTAGTAGAAGTAGGTTTATTGGTCCTTAATATAAGGTCCAGATCTATACACCCGAGAAGTATCTCTAGGCTTTTCTTCAAAATCTTGAAGTTCAATCCATTCAACTTAGGGATTGAACTCAGATTTCCAGATATTTGAGTAAAAACCAAATGAAACAAAGAACAGACAATTAAAGCATATACTCACAATTAAATTATGACAACTTTCACTTTTAAAATGCATTCAGGCAAGGAAAGATTTTTTACAAATTACGAGAATATATACCCATAATTTGGCCAAATAATTATCTTCCTTTGGGTCAATCATTATTCGCATAAATTAATGGTTATGCACATCTTATATTTTAGAATTAAACTATTCTAAACTTTACACTTTATGTAAAAAATGTCCCAAAAATTTCAAAATCTTCAAAAAATATCCTTAAGCTTTAAAAAATAGTTAAAAAAATTATCCTAGCCATTAGTTTTAAATAGAAACCGTTAAAGTTTTGTTTCAAAAATATCATTGAACTTTCAAAAGTTTCAAAAATACTCTTAACTTAATAAAAGTTCAAAGATACTTCCACCATTAGTATTTGAATAGAAACAATTAATTTCTTGTGAGAAAATAATTTCAAAAATTAAAACAAAAAGTTTAAAAAAATCCTCCTAGCATTAATATGGTGATTAATTTTTTTTGAAGTTCTCTTAATTAGAAAAGAACCAATTTTAAAACAAGTTATATAGATATCCTCATTTTTTTTTTACACATAGATACTTTCATATTTCTCTTAATTTTCCAATTCTTAACTTATACCAATTTTCTCAACAACCAAAATTTTAAGTTAAAACATAAAATAATCCCACAAAATTTCACAAAACTTCAAAATCAAAATCTCCTCTTAAAATATAGCAAACGATAAATAGTCAAATAAAAAAGTATTTGGCTATTAACATCCACAACTACTGTAACAAAAATCATTGATTTATTTGTAAGCCTTTAAATCATTTGGTGTTTTATTTATTATCTTTCTTCTTATTATAGTTCATACACCTTAATTAAAGTTTGCAATTTTATTTATTGATTTATTTTAGATAAACAAGTGTCAAATAGTTAACAAAAAGGGGAGTAAGAGTGTATTGAAGAAGGAAGGGGAGAAAAAATGGAAAATAGAGAGGTAAGACAATATTAATGATTTTTGTTCATATAATGAGAAGGGTATTTTTTAATTTTTTTTTTTCAGTTTAAGGATATTTTTTAGACTTTTCAAAATTCAAGGATATTTTTTAAACAAAACTTTAATGGCTTCCATCTGAAACTAACGGCAAGAGTATTTTTTAACTTATCTTGAAAGTTTCGGGATATGTTTTAAAATTTGAAACTTTAGAAACATTTTTTACACAAAATTTAAAGTTCTCGAATATTTTTCTTTATAATTTAGTCAAATAACCATAAAATAGTTATCCAACCATAAAATAGTCATCCAACCATGTATAGTTACCTCTTATGAACTTATTAAATTTCAAGATTCGAACTTTGTTTTCAAAATTGAATATAGTTAAAAAAAAAAAAAAAGTTCACATCTTTTGGGTGGGAGAAGATTGAAGTTTTTTTTTCTTCAAAGGTATTGAATTAAGTAGGAGGGAAAAATCAAAACTTCAACCTTGAGGTTCATAACATTATGGGAGTTGATTTATACTTCTTTTGACAAAAAAAGATTCAGTTTTTTAAAAAAAGAAATTACAATGGATAAAAAAAAACATAAGAATATTTGCAAATATAACAGGGATTTTCTAAAATTTCAAATACAACAAAAAATGTAAATTTGATTCACGATTTTTTATTTTTATGACTTTACCCTCATCTGTATATCAGTAGGTATATTTGATATACTTTATATTTTGGTATCTCAGTCAACACATGTTTAAAAATTCAATTTTAGGTATAACATTGGTGTACCAATAGTTTATCAACATTCATTCAAAATGGTTATTAACAATAACGGATTGAACAATTATCAGTTGATTAGAGTATACTAGAAAAATAATGTTCTGACAGACAAATAAAGAAACTAAGTCCACAAATAATAGTAAATGAACAAACACTTCTTGATTGATAAATATAGTTTATGAATGATAAATCTGTTATATTAGTCATCTGATATACTTTATCTTTGGTATATTTATGAATGATAAATCTGGTATATCCATTATATAATTTATATACTTTATGTTTGGTAGTTTATCAGTCAATTGATATACCAAATATAAAGTATCTCAGATGACTGATATACCATATATAAATTATATTAGATATACTATTCATATACATCTTGATATACCAATAAAGATGAATTTAAAATAATAAAAATGAAATATCCTTTTATGTTTTTTTTGTTATATTTACAAATTTTGAAAAATCATTGCTAAATTTGTAATTTTTTTTTTTTTTTTAAAGAAAAATGATTAAGGAGTTAGTTTAAACGTCAATGGATGGATGGAATAGTATGGTGGTAGGTACCAAATGAGGTTGAGATTTATTATCAAATCATACTTTCTATTTTCCTTTATTTTTTTCCTAATTAGATATCATTATTGCACAACACTACTACCCATACCTACGAGAATTAAAGTAATAAAACTTGAGTTCAATACTTCATTTATAATCAAACACAACACAACTACCCATGATAATAATAAAAATAAATAAATAAATAAATGTTCAAAGTGTTTCTGCCTCCAAATTATTGCTAGTTGTTAATGTTAGTGGCCCATATTGTATGTTGTTCTTTAAATCATCAAGCCTTGTTATAAAGGATGTTAGTAATTTTGGAATTGGGTTTGAATCTGTCGGCGAATTAATGAAGGTTGATAAATAGATGGTCGATGTTGGTGGCAAGAACTAAGAACCACTTGACAATCAAAAAGTTAATCCATGGACAATCAATATCATAAACTACTAAATAAAAACTAATCAAATGGTAATCAATAAACAATCAGAAAGTAATATCAATACTAACTATGTGACAGAAAAAAATAAAATGGGAAGGCAATATCATAAGCTACCAACAATTATTGCTTTTTTATTACATCCCAAGCCAAATAGGAAGCAAATAAATAATAATTGCCATTAAATAATAATCGGATAGTAAACGATAACATTGGCAGTCAACATTATATAGAAATCAACATTGACAAGCAGTATTAGATAGTAGTAGACAACAATGAAATAGCAATCTGTATAATTGGCAATAAAACAATAATTAATATCAAATAATGATTAAATAACAATTAATTAGTAAAGCAATATCATTAGTAATTAATATAAGATAACAATCCGTATGAAATAGCAATCAAACAGTAATAAGACAACAATCAAATAGTAATTGATGTCATTGGCAATCATATTATAATCAGATGACAATCAGATTTCAATCAAATGCAATCCCGCATTTTTAATTGTGAGGATATTTTGGTCATTTGTATATTTCAATTGGGCTGGACTTATTATTTTGTCATTGTCTGCAAAATCCATACCGGTAGTCTATGGTCTAATTTTACTATTTCTTTTATAGCCTAGCAACAGTCCCTAATAATAATAATAATAATAATCATCGTAATAAAATTATTATTATTATTATTATTATATAAAATGGGGTATGGGGGAGAATTTTTTATTATTCGAGATCAAATATTTAAAAATATCCAAAAAAAAAAAAAATTATTTCATAAACAAATTTCAGCTGAACGTTTGGACCCATTTAACCTTTAGCTCAATTTATCTCCCTTTTATATTTCAATTGTTTGATTTTTATTACCTTAATTTCGGTGGTTCCTCTTCAATGCACAAACTTAATTTTGAGTATTTTGGTTAATATTTTTAGATTTTAGTTAAGGAAATTACTATTTTCGATTTGACATTTAATTTTCATCACATATTTCTAAGATTTTCTTTCTCGTCTCCAACATTTCGTTTTTTCTTCATGATTTTGTGGTCAATTTCTTCCTTCAACGTTATTCTTTCCATTGTTTTTTGAGAAAACATTATTCATCCATTTTGCTTTTCTTCAACATTTCGTTTTATATTATCATATTATCATGTAATTAATATAAAACACAGTATATGTGACATTGTATTATATGCTAATATCATTATGTATATATAACCTATCCATATATATGCACATAGAAGTTAGTATGAACCGTACTTTATATATATATGTTAAGACATGGAAGTTTCTTTATATATGTAACTCTTTGTTTAGAATTTAGAATAATTAGAGAAATTCAAAGAAAATGGTTGACTTGAAATAAAATTCATGTAAATAGATCAACTTTGCATTCAAGCATTTACAAAAACTTATTATCCTGAAAATTATAAAATCTAACATCTTTGATTGTGGGATTTTTATGAAAAGAAGCAAAAAAATCAGCTAAGAAAACAAAGTTGCAGCCCTAGACATATAAAGAGATCGATCTACTTCAATCTTACATGTAAAGAGCTATGTGTAGTAGAAACATGAAGAAAGGAAAATGACAAACGCATGAGTGGTGGACGTCAAATCAAAGTGCAAGTTGGTAGAAGATTTAAGGTAGTCGAGACAAAGTCAATGAATTTTTGATGCGAGGATTCGGCGTAGTAGGATATGAAATTAAATGTAAAGGTGTCAGATAATCATTAGAAAAAAGCTGAGAACCTTCTCTTTGACGCCTATAAATAGCCCAAAGAGTTTCATCTCAAGTGTGGAACCTTTTGCCGAGAAATTGATCGAAGTTCTACAAATTCCCCTCAATCTGCCATTGTCATCCACCTCTTGAGCTTCTCTTTGAAGATTTCGGAGTGAGAGCTCAATCTTCTTCTCTGAAAAGGGAGAGAACATCACCAACATCCATTGCAACCACCTTGAAGCAACCACCATCAAAGCTAAATGGAGCAAGATATTGTAACTGACAGCTTCACACTTCCATCTCCCCATTTTACTCTATTTTCTTTTTATTTGCAATTTGCATTAAGATCTTGAAAGTAAGAAACTCTATATTTTTTAATATAAATATGATTTCTATTATTTCTCATCTTTCCATGCTTCTAATTTCTTCCATCATGAGCAATTAAATTCCTTGATGAGTTAAGATTAAATTGAATTTTTACAAGTTTTGCATCAATTAATGTTCTTCTTGTCTAGTATATGCTTAATCTATTATTTGAATTCATTTGACAAATTGGTTTAAGTAGAAATAACTAACTACTCGAAAGAGCAAGTGGCCGTGGAACTCATTAAGCAAGGAAAAAAATAGTTTTAGAGATAAAGTTAACCTTTTATCATATAATTAACTTAAACATGTGCCCTAGAGATAGGGTTTAGGTGGCATGACACACTGAGAGATGATATAAACGTATAGTTATGCATTACTTAGAAAAATGTTAGTAAACCTTTTCAAACGTTGCCTTCTTAATTAATTTTTATCCATTTCAAGGCACGCTGTTTAATTTGTGATTGCATCCCCGTCATGAACACTATCATTTCGTTGCTCCACGCACCATCACCAATACACACCACTCGACTCACACCATCCATATAGTTATTCTTTAGTCCTGTTTCACCTCACCATTGTTTGGTTTTTCAATGCATGATACTCTAGAAGTACTGTGAAAGTAATTCAACCATTCTTAATTAAGTTATATCAAGTCCTCGTGTTCGATTCTGGACTCACCAGGAAACTCTAATTAAAACTTACACTTGGGTTTAATTAGGAAAAACTTGTATTCATTTCAGATTGTTTGATTGATCAATATAACACATGTGTAAGGATTATTCTTACACAAGTTCTTGATGTGTAATGACCCAATAGGCCGCAAGAAACAAGATGCACAGCTGCAAGATGCATAACAAGTTTAATCTAACAACTTAAGGAAATACCGTCAATACCAACACTACAAGAAATAATTGATACAATAGCTAATGAAAAAGGTTATAAAAGACCTTTTATAGCCATTTTCGAAGGTTCTGATAACTCGTGTTATTAAAATCTGGGACTTTTTATAGCCTTTTTGTAGAGTTATAATGGATGTTATAATAGAGTATGGAGATATAGCATGTATACATAGCTATGAAAACATCCAATAGCATTAGTCATTAAAACTATCTTTAACATATAATAGCTTACTCTCAATGCTATCTTTATTATATAATAGTTTTATTTTAATGCTTTGTTTGACATATGATAACCTTTTTTTAAGGCTATTATATCATATATATAGTTTAATCTTATGTTATAACAAACAACATTGAAATTATGTCCATTTATATTACAAACACTTGGTTTAAGTTAAATAGACATATGAAATAATTCACAATGTATGCTTTAAATACAATGACTTCCTTTCATTATTGAAATTTAGTAATTAATTTCATTAGAAATTAAGAAAATTATCCAATAATACAAAAATATATCAAATGTAATTTCCAACCATACAAGGTTCACAAAATACAAAATTCATCAACTTTTGAGGATTATAGCATCCTGGAATAGAGCTTCCATCTTTGATCTTCATCTACGTACATAAAAAGTGAATTAGCATCAGTTTGGTTCCCAAAATCATAATTGAATGTCAAAACTATATAAAAGGTATATAATTGTCATTTTGACTCTCAAAACAATCTAAAAATATGTGATCCATTAATAATCGACAAAGTTATGTAAACACAATTATTAGACCATTAATTACCTCTAAATTCATGATCTGCCATTCATTTTAGCTATTCTCAATATAACAAATATATATAAGCATTGGTCAGAAAGGATAAGTTGACATTAAACTTAATAGATAATTGAAATAATAAATGCCACTAATTAGGCAATAATAATACAAGCAATGGTCATGAACTCTAAATATATGAAAATAGTAGTAAAATAGAAACAAAGGCACAATGAATAAATATGTTAAAAATAAATTCAGAACAATATGTAAAATATGGAGATTTTTTACAATTCTAATAATAGATTGAAATCAATAATAGAGTAAAGTGTAACTTGTTTACCCATTAAGAAAAAAAAAGCAAAAGATAAGCATGACAAACATACTAAAATAATACTTTCCTACTTGGGGTTCATTGACAAAAAAATTCCAATCTTGTCTATAGTCACGAACCTACAAATAATACTCATGGTAAAAACAGAGGACTAAACAATTGAAGGCAAGAGAGAAATAGTGTAGAACAAGAAAGAAGAAAAGGAAATTGTTATCAAAAGAATAAGAAAACGATAATTTAAAATGTTCTAAAAGATGTTTTGAACTGAAATTTGAGCATTTGTATGTTATTACCCGCTTTAAAAGCCTCTCCTATTCGAATCGGGCGAGCATCGAGTGGATCATTGCGGTAGATCTGGGCGAGCATCAAGTTCTTCACAGTGGGGGAGTTCTGAATCGGATCAAGACTTGGATCGAGTTCGATCGGGGATCGAGTTTTGGACCAGATCAAGACTTGGATCAAGTTTGATCGAGGATCGAGTTTTGAACCAGATCGAGTTCTTCACAGTGGGGATCGAGGATTAAGTTCTGAACTGGATCGAGTTCTTCATAGTGGGGACGAGTTCTTCATGGTAAGGATTGAGGATCGAGTTTTGGACCGGATCAAGGATCGAGTTTCAGCATAAAATTTTTAGATTAGAGTTACAGAATCATCAACCATCACAGGAAACAAAACCCAATACATAATGCATTCCATTTAGCTAGCTTAATTTCCTTCACGTACAGAAACTATAATCGAACAAAAATCAAACACAAACAGTAATCAATTACCAATGGAAAAATGCAAAAAGGAAAATCCAAAATCAAATAAAAAGAAAATGAAAATGGATCTAAGGATGAGTAAAGAGAAGAAAATCACACTCACCAAAGTTGTTGCAACCGATGTAGATGATGGAATATCAGCCGTCAACGGTGGAATGTAAGAGCACATTTTAGGGCATTGCGTGGAGTTGAGAATGATAAAGAGAGGAATGAGAACGATATGAGTTTCAAGTGCTGAAAGTTGGGATATGAGAACGACATGGGTTTCAAGTGCTGAAATTTGTGATATGAGAAAATAAGAGTTGAGATTTGAGAAAAAGAAGATTGGGATTTTGTGTGGAGAGACAAAGAAAGGAAAGAAGTGAAATGGAGGAAAAGAAAATATGGCCAGTTTTGTATTTGAAGAAGGGGTGAAAGCATGCGACCCCCAAATTTTTTAGTGTTTGGGCGAACAACTACGAAATTTTGAGCACACACCCTCAAAATTTGTTTTTCAACATTTTTTTAGAGTTTATATAGCCTATTTTTAAAAAGGCTATGTCCAAGAACTATAATAAGTCATATTTGTTGTAATGCGAACTCAGCCACAAGATGCACAAGTACCTCTTCAACCTCTCATCTTTGTTAATGACCCAATAAGCTAAGGCACAAACACTTCATAAAATCCGCCTGGCAACTATTAGTAAGACAAATACCTATTCACCGCTTAATGATGACGCATGTCGTTCCAACCTTCTTCAAGAACCCGACGATGAATATGTTGGCATGACGAGCTCTACAAATAGTTAGATGACGGAATCCTCCAGCCTTTATTAGAGTCAATGGATAGGCTGTCCAGTCAACAAGACATGCTTACACACTAGCACAATGAATTGAGGGAGTTTGTTTAAAAACGCAAGGTTCAAATAAGGGAGTTCGCTCAATGCCACAGAACGAACAGTTCAATGCACTAATGAATTATATGCACGCAGCTTTTGTTCAACGCATTCTAACTCCAATCATTCTTCTTTCTCTTCAGCAACCCCTACGATTTTCAGATAATGTTACTTCCCCTATGCCCAATGATGATAACGATGTTGGGGGAAACTAAATTTAGGGGTGTTGGTTTTGTGTTTCTTTTTAGAAGTTTTGTAAATTCCTTGCTCGCATTATACTTATTTATCCACAATGAATGAATTCTCAAAGTTCAATGCATTTTCTCCTCATTTTCCTTTGCATTTGTCTGTTGTATTTATTTACTGTTGCCTTACTACTCCTCCTTTATGCGTTTGCATTATAGCCTCAATGATAACACTTATGCTAAACAATATTTAGATTCTTTAATTGCGTGAGAACTCAGTTTTAGGATCTCTTTTTTAGGAAACATTTTTTGAATTTAGTATTCGTGCAAGTTTTACTTCAAATTTCTTTTGTAAAATGTTTCTAACACAACCTCATAACTCGATTTCAACAATGAGGACCTTATTACCTTCAAAATTTGGGGGTAGAAGAGGTTTGCTTCTCTTCTCACTATCATGAGCAACTCAATTTCAAATGGATTGAGAAGACTAAAACTGACATTTTCACAAGTTTTGCATAAGTTAAAGTTCATCTTATTTAAAGTGTGTTTAATGTATTGTTTAGATCCATCCAACAAACCGGTTTAAGTAGAAATAACTAACTACTAGAGATAGCTAGTTGTTGTGGAACTCATTAAACAAGGAAAGAAGTAGCTTTAGAGATAATGTTAGTCTTTTGTCCAAAATTAACTTGAGCATGCATCCTAGAGATAGGGTAAATGTGGCAGCATGAAACGCTGAGAGGTGCGTTCTTTATTTTATGAGTTAATGACATGAACGAATACTTATACATTACTTAGGAGAATGTTAGTAAACCTTCTCAACCCTACCTTATTTTCATCCATTTCAAGGCACGCTGCTTTATTTGTGATTGCATCCTCGTCACCAATATCATCATTTCACTACTCCATGCATCATCACCATCACACATCACTCGACGTGCACCATCCATATAATTCATTCTTTAGTCCTGTTTTACCTCACCACTAGTTTAGTATTTCTACGCATGATACTCTGGAAGTATTGTGGAAATCATTCAACCATTCCTAATTAAGTTATATCAAGTCCTCATATTCAACCCTGGACTCACCTGAAAACTCTAGTTAAACTTACATTTGGGTTTAATTAGGGAAAGTTTGTATTCATTTTAGATAATTTGATTGATTAATATAACACATGCGTAAGGATTATTTTTAAGTGTCTTTTTAAACGTAAAAAAATATTTAAAAATTTTACATTTTATAGCAAAAAGTTCCAAAAATATGTAAATATTTTTTAGATTTTTCTATTCATAAGAATTTCCCTTATTTTTACCCAACAATTATAGTGTCTATATAATAAAAATATATAAATTTCATCTATGCACAGTATAAAAGCGTAATAAATAAAAATATTATATTTCTACCCGTACACAAGCACTCGCACACATGTACGTATTTATAAATATATACCACAATTTATATAATATACAGTTATTTCACTACATAAGTAGGCACTATATTAATTAGTATATTCTACAATTTATATATTTCATAGTTATTTCACTACATTAGTAGACACTATTAATTAATATATATCACAATTCATGTAATATACACTTATTTCATTAAGAAAATAGAAAGAAAGGAAACAAAGTCATCAAGAAAAAAAATCACTACGAAAAAAAAAAAAAGAGAGAAACAAAGTAAGAGTAAACTAAATAGTCTAATACACCATCGTTGAAAATACAAAGGATAAAGCAAAAATAGGAATGTAGGGATTTTTCTTCATTCCCTTTTCATTTTCCCTTTTTACATCTATATATTACCATTACTCACTTTCGTTTTATGATTTTTCTTCATTTTTTTAATGCTTAAATGATTTAAGGGCTAAACGTAAATGTCCTACAACATATATGAAAAAAATTAGTCCATTGGTTTGTTGGTTGAAAAAAAGGGATTTCTACATAAAAGGTCTTAAAAATAGATACATATTACGTTAATATCTTGAACATTTCATTTTTTTTATAAAAAGAACATATTGATCTTCCTATTTTCACTAATATCAGTGTCTATTTACAATTTAGTCCTTGCTTACGTTATATATATATATTATTTTCTATCCCCATGCTTCATGGCCATTTTGTCCTCCTCCCTCTCTTTTTTCCTTCTCCCTCCCTCTATTTTCAACTTCTGACGGTGTGACTTACAAGCAGGAGATGGATGGCGTGGGGCGATCTAGCGACGGGGTGAGCATGGGATGGCAAGAACGGCGATGGCGGATTCAGAACAGACGAACAACAATGATGGATTTAGAGCAAATGAATGATGATGATGAATTCGAAGGAGACGAACGGCGACAACGAACTCGAAACAGACGAACGACGAACCCGATTCAACTTTTAGTTTTATTTTTTCCTATTTTTTATGTGTACTATGATATAAATGTACTTTTTAAAGCTTCTGTAGGAAGTTTGATATATATTATGGTATAAGTATTTATTTATTTGATATAAATGAGAGTATTTTTTTTATTATTATTTAGACTTCATGTATTATGATATATATATTGTGGTATAAATGAAATTTATGAAGATTTATATACTATTGTATAATTTATATATTAGTTTATATTGTGATTTATGACAAACATTAAGTCAATCTCTAATTTATAAACTATAGTATATTTTATATATTTGTCAGAATATTTTCAAGTTCCTACCAATATGTTCTAAAGTATATTTAAAATAACCATGAATCTATCCTAAGGTATATTTAAAATAACCATTAATCTGTCAAAAAAGCCAATAAGTTGATATATGAAAATCAATGTAAATAGAAAATAATATTACATTAAATGTATTTTTTTCAAATTGAAAAATGGAAAAAATTACAATAAATATATTTTCTCTCTCCAATTGATGAATGAGAAAAAGTATATTAAATATATTTTCTCTATATGTATTTTCTCTTCTCATCATTAAAGTAACTTCGAAATGAGAAAAAAATATTTAAAAATTGGATATAAATAAATGAAAATAAGTATAATTATCCAAAATTAATCCTAAAAGTTATCTTTGAAAAAAAAATAATAATAATAATAATATTTGGACAATTATGTAAAATGAGTCCAATATTAAGGTTGTCTATGCTAAAAGCCCTTTTTTATTTTACATTTTGGGGGTTTTAGTTGATGGTCCATAAGGACATGTTAGGTAATTTTACATTAAATCATTTAATAATCTCATTAAATTGGCATTCACGTTAAATGTTAATAATTTTTTTTAAAAAAAATCGTATATTATCTAAAAATCTACCATTCATGTCAAATGATAATAGATTTAGAAAAAATATCATTTTATCTTTAAATTTTCGTAAAACAAAAATTTCATCTTGTTTAAAAATCTACAATTCATATTAGATGATAATGTATTTAAAAAAAGAAAAAATAATCATCTAAAAACCTATCATTCATATTAAAGGATAATATATATTTTTATTTTTTGGAGAAAAATATCATGTTATCTAAAAACCTACATTCAAGTTAAATAAAAATTCCATTTTATCTCATTATATTCACGATGAATGCATAACAATTTTTTTTTCTTTTTTTTTTTTAAAAAATATTATTTTATCTCATTACATATTCGTGCATTTTACATTCAAAAGTAATTCTTTAGTTTTAATTTTGATGTTTTGTTCGAAATCAATTTGAGATTTAAGATCAAATCAGACTAAAATTTGAATCTAAATTTTCTCTACAAATTGACTAAAATTACACTCAATTTTCTGAGGTAACTCTCTTATTTCATATTTCATTGCAATTATTTTTTTCTTTTTGAAGCTATGCCTTTTCTCCAATTTTCTTTTATTTTAATATATTTATATCAGGTCCTCTATATTTCTTTGTTTCTCTTAAACTTACAAATCTGCAAGCTTCTTTTTCTGTTAATATTTGCCAAATTTCTAATCGATATTTAAGCAATTGTTGTTATCAATTAGGTGAGGAGAAAATCATTCTTCCGTAGGTTTAAGAAAACTGGACACAATCCCCATGGTTTTCCCTATCCGTATCTATCCGTATATGTGAAAATATCAGTGTCTATCATCGATAGACAGTGTCTATTATTATATTTGAAAATATTTGTGTCTATCACTGATAGACAATATCTATCAATATATTTGAAAATATCAATATACTTTTGAAAATATCAGTGTCTATCACTGATAAACAATGATATTTTGCTATATTTAAAAATATTTTAAGTAGTTTTGCAATTTAAAACAATTACCTGTGAGTTAATCTAATTTACTATTATTTTAATATACTTTTGTAGTTTTGTCAAATATAGCAAAACGAGCAAACTTATTTACAACATATTTCAATCTATTAGTGATAGACATCGATAGACACTAGACACTGATAGACATCTATCATTATCTAGAATTGATAATGAATGATAGTAGTCTATCATTATCTATTACTTATAGATAGTAACAATTTGCTATATTTAAAAATATTTTAGCAGTTTTGTCATTTAAAATAATTATCATTTTTTTTTTCAATTTTTAGCTTGTCTAAACCTACCTGACTTTAGGGGTTTATAATTAATTTACTATTTTTCATTACATGTTTTGTACTTTTTTTTTTTATATATAATTTGGTGTAAATACACACAAAAATTTGATTGAAAAAGTATAATATTTTAAAATTTCAGTCTTCATAAGAAAAAACAACATGAAAAAATTTGAAGAAGAATAGGGTTTTAGGGTTTCTATCTAAAAATAATAATATTTTGTTATAAATTAAAATTTGAAGAAGACTAAGTTTAGATGGATTTTGTTTGCATAGAAAAATAATTTTGGTATAAATTAAAATTTGAAATTTTCTCAAATTAAAAAGATAATCATATAAACTAAATAAAAATTTTAAAAAAAATATCTTTTAACTAAGAAATTATTAATATGGGATTTTATACAAAGATAGAAAAAACAAAGATTTCTATTTTCCATTAATTAAAAAGATAGTTAGGACCTTGTTTAATAACCATTTTGTTTTTTTTTTTTTTTAAATTAAGTCTATTTCTTCCACATTTCTTATAATAATTTGCAACTTTATTGAGTAGAATGGTTGAATTTTCAGCAAAATTTCAAAAAAAAAAAAAAAAAGCAATATTATAAAAGCTACGTTTTTTTAGTTTTCAAAATTTATCTTAATTTTTTAAAACCATTGGTAAAAAGTAGATAACAAAAAGAGAAATTTGGAGGTAGAGGTAATGTCTGTATGCTTAATTTTAAAAAACAATAACAAAAAACTAAGTGGTTATCAAACAGGCTCTAGATTATCCAAATGTAATGTAAATTATTTTTTTAACTATGAGGAGCTAATTATGAGATAAAAAAAAAATATTTTGGTTTAAATTAAAGTTTGAAATAGAGAGGATAATCAAATAATCCAAATGAATATAAGAAATATTTTTTCTTTAAAAAAAAAAAAAAAAAAAACTAAGAGAGGATTATAGTAATCCCTAGCATCTAGTACCTTGTTAGGAAAACTAAGAGAGAATTATCAATCTAATGTTAAGATGATAATCAAATCATCCATATCAAAATTAAAAAAAAAAAAAAAAAAAAAAAAAAAAAAAAAGAAAATAAGTTATTTTCTATAATTTTGTTGCCATACCATACCTAAGTAATTTAAGATCTTCTCATTTATCCAATCTTGGAAGTTAACATTTTAGCACACAAAAATTAATACCCCATTTTCTAATTTTTTTTATTTTTATTTTTTAAAATTAAGTCTATAAACATTACTTTCATTTCCAAAATTCTTCATTTATCATTTATTTTTATCAATGATTTAAAAAACCAAGCTAAAGTTTATCAAACGGTAGCTTTCAAAAAGTTCTTTTTGTTCTTGGAATTTGGCTAAGAATTCAACCATTGTACTTAAGAAATGCAAATCCTTCTAATAAATGTGGATGAAATGGACTTAATTTTAAAAAATAAAAAATAAAAAACCAAATGGTTATCAAACGGGTTTCAGTAATTTAAAATAAAAATTAAAGCAGAATTTTTAAAAATAACATTAAGTAGATGATCAAATCTACAACTTCTACAAAAATAAGATCAATCATGTAATCAAAATAAAAAATATATATTTATTTTTTAATTATTAAATAATTATTAAAAATTATTTTAGTTTAAATTAATTCTTGAAATTAAATAGATAATTAAATCTATCTAGATCAAAATTAAAAAACAAAAAACAATATTATTTTAGTTACCAGATCATTGTTACAATATTTTTAAGAAAAATAAAAAATATTTTGGTTGAATTAAAAGTAAGTAATCACAATCTTTCCCGAATATCAAATAACTAAAATGAAGGTTTTAATATATATATATATATATATATATATATATATATATATTTGTATTTAAATTAGGGGTTCATTGCAGATATAGCAAAATGAGCAAAATTAAATTGCAAAAATAGCAAAACATAAAACAAGTTACAAATACAGTAAAATTTTGCTTCAACCCATGCAAGAAGTCCAAAAGCTCATGCTCCAAGGGTCTTCTTCTTCTAATCTAAGATTTATTTTTTATCGTTGTCTATCACTGACACAATGATAGTTTTCAAACTTGAAAGAAATTATTTTATGATGTTGATGATGATGAAGAGAATCAAAGAAGGAAACTAAAATAAAACTAGATTTGTATTTTTTTTTTTTTTTTACATTATTGATAGAATCTAATATCAGTGATTGAAGAATGTCAATCACTATTAGTGATAGAAGTATATGACTTTCAATCAGTGAAAACCAAAGATAGAAGACAAACACCGACTATTAGTGCTAGACTAATTTAAAGAAATTAACGGGAAATACAATTTTCAGGCATATTCTTTAACTCATAGACAATGATAAAAGACTATCATTAATTATCACTAATAGAAGTACATCACTTTTCATCATTGATAGACAATGATAAAAACCTATCACTAACTATCAATGATAATAGTATGTCATTTTTTATCATTGATAGACATCCATAGAAGACCATCACTAATTATTAATAGTAGGCCGATTTAAAGTACTAGACTCATTTAAGCAGTTCATGAGAAATACCATTTTCAAGCATATTCTATAGATGATAAACAATCATAGAAGACTATTACTAACTATCACTAATAAAAGTATATCACTCTCTATCATTGATAAACAATGATAGAAGACTATCATTGTCTCGATATAGAAGGCTATCACTGAAATACAATTTCTGAACATATTCTGTTGGGAATCTCCTAAAACTCGCAGTTTGTAAATATTAAACATATTCTATTCACAATAAAGGTATTATTGAGATTTCTTTAAATAAAATTGTTATTGAATAGCATTTATTCTTAAATCCAATAAACTAACCCATGGCTATAACATGAATACTTAAACTTTATGTAGAGACATAAATGAGGATCTATAAGTATATGGATAGAGTTGGGTACCTTATCTTGGGGACATTATGGATGCGACCCCCTTTGTATATTGATACAAACGATATGATCCCAAAGTTGTTCATGTGGAGACATGTGAGTGGGAGCATCCTATCCAAAAAATGTTTGCATAAGACCGGACCACGAAATAGTCACTTTTTCTTTATAAGATCGTTTACTGTTAAAACTAACTATTTCAATTTGGTGACCTAAGATAACTCGATCTTCATTCTGAGCTAACTATGAACTCCTATTTATTCGACATTATCCTTTAATTTTCATAGGTGAGAGTGTTTCAACATTGCTACTCAATAAGCCTCCCATTTCAAGGGTAAGATCGGATAGATAGCTGAGACATAGTCCTTCTATCCTTCTTAAGGTCAACAGATAGATTGTTTCCTTAAGTACTAACTCCTGGTCTTGAACATAGAGGCATTGCTCTCTCGTGGCTGAGAGGGATTCAATTTATTGGTAGGACCATAAATCAACTGTTCATTAGAGGATCAATGGAGACTCAAGGAGCAAGATGTATTATAGGGGTAAAATGGTAATTTTGACTTAGCTGTAAATATGAAAGACATGTGAAAGATCAACTTACTGATTATGGTTAAATCAAGTGGATAGAAATATATCTATAGTGAGGAGAGTGCAACTACCGAGTTATAGTGGTATGTCTCGGTAGTTAACGAATATTGATAATTTGGTTTAAAGAGTTTAGCCAATTAATCTCACGTCCTTGGAGCTCATGATCTAAGTCTATTAGGTCCCTCTACTAGCTCGTAAAAAGATTAAACCTTAGAATAACATGTTGAGAGAATTTGAAATGTTCAAACTCGGTTTAAGGTTTGAATTTTTATATTTGATATAATTGATATTTAATTATCGAATTAAACGTTACAATTTTAGAGAGTTGACAATATTTAAATATGATTTAAATATTTAATGAGGTGTTATATTAATTTAATATTTGAAATTAAATTAAATTATTTAAACTGATTTAATTAGTTATGCAAATTAGTATTATTAAATTTTGAATTTATGAAATTCAAAATTATGAAATTAGTTAATTAAATTTTGAATTCATGAAATTAAAAATTATAAAATTTATTTAATTTCAAAATAAGTTTTATATTTAAATTAATTCAATTTCATGAATTAAATATTAAAAATTTAATGGAAAGTGGGATAATCCCACATTTTCCATTGAAATCCACCTCATGGCACTCACTTTTGAATGGAAAATTGAGTGGCTTCATCTCTTTAAATCTGATCAGCATGGTTTAGAACTATATATTAAGGATTAAAAATCAGATTAGTTTTTCATGCAATCCAAAATTTAGAAAGAAGGAAAAATAGTTTTTTTCCTCTTTTCTTCAACTCTCAAAACCATATCAAATTCCTCTCAATTTGAATTTCACCACTCAATCTAAAGCATGAGATTAGTATAGAAGACACTTACGATAGTCTACTATATAGATACAAGAAGAAATTCGTAGTGAATTCAAGTAATATGGAAGAAATATCAAAGGTATTCACCAGAAACCCTAAAGTACTAAAAACTATGAACTTGCATGTTATTTGCCTAAAATTGATGTAGTTAGAGTGCTTAGATCCTTAATTACTTCCGCAGTTCAATGTCAGCTCTATCATATTCTATCATTGATGAACGGTGATAGAAGACTATCACTAACTATCAATGATAAAAGTATATTACTTTCTATAATAATAGACAATGATAAAAGACTACCAAACTATCAATGATAGAAGTGTATCACTTTCTATCACTAATAAACAATGATAGAAGAGTATAATTGACTAGTAGTGGTAGACTACTTTAATGAAGTAAAGTTATATAATGAAATTGACGAGAAATGCCATTTTCAAGCGTATTCTATTACTGATTAAAAATGATAGAAGACTATCACTAACTATTAGTGATAGAAGTATATCACTTTTTATCATTGATAAATAGTGATAGAAGTCATAGAATGAAAAAAAGCATATTAGATAAACTTATATCACTATCTATCAATGATAGACTTTTATCACGCTATATCTTTTATAACGTTTATGATTGATTTCTGTCACATTCTATTGATTATAGAAGTTATAAATAATAGACATTGATAGAAGTTTATCGTTGATATATACTTATAGACTTATAGACTTTGATGGTCTCTAATAGAAGTATATAAAAGTCTATTAGTATGTTGATAGACCATGATAAAAGTACATAGAAATATCATTAATAGAATTATAAGTATATGACTGGGGATTTATAGAAGCTTATCATTGATAGATTGTGATAGAATTAAATGTGCAATTTGATAATAGGATGATATCAATTTATGATAGTGTATAAGGGATCCATTTTTTAAATTTGTAGATCATATGAAGTTTTGGTTGTGATTCAATGATCTTTTATTTATATTGTAATATAGTGTGTTTGCACTATAGTCTAATTGATGGGATGCAAGTGCAAACATCAAATTATAATAAAGTAAAATTGCATTGAGACTGAATATCATCCTCAAGAGATCAAAAGTCTAAATTTAGTTTAACTATTTTAAAATTGTATTGATTTTATCTTAGGATTGAAAATAGGATGATAACATGGTTTTTCAACTTAAAAAAAAAACAAAATAGAAGTAAAGAAAATATCTAATCTCGAGAAACAAAAGCCTTCAAAGGTGTTGAATTCCTTATTTAATTGATTAAGTCATGCATAGATTCTATGAAATATTATGTTTCATTCATATATATATAAGTCTAGAAACTATTTTCCTCACTATTTTCTTTCGAAACAATATTTTCTATGTGAAACAACCTTTCTAATTGAATAGATTAACCTAACATGCCTTGTAGATCCATCAATGTGAAAGAAAGTATAATAATATTTAAAAACAATCAATTCGACAATATTCATAAAAAACTAAAAATTAACTTTAAGTCCATTAAAAAGTTCATCAACACCCTTCAACTATAACATTGGCCACTCATATAGGTGTAATAGTTACTAAAGCTACGATGGATAGAATACAATAGGTGACTTGAGCAGCTGTAGCTTAGTAGGTTCAAGTGCCAGGTCCGTCACTGGAAGAGAATCATTTGCAGGATTTTAGGAAATACAATCCTCGCACATTTAATGGGTTGTTGAAGGACCCCACAAAGGTAGAATTCTTGTTATTCTCAATCTAAACCATATTATGTTACATGAATTGCCCGGATGACCATAAGATATAGTGTGCAGTACTTATACTTACTGACAACGTTGAGATTTGGTGGCACTCTATAGAAACAACAACAGATAATAGTGCAAGTCCAATGATGTAGGATTAATGACTAATGATAAAAGTTCAAGCTTTCTGGAGGCAGCTAAGTGTCAAATTTTATTTCTTTTGTAGCTTAGCTTCTTATTTTTCTTTTATAAATTCCTCTCCTTCGCACTGAAAGAAGAAGAAGATCAAAGGAAGCGGCAGCTCTCTTCCTTCACCCCAAAGACTATGTGCGAAAATGTCATAAGGAGAAGTTTTCAGTTCCCTTGACTCTTTTATTTAATTGGCCTGAGATTAAAGATACATTGAGGACAATGTATTATTTTAAGTTGGAGGTGAGTATGTTGTGATATCTTGGAGTTCTTGAGTACTGTGCTCGGATAATATTTGTGTTACGAAATCAGTAACTAAGAATACAAAAGAAAACGAGAAAGATCGACACACAAATATACATGATTCACTAACAGTGTGTCAGCTACGTCCATGAGGCCGAGAAAGAACAATATTATTAAAGAGAATATATTCTGCATACAAAATGACACCACTAGAATTAGAGAGTTTATATAGCACACTTCTCTAAATCCTAGGGTCATAATCGTAAATAACCATAAACGAGACCCTCGTACTCGATTATTCAAAGCGCCAACAAACAAATTTAGGACATTCCAACAAATCTTTACCTTGACTTGAATTCTCTCCCAGATAACAGATGTAAAGGGATTGGAGTTTTCACAGTAGAAGAGTATAAATGCATTCGTGTCTTAGTTTTTTGTTTTACAGAACTTAAGAAAACAGAGGACAGAAACAAGAGATAATCCTATTCCTTAAAGCATGCTTTCTTACAAAATATTATAGAGAGGAAAAAGGGAAACTGTGTACTAACCTTTGAGAATCTTTCTTTTGGTTTCCTCTCCATTGAGACTACGAACGAATCTTATCCACTTCTCACGAACTCAGCAAAATAGCACGATCACGAACACGACAATGAGGGCACCACCAGCATATTCCCTTGTTATTCTCATGGTGAGAAACACAACACAATTTTGTAGGCTTGTTGGTTTAATTTTGATGATACGGAAGAAAAATTCTTGAGAGGAATTTGACAAAGAGAAAAAGATGAAGTTTTTGCAGATTTTTTTTTCCCGTAATGAATCTCTCCAACTCTCTCAATTTCTTTGCACACATATGAGAGATAACTCCCATAATGTAGAAAAATAACTCTCTTGGAGTTATTAATTTGACTTTAAAAAATTCAAATTTAATTTAAGTTAATTATGTTACATTAATATAATTAAATGGAACCATATATATATCCCATATAATATATAACCTATAGTTTATGATATCACATATAATATAAGCTATAGTTTATGTTATCTCATATAACCTATAGTATTGATATAAATCAGAATAATATTAATTTTAACCTATAGTTTATATATGAATCATATTCATCTAAATAATATTTGAATCATATTAAAATATTTATTTCTTTCATTAAACTTTAGTTTATAAATGTATAAACATATATTAACTGTATCTCATAAAATTAATTCATTTTAATTAATTTGAATAATTCAAATTAATCCAAAATTAATTTGATTCTCATTAATCCTTATTGAGCTAACAAGGGAATCTTATGAACTTACAGATTGAAGCTTCACTCATACAAGATTAATTAATTAAATTAATCCCCATTCATTAACCGCTGGTCACTTCACTAAAGAAGAACGGTTGCACTCTTCGCACTGTAGATATATTTTTATGTTCATTGGATATAACCAATCAACAGTGCATTGACCCTTCACAAATTGCTCCTAAGTACAGCTTGGTCACAATGACTATTTACATCTGTAGTTACATCTAACTTCTTAATTATCACTAATCCCTCTAATGAACAATTAGTTATATTCCAACTATAACTCAACTCCTCTTGGCCCAGGAGAGGTTGTGGTGCCACATTGTTCAAGACTCAGAATCAACCCTTAAGGGGGCAATTTATCTACTTACCCTAACAACGGGAAGGAGTGAATTCCTTCTTGGGTAGCTGTGTTCCTAGCTCCCCAATAAAAAAAAAACTCCAAAATGGTAGGCATATTGAGTCAAACTAGTTACTCTCACCCACGCAGATCAAAGGATCACCCTCATAGACAGAAGTTCACAACTCAATCAGGATTAAAGTCAAGTCACCTGTGGTCATCCTAGTGAAATATAAGTCTTTTCTAGTAACAGTATTATAAAGAGAGACAATTCATTTCTTCATCCGGTCTTATACAATTACAAAATAGGTCATATCCGTCCGGTCTTATACTATTCATATCAAGATTAGATCATTTCTAGTACTTTATAACAATTATAACAATTACAAAATAGGTCGTATCTGTGGTGGCACCAAGATAAGGTACCCAACTTTATCCATCTACTACAGACCGTTTAAGTTATTAATTAAACATGATCTACCTGTATGTTACCACATATATATTTAAGCTACATGAAATAACCTAGAATCTTAGTTTATTGGTTTGAATTAATGCACAAATAAAATAACGCTATTTTTTAATAACAATTTGTTTATACAAGTTTACAAACTATGAGAATATAAGAGATTTAGGACACTAATCCAATAATCTCCGACTTGTCCTAAAGCTAGTGGAGTGGAGTATACAATACAAATAGAGTACACAATACAATTAACTAGCAAATACTTTATACCCAGTAACATCTTCCACTTGCCGTAGAAAATGTGTCGCATATTCCATAGACCTAGACTTTCTAGATAACCTTTGAACACTATAGCCATGAGAGCATTGATCAATAACGTTGTGCTCTAAAACTATCTCCATGACTATCACATCACCTTATTGCACAATCTCTTGGATCAAGTGATATTTACTTTCAACGTGTTTGCCTCTTTTATGACTCCTAAGTTCCTTTGAATTTGTCATAACATCACTATTATCACAATAAAGTGTGATGGGCAAAGATATATTTGAAACGACTTCCAAATCAGTAAGGAACTTCCTTATCCAAAAAACTTAGTAGCTTCACAAGTAGCTACGTATTCAACTTCCATTATGGAGTTCGCTATGCATTCTTGCTTGATGCTTCACAAGATTAAAGCTCCTCCATTAAGAGTGAACACTAATCTTGATGTGGATTTCTTAGAATCTGTATTAGTCTTAAAATTAAAGTCTATATATCTTGTAAGAATCAAATCTTTAGCTCCATGCACAAGCATATACTCTCTCATTCTCCGTAAATACTTAAAGGATTGTTTTGACTATTGTCTAGTGATCTAATCCTAGATTGGATTGATATCTACTAACATTCCGTACTACATATCAAATGTCAGGGCTAGTACATAATATTGCATACATAAGGCTGTCAACAGCCGATGCATAGGGGATTCGTTTCATTTCCTCAACCTCTTGAGGTGTCTTAGGACAATTCCTTAGACAAGATAATTCCATAGCTGAAAGGCAATAAACCCTTATTGGAATTGTGCATCAAATATTTGACAAGAATTTTATCAATATACGATGCCTGAGTCAAGGCCAGTGTTTTGTTCTTACGATCCCGATGATCTTGATCCCTTGAACAAACTATGTCTCCCACCAAATCTTTCATTTGGAACTGGGTAACTAGACATTTCTTTACATTTTTCATTAATCCTACATCATTCCTAATGAGTAAGATATCATTCGCATACAACACTAGGCAAGCTACTGAACAGTTGATGATTTTTTTGTAAACACAAGGTTCATCAACATTATGATCAAAGCCATAAGATTTGATCGCAATATCAAATCTTATATTCCAAGATCAAGATGCTTGTTTCAGTTCATATATGGACTGATAATGCTTGCAAACCCTTTTCTTTTGACTTTGCTCGATGAATCCCCTGTTGATTCATGTAGATGGTCTCTTCAAAATTACCATTCAAAAAGGCAGTCTTGACATCCATTTACCATATCTCATAGTCATGATATGTGGCTATTAATAAAGAGTATCCAAATAGACTTTAGTATGATAATGGTGAGAAAGTTTCTTCTAGTCCATTCTCTCAATTTAGGTGTAACCATTTGTCACTAGTCTAGCTTTAAAGGTCTATACGATTCATCTACAACCCTAGATCCATTTATAGTCTATAGTTTTACCCTATCATGTTGATCTACAAGCTTCCAGACATAATTGAAGTATGTAGACTCCATTTCTTGATTCATGGCTTTTAATCCATTCATTCCTATCAACATCTTCCATTACTTGCTTGTAGGACAATGAATCCTTAATTCCATCATTAGATGTGATATTTTGGGCTTATGTTAAACCCATGTAGTGAATAGATGGGTTTATAACCCTTCCACTTCATTGAGGCAATCTCAACCATTGAGATGAATGTGCTTGACTAGATGAACCGACATCAATAACTCTTGTTGATGTACCAGCCTCTTCAACAATCCTTGTTGAAGTCTCAGTAGTTTCATTTGAAATTTCACTTAATACTATTTTACTTCGTGGCTTGTGGTCCCTCATGTGTTCTTCTTCCAAAAAGGTAGTATCTGTCGAAACAAACACTTCGTTATCTTTAGGATCAAAGAAGTACCCACCTCTTGTTTCCTTGAGGTAGCGTACAAAAAAACATACTCTCGAATGAGGTTCCAACTTTTTAGTATTTGTCACTAGCACATGTGTTGTCATCCCCAAATCCTAAAGTGGCGTAAATATTTTACAACCTCTTCATAGCTCAAAAGGTGTTTTTAGAAACACTTTTTGACGAAATGTTGTTCAAAATATAAATTGTAGTCTTTACTGCATATCCTAAAAAAGAGTCAAGAAGTTTAGCATAGCTCATCATAGACTGAACCATATCCAACAGGGTTCTATTTCTCCTTTCTGATACACCACTTGATGAAGTGTACTAGGGGCTAGGAGTTGGGATGTTATTTCGTATTCTATCAGTCCTTGAACCTTAGGTCTATATACTCTCCACCACGATCAGATCAAAGTATTTTTATCTTTTCACCTAACAAGTTTTCAACCTCGGTCTTATAGTCCTTGAACTTTTCAAGAGCTTCATACTTATGCTGCATTAGATAAAGATACCCGCGTCTTGAATAATCATCTATGAAAGAGATGATATATTCAAACCCTCAACTTACTTTTATATTTATTAGACCGCATTGATTTGAATGCATAAGCTCCATGGTCTCCTTTGCTACCTAACCTTTTCCAGTAAAAGGTCCTTTTCATTTTTCCTCCAAGGCATGCCTTACACACAGGTAAGAGTTTTCTTCTAAACTATTTAGAAGTCTACTTTTAACCAATCTCTCAATTCTATTAAGATCAATGTATTCTAACCTTAGATGCCAAAGGTGAATATTTTCCTTAGGAGAAATTCTTTGTCTTTTAGTTGTTGTTGTCATACCTAAAATTTCAGTATTTAGAACAACCTTTGTAGCTAACGGCCTTAGTACATACAAGTTACTTTCCATTGAAGCAAAACCTATCTCCATTTCATTCTTAAAAATAAACACTTTATTTTAAGAAAATGAAAGAATACTTTTGTTCAATCAGACATGACACGAAGATTAAATTCCTCTAAATATTAGGAACAAAATATATGTTATCCAATAATTTATATCGTTTCTTGTTGAAATTAAATTGAGTCTGCGTACGGCAAGAACTGAAACGATCGCTCCTGTACCAACTCGAAGAGTCATCTCTTCAGCATTCAATTGTCTCAAGGAATTAATTCCCTAAGAGGAAGAATAGACGTGGTTAGTGGCTCTTGAATCAATAATCCAGGAAGAATCATCGTTCTTCACTAAACACGTTTCCATGACAAGCAAATCAGATTTATTGTCATTGAATTTTTTCCTTTTATAGAGAGCAGTGGGATTAGCTTCAAACCCCTTACCATAAACTCGAAGGTTTATCTCAGAGGTTGAACCATTTTGATAAACTTCCCTAGAGTTAACAAAATTTACCTCCCCTATTAGTCCTTTGACATTCAATATGGGCTGGAATTCATTTAGGGAGTTGAAATTAATGGTTTTGTCAAAATCAACCCCATCTTGCTTGAATTATGAGGACTCTTGCTCAAACAATTCTTGTAATGATTGCATGATTGAAGTGCAGTGACTATGCTCGCCAAAGTGTAAACTCAAGCCTTAGTAATAGCCTTTGTCTACCTTTCATATGCATTACGAACATTTTGTTACATTAGGGGTTGGGACTGGTAGACGTTCCCCAGTCAAGACGAAATTTAGATCGTCAACAACGAAAATAGTTTCAAGCAATTTTTTTTTATGTTTTAATTAGCTTTAGTACAATTTATAGAGGTTAGCATTGAAAGAACTGAACTTGACATATTGTTGAAATAAAAAAAAAAAAATTATCTACATAATATTTTAGCATAACTATTATAAATCCAATCAAGTTTAGCAAAATTTTGATGAACCCCATTTTACATCTAATTTTGCAATGATGCTTCAGTGAGGTAGGATAAAAGCCACCAAAGGATGGTCAGCCATCTCTTCATTGAACTGAGACACTCTCAATCAATCATTACACCAGAATAATATATATTCCTATAATAATTAGTCGCCATTCATTTGGTCAAGAAATTATTAACTTGCTTAACAATTTCTTGGAAGTGTGGCCCTTCATTTTAGACCCTAGAGTTCCACCTCATTGAGTCAACCAAAGGGAATAACCGATTAAGGCAAGAACTAAAAATGATCCTATCACTTTCTGGAGTTTGCTTTGATATTAACCTAATGCACAAACCATCCAAAGGGGGACGCTTCTAGGGCGCCTCGAGGCCAAGCAAGAAGATCTCATAATGCAAATAAATGGAGGAGACTGCAGGACATGTTGAAACACATCCTTCTTCCACTTACTATAAATCTTTCTCCACTCACCTTGATATTGACGCATGCAAACACCATCCGAAGGAGGATGCGACCAGGGCGCTTCAAGGCCAAGCATAAGTCTCATGGTGTGAACTTTAAGGGAGAATGTGAGTGAAAAAGTGACATATCATATACATTTTTTCCTTGCATTATATATATTCGAACCTAGGGCTTATTACTGAGGTAAATTCGGCTAATAAATTTATCTAGGAGTATTGCTAAATTAGCCCAATATAACAATTATATTGGATAGTTTAGCAATATATGATTCTTGGTTATTAAACACTTTAATAAACCTAACCATAAATTGCATGCTTATAAAAATTTGTCTAATTCACCTTCCAGGTCGGTTCCCAAGTAGATATATTTCATTTTCGTCAGCTTAAAATACCTCAACCTTAAATAGAACATTCTTTAGACAAAAGGTCCCTTATAGACAATTATTTTATAAATTTAATCTTTTATTATTTTCATTTTAATCCTATTAAAAAGAAAATAAAATATTATCCTATTCCTAATCACATTACAAATAAATTAACATAGGTCTAGGTGAATTCAATTTTAAACCATTTGAAAATAATTTTAGCCTATGTTGGCATGCAATTCTTGGTTATAGATTTTAAGTCCAATTCATTGCACTTATAATACTTATAAAGTTAATGAAATAATTAAAACCTATAATCATAAATCTAGATGACATTAACTAAGTAATGTCATGCTTCATGCAATTCTATTTTCATTATATAATATAATACTTATATTATAAACTAATGAAAATATAACACATCCACCATATGATATAACACTTACATTACACACCATATAATATAACTTTTATATTATAGTATGATGTATAGACATGTTACTATACATGCAATCATATAATATAACATTTATACTTAATATGATGCATGAACATGCTTAATTTATCATGCAACCATATAATATAACACTTGTATTAAATAATGTTTCTCCTTCTTTTTCTTTTCTTTTCTTTCTCTATTTTTAGACATGTTTCAGATTATCTATGTCTATACCGTAGCCATGAATAAACTGAGTTCGTTATTCTTGGGGTTTTAATGTAGTTGTGGATTGTAAAAGTTGATTTGATTGTTTGCTCAGATTGATTCACGCATTTTCTTTCTAGCATGTTTCTTCTTAATGGGATTAAACTTTTGGTCTTTTTTCTTTATTAAGTATTGATTGATACCTTGCTAGAAAGAGAGGACATTAGATTAGATCTAATTTGTTAAATTGTTGTTCAAATATTGATGATGTCAAAAAGTGCATGTTTTTATCATCTATTTTATTACTTTTTTTTCTTAAAAAAAAGATATTTTATGTGAGATTTTGACCTTGGGATGGCCTAAATTGGGGAAGATGAGGAAGCACATGTATTTGAACTATCTAAAGTGCATTTTGTTGTTTTGAGCTAATTTTATGGGCTTTACTAAGGTTTTTAACTGTTTTACATAAATCTATCTTGATGTGCTCGAATGATACGCCCGCATAAAAAACCCTAATTTTCATATTCATTCCCAGTCGTTCATGGTTGTTATTTTCTTGGTCCAAAATGTTATTCAACATTGAAAATGGCCGGTAAATGTTCATAACATGATTTTCATCCATCCCTCAACCACTTTGGTCTACATAAAAAGTTGGAAGGTTCTTAGATCATGATGAACTTCTCCTTTGAAGAAAACACACGAAAATAAACCCTAAACTCTTCAAGAAAGAAAGTTTCTCTAAAAAGTAGGCTTCTTTAGATCAACCCTATCCATCAGAATGTGTTGTAGAAATTCACCTTGAAGTTTCTCTAAAAAGTAGGCTTCTTTAGATCAACCTTATCCATCAGAATGTGTTGTAGAAATTCACCTTGACAAATGATCAAATCAATCCTAGAAGGCGCTTTAGTTTACTGGGTTGATTCAAAGTCGTTATTTACTGTTTTTCCAAATTTGTTCTTTTAGTTATTTGTTATCTTTTTTTTTTTTTTAATCATTTCTTGATTTTACTACATTGTAATCTATGACATTGGATTTAATGAAGTCTATTCATTCTTATCTAGTTATAAGCTAAGTTTCGAAGGGATTCAATCATGTGGATACCTTAAGATTTCATGGCTTGAGTTTATGCCAATGCATCATATTATCATGACCTTTATATTTTCTTTGTTGAGTTTATTATTATCTTATTATATTAAACTGGTCACTTAATTTAACATGCTAGTGGAGTCTTAATGCTGAGAAGGTTAAGATAAAAACTAATTTCACAAAGGAATGTTGGACTAAGAACCTAGAAATAGAACTAAGGTATACCATAGAAATAAGGTATACCATAGGAAAAAGAAATTGCATGAAATTAATCTAAGATCCAGCTAACCATAAAAATATAGGCATTAATTGCTTAGAACTCCTAAAGAAACTTGACACAAAATTGAATAGGAGAAGTTTTCCGTCTATGTTGAGTCACTATCCAGATATGATTCGGTCACATAACTTAAGGCATAATTTCCTTTTGGTTAAAACTTGATTTTAAATCATTTCTCCTATCATTTGCTTATTTTAATATTTTGTATATTACCTAAACTCACTCATTTTTATTGGTTACCACTTAGTTTATATTGGAAAGCTCTTTCTTAGAAGAACTGAATTGCATAAATAGTCTCTTGGGACAATTAATTTCATTAATTCTTTAATGAAGTCGGTAGCCTAGGATGTACTTCTATCTAGTTGTCATCTTGTTTGTCACAATTTATTGTTTCTTTAATTTAGGTTTTTATAAAGAGTTGGTCTCCAAAATAAAATTAGAATGGTCTCTACAAAAACTAAAATAATTAATCACTCAATCTCTAGAGGACGATACTGAATATCAAACTATTTACTATATTATAATTTGACGTGTGTAGTTACACTTATCAGTGGGAGACAATCTTGTTTGGATGGAAGTCTCCTTGGTCTTTACAAGCTCCCAATGGAAGCGAAGAGAGCGCTCAGTGTTTTTGGAAACTTTCAGTTTAGGGGTTCGATCAGTTGCTTGCTCGTCGACTCTATTTTTATTACAGTTGGGTCAGTGCGCACTTCCTTTTCCACCCAATCTTGGAATTTATTGTGACTTTATTAATCCTTCTCCACATACAATGACAAATGTTGATGCGTGTTTCTAGGCAAATCAGTTTGGGTTGTGAATGTATAGAGGAATTGACCTACAGTAAAACTTGTACCAATATGGTGTTGAGATACATGCATTTCAATGCCTAATTTAGACAACGAAATGTGTCATTAAAGTGTGTTTGGCCAAGCACAAAATGTTGCATAATTTTAGAGATAGATTTTTTTCATTGATAAGCTTCTATCTACAGTATAGTCTCTCATTTGAGAGCTAGATAAAAATTTTGTTATATATAAAAAAAATTTGAATTATATAATTTGTATATGCTAATATTTTGGGTCTGCTATATTTATAACTATTCCATCTTTTATATCATGTTTCATGGCCCATATGCACAACTTAATTCACATGTTTATCTTTCTTTCTTTTTTTTTTTAAGCATCAATAATTCACTAGTTAAAACTCAGGTTAAATTATAAGTTCAGTCCCACTATATTAAATTACAAGTTTAATTCCTATACTTTCAAGTTTGTGTCTATCAGTCTCTAAATTTTAAAGATTCTAAATATGACTTTTAATTAATGTCGAAGATGTCCCTAAACTTTAAAAAGTTCATTATAGACACTTATGCATTCAATCATGTATCGATTAAATTCATAAATATTAAAAAATTTGCTAGAAGAACCTTAAACTTTCAATTTTATTGTCAATAAATCCCAAAACTTTAAAATCTTATATAATAGGTCCTTAACCTATTCGACATATATTTTTTTTAACATCAACGTATCTACTAAACATATTATCAAAACTTTTGAGTTCCATTTGACATAAACTTCAATTTTATATCTAATAGATCAATTAAATGAATACACTAACAAACTAATAAGTACAAAATTGAAATTTTAGGAACCTGTTAATTAGACACAAAATTTAAAATTATAGACTTATTAGACACAGAAATTAAAATCCAAAAATTTATTCAACGCTACTAAAAATGTATGGATCAAATAGACATATAAAACAATTGATCCTTTTAGCATGCTTTGTCCTTACTCACATGCTTTCTAAGAAAATTCTAGGAGATCACCCAACATAGAATTGCTCCAAGCTAAACATGTTTTATTATGAAGTTCCTATGATTGAGCCACCGAAAAGAAAGATACACTTTATTAGTATAAGTAGTGATTTCAATTCTTTTAAACCTTTCTGTACCATACTTTCACATTTTTAGAATCTCTCTCATTCAAATATGATCTTCGTTCGTTCATAGCTCTGAAGCCTCTCCTTAATTCAGAGCGGGACCTTAAACTTGTAATTTAATATAAAGCTTCAAACAACTTTACCCCATTTTTCTAGTAAAATAAACGATTTTGCGTTAATAATAAGAAAGTGGGGCGGTGGACTGTGGAGTTTCATGCAAAGCTTCCTCATTTTGAGTGAGTTGAGACATCCACTTTCCAATACAAACAATTCTTTTGTGTAGGCTCACTTTTCCAATATAAACTTCTTGTTGTTTTCTTACGTTTCTTCAATATTAATAATATGACAAGTTCCTTTTCATAATCATAATTATAATTATAACAAAATAATATACATTTGGTGAATTGTAAAGTACCAAATCTCTTTCCACTCCCTCATTGATTTTTACCAACTAATTAGTTAGTCATAATGGTGCCTTCCTTTGCAAATTACGTTTCTCTTATTTTGATTTCATGAAACTAACAAATATATTATATATAGAATAAGACATTACAATCGAGGAAAGAATTAAAAATATTTAAAATTATTATAGTATAACTCAACTAGCATAAAATTTGTATTTATAGACCTTCAGATCAAAGGTTCGATTTTTCCATCTCTGCATATTGTAAAAAAAATAAAATAAAATAAAAACTACAATTCTCTGACTCTATACATACATACATAAATACGTACATATATATACACCTAGTTATTAAAGTGCACAAAAATAGAAATTCATAAGATGACATATGGGTGTATACCTTATTTTTTGGGTAATTATTTTAATTGGCAAAATAGCTAGAAATATTTTTAAGTATAGCAAAATATCATTGTTTATCAGTGATAGACATTGATAGACATCTATCAATGTCAGTGATAGACACTAACACTATGCTGATGGATGTCTATTAATGTTTATCAATATCTATCACTATCTATCACTGATAGATAATAACTTTTTACTATATTTGTAAATAAATTTGCTCATTTTTGTATATTTGAAGACAATCCTTATTTTTATTTTTATTTTTTATTTTTTATTTTTTTTTAAGAAGAATTAGGATATACCTTGTTTAATCATGCCTAAGTAAGTCATTTATTTACTATTATTATTATTTTGGTATTAAGTACGCCACTTATTATTGAAGTCTATCTAAGAAATAATTACATCAAATGAAAAATAATTTTAACAAAGGATGATTTACTTTAATTTAAATCTAGTAATATCCAACCAAGAAAAGCTTAAAGTTTTCTCATAACAAAAAGGGTAAATTAACTTCTTTAGGAGGAGAATAACATGACCAACGAATTAAAATAGGAAGTTTTGCACACTAGTATAATATTTGCCACCACTTTAATACTGAAGTCTCAAAGAGTAAGGAACTATAGCAAACTTACTAATGTTTAAGAGCGAAGAATGAAATTACTTCTATCGAAATCATCATAATATATTTGTATAGTGAGTTAATCTAGAACATCCGAATTAAGGCTGTAAGGTCAAATTAGGTTAACCTATAGGTTAATAAGGTTGGGGCATGTATTGACCATATCCCACATTTTGCTGGATTAGCCTCGATCTTAGTTGAAGTTAAACATGGGATTTTGGGCCATTTGCCTATTTTCTTGAATCGCATGCCTTATATGGAATGAACGCTAGCCCTCGTCGAGGTCGAGCATGGGTTCAACCCTTCCCTTCTCTAAGCCCTGTTTATGACTTTTGGGGTGTGACCTTGTCCCGAGTCTTGTCTCTTTCTTTCTCTTGTTGCTGCTAATTTTGCTTGAAGTTGATCATGTTCTTTGGTCCAAAATAACTTCATAATAGTAATAGAAAAAATTAATGAATATAAACTTTGATTTTCATCATCAACAAACAGTCAAAATGATATAACTTAACTAGTATATATAATATGTGTTAGCGATTAAGAGATTTGTGTTTAAATCTCCCACCTCTATTGTACTAAAACAAAGTCATCAACTAGAAGTTAAATTAATATTAAAGATGAAAAATAATAACCTACTCTTATTTTGCTTGATGATCATTCTTATTCCCTTAAAAAAAAAAAAAAAATCAAGATTTGAATGTTCAGTGATCACTATAACTTGTATTTGTGATATTATATTTTTAAAAAATAAAAAACCCATAACCTTGAAATCAAAATAACATACTAAAGAGAACACGATTAATAAGAACGTTGATCTAACAAGAAGTCTTGTTTATTGATGAGGTTAAGATCATGACCCAAATTTTGAGAGAGATTTCTTTTTCTCATGTCCGTCGTTCTCACAATGTTATGGCACATATGAAAGGTTTTTTGTTATAACAGTTTTCTATTTTTAGCTTTCTGTTTCCACCTTGCTGAATTGTAGTAAGAGTGGGTTGCTATTTTTTCTCTTTTATTTTCGTGGATGTAGTTTAGCTACTATTTAAGCTTAGCAGCATTATCAATAAAACATAGTTTGTTGTGCAATTCTTTTTTGTTCTCAACATTCTGGTATCAGAGCCAAGGTGGTTTTGAATTTTCAAAGCAGCAGTCTTTGAAACTTTGCAACAAAATGACTACGGAAGGAAATAAGAATGAAGGAATTTTTGTACAGCCGGAAATTCCACGTTGCGATGGTCATTATGATCATTGGAGCATGTTGATGGAAAACTTCCTTCGATCCAAGGAATACTGGGAGTTGGTCGAACCTGGATATGTTGAACCAGCTAGCAAATTGTTGCAAACAGAAGCCCAGCGAAAGAAAAATGATGAGATGAAGTTGAAAGACTTGAAAGTAAAGAATTATCTCTTTCAAGCCATTGATCGTACAGTTTTAGAAACTATTCTCAAGAAGAACACTTCTAAAGAAATATGGAATGCAATGAAGAAAAAGTTTGAAGGCAATGCAAGGGTCAAGAGGTCTCATCTACAAGCTCTTCGTAGAGACTTTGAAATTCTTGAGATGAAGTTTGGTGAAGGAGTGACAGAATACTTCTCCAGAGTCATGACGGTGGCAAATAAGATGCGGATTTATGGAGAAGATATGCAAGATGTGAAAGTGGTCGAAAAAATTCTACGCTCTTTAACAGAAAAGTTTAACTATATCGTTTGTTCTATTGAAGAGTCAAAGGATATCGATACTCTCACTATTGATGAGTTGCAAAGTTCTTTGATAGTACATGAACAAAAGTTTCAGCGACGAAGCGGAGAGGAGCAAGCCTTGAAGGTGACGAATGATAAAGGAAGAGGTCGAAGTCGAGGCAGCTACAGAGGAAGAAGAAGAGGAAGGGGTCGAGCAAATTTCAACAAAGCAAATGTGCAGTGTTACCGATGCCAAAAACTTGGGCATTACCAATATGAGTGTCCTGAAAATAAAGAAGCAAACTATGCCGAAATCGATGAAGAAGAAGAAATGCTTCTAATGTCCTATGAGGAATTGCATGGAGTCAAAAGAGAAGATACATGGTTTCTTGATTCTGGGTGTTTTAATCATATGTGTGGTGATTAATCCATGTTTAGTGAGCTCAATAAAGATTTCCGACATTCAGTGAAGTTGGGAAACAACACTAAAATGGATGTGATGGGCAAAGGAAATGTGCAGTTGTTTCTGAATGGAGTTAATCATGTTGTTACTGAGGTATACTACATTTCAGAATTGAGTAACAATCTCTTGAGCATAGGACAATTGCAAGAAAAAGGTTTGACTATTTTGATCAAGGGAGGGGAATGAAAAATATTTCATCCAAGGAAAGGCTTAATTATTCAAACAAAAATGAGCAACAACAGGATGTTTATTTTGCTAACCCAAACTTCTTCTCAAACACAAGTTGATCAGTGCCTTCAAACAAAAGCTGAAGCTGAAAGTTTATCTCATCTTTGGTATCGACGATATGGACATTTGAGTTACAAAGGTTTGAGAACTCTACAGTGCAAAAACATGGTACATGGGCTTCCTCAATTTAGTACCTCAAATGCTACATGCACTAATTGTATCAAAGGGAAACAACATCGAGATCCCTTTCCAAAGAGGAGCACTTGGAGAGCAACACAAAAGATGGAACTTATTCATGCAAATATTTGTGGCCCAATTACCCCTACATCTAATAGCAACAAAAGGTACATTCTGTTGTTTATTGATGATTATAGCAGGAAAGCATGGGTATATTTTTTGGTAGAAAATTCAGAATCTTTTAACTCTTTCAAATACTTTAAGTCCTTGGTTGAGAAAGAAGCTGAGTTGCCTATTAAGTGTTTACGCACCGATAGAAGAGGAGAATTTAATTCAGTTGAGTTCAATGATTTTTGCAAACAAAATGGGATCAAAAGGCAATTAACGACCATCTATACTCCACAACAGAATGGTGTAGCGGAAAGGAAAAACAGAACGATAATGAACATGGTTCGTTCAATGCTATTGGAGAAAAATATACCCAAAACCTTTTGGTCGGAAGCAGTAAATTGGACCATCTATGTCTTAAATAGATGTTCTACCTTGGTGGTCAAAGATATCACACCAGATGAGGCTTGGAGTGGGATAAAACCCTCAGTAGATAATTTTTGGGTTTTTGGATGTGTAGCACATGCACATGTTCCAGATGCAAAAAGAACCAAATTAGACAATAAAAGCATTTCTTGTGTGTTATTGCGAGTTAGTGAGGAGTCAAAAGGTTACAGACTATATGATCCGGTCGGTGGAAAGGTTTTTGTGAGTAAAGATGTAATTTTTTAGGAAGAAAAACAATGGGATTGGGATGCAAAACAAATAGTAGCAGTACACTTAGATTTAGGTGATGGTGATGATGCAGATGAGGAAGAAAATGTGAGTGAAAATGAACTTGATAGTGATAAAGAAGATGGAGTTAGGGAGGAGGATCACATTTTTTGGTGATGGTGGGCAAAATGTGAAAATTTAAATGAATCTCGTGAGAGGCGTCTTCCTACATGGATGGATGATTATATTAATGGAGAAGGTCTCTCAGAGGATGAAGCTCATATGGCACTAGGGATATCAATTGATCCATTGTAATTTGAAGATGCTATACAAGATGAAAATTGGAGGCTGGCCATGGATAATGAAATCAGATCCATTGAGAAAAACAAAACGTGGACACTTGTTGAACTACCAATTGGAGTTAAAAGAATTGGAGTAAAATGGGTCTACAAAACCAAATACAATGAGCACAGAAAAATTGATAAGTACAAGGCTCGATTGGTTGCTAAAGGCTACTCTCAACAATATGGAGTAAACTACACAGAAGTTTTTGCACCAGTGGCAATGATGGATACAGTAAGAATGATTATTGCTCTAGCTGCATAAAAGGATTGGAATATTTTTCAGCTTGATGTTAAATCAGCTTTTCTCCATGGTGAGTTAACTGAAGATGTTTATGTAGAGCAACCAAAAGGGTATCAAAAGAAAGGTAATGAGCACTTAGTTTACAAATTGCACAAAGATTTATATGGATTAAAACAAACTCCACGTGCTTGGTTTAGTCGAATTGAAACACATTTCATCAATGAAGGATTTCAAAGGTGCGATAGCGAACAAACATTATTCACCAAGAGAAGTTTGGAAGGAAAAATTATCATTGTAAGTGTGTATGTTGATGATTTAATTTTTACTGGTGATGATGAAACTATGATGATTGATTTTAAAAATTCCATGTTGCGTGAATTCGATATGACCGATTTGGGAAAAATGCGATTCTTTCTTGGGATTGAGGTGTTACAACAGTCTTCTGGATTTTTTATATGTCAAAGAAAATATGCATTGGAGGTTTTGAAAAGGTTTGGCATGCTAGAAAGTAACTCTGTGAACAGCCCAATTGTTCCTGGTTCCAAATTGAGTAAAGCTGGAAATGGGGTCCTTGTTGATGATACATATTACAAACAACTGGTGGAAAGTTTAATGTATCTTACTGCCACAAGGTTTTGAAAAGGTTTGGCATGCTAGAAAGTAACTCTGTGAACAGCCCAATTGTTCCTGGTTCCAAATTGAGTAAAGCTGGAAATGGGGTCCTTGTTGATGATACATATTACAAACAACTGGTGGAAAGTTTAATGTATCTTACTGCCACAAGACCCTGTTTGCTACTTGCCTTATAAGTAGGTACATGAAAAAACCAATGGAAGATCATCTTCAGCAGCTAAAAGAATACTTCGGATCTTAAAAGGGAATGTGAACTATGGAATTCATTACATAAAAGGAGGAAATGCTGGATTGTTGGCATATACAGATGGTGACTATGCTGGAGATTTGGAAGATCGAAAAAGTACATCTAGGTATGTATTTTTAATGAGTTCAAGTGTTGTTTCGTGGTGTTCAAAAAAACAACCCATTGTGACCTTATCAACTACATAAGCTACTTAGTTGCTGCAATTTGTGCTTGTCAAGGAATTTGGGTGAGAAAATTTTTGAAGGAGTTGGGCCATCCAGATGAAAGTTGCATTACCATATTGTGTGACAATAGTTCAACCATCAAGCTGTCAAAAAATCCAGTTATGCACGGTCGAAGCAAGCATATTGATGTGAAGTTTCATTTTCTAAGAAATCTTACAAAAGATGGTGTAGCTGAATTGGTTCATTGTGGAAGCCAAGATCAAGTGGCAAACATTATGACCAAACCCTTAAAGTTAGAAGTTTTTCAGAAGCTTCGAAGGTTGCTGAGAGTATGTGAATTTTCAGAGGAAAACTAATTGCTTCTGAGCATTTAGTTTAAGGGAGGGAATGAAACGTTTTTTGTTATAACAGTTTTCTATTTTTAGCTTTTTGTTTCCACCTTGCTGAATTGTAGTAAGAGTGGGTTGCTATTTTTTCTCCTTTATTTTCGTGGATGTAGTTTAGCTACTATTTAAGCTTAGCAGCATTATCAATAAAACATAGTTTGTTGTGCAATTCTTTTTTGTTCTCAACAACATACCCTTAAAAGAAAGGCCTTGAATGAGTGAGTGTCATCTATCCTTCTCTCTTTTTACCTTAAATGGTTTTCTTTACTTCTGTCACATTGTATTAATTCTTATAATTTATTTCATTTAGAAAAATAAATAACATACTAACGAGGGTTTTGATATAATTTTTTAAACGGAGAAAACTACATTTAGTTGGTTAAAATATATTTTAAATTTTTTATATAAATACGCAAAAACATTTCTTATATTTTTTATTAGGCGGGTTTTATTGTTTTTTTATGAAAAAAATCTACATATTTCTTTTTTTGGACTGACAAGAGAAACAACAAATTTTAAAGTTTCATTTGAAAAAATGACAAAAAAGTTTCAAAGTTAAAAAAATGGTAAAATAAATTTATATAATAAAAAATATTAATTAGTAAATGACAAAACTACCATAAAACAACAAAACTAAGTACAAATGAAAATGCATATACACTCCTTCAAAAACAACATGAATACCACAAATACACTCTACCTAGACATTCTAAAACCACAAATATATAGTATATTTATGTACATATTATATAAAGGTAATTAAAAATATAAAAAATGATCAAATTTAAATAAAATATAAAATGATCAAATTTAAATGAAATATACACTTTATTAGATGATAATATGTATAAAATATTCTGTAAAATCCTAATTAAGATAAAAAAATTAATCTGAATTTAGAATAATAAAAATGAAAAAAATAATATAAAATCTAAAGATGTCTTATAAATTAAAATCCAAATGGTGATAAACAAATTAATTCTGAATATTTTCGAAAAGTGATTAAATCAAATCAAAACAAATAGCTAATTTAAATTAATTAGGGGAGAAAAATGAGGAAGGGATGAGTTTGTTTTAAATCAAACCCTAATGGTAAAGTTGTAGCAAAAACATTAGCTTGTTAAAGAAACCACAAGAAAACCTAAATCAATGAAACCTTTGTGTAAGTAATGAAACCTTTGTGTAAGTAACAAAAGTTATGGCAATGTACGGAGCAACAATCCAAAATAGCATATACAACTAATTTATTAAAAATGTGAGAAATATACCGTTAATTCAAAAAATGTATGTATACAATTATGAAAAAAAAATATAGAGATTTGAATAAAATATATGGATAAAAGAAGTTTTAATAATATATGGATATTTCAAAAATAAATTTGGTAGAAAAATCTGGATATTTTAAATAGAATCTAAAATAATAATAAAATATAGAGGTTATGTTAACTATATGAGCAAAATTAGAAGGGTAGTTGTCCTTGACAAATATCAACAATTACCTGTGTATATATCTCTACCATGTTTTCTATTTTGGAATTACTTGATATTTGTAGTTTCATAACAACAACATGGACGATTTTGTCATTTTTTAGAATGGAACCTCAAATTCCGTCCTCCAATTCCTTTTATATATATATATATATATATATTTAGCTTTAAAAAGCTGGGCCCTACATTTTGATGGATTCCAACCAACAAACCATGTATGGGAATCCATTTTTTTCCAAATCAAATCAAACCCCACTTTAGTTTTGCACCTGTGTTTTATTTATTTACTTTTTTTTAGTGTAAATTGAAATTCAAAATTCTTACCTGTTTGTCGAATTTAATTTATACTTAAAAAAATAATTCTTTTGAACCTTCGACTTAAAATAATTCCTGTGAACGTTTGACATAAAAAGTCGGGATAAATGTCTTAATAACTAAACTATAATTATATTAGCGTTCAAAATATTTTTCAAACAATTTAAACAGTTTTTTAATCATTGAAGTGTTACAATAAAAAGCCAAAATCAACGTAGTTTGACTATAGTGTTTGTATTACCGATCTCAAATTTAGAGGTTCATTCTCTCATCTTGCACATGATTAAAGAAAAAGTGTTACAATTATAATATTTGTTGGGAAATTGAGGAGCACAACGGATATGAAAAAATATAATATAATAATATATATTTAAATATAATAAATAAATAAATATAATATGATATAATAATAAACTAAAGTTATAAAATAACTAAAACTATAAAAAAAAAGGGCAATATGGAAATTTTAGTGGTATTTTGAAGTGGATTAACCCACCAATTTGTATGATTTTAAGATCTACCAAATGCCATTATTTATAGGCAAAGTGACAAGTAGAATGTGGTTTTATATGGATATCAAGCATGAATAACTACAAGGCACATGGACAATATGAAGATTGAAACATGACTTTTAGGACACTAAGCAATGAACATCTATTTGTTATTATAATATTTACAATACTCCCTCTTAGATGCCCATATATATATGAAATATGTCTCGATAAAAATTGTTGGATTGCATATCCTAAAACTCACAGTTCATAATGTTAAACATTTTCTATTATCAATAAAATTGTTATTGACGTTTATTCAATAAAACTGTTGTTGAATATGTAAAATGCACTTGTCAAGACTAAATCCAATAAACTAGAGACCCATGACTATTATATGAATACTTGAACTTTATGTGCTGACATAAAGATGGATCAAGTTCAAGTAAATACCTAAAATGGTCTATAGTATATGAATAAGGTTGGGTGCCTTATTCTGGTAACATTATCGAATGCAACCTACTCTGTAGTTGTTACAATTTGTTGTAAAGTGCTACAAACAAAGTGATTCTGATTCGTTCATGTAGTGACATGAGAAGCAGGGGCGTCCTATGCAATGAGTTTGCATAAGATCGGACCAAAAAAATAAGTCACTCTTACTTTATAACGTTGTTTACTGTTTAAGATTGACTCTTTCAAATCGACCTTCATTCTGAGCTAACTATGAACGTCTGTTTATTCGGGATTATCCTTATATTTGCATAGGTGAGGGTTGGCTCAACAACAGGGGCTCAATATACCTCTCATTTGAGGGGTAAGACCGGGTAGATATCTAAGGACATAGGGTGCAAGACGAAATTCACACCTAACTTATTTAGGGATAGTAGAGAGGTTGTTCTATTAAGTACTAAATCCAGGTCTTAAATAAGGGGCTCCACCCTATCATTGTTCCGAGAGAGACTCGGTTAGTGATTGGATTGCAAACCAATTGTTCATTAGAGGATTAGTGGGACTTAAGGAATAAGATGTAATATCAGGGGTAAAATAGCATTTGACCCAGCCGATATTACGAACAACCTGTGAAGGTTCGACTTACTAATTATGATTAAATCAAGTGGACAGGAATATATCTACAGTGAGGAGAGTGCAACTATTAAGCTATAGTGGTGTGTCTCAGTAGTTAACAAAAATTGATTAATTCGGTTTAAAGAGTTTAGCCAATTAATCTCAAATCGTTTGCGCTCATGATTTGTACAGATCCATAAGATCCATCTACTAGCTCGTAAATCTTGGATTAGTATATTGAGTGAATTTGAAGCGTTCAAATTCATTTTGGAAATTAAATTTGAAATGTTTAATTTTTAAATTAGGATTTGAATTTGAATTGTTCAATTTCAAATTGAGGGTTTGGATGATTATATTCGATATAATTTAAACTTAAACATAATTAGAGAGTTTAAAATATTTAGATGTTGATTTAAATATTAATTACATGAATAGGATTCATGTATGATATAGTTGTTTAATTAATTTAATATTTGATATTAAATTATTAATTAATTAATTAAATTTATCTAATTAATTAATATTCGATTTTAGAAATTGAATTTTGTATTTGATTAATTTTTCAATTAAATCAATTAAAATTGAAAATTAGTTTTTTAGAAAGTGGAAAAATTCATATTTTTTAATGGTTAGTGGATTTCTTCACATTTTGAACACCTATCCCACTTAGTTTTTATTTTTCGATGTGTCAATCAGTATTCTCTCTCAATTCTTGCATGTATTTGATACATAAAAGAGCTGAAATTTTAGAAATGAAAGATTAGAGTTTCTGGAATTTGTGATTTTCTGTGGAAATTGGTTTATGTTTTATCCCTCTCCAAACTCTCCTCTTCCCTTACTCAATTCTCATCAATCTAGAGTTCCACCACTCAAATCCAAGTTGAAGAATAGTAGAGAAGATCTCTTGGTGATCTACTATTGATTTGAAACTCAAATTCATGGAGAGCAGCTTGGATTTGGTGGATTACATCAAAGGTATTAGTTTTGAAATCCTCTTCTTTGAATAGTATTTTCATGCATATTTTTAGAACTCAAATTAAGTATAATTAGAGTGCTTATTGATTCTAATTTCTTCCGCTGCGTATATGTACATTCCATCAAAACCCTTACTAGGAAAAACCTAATGGGAAAAAACTCTAGTGAAGGAAAAAGAGTACATATTTCATATAATATATACTCCTAAAAGAATACAATATATTTACTCACTCTCATGAAAACATCACTTAAGATCTTTGAGTCGCCGCATTCCAATGTTGTGCACCAATTTTTCAAAAGTTGGAGTTGGTAATGCCTTTGTAAATAAGTCTACTAGGTTATCCTTTGAACAAATTTGTTGTACATTGATGTTGCCATTTTTCTTCAAGATCATGAGTATAGAAAAGCTTTGGTGAAATATGCTTTGTTCTATCTCCTTTAATATATCCTCTGATTTGGGCTATGCAAGTTGTGTTGTCTTTGTATAATATTGTTGGATGATTAGTATTAGAAGACAAGCCATATGTTTCACGAATGTGCTGAGTCTAGCTATACACATTCTTAACTAGCCTATGAATTGCAATAATTTCAGCATGATTTGAGAAAGTGGCTGTTATGGTCTATTCCACCGATTGCCATGATATAACAGTTCCTTCATATGTGAACAGATAACCTATTTGAGATTTAGCTTTGTGTAGGTCAGATAAATATCCAGAATCTACATAACCAACTAGGTCAAAATTTGATTTATTTGAATAAAACAAACTCATATCGATTGTTCCTTGGAGACAACAGAGTATATGCTTAATTCAGTTCCAATGACTTTTTGTAGGAGAATAACTATACCTAGCTAATAAATTTACTGAAAATGTAATATTAGCTAGAAATAGTTCTTCTCCTACAAAAAGTAATATATGCTTAATTTCGTTCCAATGGTCTTGTATTATTAGCAAGATACATAAGTGCACCAATTACACTAAGATATGGTACTTTAGGATCAAAAAGTTCTTCATTATCATTTCGAGGTCGAAATATATCTTTTTTTATATCCAATGAATGCACTTCCATTGGAATATTTAATGGATGTGCTTTGTTCATATAAAATTTTTTCAAAAATTTTTCAATATAAGTTGACTGATGAATAAATATTCTATCTGCTAAATGCTCAATTTGTAAGCCAAGGAAAAATTTTATTTTTTCGAGATCTTTCGTCTCAAATTCTTTCTTAAGATATTCTATTGTCTTTGAAAGCCCTTCAGGAATTCCAATTATATTTAAGTCGTCAACATATACAGTTTATAAAAACACATGGACATATTGGATTATTTTGATATACTTCTTTTAACTCAGGCGATTGTACCACATTCATCCTGATTGTTTCAATCAATATAGCGATTTTTGTAACTTTATGGAATTCAATTTTCGGCAATTTGATTTATATGTTTCAAGTACATTAAATCCTTCTAGGATTCTCATATAAATATCATTATCAAGAGATCCATATAAATATGTCATGACTACATCCATAAGATGCATGTTCATACTTTCATACACAGTTAGGTCAATTAAATATCTTAATGTAATTGCATCTACCACCGGAGAATGTGTCTCCTCATAATTAGCACTAGGTCTTTGTGAAAAACCTTGTGCAACTAGTCTTGCTTTACATGTTGTGACCACATTATTTTCATTTCTTTTTCTTACAAAAATCCATTTGTATCCCACAGGTTTGACACCTTCTAGTGTTCGGACTATTGGTCTGAAAACCTGTCGTTTCAAAAGTAAGTTTAGTTCTGCCTCGATTGCTTCTTTCCACTAAAGTCAATCTTTTCTATGTCGACATTCTTCAATAGATTTTGGTTCAAAATTCTCATTTTCAAATATAATATCAAGAGCAACATTATACGCAAAAATATTGTCAATAACTACATGAGTTTGGTTCCATATTTTTTCTATCATGACATAGTTTATTAAAACCTCATTATTATCTTTATGTATTTCATCTTCCTCACTAGTCATGTCAAGGATTTTTTTTATGGGTATTTACATCCTCAATCAAGTCTTTTTAACTATTAATTATTTTACTTTTCCGAGGATTTTTATCTTTGGAACTCACTGGTCTACCACGTTTCTGGAGTGTTCCAAACTCATTAGTGACAACTTGTTATGTTGGGATATCAATTTTTTATGGAATTTGCAGCTGGTATATGTGATTTAGTTACTTTCTTTGCATCTATAAATGCATTTGGTAACTGATTTTCTATATTTTGAAAATGAATTATCTTTTGAACTTAAAGTTTACATTGATCTGTATGGGAATCTAAATGAGACAATAGTCATGCATTCAATGTAATTTCTTTTTCCAACTTTTTAATTCTTTCTCTAATGTTGAAAATTTTATCTCATTAAAAGGACAATCACCAAATCATGCAGTAAATACATCACCCGTTAGGGGTTCAAGATATTTAATAGTTGATGGGGAATCATATCCAACATATATTCCTAAGCTTCTTTGAGGACCCATCTTAGTGTGTTATGGTAGAGCAATTAGAACATATATTGTACATCCAAAAATTCTTAGATGGGAATTGTTCAGCTCATGACCATAAGTTAATTGTAATGGTACTTATGATAAGTTACAGGCCTAGTGCGTACAAGTGACGTTGCATGTAAAATAGCATATCCCCATACAGATGAAGAAAGCTTAGCTCTCATAAGTAATGATCTTGCAATTAATTCCAAACATTTTATAAATGATTCTACTAAACCATTTTGTATATGAAAATGAGATACAGGATTTTCAATACCTATCTCAATTGACATACAATAATTATCAAAAACTTGGGATGTAAATTCACCAACATTATCAAGATGAATGGTCTTAATTGTATAATCAGGAAATTATGCTCTTAACTTAATTATTTGAGCATGTAATCTTGCAAATGCAAGATTTCAACTTGATAATAAGAATGCATATGACCATCTACTGGATGCATCTATTAATACCGTAAAATATCTAAATGATCCACTTGGTGGGTTAATAGGTCTTCATATATCACCATGAATTCGTTCTAAAAATGCAGGTGATTCAGTTCCAACTTTAGCTGGTGATGGTCTAATTATTAATTTGCCTTGAGAGCAACCATCACATGATAATTCATTAAATTGAAGAATCTTATGGCTCTTTAATGGGTGTCCACTTGAATTCTCAATAATTCTTCTCATCATTATAGACCCTAGATGACCCAATCTATCATGCCAAATAGCAAATATATCTGGATTCATGAACTTCAAGTTCATTGTTGCATATGTTTCAATTACTCGTATATGAGCATAATACAATCCAGAAGATAAAGCAGGCAACTTTTCCAATATATATTTTTCATTTGAGACAGTACAGATAATAGATATTCCACATTACTATCAATCTTAATATGATAACCATTGCAACATAGATCTTTAAAACTAAGAAGATTTCTTTTTTTATTGACTAGAGAACAATATATTGTCAATTGTAAATTTTGTTCCTCTAGGCAAAATAATATTTTCTTTTCCAAAACCTTCAATCAAGTTTGCAAAACCTGATATTGTATTTACTTTTTTATTCAACATTGTCAATTTGGAAAAGTATTTTTTATTTGTAAGTATTGCGTGTGTAGTTGCACTACCTGCTAGACATAGATCTTCTTTGTTCATTTTTTAATCACCCAACATATGAAAATGATCCATGTTTCTTCATTAAAAGAAAATAATTACAATAAGAAAAACAACACTTAAAATAAACAAAAGTTACTAAAAAAACATGAAGATAGATAAAAGAAAAAAACATTAAGTCTAGATATTCTCAAAGTCAAAAGAAACACTTGATGTTCCATCAACTATGCCAATCTTCTCTTTAGGAGATTCAAAGAAGTTCGCCACACCAATTTTTTCATATGGGATGGGCCAAATATGTCATTATCCTGGTATTCAAAATTTTCTTCCATATTTTTCTATTTTTCCTTCAGGGAGGCTTGATAGAGGTCAATTAGGTGCTTTTACGTAAGACGAGTACATGATCAATGGCTAATCATTTCGCATTGGAAGCATTTATTTTCAACATTCTTTGAACTCTTATCTTGTGAAGCTTTTCCTTAGTGATCATCATTTTATGTGATTGTTTTCAAATTTGAATGATTAGAACGACCACCACGAAAATAATAATTATTTCTTCCTCTGTCATGATCACGACCTCGACCATGACCATGGCCGCGACCACAATTATTAACATTTACAGCATTTACTTCAAGGAATGGTATTGTTCCTGTTGGTTGAGAACCGTGGTTCTTCATCAATAACTTGTTATTTTGTTCGACCACAAGTTATTAGTTCATAATATTGTTTAAAACCTTTCTCTCGATATTGCTGCTACAGGACTATATTCGAGACATGAAATGTATAAAATGTCTTCTCTAACATATCAACTTCAGTAATTTTCTCTCCCATAACAACAATTTTGAACTGATTATAAATAATACAGAATTGTAATCACTTACTAATTTAAAATCTTGTAGCCTTAAATGCATCCACTCATAACAAGTTTTAGGAAGAATAACTGTTTTTTTATCATCATACCTATCTTTCAAATTTTTCCACAAGATACGTGGATCTTTTATTGTAAGATACTCCATTTTTAATCCTTCGTGGAGATGATGACGAAGGAAAATCATAGTTTTTCTTTGTCCTGACTGGATATCGTATTTTCTTCTTTAATTGTTTCTACAAAGTTCATAGCATCCAGAAGAATTTCGGCATCGAGCACCCAAGAAAAATAATATAGCCATTAATGTCAAGGGCTACGAATTCTAATTTTGTAAGGTTTGTCATGGTAATACTTTAAGACCTACCTTCAGCAATGGAAGCAACAGGAGATCGTGTTGATAACATGTTGTGAAATTGAGGAGCACAACAGAATATAAAGGAGCACAACCAAGAAAATATAATATAATAATATATGTTTAAATATAATAAATAAACAAATATAATATGATATAATAATAAACTAAATTTATAAAATAACTAAAACTATAAAAATTAGGCAATATGGAAATTTAAGTGGAATTTTGAAGTGAATTATCCCATCAATGTATATAATTTTAAGATCCACGAAATACTTTATAGACAAAGTGGCAAGTAGGATGTGGTCTTACATGAACACCAAGCATAAATAACTACAAAGCATATGGATAACATGAAGATTGACACATGGCTTTTAGGATACAAAACAATGTGCATAAATTTATTATTATAATATTTATAATAATATTCAATATTTATGATAAATGTAACCCAATATCTCTTAATTATATACATTGTTTAGTGCTTCGGTGTTGGGCTATATTTTTTTGTTGTGTTTCGTGGATGTTGGTAACCTTGTTCTTCACTTTATCCTACGTAATGTTCTACAAGATGTTTTACACAATATAAAATCTATCTAGAAATTCTTTCATTATCTTGAAAATTTTGTTTGTTTATTCTTAAGGATTTTTTTTCCTTCCCTAGGGCTTGATTGGTTATGATGATGGTCTTATTCTTCCCTTTTGTTGTGCATATTTAAGGATTTGTATTATTATTATTTTTTTTTAGAGTTACCACTTTTGAAGAAGATTTGTGTCATTTTTTTTTTGTTTTGCCAAAAACAACAAGTGTGTCAATCCGAGCAATTGTGAAGCAAGAAGTTCTGTAGACCTTGAGTTGTTTCTCTTGATCATATTGAAGCATTATCTCTTACATGAGAAGAGTTTCTCAGACTTAGGGGGAATCTAAATATATCGAGTGAAGTGGTCTTCATTTGAAACTGAAAAAGATCGAACCTAATATCGAAAGGGATTCTCACACACTTAGGGAGAGCCTAAGTACTAATTTGTTGCACTAAATTAGGTTGTTCATGGGCCACTGTAGAAGCTTTGTATTTACAACAACAACATTATAACTATTTAACTGTTCTTGGGCACACTACCCTCCAGATGTAGGTAGTATCATACCAAAATGGGTTACCAAACCTTGTGTCTTTTTTTATTCTTTTACTATCTGTATTATATTTCATGTTGTAATATTGTGTGTAGTTACATTGTGTTATCTTCTTTCATACGTAGTCATTCTTCTCCCTCAAACAAATCTACTGTTGTTGCCATGTGAAGATTAATTAGTAGTTTTACTATGTCTGAATTTTTCCATCAAGACCTTCAACTGTCTTAATCTAAGTATAAAAAAAAATAGTTCGTACGTATATAAGTTGTGAAGTCGTCTTCTAATATTTATAAGAACTGGCAGCCACACCCAATTATGCCAATACATTGGTGTGATTATTAGAATCTCTTCAATTTAACTCTCAACTAATGCAAAAATAATATTCAAACCAAATTCATAGTCAAGCAAGAAAAGTCCATCCCATAAAATGAGAGAATACTCTCAAAAGAACCAAATGTTTTATTTAAAAATAGATAGTCAAAAACTTCCAATTACAAATCTAAATTAACTATTTATAACCTTACAAGAAAATAACATAATTAACTAATTAAATCTAACTAAACACTAACTAATCTAAATTAACAACTAAACAAATATTACACCTAAATATGATAACTATCTTATATTTCTCCTTATCCTTAACTATTTCAAAATGTTTTAAAAATTAGCAACAAGAAATGGAAAAGGGTCCATAACAATTCAGCAAAGCCTAAGATTCATGTTTTAGAGAAAAGTTATATAAAAGGGGAAGAACTATTACAATAGCTAAAGAGTTCTATCCTATTTTCATCCAAATTAAGTATCACCCAACTATTATAAAATTGTAATGAGGAAAAAAAATTACTATTAGTAGAAAAATTTTCAAGAGCTAAAAAGCATATAATGAAATCTCTACCAGCATGGTTTCAAAAAATTGTATAATTGAAAAAATAAAATAAAATAAAACAAACCTACTAGCATCAAATACAATAATTAAATATCACCTAATTAGTTTGGTTACTTTATATAAAATAGTGTATTATTGGCTCCACTATCATTCCACAAATCAAATTGGTTATTGTTATATTTAAGTACTAATTCCAAGTGATACTTACAAATACTTTTAGCGCAAAAAAAGATAAATTATATATTGTTTCCATATGTAAAATCTTTTTCTACAAACACTTTTAGAACTTTTTTTTACCATTTTAAATATATAAGCCAAACATCTTCATCAGTCCAAAAGGTGTTATTTTGAATAACAATGTAACAAAACCGGCTTTCAACTAAGTAATTAAAAGTTTGAATCTCTCTACTCTAATATTTATACATTTATACAGTACAATAGCTATGGAGGGGATTGAAATTTTGGACCTCACATGAAAGAATGCATGTGTCAATTACCACTCCAATACCTTTTATTGAACTTCAGACAAGAAACCAAAAAGAAATAACTAAACCTATATCATCGTCATAAAGTTCATCACTAAATAACTTATAAATTTGGTACTTGGTTCATTTACTGCATCAGGATTTAAACCTTTGATATAATCACGCGCACACGCACACACGCACGCATACATACACGTGTGTAAATTTTTAAGACAATCCAACCCACCTAACTCAAATTTTAAGGGTTGGGTTGATGGGTTGGAAACTTTATTTAAGTTATTTGGGTTGTCAATCCAACCAATCCGAATCTTCAGGCTAGTCTAAAAAATACCCTCAACCCAACCTATGTATACCCCTACAATTTAGGTGATGAACTCTAGTATGTAACAATTTAGCCCTTATACCTTCAATTTTGTAATAATTTAGTCTCTAACGTTAAAAAATTATCAAAATTAGATGTCAATTTTATTATTTTATAACGTAAACTTTGTAAATTTATAAAATATTGAGTCTCTAATTAGTATATCGATTAATTTATGCAAAAATAATAATAATAATAAAATCTCATTAAATCTTAACGCTAATTTCTACAATATAAACTAAATTGTTACAAATTTTAAAATTCAATGACAAATTATTACATAGTAAAGTTCAGAGATTAAATTATCACAAAATTGAAAGTTCAAGAATTATATCGTTATAAATCAAAATTTAGGGACTAAATTATTATTTGTATAAAGGTTTAGGAACTAAAAATGAATTATAACCTATATGAAATCTACTAATAGTCTATAGAGCTTCTACTTGTGATCAATAGCTATATTCTGTTTCAAAAATAAACATAGCTATATTCTTTTCTTTTTACTCTCTTCCGTTAAATCTACCCATAGTCTTTTTAAGTAAGGAATAAGGAGATTCGAACTACGAACCTCATATAATTTCTAGCACACTCCGATAACTCAATTGACAATCTACCAATAGTCTTTAATCTCTTGAGTAATTCTCAATTTTGGTCTATAATATTTTTAAGACTCTGAATTTTACTCAATTTTACTCTTGACTAAACATTGTCAATCATATTGAGTTTACTCTTAATTTTAACTTTTGTAGTAACTGCTTCAATACAGAAAGACATTACTAAAATTGGGTCAACAAGATCACTCAAGAAAAAAAAAAAATAAAACAATAATCTAGTCAACACATTAACTTTGAATTAATAAAATATAACCCGATTGTGTAAAATAAATTTTGAAAAGATTAAGGACCAAATTGCAAATTAAGAAGTTTAATTTTGTTATTTCGTTCCATGCAAATTTTAGTAATGTAAAAAAGCCACCAACCTCCACGACTTCCCTTCACCTACCAAACAACCTTTCTTCATCCTCAAATCTCTCCTCCTTTTTCCCCTAAACATTCTCTTTATTCCCCAAATTTTGTCTTAAAATTTTGATTCAATATGTTCATCCAACCTCTGCCTTGTCATGCTCTCCTCATCCTTAGTTTGTTCTTGATTCTTTCAATCAATGTACAACCCATCCATGGCTTGATCTCCTTCAAGAAGCTCGACGATTCCGTCAACGGGGATGATTCAAGCGTCAAGTGTACACCGTGCACCCGTTATCCACCACCACCACCACCCCCACCGAAGAAACCGCCACTGGCTTACTGCCCTCCGCCACCACCTCCTCCATCATCTTTCATATACATGCTCAGCCCGCCGGGAAACTTGTATCCCATCGACCAGGACTTTGCCGGTGCCGATCGGAGGAGGATGGCCGTAGAGTTGCCGGTGGTTGCTCTCTTTGGTCTCATTGGGTTTATTGCTTTTTGGTGATATTGATGGAGTTTGATTGATGGAAAGTTGAATAACCATGAGTGAGTTAGAAGGAGATAATAACGTTGAAGCTAAGGTTATAGGTTCAAATTTTCTCTTTTATCAACTTTGTTTTTCGTTTTTCTCTTATTTTCATTTTGTTTTGTGGAAATTTCTAATTCACAAACATTTGTATGGATTATTATGGTCCGATGTCATTGAAAATTTTCAATAAATGTATATAAATTTGGATTATTTCTTTATTTTTTATTATATTACATTAATTTGCAAATTGAATCAACATTTCCGAAAAGTAGTTGAAGATCATTATAGAATCGGATTTAAATCTCTTATAGTCTCTAAACTTATACCCTTTTTATTTTGGTTCTAAACTATTTTGTTGTACAATGGTTGTATACTTAATCCTTATATTGTAATTACAAAATTAATGGTAAAGATAGATGATATAACGCAATGTTAAATACATGTATGGTAGTGTTGAATTGACATAAGAAATTTATCTCCTTAATTTACTTTTTACAATTCAAATCGTGATGAATGGTTTGATGGTACCATTGTAACATATATCAAATGAAAAGGATCGAATTTAATTGCCTAATTAATATACATATTATACGTTTTTTTACAATTGTGGCGGATGGTTTGATGATGCCATTGTACCATATATCAAATTATATGATGAAGATCGATTAATTGCCTGATTAATATACATGTTATATGTTTTTTGAAACATTACTATAAAGGAGAATTAAATCCTTTTTTAATTTTATTGCTGATTAAGACTTAATAATAATATACTAAAAAAAATACTTTTTTAGAAAAAGAGGCATCTTCATAATAGAGCCTTTTAGGAACAAAATTTGGACAAAATGGTACAAAGAAAAGAAACAATAAAATAAACTATTATCATTCTCTTGATCTAAGCCATTCAATAGTAACTACCACTCAAATGCCTTATATGAAATTAAAAGGTAGTAGGAATCTTAAGATGTTTTAAATGGTAGATCTTAAAAATTTGGAAAACTTCATAAAACAACGTGCACAAATTTTTTGATGGATGACCTCTTTCTAAAAAATTTCTTTAGGCGGAACCTTTTTGCCATGTGAAATACCAGTTTTATCCCACACTTTTTAAAACCAAACGATTGTAACAACCCAAGTATGTGCGTAAATTACAAGCTGATTTTTTTTTTTATTATTTTGTAAGACTTGTTAGAGAAGACCTATTTTAGATTTACTATATAAGGTTAATAGTTGGTCCATAGATATCCTTGAATAATTGACAAATAAAATCTTAATTAAACAAATATCTAAACAAGTAAATATCTAATAAATAAATAAATATGACATAGAAAGATTTTTAAGAAGAAAAATCTAGTAAGTTTCTAAAGCAAAATAAATTATTATATGACCGGTTAAGTAAAGAAATAAATTAAAGGAAATAAAAATATATATGTATACATGTATGTCGGTTAAAGTAAATAATAGTAAGTAAATAATAATAATAATAATAATAATAATAATAATAATAAAAAGTAATATGTAAAAAGTTTAAGATAATAATGATACTTTAAAAAAAAAGAGAGAGAAATATAAAAAAAGATAAACATTAAAAAAAAGATAAATATAAAAGTAGATCAACATTAAAAAAAAATAAATATAAAAAAAGATAAACATATATATATAAAGAAGATAAATATAAAAGAAGATAAACATAAAAAAAGAAAGAAAGAAAAGAAAAGAAAAGAAAAAGATTAAAAATAAAAGAAGATAAACATAAAAAAATAAAAAAAATAAAAAAAAAAAAGAAGATAGGTATATATACATATATAAGAAGAGATAGGTTAAAACTTCCATACAAATAGGGATGTGGCGCACTTTGTTAACAAAAAAAAAAAAAGTCAAGAGCATTTCAAGATCAAACCATAAAGAATAATTAGGATTGTAGTCAAGGTAAGTAGTTTATCTCACCTTCTCTTTAAGTGTTTTATGATAGTATACCTTTGATATGTTGCTTTATTATGTTCTTATTGTTATGTTGCATTACATGTTTAAAGCACGTTTCTCGATAAGTGACCCCATGCATTATGTTTGCTCACGATGATGACATAAGATTAAATTTTAATTAGATAAAAGTTATACTTCCAGGGCTAGCAGGGCATGTATAGTGGCATCCCTCTAGACCCAATTCTATGTCAAGTTTATGCTAGGGACTAGCAGGGTATGTATGGTTGCACCTCTCTAGTCCAATCTTACGTTTATGCTAATGGTGGATGTTGGATGCGACTCTGACCCTACTGAATGTATGACCCACTAATCATCAGATGGGTTAGTTTTCGCTTAAGTCCCCATCTTCCGACCAGGGCGGAGGAATTTATATTGGAAGCGTAACCGACCACATCATGTTATTGTATGTTTTCGGTCCCAAACATATATTTTCATGACATTTTGCATGTGAATGTGCATTTGGTCACTATCTTCAGTGAGAACTACTTATTGGTATATTATATGCTCATCCTATTTTACAGACTTTGTAGGTAAGGACACAGCATAGGTGGCATGACTAGACGTTGCTCAAGTGGCCAACCATCAAACTCACTACTTTGGTCATATAGGCATTTTGTTCCACTACGTTAATGTTTAAGGATCCTGGTATTTTGTAAAATAAACTTTTGTATAGTTTTGATACTTAATTCATAAAATTTTAGATGTGTTCTTTTGAAATTTTTACCAAAACGCATCCCATGATAGAAAATCTAAGTATGCATGTCGTAGCGGTCTGACCTTATTATGTAAGGGTCAGGTCATTACAGTTTGGTATCAGGGCATTTGAGCCAAGTAAGCTCTACTGCATTAGAAGAGTCGCAATATTTGATTGTTTGGCTTGTTAAGTGATGCCCACGGTTGTGCCAAATACGCTGGTACGTGGAATTTTCAAACAAGTAACCTAGTAAATAATTTAGTAAACATAAGTATGAGTTAAAAGAAAAATAAAATAAAAAATGAAATAAAATAATAAAAGATAATAAAGAAAATGTAGTATTAGATTGCTTCCTTATTATGAAAGAATGTGTGTACCTGATGCCACCACAACAAACTCCAACACGATGAGGCAGACCTCGAAGTGTATCCACAGGGGGGTCAAAATCAAGGAAATGGACAAATGTCTTACGTGTTACTTACACCAGAAGCACTATAAATATTAACACAAAATATGAGTAATGGAAGCACGACCTCATCCACCACACCAATAATCAATGATACAAATGACTCGAAAATCATTCGAAAATTCAAGAAGTTCTATCCTTCAACATTTGATGGATCATCTGTGGATCCAACTATAGCAAAGAATTGGATAACAGAAATAGAAACTATTTTCCACCACATGAACATCCTAGTAGAACAGAAAATAAATTGTATCACCTTCATGCTAAGAAGTGATGCGAAGTTTTGGTGGGAATCTAAACAAAGAACAATGAAGGGTTCGATTTCGTGGTAGCGATTTAGTTAGGCTTTTTACAAAAAATATTTTCCATTGACAGTAAGATACCAGAAGGAAGTGGAACAATGTCGGTGGCAGAGTATGAATGAAAATTCGATCATTTGTCTCACTTTGTTCTCCGGCTAGTAGACGCAGAAGAGAAGAAGGTGGAAGGGTTTATCTGGGGATTAAGAAAAGGCATTTGAGGCACAGTCACTGCTTTCCGACACAAAGAGTATGCACTTGCCCTCAAGTTGGCCTTACTCATGGAAGTAGATCTTGCTGCCAAAACCTTAATTCCTGAACAAGGATTCATACCAAATCAAAAGAGAAAATTCAACTAATAAAGCTTCCAACTTTCACAACGACAAGCTAAAGATACCCAAGGCACTCAGGGCGTACAGTCACAATAAAATAGCCAAATTTCCTCATACCCTAAGTGCAAAAATTGTGGAAAATACCATCAGGGGCATTGTCTTCGAAACTTAGGAGTATGTTTCCATTGTGGCTAGACAGGTCACTATGCAAAGGCTTGCCCAAAGCTCGTCACCCAAGTATCAACTGCTCAGACCACCCAGCCTACCAATAACAAGGTTATTCAGTAGTAGAAAGAACGGGTGTTTGCTATTACACGTCAAGAGGCAGAGAACCAAGATAAAATTGTTACAGGTACATTACCCATCCTCGGGTATTATGCCTTCACTTTATTTGATTCGGACTCTAATCATTCATTCATCTTTACAACATTTTCACAACATGCTCAACTAACATCAAAGCCCTTAGGCAACATTCTATCCGTAGCTATTCCTGTCGGAGCATCTATGTTGGCCAGCTCAGTAGTGGAAAACTACAAGTTGTCAGTATCAGGACATAAATTAGGGGTGACTCTTATCATCCTGGACATAAGTGATTTTGACATAATACTAGGTATAGACTGGTTAGTAGTAAACTATGCAAGCATAGATTGCTATAATAAAGAGGTCAATTCACCTTTCCAACAGGAACAAATTTAAATTTAAGAGTTCTAATATACAATCAGCCTCAAGAATAATTTCAGCCTTAAAAACTAAACATTTGCTCAACCATGGGGCTTGGGTATATCTAACAAGCCTGGTGGATTTACAAAACCATAAGGATGAAATTAAGGCCATTCCTGTAATAAGATAGTTTCAAGATGTATTCCCAGAAGAGCTTCTAGGTTTACCACCTAGTCGAGAAATAGAATTCTGTATAGACCTAATTCCCGGAGCTGAACCAATATCTAAAGCACCATATAGAATGGCACTTGTGGAGTTAAAAGAACTCAAAATAAAATTACAAAAATTGTTAGACAGGGGATTTATACGCCCTAGCGTGTCTCCATGGGGAGCACCTGTCTTATTTGTTAAGAAAAAGGATGGATCAATGCGTCTATGTATAGATTATCGGGAGTTGAATAAGTTGACAATAAAAAATAAGTACCCACTCCCACGCATTGATGACCTATTTGACCAATTACAAGGAGCCTCAGTATTCTCCAAAATAAACTTATGATCTGGATATCATCAACTACGAATCAAGGAGTCTGATATACCTAAGACTGCTTTCCAAATAAGATCTGGGCATTATGAATTCGTTGTGATGCCCTTTGGATTAACTAATGCCCCAGCAGCCTTCATGGACTTAATGAATAGAATTTTTAAGGACTATCTTGATAACTTCGTAATTGTGTTCATAGATGATATCTTGGTATATTCCAAGCTTGAGGCAGAACATAAAAAACATATTAGGGATGTCCTTTCTACATTGAGAACAAAGAAATTGTATGTCAAAATTCTCCAAGTGTGAGTTTTGTGTGCGACAAGTTGCCTACCTAGGGCATATTGTAAAACAAGAAGGAATCTCAGTAGATCTATCTAAGATTGAAATAGTTAGCAAGTGGCTTCGTCCAACAACGGTCAGTGAGGTGTGAAGCTTTCTTGGATTAGTAGGATATTATAGACAATTTGTGAAGAATTTCTTAAGTTTAGCATTACCCTTAACTAACCTCGCCAAGAAGAATAATCCTTTTGTCTGGAATCAAGCATGTGAACAAAGCTTCCAGGAACTAAAAGAAAGATTGACCATAGCCCCTATCTTACTATACCTGACGGATCAAGGGGTTTAACTATCTACAGTGACGCATTGAAGAAAGGGCTTGGTTGTGTCTTGATGCAACATAGAAAGGTAATAGCGTATGCTTCATGACAACTTAAACCTTATGAACAAAACTATCCTGTCCATGACTACCGTCGTAGTCTTTGCTTTAAAGATATGAAGACATTACTTATATGGGGAAAAGATCCAAATCTATACAGATCATAAAAGCCTTAAGTACGTCTTTACCCAAAAGAAGTTAAATATGAGGCGACGAAGATGGCTAGAATTGGTCAAAGACTACGACTGTGAGATCCTCTATCATTCGGGAAAAGCTAACATTGTAGCTGATGCTCTTAGCTGAAAGTCAGCTCACACGGCAGCTCTAAGTACCATCTTCAAACACATAACGAATGACTTGGAAAGAGCTGGGATCTCACTAATACTAGAAACCATCACAACTCGAATAACACAGCTAATTGAAAGTCCTGCTTTAAGGAAGAGGATAATTGATGCACAACAAACAGATAAATACCTAATAAAACAACTGCAGTTAAAAAATGGAGAAACCAGCTAATTCTCTACGGCCCCAGACTCTGCATTCCTCTACCGTGGACGTCTATGTGTACCAGATGATGAAGAAATCAAGAAATAACTACTGAAGGAAGCTCATGAATCATGATTTTCAATACATCCTGGGAGTACCGAGATGTACCGAGACTTGAAAGCACATTACTGGTGGTGTAATATGGAAAAGGATATAGCCAACTATGTACATAATGTTTGGTTTGTCAACAGGTGAAAGCTCTACGGCAACGACCACAAGGACTTCTCCAGCCTCTAAATGTTCCAGAATAGAAATGGGAGCATATTTCCATGGACTTCATCTCAGGACTCCCAAGAATTGCTAAAGCCACAACATGATTTGGGTGATTGTGGATCAACTCACCATGTCGAACCACTTTCTACCCTGTAGGACTACTCACACTACGGAAGCACTAGCTCAAATATACCTAAAAGATATAATCTAGTTACATGGAGTCCCAGTATCAATTGTTTCAGATCGAGACCCTTGTTTTGTCTCCAAGTTCTAGAAAAGTTTGTAGCAAGCAATGGGCACATAACTAAATTTCAGCATAGCCATCCATCCACAAACTGATGGCCAAACAAAACGGGTTAATCAGATCCTAGAAGACATATTGAGGGCATGTGCTTTGGATTTTACTAGAGAATGAGATTCGCAAATACACCTTATAGAATTTGCTTACAATAATAGTTATCATGTGACAATTGGTATAGCTCCTTTTGAAGCATTATACGGAAAGAAATGCAGATCTCCTATATACTAGGATGAAGTCGAGGAGCGAACACTACTAAGGCCTGAATTGGTGCAGCAAACATCGGAGTCAATTAAGCTAATTCTAGAAAGAATGCGAATAGCTCAAAACAGACAGAAGAGTTATGCTGATAACCATCGAAAAGAGTCGGAATTCAAAGTAGAAGATTACACATTTCTAAAGGTAGCATCAATGAAAGGCATTATGTGTTTTGGACGAAAAGGCAAACTTAGCCCCCGCTTTATTGAACCTTTTGAAATATTAGAACGTGTTGGCCAAGTAGCTTATCGATTGGCGTTACCACCAACCCTTTCTACAATACATAATGTCTTTTATGTATCGATGCTTCAAAAATACGTGTTTGACCCATCACATGTAGTAAACTATGAACCCCTACAAATAAGTGAAAACTTGAATATGAAGAGACTCCAATCTACATCCTTGTAAGAGAGAAGAGGTCACTTCGGAATCAGGAAATAAGTTTAGTGAAGGTTCTTTGGAGAAATCAGCAAGTAGAAGAAGCTACATGGGAACGAGAAGAAGAAATGAGAGCCAAATACCCTTATCTATTTAGGAACCAAGAAACTTCTGTGGACGAAAGTTCTGAAGGGGGGAAGATTGTAACAACCCAAGTATGTGCATAAATTACAAGCTGGATTTTTTTTTATTTTGTAAGACTTGTTAGAGAAGACCAATTTTAGATTTAATACATAAGGTTAAAAGTTGGTCCATAGATATCCTTGAATAATTGACAAATAAAATCTTAATTAAACAAATATCTAAGAAATAAATAAAGATGACATAGAAAGATTTTTAAGAAGAAAAATATTGTAAGTTTCTAAAACAAAATAAATTATTATATGACTATGTCGGCTAAGTAAAGAAATAAATTAAAGGAAATAAAAATATATATGTATACATGTATGTCTGTTAAAGTAAATAATAGTAAGTAAATAAATAATAATAATAATAATAAATAATATGTAGAAGGTTTAAGATAATAATGATACTTTTTTATAAAAAAATAAATAAATAAATATAAAAGAAGATAAACATTAAAAAAAAAAAAGATAAATATAAAATAAGATAAACATAAAAAAAGAGAAGATAAATATAAAAGAAGATGAGTATATATATATATATATATATATAAGGAGAGGTCGGTTAAAACTTCCCTGTAAATAGGGAAGTGGCGCACTTTGTTAACAAAAAAAAAAAAATCAAGAGCATTTCAAGACCAAACCATAAGGAATAATTAGAATTGCAATCAAGGTAAGTAGTTTATCTCACTTTCTTTTTAAATGTTTTATGGTAGTGTACCTTTAATATGTTGCTTTATTATGTTCTTATTGTTATGTTGCATTACATGTTTAAAACACGTTTCTCGACAAGAGACCCCATGCATTATGTTTGTTCACGATGATGAAATAATATTAAATATTAATTAGATAAAGGTTATGCTTCTACGGCTAGCAGGGCATGTATGGTTGCACTCGTCTAGACCCAATTCTATGTCAAGTTTATGCTAGGGACTAGCAGGGTATGTATGGTTGCACCCCTCTAGACCCAATTCTATGTCAAGTTTATGCTAGGGACTAGCAGGGTATGTATGGTTGCACCCCTCTAGTCCAATCATACATTTATGCTAATGGTGGATGTTAGATGCAACTCTGGCCCTACTGACTACATGACCTGCTAATCATCAGTTGGTTTAGTTTTCGCTTAAGTCCTCATCTTCCTACCAGGGCGGAGGAATTTACGTTGGAAGCGTAACTGGCCACCTCATGTTATTATATTTTTTCGGTCCCAATCATATGTTTTCATGACATGTTGCATGTGACTGTGCATTTGGTCACTATTTTAAGTGAGAACTACTTACTGAGTATATTATATACTCATCCTATTTTACAGACTTTTTAGGTAAGGACACAACGTAGGTGGCATGATTGGACATTGCTCAAGTGGCCAACCATCAAACTCACTATTTTGGTCATATAGACATTTTATTCCACTACGCTAATGTTTAAGGATCCTGGTGCTTTGTAAAATAAACTTTTGTATAGTTTTGATACTTAATTCATAAAATTTTAGATGTGTTCTTTTGAAATTTTTACCAAAATGCATCCTATTATAGAAAATCTAAGTATGCATGTCGTAGCGGTCGGACCTTATTATGTAAGGGTCAGATCGTTACAACGATATTCGTGCGTATTCCATCTCTCCTTCATCTTCATTCTCTATATTCGATTGGTGGAAAAGTTGTTGAGACTTTCTACTAATAAAATAATATTTATTTTCACAATCCAGCACTTCAACTAACAAGTAGTCTTAGGTGAAAGATCAGGTCGAACTACGAGAGCCTAAGATAAAACTTCTCTCAGTTAAATTAATCTTTAGAAAGTAATAAACAGGGGGGTTTTGAGATTGAGTTCATAGGAAAACTAAATTGAATGAATGAAAAGTGCGGAAAATAAAATAGGTTGAGAGAGAGATACATGAGATTACCTTCGCCAATTTAGAGGTTATTGGACTTTCTGTAGATTAATTTATTGATTATCATGCAAGGTTCATGAATTATCTAATTATCAAGCCTAATTGGATGTCTAAAAGTGACAGACAAACTCCCTAAGGAGAACCAACATGGATGTTGATTCCTAAATTAACTAAGTGTGTCACGCAAGCCTATTCACTTAGCTAATCGCATTAAGTACTTAGATTGATTAGAACATTAGATTAAATTGACCAAATCTAACCTAACACATTTCTATTCAGGTTTTATTATCTTTCGTTAATAGGTGATCGTAGAAAAGTTAGCAATCAAAACCATAATTATAACTAAAACCTATTGCTACTCAAATTAAGCATGCTATCGATACAATTACGAATGTCTACAACATGCATAGCGTGGGGTAAACAAGCATACAAGTATTTACGATTTAATTGTCAATTAAATCTACAAGCATGCTCGTCTTAGAAATTTAATCAAGGAATAGAAAACAAACATAAATAGAGAACTCAAAAACATTACAAGAAAATTCTCATTAAACCATAAAAAGTTTCCAACAAACCTCAAAACGACATTTGGGCCTTTAGCGTTCATCAATACATGAATCTTGATGCCAAAATATTGACTACAGAGTAAAACATGAAGAAATCTCATGGGTTTTCGCCAAGAATGGCCAAAATCGAGCCTAACGATGTAAAAATCAGCAAATCTCTCCTCTCTACACCTAAAATAGAAGCAAAGTATTTATAGACAAGGTGTAATGTAACGATGCTTGAACTAAGTGTAACTACGCTGGCCTTTTCTTATCACAGTGTAACATCTCAGTGTTGCAATGCTGGGCATTACGCTCTCGTCAGTGCGCGTGTCTCCTTGTTCATCAATATTCGTAGCATAATTATGTTTTGATTAGCATTGTCATGCTACCCTGATATGTTAGTTATTTCCTTATAGCGTAATGATGCAGCGTAAGGCTAAGGTAATTACGTTGCATCGATCATCTTCTTCTACCTTCCAGCGTAGCTCTGCACTTGGTGGAGAGTAATTATGCTGGCTCTGGAGGTATTTTGGTAATTTATCTTCTTTGAAGCTCAGATGCTTGAATTAGCTTCAAATTTCTTCAAATTAACCTCAAATGACTTCAAATGGTCAATTTACCTCTTGAGTGTTCAATACCTACAAAATAGCATAATAAACATATAAAATTCTAGATATTCTGAATTAAGCAGAGCTAGATAGCACATTTTTTGTTCTATCAATATTCTCGATTCTCTCAGTTTTCTCTCAACTCTCATTCATCTTGGACGCCGTCTTCGATCTTAGTTCTTCACTGCTCGTCGGTTGTTTTTACACATTTTCCACCATTCTTGTGATTTCTATGGTATTTACTCGTTTCCTTTAATGCATGTTGATTTTTCAGTTCAACCATAATAAAATGGTTAGTTCACCTAGTTTAACGAAATTAATCGCCCAACTTAGGTTAAAAAATCTCCCAACTTAGGATAAACGATCACCCAACTTAGAGTAAACAATCGTCCAACTTAAGTTAAACGATTGTTTAAATTTTTGTGCAAGCGATCATTTAGAATTTGGTAAACGATTGTTTAGGTTTTTTTAAACGATCTTCTACTTCTTGTTGTGATGTATATGTTTGTTATAGTTTACTAAGATTGTCATCCCTGTTGAAAAATATTTTCCTGCTACCTTCTCTTCCATAGTCCCGCAAAATGAATAACCTGATTAAGAAGAAACTTAACACGGAGTAGATGGTGATCTTCTACTTTGGTCCACTATTGGACATGGACCTTGTGTTTAATGGGCAGCTATTCCACCATTTTTTGTTAAGGGAGGTTGGTGATGAGACCCCAATTTTTATAAGCTTCAACATACTAGGGAAGAAAGTCACATTCACCCAAGATGATTTTAATCTGATAACTAGGTTGTAGTCGACCGAGTAAATAACTAAAAGAGATGTAAGTAATGAGAGACTACGACATCTATTGCTCAGACCAAAGGACTCAAATGAGAAGAAGGAAAAACTTTCTAAGGATGTTAAGATCACTTTTGAAAAATTCAAATTTACAAACGATGAAGATGTCGTGGAGGTTGCATTAGCATTATGCATTGAAGTTGTGATGATGGAAAAAGAAAATAAAACACAATTCGACCTTAAGACATTTGGGATCGTTGATGGTACCGAAGTCTTCAGGCATTATGATTGATCAACTGTCTTATTCCAACATTTTTTAAATAGTATGAACTACGTTTTACGTGGGAAGAAGAAATCGCACAATATAAAGAAAGCAGCAAATCTCAAACACGTCACATACTACTGTATAAGGGATTTGTACTTGCATTCTAGGTACGTATTTGCTTTTCCAATTGAATTCAATATGTATTCAATGGGTTTCATATAAATTATGTATGTGTATCAAATGTTTTCTTCCATATTGTAGGTTGGGGCTTACGAAACAGTGTTAATATATAATAAGTTCATAGCCACCAAAGTGAGCAATAAGGCAATACCACAAATTCTTAGGTGGATGTGTTCTTAGGCTCCATCGTATAAGTCTTTGGATAGGAATGTATTCCGACCAAAAAGGTAAGCATCTATTATAGTTTTTAAATGATCGTTTATAGTTTACTAAAGATCTCCCATATTGTAATAAACGATCATGTAAACCACACTAAACTATGTCCTACATAGTTCTAAATGATCACTCACATTAATCTAAACTATCATTTAGAAATTATCTAAACAATCGCTTAAATTTGATTAAACAATCATTTAAAATATTCATGAGCGATTGTTTAGAAAGTCATGAAAGATCATTTAGTAACTAGTACATTATTTCATATGTATTGACTTGTTTACATCATTCACATACAGACGATCGTAGTAGAAACTTATACCAATAGCGGATGAGATGAGTATACTCATGCCCATTACCCCCCTCAATCACGTCCATTTGTGGAGCAACCTGTGATTTAACATTCATCACAGCCAAATATAGAGTCGAATCACCGCATGACAGACCCGACTAATCGTCAAAAGGGAAAAAAAGATATGATTTTTCAGACAAGCATTTTAAATGTTGGGTTCACTCGCAATTTGTAAAGTTAAACATTTTTTCTATTAAGATGTTATTCAACATTTTTTCAATAAAGTTGTTATTGAATTTTTAAATTGCACTTGTAAAGACTAAATCCAATAAACTAAGATCCACGACTATTATATGAATACTCGAACTTTATGTAGAGACATAAGAGTAAATAGTCAAAATAATCTATAATATACGAATAAAGTTGGGTGCGTTATTCTGGTAACACTATCGGATGTGGCTCACTTTGTAATTGTTACAAGAAGTTGTAAAGTACTACAAGCGAAGTGGTCCTAATTCATTCATGTAGTGACATGAGGAATGGGGGAGTCCTATGCAATGAGTTTGCACAAGATCGGACCAAGAAATAAGTCACTCTTACATTATCACGTTGTTTACTATTTAAGACAGACTATTTTATAGCGATGACCTAGGTAACTTGACCATGATCCTAAGCTAACTATGAACTCTTGTTTATTTGAGATTATCCTTAGATTTGCAAAGGTGAGGGTTAGTTCAACAGCGCTGACTCAATAAGCCTCTCATTTTAGGGGTAAGACCAGATAGATAGTGATGTGTTATTTTATTAAGTGTAGAAAATGTGGATGATATGCGTTGATGGAATTACATTGTGCACTCAAGTTTCCCCGTCAAGTGTAAATTCCTTTGAGTTTCCTGGTAAGTCCAGGGTCGAACACAGAGACTTGTGAAAATAGTTGTGTTAGAGATTTTTATGAAAACTTGCGGTAACCGCTAAAATAAATAAGGTGGTTGGTTTGTTGTTGCGTTAATGAAAATGATAATAAATGCGACAGAGTTCGAAAAGAGTTGGCAACGGAAGATACGATGACTATGCTATGAACGAGTTGATAAGGGTTTCGGCTAACACTCCCTAGGTTGCATTCATGCCTTGCGATCATGCAACATGCATACAATAGTAAACCACCTCTTGGCGTGAGTGTCACGACTTCTAAGGCTAGGACGCATGCGATAAATATGCGACAAATCTACAGGGTTTATACATAAACCTCTATTTCTATATGCCCCATGATTCTCTCTCAAGCCATGGTTCTCTCTCTCGAGCCACCTTAGACGATCTCCAGCGTCACCACTCTTCTCTAGCTCTACCATGAAATAGAAAAGAAAACTATGAACAGAGGTGTGAACTTGTAAAGTGATGAAGTAATCGACTGCTTAACTCCTTCTCTGAAGAATGCACTTGGTATTTATATGGTATCAAAGGTGAAAAACGGCTTCTCTCTCCTGGTTTTACAGATGGGATAGCCTTAATTCCTAACTGATGCGCCAGATAGTTGTCACTGATAAAGCTGGATGTACTTTGTGACTATTATCAGCTGTCAACTTAATTTGGTTCTGACTGCTGTCAGCTTTCTGACCCATCGATCTTAATTGTCCTTTCGTCCGGATGCGTCCACCATGTTGCGGTTATTATTTTGGGTGGATGTTTGCGAGCACGATCAACGCAAAGTTTTGCGGTGAAGTTGTGCTCAACCAATGTATTCCTATGATCGCATTCTTTGCATTGCGTTAACACATTATTCTGCACAAAGAAATACAAAAATCAATAGTTCCAATGCGCTGACGCATGCGACCGCAATATTATAGAATTTATGTTTAATGGACACAAATTATCATTTTTCATCAACGCAATCCAACATTGTTTAATAACTTAGCACTATGATAACATGCATTTCTGCCCGTTATCACACCTCCAAATTTAAACAATGCTTGTCCTCAAGCATAAGCTAAAGATTCCTTTAGCAAGTCCACCGCAAAGTTCTTTTCCTAGATTTCTCAAGGATACTTCATTCAAATCCCATATACTATAATTTTCTTAAGTCTTATTCAATTCTACTCTTAAAATATTTCTAAGACCTAGGGACTGCAAGTTTAGCTTTCAAAAGGACTTTACTACCGGGGTGACAAAATATTTATCCTTGGACAAAAATTTTCTTTATTATTATTTTTTTTTCTTTTGACCTTGCGCTGATCCGAGTGCCTTGCCTTCGTTTTGGCTTGCCCCCACGGATATCATGCGGACATCCAACTACAAGCAATGCACTCTTTCTCAAACTAAACTCTTACCGAATTGGCATTGGAGTTGCGGTCATTGATTTATGCGTTGATCCTGGTAACTTACTTTCGTTTTGGCTTGCCCCCACGTGTGTCATGCGGACATCCAACTACGAGTAAGTGCCTTTCACAACTTAACTCTTATCAACATGGTTTCCCCTTTGCATTGACAGTGGAGTTGTTATTCTCAAAATATGTTTATTTTTTTGTAGGATAAAAAATAGCAAGGTCAAAAAGTAAATACCTCACCCCCAAATTTAAAATGCAGCAATGTCCCCATTGCCAAAAGATTAAATAAATTATGCGATATTCTAGAATACATTGTAAAGAGAGTTTGAAAGGAAACTAGGAAACCCTTAACTTCTAGAAATATTTTATGAGGTGACTATCTTAAGATTAAGTGGACTCTAATATATACAAAAAAAGTAGAAGCATATTTTTCATCATTGAAATCTTACTTGGTAAAGAAACAGAATGCGGTAAACTACTAAATTTATCTACTTTTTAAATGATTGCGGTAATCAAGAAGGATACGGTGATAAAACTTCAAAAAGTTAAATGCAATGTGATAGTACAAAATTTGAAATAAAGATAAGGAAGAGCACACCCCCAAATTTTGCGTTGTCGCCTGCATTATGTTTACGTATCCATCCTTGCGGCGATCTTTCTTCTATGGGTTACGGTGATGGAATAAGATGAATGCTTCTTTGCTTAACATTCGCCACAATCTAGCGCCTCGATCGTTGTAAGAAAAATAAAGAGAAGGTCAAATTATTTTAAACAAGAGAAAAATCGTTAATGCAAATCAATTTTTTTTTTTTTTTTTTTTTTAGAAATAGAACTGAAAAATGAAAAGATAGTTGAAAGATAGTGAAGACTCTGAGTAGTGGAGAAAAGAGTTGAAGACTTGAAGTTTTCCAAAACTTGTGTCCTTAAGAAATTGCGATCATGTGACAATGCAGGGACCACCTACTCCCTTCTTTATTCAAAGTTTCTTAGTTCCATGGAGTCAACTTGGCGATGCCAGTCTTCTCATCGTATACCTTTACTCGCTGCCCATTGACTTTGAATATGTTGGTACCGTCATCATTTGATAATTCCACCGCGCCATGTGGAAGTACTTGTCGAATTATGAACGGTCCAGACCAATGAGACTTTAGCTTTCTCGGGAAGAGTCATAGACGTGAATTGAAAAGCAAGACCTTCTGTCCGACTTGAAGGTTCTTGCCGCATATGTGTTGATCATGCTAGTGCTTGGTGCGCTCCTTATAAATTTTTGCATTTTCATATGCGTTGTTCCTCCATTCTTCTAGCTCGACCAATTGCATTTTCTGCGCTTCCCCTGCTTCCTTTAAATCGAAATTCAGTTTCTTGACCGCCTACAATGCTTTATATTCCAGCTCCAAGGGCAAATGACACGTTTTGCCGAGTACCAACGCATAGGGGGGCATGCCTATAGGTGTTTTAAATGCGGTCCGGTATGTCCATAACGCATCATCAAGCTTCATTGCCCAATCCTTTCGCGAAGGTTTGACTATATTCTCAAGTATCAATTTAATTTCCTAATTGGACACTTCAGCTTCGCCATTTGTTTACAGATGGTATACGGTGGCCACTTTGTGGAGGATGTTGTACTTGCGCAGCAGCTCCTTTATACTGTGGTTGACAAAGTGTGATCCTTCATCACTTATGATGGCACAAAGAGTGAAAACGCATGAAAATATTTTTCTTCAGGAACTGGAAGACTACTGCTGCATCACTGGCGATACATGCAGTTACCTCTACCCACTTGGAGACATAGTCAACGGCTAATAAAATATAGTGTTTACCGTTTGAAGGAGGGAATGGTCCCATGAAATCAATCCCCCATCCGTCGAATAGTTCTAGCTCCAAGATAGCATTCATCGGCATTGCGTTCTTCCATGAAATGTTGCCAATGCACTGGCACCAATCACATTTCATTGTGTAGTCAGCAGCATCCTCAAATAACGAAGCCCAAAAGAATCCACTTTGTAAAACTTTGGTTGCAGTACGTTGTCCTCCAAATTGTACGTCGTCCTCCAAATAAGGTGAATCGTGGTACTGAGACAATATGCGTTGTTGAGCAACATCTGGTACACATAATCGAATGATTTGGTCTACACCTCTTTTATACAGATTCGGCTCATCCTAATTGTAGTGTCTACATTCATTCTTGAGCTTCTTCTGTTGATGGTAGGTATAATCTTCAGGAAATTGTTCATAGACCAAATAGTTAACGATGTTCGCATACCATGGCAATTCTTCTATGCGAAACAACTGCTCGTCGGGGAACACGAAACTCACTTCAAATTCATTGCGGTCAACCTCAAGATTCTCCAGTCTGGAAAAGTGATCCGCAACTTAATTCTCTGTCCCCTTTCGATCAATTATCTAGATATCAAATTCTTGAAGGAGGAGAACCCATCTGATCAATCTCGGCTTTGCATCCTTCTTTGTCATCAAATATTTGATTATCGAGTGACCAGTATGAATGAGTACCTTGGTTCCCAACAAGTATGCCCGAAACTTTTCCAACGTAAAAATCACAGCCAGGAGCTCTTTTTCAGTGGTGGTATAATTAAGTTGAGTAGGGTTCAAGGTTTTACTCGCATATGTGATGGGGTGAAAAATTGTTTTCTTCTTTTGCACTAGTATGGCTCCCATCGCATACCCGCTTTCGTCACACATGATTTAAAACGGCAGTGTCCAATCCGGCGCAATTAATACGGGTACGGTAATCAATGCATCCTTTAAAATTCTAAATGCATCAAGACATTTGTTTTCAAATTCAAATTTTCTGTCTGCCTCTAATAATGCACTCAATGGTCTTGCTATCTTAGACAAGTCTTTAACGAATTGTCTGTAGAATCTAGCATGCCCCAGGAAGCTTCGTATTGCCTTCACGTTTGTTAGAGGTGGAAGCTTTTCAATTGCGTCAATCTTTGCCTTGTCCACCTCCAACCCTTCTTAAGAGACCTTGTGCCATAACACTATACCCTCTGTCACCATGAAGTGACATTTTTCTCAATTAAGCACCAGGTTCGTCTCTTCAAATCTTTTCAGAATTTTCTCCAAATTGGCCAGGTAGACTTCATAAGTGTTCCCATAAACGGATAAGTCATCCATAAATATTTCTACTGAGTCGCCGAGAAAATCTGAAAAGATTTCCATCATGCACCTTTGGAACATGCTTGGCACATTGCAGAGGTCGAACGGCATGCGGCAGAAAACGAATGTCCCATATGGGCAGGCGAATGTGGTCTTGTTTTGGTCTTCAGAAGCTATCATGATTTGGTTGTACCCAGCGTATCCATCCAAGAAACAGTAAAAATTATTCCCTGCCAATCTATCCAGCATTTGAACGATGAATGGAAGAGGAAAGTGATCCTTCTTTGTGGTTGCATTCAATTTGCGATAGTCCACAGATGCGTCATCCAGTGATGGTCCTCTGCGGTATTAATTCATTGTTCTCATTGGGGACTACCGTCATTCTGCCCTTCTTCGGCACACATTGCACGGGGTTGACCCACGGGCTATCTGCAATTGGATAGATAATGCCCGCATCCAACCACTTGATAACTCCTTTTTGACGACCTCTTTCATCACAGGATTAAGTCTATGTTGATCCTTAATGGTTGCTTTGTGGTCGTCCACAAGATGAATGTGGTGCATGCAGTACGCGAGGCTAATTTCTCTAATATCAGCGAGCGTCCAACCGATTGCTCGCACATGTTTTTTGAGAATTCTCATCAATTCATTCTCTTGATCTGCGTTAGGTACGGAGGAAATTATCACTGGCAGCTTCTCATTCTGCCCCAGAAATGCGTACTTCAGGTGTGTTGGTAGGGTTTTTAGTTCAAGGGTTGGTGGCTCCACAAGAGAAGGTTGCGTTATTTTTCTTTCTTTCTTCGGCTCTTCTTCTTGCGTTGCGATCGATCCTTCTTCTTTGTTTGTTTTTGCTACGATCGCATTGCATGCAGCTACGGATGCATCGGAATCCTCTTCTTTATACTCTTTATCGGACTTTTCTTCTTCAATTAAATTCAAATCATCTTCCGAATCTTGGAGGTCTTCCTCATCAGGAAATTTCATGGCACGAATTATATTAAATTTGAGCTTCTGTTCGTTTATGCTCAAAGTGATCTCGCCCTTGTGTACATCAATTTGAACACGACCCGTTAATAGGAAGGGTCGCCCCAAAATGATGGGCACATCTTTATCGACCTCATAATCAAGGATGATGAAGTCAGTTGGCAAAATAAATTTATCAATTGAGATCAGCACGTCCTTCACCTTACCTTCTAAATGAACTAGAGATCTGTCGACCAGTTGGAGGGTCACGGATGTCGGCACAAGTTGCCCCACATTTAGTTGTCGAAAGATTGATAGCGACATCAAATTTATGCTGGCCCCCAAGTCACATAGGGCTTGCCCAATATAGAGTCCTCCTATGGAGCAAAGAATAGTGAAGCTCCCAAGATCGCTCATCTTCGGTGGGATAATTGATTTGGAACTTTGCGTTAATGCCACCGTGGCAAATTTTCCAGTGCCTCTTTTCTTTGTTACCATGTCCTTTAGAAACTTGGCATAGGCAGGCATTTCGTCAATTGCTTCACTGAAAGAAATGTTAACATGTAATTGCTTTAACATAGATAGGAAGCGTTGGTACTGTACCTCTTCATTTTTCTTGTTCTTTAGCCTCTAAGGGAAAGGTGGTAACTGGAATTTCACGGTTCCTATTTCATTTGACTTTGGGTTAACGCAACCTCAGGTTCTACTACTTCATTTTCTTTTTCTTCTTCTTGCGTTGCCACAATCGCAGGTTCAGCTGCGATGGAGGTTGATCTGTTCTGCTCCTTCTTTTCTCCCTCCACAGTCTTTCCACTGTGCAATGTCACAACCTGACATTGCTCCTTACCTAGACCCCTTGGGTTTTGTGGAAGCTCGATTGAACTTGACAGCGCCCTTTGTGGTCTAATTTTGAGCTCATTTGCAATCTGGCCCATTTATAATTCAAGGTTGTGGATGGACGTAGTCTGACTTTGAAGCACCGTCTCATTTTTCTCTATGTATTGCTTTAATAGGCCTTCTAGGGAAGAAGATTGCGGTGGTTGTTGTGAGCTACTTGCTTGGTTGCTCTATTGACCGTTGCTACGTTGAAAGAACCCTGGTGGCCCTTCTTCTTAGGCCACAGATTGAAAGTTTTATTGTGGATTCTTCCAAGCAAAGTTTGGGTGATTTTTCCTCTCGAGGTTGTAGGTATTGGAAAAGGGGTTATTCTTTAAAAAATATACAGACTGTGGGTTTTGTGGACAATCCTCCATCACATGCCCATAACCATAAGTCGAACACCTTTTGGTGTTTTGACATATTGCGTTGATTTGCCCACCTTACGGTGTTGGGCTGCTGATCGTCATTCCTTGAATCAAATTCATCATTGCAGTCATTTTGTTTTGTAATGAAACAATAACACCGTTATTTGTGTCAGAATCTTTGAGTCTTAATCTCTGGTCACTCTCCCTCCAGTCTTCATGATTCTTGGAGATGCGATCCAGGATATTCTTCGCCTCATCATAAGTCTTGACAAGCAGACCACTAGCTGTTGTCACATTGGCAGCGATCTACGAAGCAGGATTCAAACTTTGGTAGAAAATTTCCATTTGAAGGCAGTCTGGCAACCCATTATGCAGACAATCTCAGACCAACCTTTCAAACCTCGCCCAGACATCGCTGAGCGATTCGTCCATGTCTTGGTCAAAATTAGTAATAAGCTTTCTTCGTCTCGCGTTCTCGGTAGGTGGGAAATACTTCTTCATAAACTTTTCCACCACCTGCTCCCTAGAAGTGATCTCTCCTAGTTCGAGCGAGTAGGCCCATCTCCTAGCCTGATCACAGAGAGAAAATAGAAACAACGTTAGTCGCACCTCCTCAGCAAAGATATTCAGGAACACAAAAGTATTGTAGATTTTAATAAAACTTCGGAGGTAGGTGTGCGGATCCTCGCCACGCCTTCCTCAGAATTGACCTGCAGCCTGGATCATCTGCAGCATCACCAGTTTCATTTCAAATCTACAGAATTGGATTTGCAATGACATTGTTATTATTTAGTACTTCATTCCTAGACTGCTCCGCCATCTTTTCTTTATCAGATTGTGGTTACTGTTGGGGGTTCCTTAGTCTCCTTGTTCTCTCAATCTCCGAGTCGTAGTTCGCCAGAGATTGAAAGTTCTGCAAAGAATTCACAAAAATTACCGTTAATAACTATTTTGCCGAAGTCCCGATAACGGTGCCAAAACCTTGATGCATTATTTTATTAAGTGTGGAAAATGTGGATGATATACGTTGATGGAATTACGTTGTGCACTCAAGTTTCCCCAACGGAATTCAAGTGTAAATTCCTCTGAGTTTCCTGGTAAGTCCAAGGTCGAACACATGGACTTGTGAAAATAGTTGCGTTAGAGAGTTTTATGAAAACTTGCGGTAACCGCTAAAATAAATAAGGTGTTGGTTTGTTGTTGCGTTAATGAAAATAATAATAAATGCGGCAGAGTTTGAAAAGAGTTGGCAACGGGAGATACGATCACTATGTTGTGAACGGGTTGAGAAGGGTTTTGGCTAACACTCCCTAGGTTGCGTTCATGCCTTGCGATCATGAAACATGCATACAATAGTAAACCACCTCTCGGTGTGAGTGCCACCACTTCTAAGGCTAGAACGCATGCGATAAATATGCGATAAGTCTACAAGGTTTACACAAAAACCTCTATTTCTATTTATGCAATGACAACATGACATTCACACAAATATGCGACCGCATAATATCATTCCTATTCCTAGGATGCATGCGATACAAGTTGACAAATAGAGCTTATCTCTAAGTCCCTATTTCTTGTTTATCCAGGCTTAATCTTGCTCTTTCAAGTCAGATTCTAACCTAGCTCTCTCGAGATATTAGGTTCTTTCCTTAGATTCTCTCTCGATCAACTCTAAAGGGATGTTTCGCACAGCATAAGACAAGACAATCGCAAGCAATGAACTTTCTAGTTCATGTTAGCTTAGTTCCTCTCAACCCATTCAACTAGTTTAGCTACTCATGCGTATTAAGAGAGTGAGCAGATGTAGAAATATAACTTCCTTTGAATAGATAAAAGATGAAGTACAGAATTACAATACAAGTATAGAAAAGAGCCTGGAGCAATTTCTTGCCACCAAGTGTTACACTGTTCTACTCGTGCTCTAAAGATATTCTCGCTTTCACGAGAGTCAACCCGCTCTCTACTTTTATGCCCTAAAGTTCTCTCTCGAGCCGCCTCTGACGATCTCCGGCGTCACCACTCTTCTCTAGCTCCGCGTGAAATAGAAAAGAAAAATATGAACAAAGGTGTGAACTTGTAAAGTGATGAAGTAATCGACTGCTTAACCTCTTTTCTAAAGAATGCACTTGGTATTTATAGGGCATCAAAGGTGAAAGGCGGCTTCTCTCTCCTGGTTGTATAGATGGGACAGCCTTAATTCCTGACTGATGCGCGTGAAGACATGAGAGCGGGGGTATCCTATACAAAAGAGTTTGTATATGACCAGGCCACGAAATGTTTAGTCTCGTTATATAACGTCGTTCATGACAAAGACTTTCATTTCACTAGGATGACCATAGTTAACATAACCTTAATCCTAAGTGAATTGTGAATTCCTGCCTATGAGGGCGGTTCTTTAATTTGCATGGGTGTGAGTGGCCAGATCGCCGACTCAAACCTACCACTTTGGGGATTCGTTTGATTGGGGAGATGGAAACTCAGCTACACAAGATGGAATTCACTCCTTCCCCGAAAGAGGGGTAAGTAGATAGATTACTCCCTTAAGGACTGATTTCGGGGCTTGAACAATGTGGCGCCACACCTTCTCATGGCCCGAGAAGTGTGCACTCATAGTAAGACTATGATGTATTGTTCATTAGAGGATTCAATAGTACTTAAGGAGTTAGATGTAACTACAGGGGCAAAACAGTAAATTGACCCAGCTGTACTTACGAGCGATTTGTGAAGGGTCATCGTACTGTTGATTGGTTATATCAAAATGACAGAAATATATCTGTAATGCGAAAAGTGCAGCTGCCGGTCTTTAGTGGAATGCCAGACAGTTAACGGATAGTGGATATCGTGATTAAAAATTTTAGTCAGTTATTCACATACCGTTGGAACTTCAAGCTACAAGTCCATAAGGTCCCCTTGGTAGCTCAATGAATTCAAGTTGAAAATCGATTTTTGGGTTAGTTTAAAGTGCTCAAATTAACAAGAGGGAATTTGGTTATATATGATATAATTAAATTGTTCCAATTATATGTGATATAATTGATTTGATGTATTAGATATATTGATTGGAGGAATTAATATAAATATGATTATATTAAATGTCATAAACGAGAAAAATAACTATGGTTTAAATATTACATATGATGTGATATTAAAACTATAGGTTATAAATATAATATGGTAAATTAGTTATTATATTTATTTATAATAAAAAAATTATAAGATAATTCTTTTGTTGGTTTTTATTTTCTCCTTTAACCGTGTGGGAAGTTACTATTAGTTTTAATAACTGATGAATAAAAGTGAAAAATTTTCAATTTTTTTTATTATCGCAAGACATAACGATCGGGTAAAGAAAAGCTATACGATAGCCTTTGAAACTATGAACGATCAAGTATCAAGCAGCGAGTTTACTAGACGATAGTTCCTCATTACCCAACGATCGAGTACCGAGTCTATACGATAGACATTCGAATTCTGCCACTTAATCAATTGTTTACCAAATCAACAAAAATCCCACACCTCCTGGATTCTCACACCGAGAATACCAAGGCAACCGAGTTTAGTGTCGAGTGTTTTTGTTCGAGGGTCGAGGATCGAGTCTTACTCGATTGGGTTTGAGGATCTGACAGTTTGTGACTTGCACTGGTTGTTCGTTGCGTTCGTGCTCGTGATCGAGTTTGCTTAGATGTTGGACTGGTGTTGATCGAAGGAATACACGAAGAAGAGTTCTTCAAAGGTATGTCACCCGATCCTACGTGGTTTTAACTTGAAAGTATTTTGTAATTTATTCGATGATGAATAACTATGGTTGAATGTTTGCAAATGCTTTATTCTTTCACAATGGGTTTGCAACGATCTTGCTTCCGCTTATTGGCTCTCTTATTTAAGAGTTCCTTCAATTGGTTTCAAAGCTAGATTGTTCTTATATTCCAAATTCCATTAATGTATTGAATTGCATTTACATTCTTGGTGGGTTTTAAGCATATCTATATTGCGTTTAAGTGTTAGATGTATTTGTGGATGTGAATTAATGGATGTTTCTGGGATGATTGCCTCTATTTATTGCTTTCTTTTAAATTTCAAAGTTAATTGTAACGACCCATGTGTTTTTTGGCATATTAACTTGCTATCGAGTCTGTATTCAAAGTGTTTGAGTCTGTAAGAGTTGCTCGTGATGAAACTTCAAAGCATGGAGATGCAGTTCATATCAAGGAAGAAGACGAAAGGTTGGTCAGATCATGTATCCCAGGCTAAACGATGGTTTAGATTTGGCTAGAGGATCGTGTAGAAAATTTCTACTCGATCGTGTAGCATTTGCTAAACGATCTCATGGTTGATGCTATGCAATCGAGTAAAGAGTTTACTTGGTCGTGTTGTGTTGGCTATTCAATTGTGTAAATGATGGAGGTAAGCGATCGCAGAGTATGGATACTCGTTGCATTTGGTACGCACACTAATTGATCGAGTAGGCCAACATGCTTTATCACATAGTCCCTAAGTACTTGATCACTCGGTAAGTGTTACTCTGCTTGCTTCTCAATCGTTTAAATGATCATGCTTCATCGCATAGTTTTCGTCTACTTGATCATTTAGGCATGCGTTATACTCGGTGCGTTGCACGATTGAGTGGCCTTCATGCTTCATCGCATAGTCATAGGCACTTGATCCATGCTACGCGATCATGGCTACTTGACTAACGTTACTCGAAGATCACAAGGAAAAGCTACACGATCAGGGAGCGAGGCTTCGCCCGGGCGGTTCAAGACTCGGTTCGCCTGTTTAACCAATTGACTTGATAGTTTATGTAATAGATAGATTTAGTTTCTAGTTTATGAGGCTGATCATCCGAGTCCATTAATTTTAATGAATGTACATGAGATGTATGTTTAAATTATATGTCATATAGTATGCCATATAGTTTTAAATCCCACCATAGGTTATGCATTTATTCATGCATCATCTTTATATTATAAGAGTTATAACATAGTATCTTGCATGATTAAATTACTTTAAAGCATGCTCATGCATCATATAATATAAGAGATAATATATACATGCATTAAGCACATCCATGCATCATCTTTATATTATAAGTGTTATAGTATAAGGGTATATGAAAGCATATATGCTTGGTTTATTACAATTTATATAAGAGTTATATATAGTCATGAATAGACATTGCATGAAGCATGATACATAGGATAATTTATAAAAGTTATAAATACCTAGTCTAGCTTAGCAATGTGGATGGTTGTAGTTGTTTCCTTTTATAAGAGTTATAATGGAAATTAGAACTAAAATTAATAAGAAAAGATATGCATTCAAACTTAGGCTTGAATCATGTTTTAAAAGAGTTTTAAAATTTGATTGAGATAGACCTAATATCATGGTTCTAATGAGATTAGAAACCTATGTTTAATCTTTTAATCAGTTTAATAGGATTAAATTGACAAATAAAAGATTAAATAAGTACCAAATCTATCTATAAGGGACCTTTTGTCTAAGGCGGGTTTTGTCTAGGCTGGGATATTTAAGCTGACGAAAACGAAACACCCCTACCTGAGAACCTACCTGAAAAGATGAATTAGATGATTTGTTACATGCACGCAAATTTGATGATAATCTGTTAAAGTGTTTAATGGGACTTGATTCGAACTTGTTTAATTATCAAAAGCAAGAGTTGTTGTTTAGCAAATTAAACTCACAGTTAGATAAAATCATTAGCCGGATTGTCTAAGTTAATGAATCCCTAGGTAGAACATTCAGTGGGAGGTACTTGGGGTATATGATACTTCACTTAAACCTCTACACGTTTCTCCCTAAAGTTCACACCGTGAGATCTATCCTTGGCCTCGAAGCATCCTAGGAGTGTCTCCCTAAAGGATGGTGTTTGGGTAGGTCAATACCAAGGTGAATGGAGAGAATGTTCATAGTAAGTGGGAGCGAGACATGTGACAACATATCCCACGGTCTCTCTCATTAGGTTGGATAACGTTTTGTGCATAGCCTCGAGGCACCCTGGGAGTGTTCCCCTAAAGGATGGTAGTTTTGCACGACTCTTTATCTGATCTCCTATAAAGGATAAGGTCGCTTTAGTCTCTTGTCCTAATCTGCTTTTTCCCTACGGTGGGTGCATTAGGGCGGGACTCTTGGGCCTAAAATGAGGGGTTACACTTATGCAGAATTGTTAAAGGTTAACAAATTCTGGACCAAACATGAGGACTATTAGAGTTGGTTACAAGAGCTTTTTTTGTCTAATGGTTGGGAATGTCTCATCCCAGTGAAGAGACACCTGATCACCCCACTAATAACTTTTATCCTGCCTCGCTAGGGCATCATTGCAAAATAGATATCATTTCACCTAAAGTACATTAGAACTATTTTGCTAAAACCTAAAATTGCTATTAAAAGTCATAGAGCAAATAGACTTATTAAGATTGTTTATGTTTTTTTCAGCAACTTTTAAAATGGAAGCTGCCACTTTAGCTCTATTATCTACCGACAAACTAACTGGTGAAAACTACGCTAGTTGGAAAAACATGATTAATACCATATTGATCATCGATGACCTTCAGTTCATCCTTATTGAGAAGTGTCCTCCTATACCAACTCAAATCATCGCTCGAAATGTTCGAGAGGCATATAAGAAATGGACACGGGCGAAAGAAAAGGCCCGAGCTTACATCTTGACCAGTCTGAACGACATCTTGCCCAAGAAGCATGAGCTCAAGGTCTCTACGTGTGAGATCATGGAGTCCCTGAGGGGAATGTTCTAACAACTGTCCGGGCAGCTCAAACACGAAGCTCTTAAGTGCATCTTCAACTCCAAAATGGAAGAGGGTACATCTGTTCGAGAACATGTTCTGAACATGATGGTCCGCTTTAATGTGGCGGAAATGAATGGGGCTCGCAGCGATGAGGGCAACCAGGTTAGCTTTATTTTGCATAAGTTGCCAGAAAGCGTATTTCACTTTGTCAGCAATGTTGTGCTGAACAAAGTTGATTACACCCTTACAACTCTCCTCAACAAGTTGCAGACATTTTAATCCTTACTGAAAAGTAAGGAGAAGAAGGTTGGTGAGGCAAATGTTGCTTCATCATCTAAGAAGTTCCATCAGGGTTCGACCTTAGGAACTAAGTCTGCACCTTCTACTTCCAACGCTAACAAGTGGAAGAAGAAGAAGGGAAGTAAGGGGAAGGGGAAGGCACCGACTAACCCACAACCTGCCACACAGTGGGGTAGGCGACAAGCACCGGTTGAGAAAGGAAAATATTTCCATTGCAACCAGGGTGGCCGTTTCAAGTAGAACTATCAACGTTTATTAAAGGAAAGGAAGAAGGCTAAAGCCAGGGCCAAATAAGGTAAATGTGATTTACTGACTAGAAACTTATTTAATGGAGAATGATGATTATGCCTGGATTATAGACTTTGAGGCCACTAATCATGTTTGTTCTTCTTTTCAGGGGATTAGATCCTAGCGGCAACTTGAGGCTGGTGAAATGACGATGCGGGTAAGCACCAGGCACGACGTCTCAGCTGTGGCAGTGGGAGGCCTCTAGTTGACTTTACAGAATAAATTTATCATTTTACATGATGTATATATAGTTCCCAAGTTAAAGAGGAACTTGATTTCTGTAAAGTGCTTGATTGAATGTAAATATACTCTCAAATTTTCGATGAATAAAGTGTTTATTTTGAAAGATGTGTTGAGATATGTTCGGCTAAACTGGAAAACAATTTGTATATGCTAAGGCCGTTAGCAACAAATTTCCTCCATAACATAAAGATGTTTAAAATTATCATAACTCAAAATAAATGACTTAAGATTTCTCTTAAGAAAAATGCCCAATTTTGGCACCTTCGATTAGGGCACATCAATCTCAATAGGATTGAGAGGTTGGTAAAGAATGGACTTCTAAGCAAGTTAGAGGAAAATTATTTACCTGTGTGTGAGTCATGCCTTGAAGGCAAGATGACTAAAAGACCTTTTGCTGGAAAAGGTTATCATTGAGCGGAATACATGAAGAACAGTTCTTTAAAGGTATGTCACCCGATCCTAGTTGGTTTTAACTTGAAAGCATGTTGTAATTTACTCGATGATGCATAACTATGGTTGTATGTTTGTAAATGTTTTATTCTTTCACAATAGGTTTGGAACGATCTTGCTTCCGCTCAATGGTTCTTTTATTTAAGAGTTCCTTCAACTACTAGCTCACAAACGGAATTAGCCTTAGAATAGCATGATAAGTTAATTTGAATCGTTCAAATTTGAATTAAGGGAATTAGTAATTATATGTACACATTTAATTTCAGAATTAAACGAAATTAGATAATCGGATTATATTTAAATCTTATTTAAATATTAAATTCATGAATAAGGATTCATGATAAGTGAAGTTGATGTTTAATTTAATATTTGATATTAAATCAATTAAATTGTTTAATTAATTATTAATTTTATTAAAAATTAGTTATTGAATTAAATTTTGTAAAATTAATATAATTTCAGTTTTAATTAAAAGAATTAATGCTGCAAATAATATTTAATTTTGAAAAAGGTTTTCAAAATTAAAAGGGAAATTTGAAATGTGGGATTTTTCCGCTTTCAAAATGAAGCATCTTAGTCATGGTTCAACTAAAACTCCACTTGAAATCTTCGAGTAGGAGATGTTATAGTTTGGTGAAATATAATTGTATGACACTCCTACATTAAAAAAAATGACCATGCAAACTCAGAGAATTTGCTGAAATTTAAAGCTGGAAGAGTTCTTTAAGTGTGAAAACCAGTCACCTTCTCCTTCTGATTTCCAAAATTCAAGCTTGTTTTGAATCCCACAACTCAATCTAAGGCTCCTAGAAGATAGTTGGGAAGATTTAGTGGTGGTCCACAATAAGAATTAGAGAAGATTGCAACTAAATTTCGAGCTCCGAGATTGAAGAAGATCTTCAAAGGTGTGTAATGAAACCATCTTGATACCTTATGAACATGCTTAATTTGATGTCAAAATTGAGGAATTAGAGTGCTTAATGATCATGTTTTCTTCCGCTGCATGTTTTTAAAAACCAATACTAAGTCCTCGGAAAGACACAAGCATTCAAAGTCCTATAAGATCTTGAAAGGAGAAATATCGAAAATTCGCAAGGATTTGGCAAGCTTGACGGTTATTGTCAGTCAGATGGGTGAATGCATTATCCAAGAACTGAATGAAATAAAGTTGTTAATTCGGCATCTCGTATGTATGAATGTTAGAACAAGAGGCGGGTTTGAATATTTTATCACTTTTATTGATGATTATTCAAGATATGGGTATGTTTATTTAATGCAATAGAAGTCTGAAACTTTTGAAAAGTTCAAAGAGTTTAAGGTTGAAGTTGAAAATGCATTAAATAAAACAATTAATACAATTTAATTTGATCATGGTGTAGTGTTTTTAGATCCTACATTCCAGAACTATTTGAAAAAACATGGAATTATATCTCAACTCTTAGCACCTAGTACACCTCAGCAAAATGGTGTATCAGAAAGTAGAAATTGAGCTTTGTTGGACATGATTCGGTCTATGATGAGTTATGCTTCTCTATCAGACTCGTTTTGGGGTTATGTAGTATAGACTTCAACTTATATTTTGAACTATATTCCATCTGAGAGTGTTATGAGAACTCCAAAATGTTCGAGTGATAAACATTTATGCATTGATATACAATCATTTAGTACGTCTTATCATTTAGATATTCCTAAACGGTCTTTTAGCTTTTCCTAAACAATAGTTTAACTATTCCTAAACGACTGTTTAGTTATTCCTCAAATATCGTTTATAATTATCTACACAATTGTTTATAATAATCAAAATGATCATTTAGGTAGTACTGTCATTTATTAATTTATAATAGATCATTTCCTTTGATTCTTTCATTTATTCAAGATGGAGGGTTTGATCAAGAATGGCAAGAAGCAGCTGATCATGATGCTGATGATGATAATGATGGTTATGATGATAATGATGGTGATGATGATGATGGGGATCACCAAAGAGATGGTCAAGATAAGCATCAGGTGCATAAAGAAGAGGTGATATTAGAAGAACAACCCACCATGATGAGCCAACATCTCAACACATGCAAATGGATAAAGAAGGGGATGATGTTAAAAGAGCCCCCAACCATGATCAATCAACAACTCAACTCGGTTTGGTGGATGAAGAGACAGTTGTATTGAAGGGATTTGAATAGTGAAGCAGAAGCAAATAAATGCATAGTTTCTTGATTTAGTTTTACAGAACACAAAATTCAAAGGAAAGGAAACTATAATAAAGATAATTAATTAAGCATGCATATCTGCTCTAAATACAAAGAGGATAAGAGATCGAGAAATCCACCCTTGAAGAACTAAAATTTCACGTTTCCTCTCCAACAGTATGAACAATCCACTAGTGATTTCTAAAACTCAACACCACGAACACAATTAACAGTATAATCAAACAGACACCACCTCAAATCTTCCTTGTTATTCTCGAGGATGAGGATCAATAGAGAGTGTGTGAGCTTTTATGTTTTTAATTTTGGTGTGATTGGGATGTTGAGAGAGTTTTTCTAAGAGAGCAAAAAACATATAGAGATCTTCATTGGGAGAAGATGGAGTAATGAAGATGATGAATAAAAACAAACCTCCCCCTTATCTATGTTGCACATAATTGAGAGAAAAATGGGGTTGGGGGGAGTTATCAAAATAACTCCCTCCCCATTTTTATTTTCAAAATTCTAATAATTTGAATTTTTAATAATAAAAATAATATATTAATTAACTCTATATATATATATATGCTATATCACATTTAACATATAACCTATAGTTCATATTATATCATATATTATATAATCTATAGTTTATTATTCTCTCAAATAACCTATAGTATTCATATGAATTTTAACCTATAGTTTCTATATGAATCACATTCATATATATGTTTCTCTCATTAAGACTTTATATTATTATGTATATTGTATACATTACATTAATTGTATCTTATGCAATTAATTTTCTTTAATTAAATTTGAACAATTCAAATTATCCAAAATTAATTGGATTCTCATTAACTTTATTGAGCTAACAAGGGGATCTTATAGACCTATATATTGAAGCTCCAATGATACTTCACTAATTTGATTAATTAATTAAATTTGAACAATTCAAATTAATCCAAAATTCATTGGATTCTCATTAATCTTTATTAAGCTAACAAGGGGATCTTATGAACCTATTGGTTGAAGCTCCAATGATACTTCATTAATATGATTAATTAATCAAACTCTTTAATTAAATTACCCAACATTCATTAACTATCGATCACTCCACTAAAGACCGTCAACTGTACTTTTCACACTATATATATATAAATATATATATATATATATATATGTGTGTGTGTGTGTGTGTGTGTGTGTGTGTCTATTAGATATAACCAATCAATACTGTATTAACCCTTCACAAATTGCTCATAATTACAGTTGGGTCAAAATTACCATTTTACCCCTATAGTTACATCTAACTCCTTGAATACCAATGATCCCTCTAATGAACAACTAATTATAGTCCAACTATAATCGAACCCCTCTCAAGCTAGGAGATGGTGTGCAGCCACATTGTTTAAGACTTAGAATCAGTCTTTAAAACAGCAATTTATCTACTTACCCTAACAATAGGGAATGGGTGAATTCCTTCTTGTGTAATTGTATTTCCAGCTCCCCAATCAGATGAATCCCCAGAATGGTAGACATATTGAGTTGGTAAAACTAGCCACTCTCATCATGCAGATCAAAGGACTGATTTCAAAGGCAAGAGTTCACGACTCACTCGGGATTAAGGTCAATTCATCTATGGTCATCCTAATGAAATGTGATTCTCTTATAGCAACAGTGTTATAAAAAGAGACTATTCATTTCGTGGTCCAATATTATACAAACTCTTTGTATAGGATACCTCCACTCAAATGTCTCTACATGAATGATCAAGATCAAATCATTTATAGCACTTTACAACAATTGTAAAAACTATAAAGTGGGTCATAATCTTAGTGTCAATAAGATAAAGTACCCAGCCTTATCCATCTACTACAGACCGTTTAGGTTGGATAAGATTGGGTGTCTTATCCTGGTAACACTACGAGTATGGCCCGCTTTGTAGCTGTTACAAATGGTATAAAGTGCTACAAATGATCTAATCCTGATCATTCATGTATTAGACATGCGAGCGGAGATATTCTATATAAAGGAGTTTGTATAAGACCAGACCACGAAATGCTTAGTCTCATTATATAACGTCGTTCATAATAAAGACTCTCATTTCACTAGAATGACCAGAGGTAATATGACCTTAATCCTGAGTGAGTTATGAACTCCTGCTTATGAGGGCGGTCCTTTGATTTGTATGGGTGAGAGTGGCCAGATCACTGCCTCAACAAGCCTACCATTTTGGGGATTCGTCTGATTGGGGAGCTGGGAACTCAGCTACACAAGATGGAATTCACTTCTTCCCCGGAGCAGGGGTAAGTAGATAAATTGCTCCCTTAAGGGTTGATTCTGGGTCATGAACAATGTAGCGACACACCGTCTCTTGGCCCGAGAGGGGATTAGTCATAGTAGGACTATAATCTATTGTTCATTAGAGGAATCAATGGTAATTAAGGAGTTAGATGTAACTACAAGGGCAAAACAATAAATTAGCCCAGTTGTACTTACGAGCAATTTGTGAAGGGTCATTGTACTATTGATTGGTTATATCGACACAGAAATATATTTGTAATGCGAACAGTACAACTGTCGGTCTTTAGTGGAGTGCCTGACAGTTAACAGATGGTGGATAACATAATTAAAGAGTTTAATTAATTATTCACGTATTATTGGAGCTTCAAGCTACAATCTATAAGGTCCCCTTGGTAGCTCAAAAGATTTTAATTGAGAATCAATTTTTGGATTAATTTGAATTGTTTAAATTAATAAGAGGGAATTTATGTGATATAATTAAATTGATTCAATTATATATATGATATAATTGTTATAATGTATTTGATACATTATAGTTTAATTGGAGGAATAAATATTTGAATGTGATTCAAATATATTTTCTATTAATGAAATTCATAGTTGTTAAATTTCATATAAATATGATTTATATTAAATGCCATAAAATAGAGAAAAATAACTAGATGCAATATTAAAACTATAGGTTATAAATATAATACGATAAGTTGGTTATCTTTTTTATTTATATTATTTATTATTTTGAATAATAATCCTATTTTCTCTCCAACTACTTTAGTGGGTAGTTAGTTGGTTTTTTATGGCAAAAGGAATAAAAAGAAAATACATTTCTTCTTCTTTCCAAGTGATCTATACGACAGATAGAGAGAATATATGATAGAATACACAATTGAGAAGCTTGCTATACGATAGTGCTTCTTCCTCAATTTTCTTTCTCCTCAAAACTTATAAAAACCCTCCTAACCAAAATTGTTAGAGCCCACAACTCCTAGGTTCTCACCCCGAGTATACCGAGGAATCCAAGTGGTTATGTCTCTTTTTTGGTTTGTGATTCACTTGAAGAGGGTCTTCAAGTTTTTGTTGTTGTTTGAAGAGTTCGTGACTATTCGAGGGTTGTACAAGAAGAAGTGTTCTTCAAAGGTATAATCACTTGATCTCTATTTCTTGTTTAAAAAGCATGCTGTAATTTTTCTTAGAATGTATAATCTATTTGTTTACTGTAAATTTATGTTTTCAATTGAAATGGAATTTGGACGATCCACTTCCGCTCATGGATCTCTTTGTAAACGAGTTCCTTCAATCACGTCCCCTCAATGCACAATCTCCCAGATGAGATGATATTTTCACTCTATGTGCTTTCTATGCTTATGACTTCAAGGCTCCCTGGAATTTTTCACAACACCACTATTGTCACAATAAAGGGTAATGGGCTTTGACATGTCTGGACCAACTTCTAGATCAATAAAAAAAATTTCTAAATCATACAACCTCCTTAGTAGCTTCACAAGCCGCTACTTACTCTACCTCCATGGTAAAGTCAATTATGTAACCTTGTTTTGTGCTTCTCTAGACTACAGCTCCTCGTTAAAAGTGAACACTAATCTTGAAGTGGATTTTCTAGAATCCCTATCAATCTAAAAATTAGAGTCAGTGTATCTTCTAAGGATCTAATCCTTAAACCCATACACAAGCATGCAGTCTCTCGTTCTCCAAAGATACTTGAGGAAGGTTTTAACGGTTGTCTCGAGGATGCCTTGAGGCGATGCACTAAAACTTTATCCAACCTAATGAGAGAGACCGAGGGATATGTTGTCACGTGTCCCGCTCTCACTTACTATGAACATTCTCTCCATTCACCTTGTTATTGACCTACCCAAATGCCACCCGTAGGGAGACACTCCCAAGCTGCCTTGAGGCCGAGGATAGATCTCACGATGTGAACTTTTTAGGGAGAAATGTGTAGAGCTAAAGTGAAGTTGATGGACTGGGATAATTTGTCTCAAAACCGGAAAGGAAATGCTAAACTGTTACAAAAGTGGTAGCAATCGGTTCGAACAGTTGAACCGGGTCATGAATCGCCCGCCTTCAATCCTCGTCACTTGATCGTGTAGCAAATCCTTCTGATCATCGAGTAACGCACGTTGAGTGTAAACGATTGTTTAGCAATGATCGCATGGCTCAAGACTATGCGATGAGCATGAAAGTCTATGCGATCGTGTAGCGCGCTTCAAGTAACGCATGTCATGCGATCGTGTAGCTAACGACTATGCGATGAGCATGATAGTCTACACGATCGAGTAGCAAGCGCCGAGTATCGTATACCATGCGATCGTGTAGCTACTGACTATGCGATGAGCATGATAGCCTACATTATTGTTTAGCGCACATGCCTCGCGTCGAATATAAAATACTATGCGATCGTTTACCCCCGATCATCTATACGATAATGTAGCCAATGGATCATGATCGAGTAAACTCTTTACACAATCACGTATAATATCTATGCAATCGTTTAGTAAATACTACACGATCGAGTAAAACAGTTCTACACGAACACATAGTCAAATCTAAACGATCGTCTAGCTTGAGCTACACAATGCGACCATCATTTTCTCTTCTCTATCGAAGTGAACTGCAACTCTTCTCCATCATTTTCTCTTATTAATTTGAATATTTCAAATTAACCCAAAAACTGATTCTCAACTTAAATCCATTGAGCTACCAAGGCGACATTATGGACTTGTAGCTTGAGGCTCCAATGGTACGTGAATAACTAACTAAACTTTTTAATCACATTATCTACCATCTGTTAATTGTCGGGCACTCCACTAAAGACCGGCAGTTACACTCTACGCACTACAGATATATTTCTGTGTCCATTAGATATAACCAATTTGACCAACAGCATTTGCATCCTAGTGAAACAGAGTTATATAACAAGACTAAACATTTCATGGTCCGGTCTTATACAAACTTCTTTGTATAGAATATCCCCACTCGCATATCTAATACATGAATGAAGAACAAACATGTCTAATACTTTTGATTGATTATATCCAATGGACACATAAATATATCTATAGTGCGAATAGTGCAGCTGTCGGTCTTTAGGGGTGTGTCCAATAGTTAATGGATGGTGGATAATGTAATTAAAGAATTTAATTAATTATTCACATATCGTTGGATCTTCAAGCTACAGGTCCATAAGGTCCCCTTGGTAGCACAAAAGATTTTAGTTGAGAATCAATTTTTTTGTTAATTTGAATTGTTCAAATTAATAAGAGGGAATTTAATTATATGTGATATAATTAAATTGATTCAATTATATATATGATATAATTGTTATAATATATTTGATACATTATAGTTTAATTGGAGGAATAAATATTTGAATGTGATTCAAATATATTTTCTATGAATGAGATTCATAGTTGTTAAATTTAATATAAATATGATTTATATTGATGCCATAAAATAGAGAAAAAGAACTATAGTTTATAGTGTATATGATGCAATATTAAAACTATAGGTTATAAATATAATACGATAAGTTGGTTATCATATTTATTTATATTATTTATTATTTTGAATAATAATCCTATTTTCTCTCTAACCACTTTAGTGGGTAGTTAATAGGTTTTTATGGCAAAAGAAATAAATAGAAAATAGTTTTCTTCTTCTTTCCAAGTGATCTATACGACAAATGGAGAGAATATACGATAGAATACACGATTAAGAAGCTTTCTATACAATAGTGCTTCTTCCTCAATCATCTTCCTCCTCAAAACTTACAAAATCCCTCCTAACCAAAATAGTTAGAGCCCGCAACTCCTGGGTTTTCACCCCGAGTATACAGAGGAACCCAAGTGGTTTTGTCTCCTTTTTGGTTCGTGATTCACTTGAAGAGGGTTTTCAAGTTCTTGTTGTTGTTTGAAGAGTTTGTGACTGTTCGAGGGTTATACGAGAAGAAGTGTTCTTCAAAGTTATAATCATTTGATCTCTATTTCTTGTTTAAAAAGCATGTTGTAATTTTTCTTAAAATGCATAATATGTTTGTTTAATGTAAATTTATGTTTTCAATCGAAATGGAATTTGGACAATCCGCTTCTGCCCATGGATCTCTTTGTAAACGAGTTCCTTCAATCACGTCCCCTTCAAGAGTGAACACTGATCTTGAAGTGGATTTTCTAAAATCCTTATCAGTCTAAAAATCAGAGTAAGTGTATCCTATAATGATCTAATCCTTAAACCCATAAACAAGCATGTAGTCTCTCGTTCTCCAAAGATACTTGAGGATGGTTTAACGGTTGTCCAGCGATTTAATCCTATGTTAGACTGATATCTAATGACTATCCCCACTGCATAACAAATGGCAGGTATAGTACATAAAATTGCATACATTAGGCTGCCAACAACTGATGCATAGGGGGTCTGTCTCATCTCCTCAATTTCTTGTGGTGTCTTAGGAAATTCTTCCTTAGACAAGATAATTCCATTGCTAAAAGGTAATAAATCTCTCTTGCAATTCTGCTTCGAATATTTGAGAAGCATCTTTTCAATATATGATGCCTGAGACAAAGCCAACGTTCTATTCTTACAATCTCTAAAGATCTGGATCCCTAAAACAAATTGTGCCTCTCTCAAATCTTTAGTTTGGAATTGGGCCCCTAACCCTATTTAAGATCAGTTAGTGGACCTACCTCATTCCGAATGAGTATGATACCACGTATAATACTAGGAAAACTACTAAACTGTTGATGATTTTCTTATAAATACAAGGCTCATCAATATTTTGATCAACGCCATAAGATTTGATCGCAGTATCAAATCTCATATTCCAAGATCGAGAAACCTATTTTAGTCCATAAAAAGACCGATTAAGCTTGCAACCCTTTTGCTCTTTATCTTAGAAAATAAATCCCTCTGGTTTTTACATATAGATGGTCTCCTCAATACTGCCATTTAAAAAGTAGTCTTGACATCCATTTTTTAAATCTTATAATCTGGTAATGGACAGAAGTATCCGGATAGACTTTCACATGGCAATAGGTGAGAAGATTTCCTCATAGTCAACTTCCTCAATATGGGTATAACCCTTTGTCACAAGTCTAGCCTTAAAGATCTGCACCTACCATCTGCACCCCTTTTTATCTTTTAGATCCACTTGCAACTTATAGGTTTAACCTCATCAGGTTGATTTGCAAGATCCAAAAATTGAAATGAAGTACATAGACTCCATTTCGAGATTCATAGCTTTGATCCATTCATCTTTGTCCACATCCTCTATTGCCCGTTTATAGAACAATGGATCCTCAATCGCCATCTGATATGACGGTCAGATTTTCTGTTAAACCCATATAATGAATAGGTGGGTTCACAACCCTCCCACTACATCGAGGCTCCATCAACAGTTGCGCTGGATGTGACCAACTAAATGAACTGACATCAATAACTCTTTTTGATATACTAGGTTCTTCAATAACTCTTGTTGAAGTTTTAATAGTTTTGTTGAAAAGTTCGTTTAACATTATCTTACTACGCGATTTATGCTCTCTGTGTGGTCCTCTTCTAAAAAAGTAGTATTTTTCAACATAAATACTTTATTATCTTTAGAATCGTAGAAGTAACCACCTCTCGTTCTCTCGGGGTAACCTACAAATAGACATATTTTTTAATGAGGTTCCAAATTCTTAGAATTAGCCTCAAGCATATGTGTTGGACAACCCCAAATCCTGAAATGGTATAAACTACCTTTACGACCATTCCATAAATCCAAAGGTGCTTCAGAAACACTCTTGGACATAACACAGTTCAAAATATAAGCTACAATCTGTATTGCATAATCCCAAAATGAGTCAAGTAAATAAGCATAGCTCATCATAGAATGAACCATGTCCAAGAAGGTTCTATTTCTCCTTTCTGATACACCATTCTACTGAGGTTTATCAGGTGCTGAGAGTTGGGATATGATTCCATATTCCATCAAATAGTCCTAGAATTTGAAATCCATATACTCTCCACCTCAATCAGTTCGAAGTGTCTTAATCATTTTGCCCAATGAATTCTCAACTTCAGCCCTGTACTCTTTAAACTTTTCAAGAGCTTTAGACTTGTGTTGCATGAAGAAACATACCCATACCTAGAATAATAATCTATAAAAGAGATGAAATATTCAAACCCTCCTCTTGCCTTAACATTCATAATACCACAGAGGTCCGAATATACAAGTTCCAAGGGTTTTTTGCCTCTATGACCTTTTCTAGTGTAAGGTCTTTTAGTCATTTTGCCTTCAAGTCATGACTCATATACTAGAAAGAATTTTCTTCTACTCGCTTAGAAGTCCATTCTTAACCAAACTCTCAATTCTATTGAGATTTATGTGACCTATTTGACAGAGAACCTATGATCGGAAGCAGATCATCCAAATCCCATTTCGATTGAATGCATACATTTACATTAAAAAAGATATATTATGCATAGAATATAAATTACAAAATGCTTTCTAACAATAAACAAGGTTTAGAGATTATACCTTTGAAGAACTATTCCTCAAGTAAATCCCTCGAACTAATTCGTTCATGAACGCGTCGAGCAAGTCACAATCACTCCAAACAAACAAGCAGCAACCAAACTCGAACCAAAGGAGGACACTACCACTTGGTGACCTTGGTATTCTTGATGTGAGGACCGAAGAGTGGTGGGATCTGGCTATTTTGGTTAGAGGGTGTTTTAGAGGATGGAGGAGGAAGACGATCGAAAAGAAGGCAAAGCTATCGCATAGCAAGACTTCAATCATATAGTAAACTGAGTCTATCGCATAGGCTTTCTTACTCGATCGTATAGAAGATCAATCGTGAATCCTCTCGTCTTGATTAAAAATAAAAAAAAATCATATTTTTCATTTATCCCATTTTGCCATAAAACCAATTAATTTCCCACTAAGGGTGGTTAGAGAGAAAAAGGGAATTAATTAGTAAATAATTAATAATATAAATAAATATAATAACCAACTTACATATTCTATTTATAACCTATAGTTTTAATATTGCATCATATAGAATATATAAACCATAGTTCTTTTTCTCTAGTTTATGGCGTTTAATATAAATCATATTTATATTAAAGTTAACAACTCTGAATCTTATTCGTAGAAAATATATTTGAATCGTAATCAAATATATGTTCCTCCAATTAAACTATAATGTATAAAATACATTATGTCAATTACATCATATATAATTGAATTAATTGAATTATATCATATATAATTAAATTCTCTCTTATTAATTTGAATATTTCAAGTGAATAAAATATTATATATTATTAATCACATAAATGTTTGTTCATACAAGGTTTACAAACTATAGGATTCTACGAGATCTAGGGTATCAACCAATACAATCTCCCACTTGTTCTAAAGCGAGTGGGGTGTACAAGATAATCAAATTACAAGTACACAAAACAATAAACTATGGCACACATAAGCCCAGTACAAGATCTCCCACTTGCCATCGTCCAATCGTGGTCTGTCTCATAGACCCAAACTTTGCAGGTGACCCTCAAACACTGTAGCTGTGAAGGTCTTTGTAAATGGATTAGCAACGTTGTGCTTCGAAGCTATCTTTATGAAAATCACGTCCTCTCAATGCACAATCTCTCAAATTAGATGATATTTTCGCTCAATGTGCTTGTCGTGCTTATGAATCCTAGGCTCATGGGAATTCGTCACAACACCACTATTATCACAATAAAGGGTGATGGACTTTGATATGTCTGGAACAACTTCCAGATCAATCAGGAATTTCTTGAGCCAAACGGCCTCCTTAGCAGCTTCATAAGTCACAACATACCCAGCCTCCATGATGGAGTCCGCAATGCACCCCTACTTGGTGCTTCACCATACTACAGCCCCTCCGTTAAGAGTGAACACTGATCCTGAAGTGGATTTTCAAGAATCCCTATCAGGTTAAAAATCAGAGTTCGTGTATCCTATAAAGATCAAATCTATAGAACTATACAGAAGCATGTTGTCCCTTGTTCTCCGTAGATACTTGAGGATGTTCTTGACAGCTGTCTAGTGATCATATCCTGGATTAGATTGATATCTACTGACTATCCCCATTGCATAGTAGATGTCGGGTCTAGTACATAACATTGCATACATCAAACTGCCTATGGTAGATGCATAGAGGACCCGTCTCATTTCCTCAACCTCTTGAGGTGTCTTAGGATATTGTTCCTTAGACAAAGTAACTTCATGCCTAAAAGGCAATAAGCCCCTCTTGGAGTTCTGCATCGAATATTTGATCTACATCTCGTCAATATACGATGTTTGAGATAGAGCTAGCATTTTGTTCTTACGATCTCGAAAGATCTGAATACCAAGAACAAACTGAGCCTTTCCCAAATCTTTCATTTGGAATTGGGTCGCTAGCCAGTTATTAAGTGTAGTCAGTAAGCCTACATCATTTCCAATGCGTAGGATCTCATCTACATATAACACTAGAAAAACTACTGAACTATTGATGATCTTCTTGTAGACACAAGGCTCATCAACGTTCTGATCAAAGCCATAAGATTTGATCGCAATATCAAACCTTATATTCCATGACTGAGATGCCTGTTTCAGTCCATAAATGAACCGATTCAGCTTGCAAACCTTTTGTTCTTGACCTTGGACTATGAATCTCTCAGGTTGTACCATATAAATGGTCTCATTAAGATTGTCATTCAAAAAAGTAGTTTTGACATCCATTTTCCATATCTCATAGTCATAATATGAGGCAATGGATAGGAGGATTCAGATAGACTTCAGCATGGCAACAAGTGAGAAAGTCTCCTCATAGTTGACTCCCTCTACTTAGGTATAACCCTTTGCCACGAGTCTAGCCTTGAAGGTTTGCAGCTTTCCATCAGCACCTTGTTTCCTCTTGTAGATCCATTTGTAACCAATAAGTTTAATCCCATCAGGTTGACCTACAAGATCCCAAACTAAATTAAAGTACGTAGACTCCAATTCGAGATCCATGGCTTTGATCCATTCATCTATATCAACATTCTTCATTTCCTTCTTATAAGAAAGTGGATCCTCAACCTCGCCATCAACTACCATAGCTAGGATTTCAGTTAAACCCATATTGCGAAAGGTGGGTTCACAACCCTCCTACTACGTCGAGGTTCCCTCAACACTTGAGGTGGATTTGACCTACTCGATGAACCTACATAAACAACTCTTGTTGAAGATCCAGTAGTTTCTTTGGAAAGCTCATTCAACATGATTTTGCTTCTAGGTCTGTGCTTCCTTATATGATCCTCCTCAAGAAAAGTAGCATTTGTTGATACAAACAATTTGTTTTCTTTAAAATCATAGAAATAACCTCCTCTAGTTCTCTTAGGGTAGCCTACAAATAAGCATAACCTCAAACGTGGTTCCAATTTCTTAAGATTAGCCTCAAGCACATGTGTTGGAAAACCCTAGATATGGAAATGACATAAACTAGCTTTATGACCATTCCATAATTTCAAAGGTGTTCTGGCAACACTCTTGCAAAGAACACAGTTCAGGATATAAGCTGCAGTCTCTACTACAAAACCCCAAAACAAGTCACGTAATGAAGCCTAACTCATCATCAACCGAACCATGTCCAATTCGATTTCTCCTTTCTAATACACAATTTTGCTGAGGTGTACCAGGTGCTAAGAGTTGGAAAACTATTCCATATTCTAGCATATAGTTCTGGAAATCATAATCTAAAAACTCTCCACCTCGATCAGATCGAAGTGTCTTAATTGTTTTATTTAATGCGTTTTCAACTTCAGCCTTGAACTCTTTGAACTTTTCAAAGGACTCAGACTTATGTTGTATTAAATAAATGTAGTCATACCTCGAATAATCAACAGTAAAAGTAATGAAGTATTCATAACCTCCCTTGGCTCGTACATTCCTCGGACCAAAAAGGTCTAAATGCACTAGCTTTAGAGGCTCTTGGCCCTATAACCTTTTCCAGTAAAAGTTCTTTTAGTCATTTTGCCATCAAGACATAACTTGCACATAGGTAAAGAATTTTCTTCTAACTCGCTTAGAAGTCCATTCTTCACCAACCTCTCAATCCTATTGAGATTAATGTGCCCTAATCTTAAGTGCCAAAGTCGGGCATTTACTTTAGAAGAAATTTTAAGTTGCTTATTTGGAGTTACGACAGTTTTAAACATCTCTATATTATGGAGGGTATTTATTGCTAACGGCCTTAACACATATAATTACTTTCCAGTTCAGTTGAACATATATCAACACCATTTTTCGAAATAAACACTTTATTAACTGAAAATTTTAGTTGATAATTACATTCAAGCAAAGACTTTACAGAAATTAAGTTCCTTTTTAACTCGAGAACTACATATACATCATTCAGAATGATAAACCTATTCTGTAAAGTCAACCAGAGACCTCTCACTGCCACAGTTGAGGCGACGTGCCCAATTCCAACTCAATCGTCATCTCACCAGTACCAAGTTTCCGCCAGGAACTAATTCCCTAAAATGAAGAATAAACATGGTTAGTGGCCCCAGAGTCAATAATCCAGGTAAAATCATCATTCTCCACTAAACAAGTTTCCAAAACTAGTAAATCACATTTACCTTATTTGGCCTTCTTCTTCTCAGCTAAATATCTGTGACAGTTCTGTTTCCAATTCTCGTCTTGGTTGCAATGGAAACATTTTTCTTTGTCAACCATCACTGGTTGCCTACCTCTTGGAGCAACATGTTGTGGGTTAGTAGGCACCTTCCCCTTAACACCCTTCTTCTTCTTCCCCTTTCTAGTGTCGGAGGAAGAACATGCAGACCTAGTTCCAGAGGTCGAACCTTTATGGAACTTTTTGGATGATGAAGCAACATTTTCTTCACCAACCTTCTTCTCCTTGCTTTTTAGCAAATATTGGAAAGTCTGCAACTCATTGAGTAGAGTTGTAAGGTTTTAGTCAACCCTGTTAAGAACACCATTGCTAACGAAGTGAAGGAAGCTTTCTGGTAACAACTTCAAAATGATGCTAACCTGGCTGGCTTCATCATTGCTCGACCCGTTCATCTCCGCCACGTTGAAGTGGATCATCATGTTGAGAACATGTTTCCGAACATATGTTCCCTCCTTCATGCGTGAATTAAAGATGTATGCCTAAGCTGTGCATACAGTTGTCCAAACATTCCCCTCAGGGACTCATGATGTCATGTTCAGTGATCATGGCCTCATGCTTCTTGGCCAAAACATCGTTAAAGGCTGCCAAGATATACGCTCAGGCCTTTTCGTTCACCCATGTCCAACGCTCGTACGCGTCTCGAACGTTTCGAGCAGCGGTAGGAGGTGGAAGAGGAGGACACTCCTCCGTAAGACGAACCTTAGTTCATCGATGATTGGTATCGTGTTAATGGTGTTTTTTTAACTAGCGTAATTTTCGCCAGTCAGTTTATTGGCGACAAGTAAAGAAAGTGTAGCAGTTGCCATTTTTTAAATTTTTGAAAAACGAACAAACTTAATAAGTTTACTTGTATTAAACCACTTTAAAACCAATCAAGTGTTAGCAAAATAGTTCTAGTGTACCCTAAGTGACATCTATTTTGCAATGATACTCCAGTGAGGCAGGACAAAAGTCACTGTAGGGTGATGAAGTGCCTCTTTACTAGAATGAGACAATTTCAATCATTAGACAGAAACAACTCCTTGTAACTGAATCTAATAGTCACCATTGTTCAGTCCAGAATTTGTTAACATCTTTAAGAATTCTATGTAAGTGTAACCCCTCATTTTAGGCCCTAGAGTCCCGCCTTATTGAGCCAACCTTAGGGAAAAGCCGATTAGAACAAGAGACTAAAGCAACCCTATCCATTTCTTTAGATCAAATAAAGAGTTGTGCAAAACTAAAATCCTTTAGGAGGACACTCCCAGGATGCCACGAGGCGATTCACAAAAACTTTATCCAATCTAATGAGAGATACCAAGGGATATGTTGTCACACGTCCTGTTCCCACTTACTATGAACATTCTCTCCATTCACCTTGATATTGACCTACCCAAATGCCATCCGTAGGGGGACACTCCAGATGTGCCTCGAGGTCGAGGACAAATCTCACGATATGAACTTTTAGGGAGAAATGTGTAGAAGTAAAGTGAAGTATCATATACCCCATTTACCTCCCATTGAATTTTCTACCTAGGGTTCATTAACTTAGAAAATCTAGCTACTAATTTTAACTAAACGGTTTGTTTAATTTGCTCGAAAACAACACTTGCTTTTGATGATTAAATAAGTTTGATTCAAATCTTATTAAACTCTTTAACAGGCTTTCATTAAATTTACATGCATGTAACAAATCTATCTAATTCACCTTTCAAGGTAGGTTCCCTGGTAGGGGTGCGACGTTTCCATCGACTTAAGTACCCCAACCTAGCCAAAACCAGTCTTAGCTTTGATGACTCAAGGTTCATATTAGGGAAAGGAGAAAAGGTCCCTTATAGATACATTTGTTACATATTTAATCTTTTATTAGAATCAATTTAATCTTATTAAACCGATTTTAAAATATTAAACTTAGATTTTTAATCTCATTAGAAATGTGATCTTAAGTCTATCTCAATCAAATTTTAAAACGCTTTTAAAAAATGGTTAAAGCCTAAGGTGTGCATGTAATTCTTTATTAATTTTTTAATTCTAATTTCATTAATTATAACTTTTATAAAAAATGAAACAATTCCACATTGTTAGCTAGACATACAAAAGTTATTTATAACAATTATAAATAAACCTAAGTGTCATGCTTCACGCAATATTCATTCATTACTAATATATAAATTTTATCTAACAAGTAATGAACTAAGCATACATTCCATGCTAACATACAACCTTATATTATAACATTTATAATATAAATGATGCATGGATATGGTATAATGCATGCATATATTACAATTCTTATATTATATGATGCATGAGCATGCTTTATGTAATTTAATCATACATACTAATATATTATAACACTTATAACATAAAAATGATGCATGAAAAAATGCATAACCTATGGTGGATTTTAAAACTATATGACATACATTATGGAATATAAAATAAATATACATCACATGCATATTTAATAAAAGTTGATGAACCGGGATAATATATCTCAAAACCGAAAAAAACAAGCTAATCTATTACAAAAGTTTGAGTCAACCAGTTTGAACAGGTGAATCAGGTCTTGAACTGCTCGCTTTAAAGCCTCGTCACTTGATCATGTAGCAATCCTTTTGATCTTCGAGCAACGAGCATCGAATGTAAACGATCGTGTAGCAACAATTGCATAACTCTCGACTATGCGATGAGCATGAAAGTCCACATGATCGTGCAGCGTGCATCAACCAGCAAATACTATGCGATCATGTAGCTAAAGACTATGCGATGAGCATAAAAGTCTACATGATCGAGTAGCGTGCATAGAGTATCGTATACTATGCAATCGTGTAGCTACTGACTATGCGATGAGCATGATAGTCTACACGATCGTTTAACACACATGCCTTGCGTCGAGTTCAATACCGTGTGATCATTTACCCCTCAATCGCCCTACATGATCATGTAGCCAACGCAACATGATCGTGTAAACACTTTACATGATCGCGTAGCATTATCTATGCAATCGTTTAGCAAATGCTACACGTTCGTATAAAAAAGTCTACACAAACACATAGCCAACTCTAAACGATCGTCTAGCTTAAGCTACATGATACGACCACCGTTTCGTCTTCTCCATCAAAACGAACTGCAACTCTTGCATCTACTGCTTCACGAACGACTCAAAACTCTAAAAGAATACAGACTCGATTGCAAGAAATAATTCCTAGAAACACAGAAGCCCTTACAAATTAACTTTTGTAAACTTAAAAGGAAAGCCACAAATAGAGAGATAACTATCCCGAAACATCCAGCAACAACATCCACATACATTTAACAGTTCAGCGCAATGTAAAAGTAAAACCCACCAAACTATAAACGATTCAATACAGAAAATGGAATTTGGAAATCAGAACACAACTTAGCTCCAATACCAATTGAAGGAACTCTTTTGAAAGAGAACCTATGAACGAAAGTGGATCATCCAAATCCCATTTCGATTTAACACATACATTTACAGTAAAACAGATTGATTATGCATAAAACATAAATTACAACATGCTTTCTAACAATAAACAAGGTTTAAAGATTATACCTTTGAAGAACTATTCTTCAAGTAAATCCCTCGAACTAACTCGTTCACGAACGTGTCGAACAAGTAACGAACACTCCAAACAAATAAGTAGCAACCAAACTCGAACCAAAAGAGGACATCACCACTTTGTGACCTTGGTATTCTCGATGTGAGAACCTAGGAGTGGTGGGCTCTGACTATTTTGGTTATAAATATAATATGATAATAACCAACTTATCATATTATATTTATAACCTATAGTTTTAATATTGCATCATATACAATATATAAACCATAGTTCTTTTTCTCTATTTTATGGAATTAAATATAAATCATATTTATATTAAATTTAACAATTATGAATCTTATTCATAGAAAATATATTTGAATCATATTAAAATATTTGTTCCTCCAATTAAACTATAATGTATCAAATAAATTATGTCAATTATATCATATATAATTTAATTAATTTAATTATATCATATATAATTAAATTCCCTCTTATTAATTTGAACATTTCAAATTAACTCAAAAACTGATCGTCAATTTAAATCCTTTGAGCTACCAAGGGGACCTTATGGACCTGTAGCTTGAAGCTCCAAAGGTATGTGAATAACTGATTAAACTCTTTAATACATTATCCACAATCCGTTAACTGTCGGGCACTCCACTAAAGACGAGCAGTTGCACTCTTCACACTACAAATATATTTCTTTGTCCATTGGATATAACCAATCAGTAGTACGATGACCCTTCACAAATTGCTCATAAGTACAACAGGGCCAAATTACCGTTTTTCCCCTGTAGTTACATCCAACTTCTTAAGTACCATTGATCCCTCTAATGAACAATATATCATAGTCCCATTATAACTAAACCCTCTCAGGCCAAGAAAGGGTGTGGTGTCACATTGTTCAAGACCCAGAATTAGCCCTTAAGGGAGCAATTTATCAACTTACCCATGCTTTGGGGAAGGAGTGAATTCCATCTTGTGTAGTTGAGTTCCAAGCTTCCCAATCAGACAAATCCCCAAAATGGTAGGCTTGATGAGTCGGCGATCTAGCCACTCTCACCCATACAAATCAAAGGACTACCCTCATAGGCAGGAATTCACAACTCACTCAGGATTAAGGTCATGTTACCTATGGTCATCGTAGTGAAATGAAAGTCTCTATTATGAACGACATTATATAACGAGACTAAACATTTCGTGGTCCGATTTTATACAAACTCCTTTGTATAGAATATCCCCGCCCGCATGTCTAATACATGAATGATCAGGATCAGATCATTTGTAGCACTTTACAACATTTGTAACACCTACAAAGCGGGTCATACTCGTAGTGTCACCAGGATAAAGTACCCAACCTTATCCATATACTATAGACCATTTAGGTTATCACTTAAACACGATCCACCTATATATCTCCACATACATGTTTAAGTGACAACGATAACCATGGATGTTAGTTTATTGGTTTATGTTTAATGTGACTAAAATATCACATATTTCATAGACAAAAGTTAATAAAATATCATATATTATTAACCACAGAAATATTTGTTCATACAAGGTTTACAAACTATAGGACCCTACGAGATTTAGGACATCAACCCCAACACTTAGGGACCAAAGTTGGGCATTTTCTTTGGGAAAAACTTTTTTCCTTTTATTATAAGTTATTGTAGTTCTGAATATTTCAGTATTAAGAAGTGCCTTAGAGCTAGCGGTCTTAGCATTTGAAGATTACTTTTTAGGTTTGTTGAATAAATAAAAGCACCATTCTTGTAAATAAACACTTTATTTACATTAAAATTTATATAATAGTTCTGTTCAAGCAGACATTTTAGAGAAATCAGGTTCCTTTTTAAATCAGGAACCACATAAAAATTATCTAATAATAAATACAATTTCAATAAAAGTAATCGGAGGCCTTTCATTACTACATCTAAGACGACTTGCCCAGTTCCAACACGGAAAGTCATCTCACCAGTCCTGGCTGCTACCAAGAATTAATTCCCTAAAAGAAGAACAAACATGCTTGGTGGCACCTGAATCAAATATCCAGGTCGAATTATCATTTTCTACTAAGCAAGTTTCCAGTACTAGTAAGTCACATTTACCTTGTTTGGTTTTCTTCTTTTCTGCAAAATACTTGGGACAATTCCTTTTTCAATGTCCTTTCTGGTTGCAATGGAAGTAAATTCCTTTGGCAACCTTGGCCTTCCTACCTCTCTAGGTCACAACATGTTTAGCTTTCCTCTGACCTCTCTCTTCTTCTTCTACTACTTTTTAGTGCCAAAAGAAGAAGGTACAGACTTCTTTCCAAAGGTCGAACCTTTATGGAACTTCTTTGAGGAAGTACCAACATTTGCCACTTCTTTCTGCTCCTTGACTTTCATCAAGGACTGGTAAGTATGTAGTTCATTAAGGAGGGTTTCCAGGTTGTAGTTTAGCTTATTCATAACAGCGTTATGGAACTAAAGGAAACTCTCAGGTAGAGTCTCAAGGAAGAAACTAAACTGACTGGCTTTGTCAATGATAGATCCATTCATCTCAGCCATGTTAAAGTGAACCATCATGTTTAGAATGGTTCTTTAACTCATAAATCACTTAGATGTTCCAATTACATATCATGCAACCTAAATGGACCCATGCCAGGTGTTATTAACGTCTATCTGCATGTATTTTTGTATGTCCTTTGACCACATCGTGTACACCTATGGATTTGTTGTGGCTTTTCACCAGTAGAAGGTATTCTAACGGTTTGACATTAACCAACACTTGGTACCCTTCATAGTGGTAGAATTTCAAAATCTTCAAACTCGATCATCAACTCCATTCTTGTCTATGTCCAGCTGGGTAGATCGGTTTGTCATAAGCGGCAAGCACACACTCAATAGTAAACCACTTTGCACATAATGTTTGAACATCAATGTCAAATGGTTATTGTAGCTATTACATGGGAGTATGTGATCTCCATGCAATTGAACTTCATATAAGTACATGTCCATGAACAAAGATCGACCAACCCTCCCAAATATCCATCATTCACATTTATTGCATGCATGTCCACCGAAGAATCATGGTATGTTCTTGATGCGTGGAAAATGGAGAATAAATATGCATGCATCTTATGATATGCGTCGATGGTCATGCGTTGGACTGAGAAATATGCAATATGCGTTTAAGAATATATGTGATGACCATGTGTTCCTGTCACAAGTTTTCTTGCTCTCTCGCCAAGTATATCGAGATCGCAAGTTTCTCGGGGTGATCCGAGGTCGAATTCAAGGACTTGTAACTAAATGTTGCGAAGTAATGTGTCTCCGGCGATGAATAAAAGAATAATGAAGTTAAAGGACTATGCGCTACTCCTACTCCTAGCTAAACAGATTAAGCAATGGAAGTATGACTATGAGAGTTGGTAGAGACGCGGAACCTATTAATGCGTAATAAGATGCATGGATAAATAGATAAAATGGTGAAGGGGATAACTTCACCGCATCATTAAGCTTGATCGTAAGGGTAACCCCAATCAGCACAAGTTATATGATCATGCTATACACAAATATACGCACGCGATGCATATACAAAAATGTTGATAGAACTTATTTCTAAGCTTCTATTCTTGTTTATGCGCACATAAGAGAAGATGACTGCATACCACCATATCCTATTTCTAGGGTGCATGCGATGTGTAAATAGCATATAGAACGTATGTCTAAGTTTCTACTTCTTGCTTATGCGATTCTAATCCGACTCTCTCATGCCTAGATTCTAATCTGACTCTCTCAAGCCTAGATTCTATCTTTAGACTACTCTCTCAAATATGTCCAAAGGGTGAATGATGCATACATAAGACAAGATGATCACATAAAGCATGGTTGACATAAGATTATTCCTATCTCTAGGAACACTGCTTACTTTGTTTAATGCGTTCCACTACTACTTACCCTCTCGGGAAGTTAGTCGTCGTTGATCAGCTCATAGACAAGTGTTGCTACAGCCTCACACTAAGCAAAGAGAATTTACTCACTATACTCGTGCAACGCACACCTCTTAGTGGTTTACTACATGCTTCATATGTCTATAATGCATGATTAAGTATGTGATACTCTTGCAATCTTACTTAGTTCGTTGAAATGACAATAAAGGATGATAAAGAAGAATTTAATGAAGATGGAGTTAAAGGAAATAAAGAGACGCATTGATTACAAAATGTATTAATGTCTTAAGCCAAAATGTAATATAATATAGAGATAAAAAGAGAAGTGGAAGGCTAGATGTAGGCAATCTCTTGCTTCCATCAGATGTGTTTCAAGGCTGTCAGTGGTGCCATGGATGAGCAGTGGATTAGCCTCTTTCGAGATCTATCTCCGGCAAAGCTCTAGCTGTCACTCGAAATGGGTGAAGGAATGAAGAACTCTCAAAGAATGTCTTCTTACGCTCTCATCTATGATCACAAAGATCTGCCTTCAGGTAGAAGCTTGGATGCCTTGAATTTGAGCTCTAAGGCTCTATTTATAGAGCTCAATCGTCGACAGCATTGATGGTCTTACTTTGAGTCTCTGCCACTAACGGTGTGATGGACCTGCTCTGAATCTCTGCTACTAACAGCATGGTAGGTGAAATGTCAACATCATCTTTTTTATACTCCCAAGGTATGCGTCATGCTTGGTTCTGAAGTACCATCACATTCTACCACCCTTATGATCACCCTTGTATCATGGTTATTACTCTGTAGCCGCAACCTCCATGCGATGGACGCATGTGATTAATAACCACAACATCCATGCAATGAATGTACACGATCACCCTTGCGATGGTCTGGGATTCACTACATGCGATCGGTTCCTGCGACAGCTACAAAAATAAACATTTTAACGTAGATTAACGTATAATATTGGGTTAGCCGAGATTCTCAATGCTGATCGACGCAAGCTCACTTTTCACATGAATTCTTAGTATAATCACCGCATATTCTACTTGTTAGCCCTCATAATTCTAAATAAGAGGCTACAATAACTTGTATTTCTACCAGCTATGAGTTCTCGACATCAATTAGGTCTCATTAAGAATAGTCATAATGTAGTTAGTTACAATATTCGTGCATGCTATTGCATGTGTACATCGAACATAGAACCAACTTTATAGCCATTCACAGATATGATCCAATAACTTCGTGATTGGTAGTTCTCGCTCATCTTTTAACACTCCCTTGAGGCATTCTACTATATTCATCACCATCTTGTCATACCTCAAATGTACTTGATACACTATTGCCCACCATTGTAATCCAACTTCCTCAAGATATGTTGTCACCCTAGGATTTTGATAGAAGTTAGTCTAATATATCTGAAACTCTAACATCCTATAAGCTTTAGCTGCAAGATAGAAGTGAGGGATTATGTCCTTATTCTTAAATATGTCTACAAAATTATTCCGAATGTGGTATATACATAGGGCATGGAATGCATCAGAGAATATACTTAAGACAGCCTTTTCAATGGAGATGTGTCGATCTAATATAATCACTAAATTTAGAATGTCTCCAATTGAAGCCTCTGAATGAGTCATGAACCAAGTGCACGATGCATCATTCTCACCATCTATAATACTGAACGTGATAGAATATATGTTGTTATTGTCATCAATACACATTGTTATTAACAACATACCTTTGTATTTCTCATGCAAATAAGTGTCATCAACAATGATTATAGGACGAATTCAATTCAAGAATCCCTTAATACACGGACCAAATGCCACGAAGACAATACTTGACATACTTAAAGTATTGTTCGTCTTCTATTTCAACCTCAAAGATCATGCCCAGATTTGCAAGTTTCAATGCCTCGCCATATGCATTAAAAAGAGTATATGATCCTTCTTGCGACCCTCATGCGTACATCAATGTGTATTCTCTGACACGGTAAGCCCGCCCATAGCTTATATTCACCCCATAATCTCGTCAGACATCTTCAATTATATTCCTTGGGCAGTATGTTCGACTAACTTGATCATATTTGGACTTGATTAAATGTCCAATGACCCAACTTTTTGTTTGTCGATAATTACCCATTCTCATTTCAAGAGTGCATGTATGGATGCTCGGATACTTTGTCACTTTGAAGGAATCATTTCCTTCTAATTTTTTTCCACGAACTCTCCATTTGCATTTCTCCACTAAAGACCATACAGTTAGTAAGCTCTTTGTCGATTTTTTGACACTGTAGTCAAAGTTCTTTCTTATTGCAAACATAAGAAAATTGTGAGGAATTGTGATGAGGTCGTCGTACGATGGGCCCTCCAATGGTCTAGGTATATCTATAAATGTTTGGGTTAGAATAGTGGAATTCATTTGAACTGAAGGCATTGCCACTAGTAAGATAGGAGCAGGTGAGGTTGGAACATGAATGGAAGATGTTGGAATTGTTTTTGGTCCTGAAGATTGTCCGTATACATGGTCAGAATCAAAGTGTGGTGTACATCTAAATTGGATGTTTGACCAATCCAATCTTCATTTCTATCGTCCCCCAAGTTACATGGCTCAATATTCTCATCTAGTGAAGACATGGAGGGAATATTATGTGATGGAATAGTTACAAAGCCAAAGTTTAGACTGGTTGGAATGGTTTAAATCATTGGATTGTACTGCTGGTACATACTATCTGTGTCTACACCATGACTTTCGTGAGGTGTAACAGATACAAATAATGACATCTGAGATGCATCACTACCTTCTAAAAAGAAACTAAGATCTTCATCCTTGACTACGTCAATTGGAGAGTCGAGACCAATAGAATATAACAACATTTTATGTGTATATCAAACACATCTAGATCAATATTTAATCGTTGGTGTAGAATACTCACTAATTCATTACACTTTATATCATTTATAACCTTCAAACCTTGCATATGACCTCCAACATAATTGCTTCCGGACTGGTCCCATTCCCCACAAAATTGTACAAAGATAGAAGTAGCGTCATTGATCTATAATCAGAAAATTGAAAATTGGATATTAAAGAAAGTGATCACCCAGTAAGTAATACGTGATCGCCAACAAGTTCTAAGAGATCGTAGTAAACTATAGAAGATTTCCCAATACATTATAAGTGATCGCCTAGTAAGTTCTAAGCGATCACCTATATTAATGTAAGAGATCGTTTAATTATATATAAGAGATTGTTTACATTATGATGAGCAATCTCCTATCTTTATGAAAGCGATCTTGTAAGAAAAATACTTCGTAGACACTTACATTGTCTCTATTTCTAGTTCTGATAAACGATCTTGCTCTATATCCAAAGACAAAATGAACTGAATGATCGATGAAAGCGATCGATAATGAGAATGTTGGAGTGAAACTCTGAGATAACAATAGTAGAAGAAATTGAGGAGCTTCGACTGAAAGTGTTATGGATAACTGAGAGTGACCTTCCATTACTTGCCACATTCTTGATATCAATAACATTCAATGATGTTGGTAGAATATTAGTTGAGAATAAATGCTTTGGTGGAATGTTGGTGTTTCATTGAATGCAATGACCAAAGAAATCGTTGAAGAAGGAAGAAGGTAAGAGGGTTGAGAAGATGTTTTAAAAAGTGAGGGTAAAACGGGTATTTCACATGGACAAAAAGGTCAATCTTAGAAAAGTTTTTAGAAAGAGGTCATCCATAAAAAAAATTTCGTTTTTGGTTTATTTTATGAAATTTTCCCTAAAATCTTTTGATAATCATGTTTGTTTTTGTAGAAAAAAATTGTAAGAAATATACAAAAATATTTAGATTCATGTTTGTTTTGAAGGATTTTTTAGATAGAAATGTCTTGAAATAATGTATTATTTCAAAAATCCCCTTTTATTTTCAAATAGTTTAAATATTAATTTAATATAATTAAATTTACATAACATTATAATGCCTTTAATAATTTATTGAGTTACGAATTTAGTTTACGTTCATTTTACATGTATTTTGTAAAACAAGCTAATTTATATATTGTTTTGAAATTTTTGTAAAAGATGTGACATTAATATACTAATTTCGATTTTATTTTGAAATACTTGAACTTATTTTAAAAGAAGACAATCAATTGATAGTATTTGTTTTAGTGAACTATATTTATACACCAAAATAGAAATGATATCAATTTAGGAGAGTATCTATTATCATTATGTGTGGGAAAAGTCCGTTAAAGAGAGAAAGAGACAAATAGAAAGAGAGTAAGTGAGTGATTGAGAGGGAGAGAGATTATGGGGGTCTTGTTCCTCTCCGACGAGAAGAAGCGACGGATTTTCGGTGACCAAGGATCTAATAAACGTTTAGGGTCCATTTGGTAACTATTTAGACTTTTGGTTTTAATTTCGGAAAAGACTTTCTAACACATATAACATAATTGTCTAAATTTTTTACATGAATAGTCTAATAGATTATTATTTTACACAAATATTACAGAACAGGTTTTGGCAAAATATTAGAAATTCAGTTTGTCCCACATCAGTTAAAATGAAGAATGGGATGAGCTTCAAGCCTATAAAAGAAGTCTATGCCTCGAGTCTTAAGTTGTCCCAGTTAAAAACACTTTAAGCTTAGTGTGCTAACTCTAATTAAATTATTTTTGTATTCTCTAATTGGAGAGTGGAAAAAAGATGTGAGTAGTTAAAAGTTTTGAGAAAGTGCTCTTATAATTTGGATCGAGATAGAGAATTGTTATGTGATTTTTTTCTGATGAGTCGTGGTTTTTCTCCAAATTTGAAATATTCTACATAAATTCTTGTATTTCCAATTTTACTGCTTTCTTTTACTGCTTATTCCAATGATTTACAAACAACATTTACATTTCAACCCTAAAATAATTGTTTTGGAACAATAAAGAAAAATCATAAAAGCTTCCACAAATTTAATAAAAAATTGAATTCAACTTTAATTACTTCCCTCCCCTCCACTCCTCCCCTAACCCTATTTTTCTCATCTCCCACTAAAAATTTGTAAAGCATCCAATCTAAGAATAGTTAAAACTATGTTTTATTTTCCATAGTTATGCCTTAATTTATCAAGTATTATAATTAATAAAGAAAAAACTATATAATATGAGGTATATATTTATAAAATAATTAAATATATATGTGTATATATAAAAAAATATATGAAATGTATATCTCAATAGAAATAAAGCTAAAATTAAAATATGGGTTCATATTATATACCTAACACTAAATATATATTTGTTATAAATATATTTGAATTAAATCTCGTATATATTTGAAAAAACAATGTATAGATTTAAAATAAACCTCATATATATATATATACATAAAAAATAAAATAAAATGCAGATGAAAAAAGAAAATTGTAATACATTAAATGTAATCCAAAGAAATTGAATATTTTGAATTTTAAGTCAAATTTTGGAATCCGTAAAAAATGAGGAAAGATACAAAATGATCATATTTTAAAATAAATTCCTAAAATGAATGAAAACGTTAAAAAAATTATGTATTAAAAGCTAAGTACCGAAAATCTTAAATGTAAAAAATTAGTCAAATTCAAAATGATGTAAATAAGGAAGTAATTATAAATTTCGAAAATTTAAATTTAATAGTGAAAAGGTAAATTGGTCCAAAATTAAGTTAAGAGCTCTTCAGGAAAATAATTCAAAATTTAGGAGACTTATGAAATATATAGATTAGAAAAAGTTATTCGTGTAAAAATCTCTTAATTAAGACTATAAATATCTATTCCATTTCTAAATTTCTTGTTTTGTTAACTACTTTTTATCAATATTTTCAAAAAACGAAGTCAAGTTTTGAAACAAAAGAGTAAATTTTAAAAACTTTTTTTTTTTTTTTTAAATTTAGCCAAGAACTCAACTATTTTGCCTAAAAAAGATGTAAACCATGAAAAAAATTGAAAGGAAATAGACTTAGTTTTCAAAAATCAAAAACCAAATCAAACTATAAGGATGGTTTTTGCAATGTCAAACAAAATAAATAAATGGCTCAAAATGAGATTGATGTGTTGCTTATTTAAATGAGTTGTTTTTAAATATAGAAAAATAAATCAAAATATTTACAAAATATAGCAAAATTTTAGAACTATCAATGATAGACACTAATAGACTTCTATCGGTGTCTATCAACAGCGTCAATCATTGATAATTCGAAAAATTTGCTATATCTTGTAAATATTTTCAACGGTTTTACCATTTGAAATAATTTTCCTATTTAAATTCTATCAAAATTGTTAGTGGAAATTGCTAGTTTTAACGTAGGAGTTTTCAAAACTAACCTCTTATTATATAATTTTTACAACTTCAGTTTTAAACCACCTTCAACTTCATTTTTCATCATTGTAAACTGAGTTGGAACCAAAGAATTGTTTTTCTTTTCTTTAAAGTTCTTTCAGGCTCTTCTCGGAACTTGATTCTTCCTTTGATGCTTTACTTTGAAATCACTTTTTTTATCTTTCTTGGTCTAGAAATCTCGGTCGTCTTGATCATGTTGACTTGGTCAATGCAACAAATAAATTTTGGTCATTTTGATCATTTTGTCAACATTGTTGGATATTTGTTGTTGTCTCCATATTTTTCTAAGGCAGTGTTAATTTTGCAATTGCCACAGATGACGTCTTAACATCTGCCTCAAACATGACTAATTCCTACCAAAAATTTTATTTTCCTAATATGAAATTTATATGCGGGATATTTTTATTTTTGAATCTGTAAATTCTCAGCAGATGTATATTATTCTATATTTTCGTTGTTTATGGTGCAACCTTATTTTGACAAAAAAAAATATATATTTTTCTGAAAATTATTTCCTTAATGGCCACAGGTTTTAGAAAAAGAATAATGGCTCTCATTTAGGGTTGTCACATTTGTTCAGCATAGGAGAGTGTTTCTTTTCTTGTTGGTCGATTTGTGCAACATGGTGTTTTGACCTTTGCTCATTTTATTTCGTTGTGTGTATCCTTTGATCGAATCGTTCAAGAACTTAAAGATAACTTCTATCTTAGGGGGGGGGGGCTAAGTCATCGCTTAAGAGAATGAATTCTCGATCTTAAGGAAAGCTTAAGATTTTGTTCTCAAGAAGGATTTCTCCATCTTAGGGAATATCTAAGATTCGTCAGTGAAGGAAGTTCACTGAACTACAAGGAAGATAATCAAGTGGAGAGGAATCTCACACACTGTCGAAAGTCAAAGTGGTCAACACTAATATTGTCACACTTAGGGGGAGCCTAAGTACAATTGAGAGAGAGTCTCACATCTAAGGGACGCCTAGGAGACTTGTGAGTTAGGCTCTATGTGAGTCACTATAGTAGTCGGTGTATTATAGATGAGTACTGCGTTACAATTGCTTAACTCTTTAATATTAGTGGATTATCTTCTTTGTACACACAACCGCCCAGACGTAGGTGTTTATCGTTGAACTAGGTTACCAACTCCTGTGTGTCTTTCCTTTTTTTCTTGTTGTTGGTATTTTGTTGTTACGGTGCTTGTCAGTACTTTCCATTTAACATCCGGGTTTCGAGTGACAAGTCATCCTATCGTTTTTTCAATTGGTATCAGAGCAAGTCACCTTTATCTCAGGTGCTTCGATCATGGACGAAGTTAAAGAAGGTGACTCCACCACTCGTCTCCCTATTCTAGATGGAACAAACTATCCATACTGGAAAGCTCAAATGACTGCCTTTTTGAAGTCAATTTATAGTAAAACATGGAAGGTTGTATCACTAGCTGGTCTCATCCAACCACCAAAACAGACGATGGGAAGGAAATCTTAAAATCAAAATTGCAGTGGTCTGAAGCTAAAGATGAAACATCATTAGGGAATTCTGGAGCATTGAATGTCATATTTATGGTTGTTGATTGTAACATATTCAGACTTATTAATATGTGTGTCTCTTCTAAGGAGGCATAGAATTTCTTCTCCGCTACACATGAAGGAACTTCAAAAGTTAAAATGTCTAGGCTGCAGTTGTTAACTTAGAAGTTTGAGAATCTCAAAATGCAAGATGATGAATATATTGTTCAATTCAATGTTCAGTTGTTGGAGATTGCAAATGAATTGTTTGCTCTATAAGAGAAAATTTCATAAGAAAGACTTATCCGGAAGGTGCTTGATATGAAAGTTATTGCCATCGAGGAGGCTCAAGACATAACATCCTTAAAAGTAGATGAACTATTTGGCTCCTTGCTCACTTTTGAGATGTCTCGAGATGAAAAGCCCAAGAAGAAGAATAAGGAAATTACTTTACAATTCTTAGTTGGTGATGAGCATTATGATCCTAACGGAAAGTTTGAAGATTCCCTTGCTAAATCTGTTTCATTACTTTCAAAAACAATGTAATCGTGTGGTCAAACGATTTAAAAAGAAGTCTGGCAATTGCAATTCTAAAAGTAATAAGTCTTGTGACTCTCTTCCTCTCAAGCAAGTCATAATTCAAAATAGTAGGATGGAAGCTGACAAGTCAGTGGCTTTAATTTTCAAAAAGAAAAGTCCTTCAAATGTAGAGAGTGTGAAGGCTATGGAAACTTTTAAGCATAATGTCCTAATTTCTTGAAGAAGTAGGGTAATAGTTATGTTTTAACTCTATCTAATGATGAGTCTGAAGACAGTAGTGACTCAGAGGAAGGTGTCAAAGCACTTGTTAGTAACATCTCATCTGACACCTCGTCTTATGAGATTTTGTAGTATGATGAGTATGCAAAAAATATTCACGACACTACCAAACATGGGTCTACCGATCTCTCATATTAAGTTATTTTCTCAAATGGCAAGATGATTTAAAAGTCTTTGATGTGCAGAAAGAAAGAATTGTAACTTTGATGTTTGGCATTCACAGACTTTTGTCTACTATTATAGATCTAAAGCGAGAACCTAATCAAGTTAGAGCTAGAATTTGTATGTAAAAATGTCAGTATGTTGAACACTAGTACTGAGTGTCTGGAGAAAATATTGACAAAGGTAAAGGTAACTAGTGATAATTTTGGGCAAGGATTTTCTAAAGGTAAAAATCAATGTAATAAACAGTCCCAATTCAAAGGGAAGCAAAAGATTAACTTTGTTAGAGTTCAAAATCCAGTCACTTATGACTTTATAGGTACATCCTCAAGCTATCCAATAAGGGAAGCCACTGAATCTACAAACCAAGATGGATTTGTCACTATTGTAGAAGAGTGGGCCATAAACGACCATTGTGCTATCAATTGTTGAGTACTCTTCACAGATCTACAAACTTTAGAAAGGCTCATCACTTCCATTGAAATAGCTTTCAAATAGAATTGAAAGTAAAACTTGTTTGGAGAGTGAAGAATGTTCAAAATAAGTGCAATGTTGTTCTAACGTCCTTCAAATCTTCTGCTAAGGGAGATTGATATTTTGATAGTGGAAGCTCTCGACATATGACTAGTGAAAAGAACTATTTGTCAGATCTCAAGCTCGTTAACTCTGGAAAGGTCACATTTGGAGATGGTGTCTCTAGAAAGATCATTGGGAAAGACAAATTTAATTACTCAGGTCTTCCATCCTTAAATGATGTTATGCTGGTTGAAGGGCTCATTACCAATCTTATTAGCACCAGTCAGCTATGTGATCAAGGTCTGAACGTAAGTTTTACCAAAGACAAGTGTTATTGTCCAAACAATGTTAAAGCTCTTGTTGTGACAGCTACGCTTTTATCTGATAATTGTTATCAATGGAATCCTGACAACACTCGCAGGTTTGCTATCTCTCTCATCAAAATGAAGCTAGCCTATGATATAAAATGCCTAGGCCATGTGAGCATAAAGACTATTCAAAATGCATTAGCCAAACATGTTATATCTGGAATTCCATCTTTATCTACTTCAACTAGAATTATTTGTGGTGATTGTCAATCAAGAAAATAAACTCATACTCCATATAAATAGATATCCTACTCTGGCTCAACATGTATCCTGGAACTTCTGCATCTGGACCTTATGAGCCCTATGCATTCAGAAAGTCTGGGAGTAAACGATATGTTTTAGTTATTGTTGATGACTTTTCCAGATGCATCTAGGTTTGATTTTTTCATGAAAATTTAGATGCATTTATTGCTTTTCGAGCTCTTTGTCTCTAATTACAATGTGAGAAATATCTGAATATGATACGAATTAGGAGCGATCATGGTAGGGAATTTGAAAACTCTCAATTTGATGTTTTTTGTAATACAACCAGGATTCATCATGAATTTTCTGCTCCAATCACTTGCCAGCAAAATGGGATAATGGAAAGAAAAAATCGGACACTTCAGGAGATGGTTCAAGCGATGTTACATGATAAGCATCTTCCATTTCATTTTTGGGCAGAGGCTCTAAATATAGCTTGTCATATTCACAACAAAGTTTTTTTTATGTCCCGGTACCTTGAGCATAATTTATGAAATAGGGAGAGGGAGAAAATTGAATGTTAAATATTTTCATATCTTTGGTAGTACTTGTTATATCGTGGTTGATAAAGAAGCCAAGCAAAAATGGGATTCAAAGTCAGATGAAGGCATATTTCTTGGATATTCCACATATAGTCGAGCATACCATGTCTACAATAAATGATGTTGTTGATCTATCCGTTTCTCCCAATGAGGAAGAGGAAGATACAAGTGTGCTACTTATCAATGCAGATGTTTCTAACATCACCTCTAACATGAAATCTGAAACACCTATGGAGAATAACCAGTCAGTTTTTGTGCATGCAGAAACTAGTAATAAACATCCATTCAGCAGAGTCTGTAAGCATCATCCTTCGAGCAACATCATTGGTAATCTTGAAGAATGGGTGACTACCAGAAAGAAAGATAAAGTGAATTACCTAGAGATGATCGGTAATATTTGCTTCACATCTCTCGTTGAACCAAGAAATGTCAAGGAAGTTCTTGAGGATGAATGCTAGGTTAATGTCATGCAGCAAGAGCGCAGGAAATTTGTGAGAAATAATGTCTAGTATCTTGTCCCTCGGCCAAAGTTTGTTAATGTGATTGGCACAAAGTGAATATTCAAGAACAAGTCTAATAAGAATGGCAATGTCACTATAAATAAAGCCAGATTAATTGGGAGTATACTCAAATAGAAGGTGTGGATTTTGATGAAACCTTTACCCTTTGCTCGTCTAAAGGTTATCAAACTGTTGATTGGGATATCTTGCCTCTTGAAATTCAATCGGTTTCAAAGAGTGCATTCTAAATGGATATCTGAATGAGGAAGTTTATGTTGAGAAGTCCAAAGGATTTGTGGATCCTTCACATCCTGATTATATATACAAACTCAACAAGGCTCTTTATGGACTCAAATAGACGTCTTGGTGATCATTTAACTCAATTCCTTGTGAACAACGATTACAATAGAGAAGGAGTTGATAAAACTCTTTTTATTAAAAAAATCTCAAGAGAAGTTTGTGATTGCTTAGATTTATGTTTTAATTTGTTTGGAGAGATGTCACGAGATATGGTAGAACTCTTTGTAAGAGAAATGCATAAGGAATTCGAATGAGTTTGGTTTGAGAACTGTTCTATTTTCTGGAGTTTCAGATTAAATAACTAAATGAGGAATTTTTTATCCCTCAAAGTAAATATGCCAAGAACATTTTAAAGAAGTTTGGCCTTGAGAAGGCTAGTGCTAAAATGACCCCTACTCCCCCTCATGCTAAAATGTCAAAAGACTCAGGTGGAACTCAAGTTGATAAGAGTTTGTATAAAAGTATCATTGGAAGTTTGCTCCATTTAATAGCCAGCAAACCTGACATTGCATTTACTGTTGGTATTTGTGGCAGATATCAGTTATGTCGCAAGTCGCAAGACCAATCACTAGCTTAGTGTTAAAAGAATAATCAAATATATCACAAGTGGTTATGGTTTATCATATACTTTTGATGCAAGTAGCTCTCTGGATGGCTACTATGATGCAGATTGAGCTGGAAGCTCTGGAGACAAGAAAAGTACATTTGGAAGTTGCTTCTTTCTAGGTAACAACCTGATTTCATGGTTTAGCAAGAAACAAAACTGCGCTTCTTTGTCAACAATTGAAGCTGAATACATTGTTACGGGGAGTAGTTGTACCTAGTTGATATGAATGAAACAAATGTTACAAGAGTATGATGTCCCACAAGATGTCATGACTCTTTACTATGATAACATAAGTACAATCAATATATATAGAAATATTATTCAACACAACCACACTAAACACATTGACATAAGACATCATTTTAATCGCGACCTAATGGAGAACAAACAGATGGAACATATAGCACAAAAAATCAAATTGCAGACATTTTTACAAAGGGATTAGATGTTGCTCATTTTGAGGCCCCGAGAGCTACTTTGGGCCTGTGTGTTCTGATAGCAGTTAATTTTGTGGGTCCTTGAACTAAACGTGGCCTATCTCTTTTGGCAGGCTGAAGGAGTAGTCATGTTTAAAACTGCCTTAATTGCAGTTGTTAAGGGCGTAAAGAAGATTAGTTGCAGTTTTATTTCAAAATCCCTTTTGAATTTGAATTTGAATTGTTTGCAGTTGGTGTATGACAGGCTCTCTTGCAAAATTTTGGGTGCCCTTAGTTTCCAACTTTTTCGAAGTATTTTCTTACTTGTGATTCTTGTGATCTCTCTGCAAATGGTAAGCACTAGACAAGGAACACACACTTCAGACAGTAAGATGGTGAGGTACTAAGAGAAGGCTAAAAGAAAGCTAAATGTTACAGAGGATGTTCCTCCAACCACAACCAACAAATATGAAGTACGTGTACAAGGACTTCCCGTTGCAAAGAAAAAAATAGGATTTCCTCCTTCTACGGCAAAAAAAGGCGAGTGAGGGGGAGTCTTACATCTAGGGAGAGCCTAGGTGATTAGCTAAGTTGGGTTCTATGTGTATCACTGTAATCAACAATATTTACAAATAAGTACAACGTTGTAATTGTTTGACTTTTATATATTAATGGATTGTCTTTTATTGGGGCACACCGCCTCCCAAACGTATGTGATTTTTTATCGAAGAGGGTAACTTATGTGTATTTATTCTTGATTCACCATCTATTACTTTGAAGTTGTCTTTGACTTTGCTATAACGTCTTGTGTGACATCCTATCTTGTGTGAGGAACTACATTTCAAAATTTCACCTAGAGTATTTAGGAAACATCACATGAATAGGTGATAAAAACAAGGTAAAAGAGCTAGTTTCTTAAAAAGAAGTTAGTTTTGAAAACTCCAAAACTTTTTAGGTCAAAAATAACAATTTCCTAATTGTCAATTAAAGATGGAGCTACAAATTTGTAGACAAAAACACAGATATCATTAATGGTTATGTGTACGTGATCTCTAATTAGACTGCCCTTCACAAATAGATTATAAAATAATGGTGTGTTTGGAATACTTTTTCAAGTGTTTAATTAATTTTAAAAAATAAGCAATTTTAGGGGAAAAAAAATTTAAATGTTTGACAACCACTCAAAATAGATTTTGAAAAAATGAGTTTATAAAATATGTTGATTTAGAATAAACACTTGAATCAACTTTTAATGGCTTGTTTGTTTCACGGAAAATTTGATGGACTTTTGTATGAAAAATATTATATGTGTTTGTTTCATGTAATTTAGTTTTAGAAATTTTGGGTATTGATTATCTATGGTTTAAAATAGATAATCACTTAAAATATTGATAAATGAAATTTTCAAATTAAACATTATTTAAATTATTGATATAATTAATAAAAATAAAGTAAATTAATATAAATTAACTAGAATATTAATAATTCATTAAACTTTACATCAAATACTTAATATCACATAAAATATCAATAGCAAATGTATTATTTAAAATTTATTAATTCTAAATACTATATTTATATTTAATAATTAATTAAAATTAACAGTAATGATTAATTAATGTTAATTTATTAATTAATCAGACTCTATCTATGTGCCGGTATAAAAATAGGTATTAAAAAAAACTTATGTCAACAAGGATATTCAGAAGGAAAGATTTCTTTTTTGGGCATGGTACATGAGAGAGAAAAAAATTATTCTCTCTTCTAAATCAATAACATGATTATTTCATATTTAAAATAATTAATATATTATTATTAAATTGATATATTATATTATTTTAAAAAAAAACTAATTAAAAGGAAAAACACTTTTAGATCTCTGAATTTTCAAGAATTTATGCATTTAGTCTTTAATGTTTTAAATTGGCCAATTTAGTCGATGAATTTTTAAGAATAGGTTTAAAAATTTCCTCAACTAATAAATTTATTAAATTTAAATTTAATATTGATTTGACGATGATGCGGTAAGTTGATATGTGGCTTAAGTTGGGGCCCGTCGAACTCAACGTCTGAGGCAGTTCACGAGGCACACCGAAAACACAGTCTTTTCTTCTTTAGAGGATTCTGGATTCGCTATTGGAGCTGTGAAGAGAAGATTGAAATAAAATGGGCATTAAAGTTCTGATTCAATTGAAATGAAGAAGGAGAAGATGGACATAATAGAAAAAGAGAGAATAGGAGTGGAGTGAGAAAGAGGAGAGAGAGGTGAAAGAAAGATTATAAAAATTATTTTTTATTTCAATTCATACGGTCACATCATCATCGAGCCAATATTATATTTAAATTTAATAAATTTATTAGTTGAAGGAGTTTTTAAACATATTCTTAAAAACTCGGGAGTAAATTGACCGATTTGAAATATTATGGACTAAATGCACAAATTTTTGAAAACTCAAGGACCAAAAAGGTTTTTTTTTCCTTAATTAAAATATTGAATAATTATTAGGAAAATTGTATTGCGTAGGAAATTAAGTTTAAGGTTTAGTAATTATGACTTTCACTTTTCAAACTTTGTAAATATGAAAAATATGCAATCCTCTAAAGAATTTCTTGGTTTAGCAATAATTATTTTTATTACATAAATCCCTAAACGATTAATTGATAGAGAGAGAAAGAAGTAGCAACTGGTGATCAGTGACCGAATGTGCAGTGGTCGACGGAGGTAAGTAGTAGAGAGATGGAACGGTGGTCGGCACCAAATGGTGTGGAGTTAGTGAAAGAGAGATGTTGGGAAAAAGAAAGATAGAGAGAGAGAGAAAACCAACGACCAACAATCGACGATCAGAGACCGGACATACGACAAGCGACGAGGAGGTGGAGCGATGGCCAGTGGCAAATCGTGTGGATAGGTTGTTTAAAAAGAGATGTTGGGGGAGGGGGAAGAAGCTGCTGCCTTCAAAGAAGAAAAGTTCAAATTTTTTTTAAAAAAACTCTAGGTGTATTATTTTAATTCAAGTGTACATCAATAATGTATCAAAGGGTATTAAGTGTATCAAAAGTATCAAGTGTACCTGTGTATTAGATGTATCAAATGTGAATCCAACGTGTATCAAGTATGTATCAGGTGTATCAAGTGTGTATCAAATGTATCTGTACATTTTTTACAATTTATGTTTTAAATCGTGGACTGGACTTGTTTTTTTCTTCAAAACTATAAGGTTTGGGCTACATGCCTAACATTAAGAATTTATTTTGTCCATTTTGCAACTAGCCCTAATTATTAGTAGGAAATTTACAATAGGTGTCAATATCAAAATAGGATTTTGCAACCATATCTTCCATATTTGATATTTTGCAACTATGGCAAAATCTGAAAATCTAAAACTTGGTTGATTTTTTATTCTACAATTGCCCCTCACGCATTTTTTGTATCATTTTTTTAATTTTCTTTGCATCAACCATGTTATTTTAAATCATCCGTTGCTTATGTAGCACATTCCAGCATCTTACTCCCATATGTAGATACATAGTTTGCAAAAAGCTTCACTCTCTGCTCCAACGATAGAATTAATCCCAATCTCTCACTCTCAAACCTCAATAATCACATATATTTCTCTTCCTCTCCTCTCATCATCTCCTTCCAATCCTTTAAGGCCACACCGAATTGTTCTAATAACATGATAGAAACATAAGCAGAAGACTAGGGTTAGGATTCATATCTTTAATGGTGGTGTCAATAAGCTTTCGGCATATGATGACAAATCATATTTTATTTATTCATTATTCGTAAACTGTGCTTACAGAAGAAGAAGATTTAGAATCCAAACCAACCAAACAAAATAGAGATTTAGAATCTCAATAATACCCTCAATTGGAACTCCTTTCCGGAAGCCTTCCACCCACTACCTGAAAACTCAGACATAATCCTTATTTGAAAAATCAAGAACACAAAGGAACAAAAAAGATTTAACCATTAATTCACACTTCATTGCAACTCTAACACATAACTCACCAAAAAGATTCAAGGTACCAATCAAATCCTAACTATAGAATATTAAATGGGTTAAGATCGAAATTAAATTACAAGACGGTTCCAGCAAAAAAAACACAAAGTCAATCATCTGAAAAGGGAAAAAAGCAAAATTACATACTCGAAAAACTGAAAAGTGAATCGAATCCTTGAGCTACGGATTGGGATAGGAAAAAGGGTTGGAAATAAACATGTTGTCGGTGGAGGATAGATAGAGGTAGCGTGAATAAATAAAATATGATTTGACAATCTCAAAAATACTTACTATCAAACAGAAATTGCATGATAATTAGATAGTAATAACAAAGAACATAGTATCAAAATAGTAATTAGATAGCAATCAAATAACAGTCAATATCATATAGTAGTCAAACAACAATCACATAGCAATCGGTATCATTAATAATCATCATCAAATACTAATCAAACAACAATTAAACAGAAATTAGTATTCGATAGTAATCACTCAACAATGAAATAACAATCAATATCATTAGCATCTAGTATCAAATTGTAGTCATAAAACAATCAAATAGCAACTAGTCTTATTGACAATCAAATAGCAACTAATATTAAATATCAATTTAATAAAAATCAGATAGTCAAACAATATCATTAACAATCATATAACAATCAACCAATAATCAGATAATAATTGAATAAGAATTTTTTTTTTTTTTTTTTTTGGACTTTTCATATTCAGTGATTAGCGGGCCAAACTATTTTGCTATTTTCTACAAATTTTAAAATGGAGAGACACGGACCTAATTTTTGAATTACATTTTTAATAGTGCAATTGCCCCTTATTAGTATTATATTAAGTTTTATTTAATCATTTTATTTTATTTTTTAGGTACAAAATTAATGAATAAATATGAACATTTAATTCCCACATATTAATTATATTTACATAAACAAAAACATATGGCAGATTGAAATACATCATTTATTATTCCAGATAGTTAAATACTAGACATTTATATCCTATATATTTAATGTCTATACCCATGAAATAAAATCCATGATCCAAACAACCTCTAAGTATTTAATGGTTAATCTCTCTCAAAATTGTATAATTTAAAAATTACCAAAATACCCCAAAAGTCATCTACCTCACTTCCACTATGTTATCGTGTCTACCATCGTCATCCGTTGCCGACTCTGACGACCATTTCCAACGACCACCGCCACTAACCACCTCCAACCACCACCACCAACAACTGACTCCGACCATCACTATCGACGACCGCCTCCAGCCAATTCCAACCCTACCATTAGCGACTAACTCCAACAACCACATCCAACCACCATTATTGCCGGCGACCTCCGGCCACCACCTCCACCAACTCCAACAACTATTATTTATATAGTAAACCAAATAAACTTATAATAAAAATACTTTTGAGAAAGTGTTGACAAATGCATGAGTTTTTACATGTTTTTATTTTAAACAATTTTATCAAAAGTGTTTGGATGAAGATGATTTTTTTAAAACATATTGTTTTTCTAAGTTAATTTTCAAACAAGCCATAAATAGTGACAAACGAAAGAATGAAATGAAGCCCTGGATACCTAACACAGTTTAGCAAATGTCGATTTAGAGTCTTTCAAAATAGAGAGAAAAGTAGTCACAATTTGTTGTTTATTCCTACCAAACCTTAACATACATGACATCTAATTTACATTACAATGCAGCATAATAGCTACGACAATAATTATGGCAAATATAGAACCAGGACAATATGAATGACGATTCCTACTACCTGTGAAGTGAACGAAACATAAATAATTCACGACGTAACACCAACAGCAAATCGTCCCATTCCGGAGCCAGCAACACCCTTAATGTCCCTTGATCTCCCCACCAAATTCATGCTCCTCCGCACCCCGACTTTCTGCCTCCCCTCGATGCCTTGTTTAGACATCGTCTTATGATTCTCCGAAATTCGGGATTTCTGCACATTGGGTTCTTTCTCCTTTGCTTGGTCTTTCCTTCTCTTGTTTTCGATTTCTGATACAGCTTCTTGGAGACACTCTTGGTTGGCTGATGAACTCGAAGAATTACCGCTTGCTTCACCATGCACAGCTGCGTGGTAGCTCATGTTTTTTGAAGTATATGATGCTTCACTTGCAGAGGAAACAGTGTCTTTTCCTAACTGTGAATGCGAGGACGACGCCGCAGCTGTGGACTTCCTTAAAGTGTTTCTTATTTTAGAACCACTTAACACAGCCTGAAATGTACCATGAACCAAAACAAAGTAAACTCTATTACTTAAAAGGAATAGTGCATGATAACAAACTTATACAAGAGTGTCTAGCAAAATCATTTGTTAGACAAAAGTACTAGTAGTCAAGGTATCTAACTAAGACTAAAAGTTAAACTATTTTTCTTTTCAGTTATTTTCCTTATTTTTTAAAGATGTAAAATGCTGCCTAAAACTTGGGAAGAAGGAACATTGAATTGTTCTGTTTAATTAATCAGTTCAATTGTTCTGTTTTTGTTTATTAGAAGGCTTCTAAAGCAATATAGTATGAACTTTCAGAAATTCTAGCAAATTCAACTCTACATTGGGGAAGAATAGATGGTAAAATATTTGTGAAGGCTGTTTCCATATAACTACAATGCATGCAATGAGCCAGAAAGGAATTATAGGTTTTTTTTCTTCACTTAAGTGCAACGAACGTGACGCAAAATTTAGGTTTTGTTTGATTGCTATCTTGTTTTTAGTTCTGTTTATGAAAATGATGCTTCTTTCCTTGTAATTTTTTTTTTCCTTAAACCCATCTCCTTTAGAAACACACATTTGAATTTTAGGCCAAATTTCAAAACCAAAATCAAGTTTTTAAAAACTATTTTTTTTTTAGTTTTCAAATTTTAGCTTGGTCTTACAAAACCAAAAAATTAACACTGAATTTAAATCCTTTTTTTATCTGGTAACTTCAAACAATCCATAAGAAGACCAATTCAATATTGACTGTCAAGTAAACAACATAAAACATTCACAGTGAATACGGTCAGAAAAAGAAATCTACAGTTCTCAATCAAGAGAATAAATGGGAAGCTAATGCTCATTTACCTTCTTCCCATCTAATTCTGGTCGAACTGCACCATAAGAAGACGGTATTGGTTTTGATCTGATGTCAACGTTTTTCTGTAATTTCTTCATTTCAGAGTCTGCCTTGCCCTGAGACAACAGCAGACAACCAATGTCATTATGCTTTTCAAATAAGAATATCAAAATTTACCATTTTCTTGGCATAGATAAAGCTATGCTGCTCTCTCTCTCTCTCTCTCTCACCCACACACACACATCTTTTTTATCCATATTTCTTACTTGGCTCTCAAATCTATCAGCTTCCTTAATATACAATTACTCCAACTTTAAATGAAAGTGGAATAGTAGTAGGCCATCCATATTCTAGCATATAGGTATATGTATTGCTCTATAATAACAGAGATCGCGCTTGCCTGTTTTCTCCGTTCTGACAAGCCCGTGCTTCTATTTGAAGCTGAAGCGCTTTTCCCTGTATCTTCCATGGCTGAGTTGACAGTACGACTTGGCCTACATTCATATTAAATTAAAAGTACATGAGAATCTGACATCGATATAAAATCCAAGAAGAAGAGAATATCTCTTGAGATGGGGCAGTGGAACCTGGTCGCTGTCTTCAAATATGATCTAGATTCAAGCTTTGATGGAGAAGAATGTGATATTCCAGAAGTTCGTACCTTCTCACCACTATATCTTTAGGAAATCATTTCACAGTCTCAACTCATCAAAATGCTAAACTAAAAAAAATAAATTAAAAAAAAAATAACAAGAACAAGAACGAGTATGTATACCTTCTACTCTCGAGAACAGTTCTTCCCTTGAGAACTTTAGAATCCTAGAAAAATTTTAATTAAGAAAAAACAGATTGACTGTATTAAAATTGAGACTCTGGTGAATTCAAGATGTAATTATTTCGTACTATAAATATAATGCCACAAATCAGAATTCCAGGTTGCATTATAATAAACCACAGATTACCTCAAGTTTAGGTTTGGGCGTTTGACGGACAGCATTTGCACGAGAAATGACAGTTTTTGATGGATGAGCTTCTGTGTAAGTTGTATGTGAAGGCTCACCTTTGCTTTTATTGGATTTGAGAACATCACCCGAAACATTTCTTCGACTCTGAGAAATATTAGCCTGAGATCTGAAGGAGGCCTTTGTTTCCCTTCTAGATATCATCTAATGATCGGAGAATTGGCAGAGCAGAAGAGCAAGTAACAAAAGAATTGATATTATATTAAGGATTTGCAGATAAACAGAGCAGGAGATGAGCGCTAGCCAATGGTTTGATGCTCGCTTAACTAGAAAAATGGGTTTGAAGGATGCAACATGACTGAATCAAATGTAATTGGTATATGAACTGAGAGATAACAAGAAGAGTTGAAAAAATGTTGAAAAGATTAGAGAGAAGAATTGCACCTTGGGAGTGAGAGTTTGCTGACTTCCTGAGCAGTTATTGCCAGCTTTTTTCGTTAGTTCAGTTTTTGGGACTGCCTCCATGGCTTCAGATTGCATATTCTCACTCATTCCATGACTGTTGGCATCTTGCTTTAATTCAACCTCTGGTTCATCACTAACAAAAGTAGAGAACTTGTTCTCCCCAGTGTCATCTTGTTTGTTTATTTGAGCGTTAACACTGCTGAAAGAAATTTCAAATTTAGGATTAGGAGCTGACATTCCATGTTTGGGCATATCTTCAAATTTTGTCACTAAATGGTCCCCATGGTCTTGTGAACTGACAGAGCTATCATCAAAATGGCCATCATGATTTTCCATGCTTATAATCTCAACGTCTGCCTCTTGATTCACTTGCTCTGATACATCATTCTCAATAGTATGGGACTCGGCCGAATTCTGACCAAGCAATCCACCCTTTTTCTTGAAATGAGCCTCAAAGTAAGCCTTTTTCTCATTGACTGAACCCGGTTTGGAGAATTTCTCTACCTCTTCAAGATAACGATTATGAGAGAATGATGACCTCCTTTCCCAAGATAAAGATTCTTTCTCAAACCTTCCAAATGATATGGAGTCTGAGATTGCAGACTCTACCTGATCAATTCCAAACAACTGGAAATTAGAGAGGAATCACTGAGGCCTGAAAAAACTGGAGAAAATATGGCATCCAACTCTTGCTGGACATACCCCAAAATTATACAGATCATACCTTAGCAGCTTAAAGCCAAGATCAGCTCATAGCACACAATTTGTTAATTAACGTTAGATTTATGAACTTCACGTTAATGCATTATAAGTTCATAATCATAACTACCACATCATCTGCCTGTTCAGCTCCAAAACGTTTGTTCATAACAGTTCTCTTATTAAATACCTCGTTACAATTAATTGCAATAACTATCAAGTTCTACAAATTTAAGGATAAGGCAATAAAATCAATTTAACGTATCAGTAAAACTAAGCCTCTTATTAGTAATAATAGTAGATGATGCACTAATTGCTTAAAATTCCAACAAAACAGAACGTTCTCCCGTTATTTTAAGAAGAGATTGATGAAGACAGCATAGAACAGGAGAAATCTAACCACGGTGTAACGATGGACAAAACAACAGCACAGTCTATCTCAACAGCAAGTAGTAGTGCGCATCCCTTTGGTAAATTATAAAATTTCGGATTTAGGTTGAGATATGAAAGGCTTAATTCGACTTCAAAACTTTGAAATCATTCACAAAAAACGATAAAGTAAGCCACTCGGAAAGGGAAAAAAAGCGAAAGCAGTACCTGAAAATTAAAGGTAAACGGCTGTTCGATATCTCCAGCCATGATTAGCTCAATCAAGCATCAGAAAGCACTAAAACAACTGCTGAAATAAAGAACAAAAGAAAAGTTGAAACAATTGTCACATTACAGAAGTAGAAAGAAAGAAGACAATCCAGTACAGAAATTTTCACTAGACTTGGATCATGAACAAAAATACCTTATTATTAAGCCAGAAAACCGAAACAATCACTGTTTCACATTCACATTTAGATTCACAGCAGCATCTCGTTAGAACAGAAGACGCAGAAACTGTATAGATTGATGAATACAAGTCTGGATTTGCCAAAACCTATTGCTGTTGTCTTGAAATTTCTGAAGGATGAAACAGTATGAATGAGTGAAATGAAAGTTGAGAGAGATCAATTACTTGCAAGTAATTTCATGGAATCTTGAAGCAAACGTGTGAAGAGCGAAAGCACAAATCTCTCTCTTTCTCTCTCTCTTTCTTGTAGAAGCAGAGTTCACTGTGTTCTTAAATGCTGCTTTTTGATCTTTGTTCTTGAAGTCTGTAAACGGAACTATTTGCTATTTATTTTTTTATTTATTATTTTATTTTTTTTTATCTTCTTTGGATCTGAACTTCCTTGAATATTTTTTTTCCATTGGAAATAGGCAACATGCTCAAGAACTTTATATTTTCACAGGTTTAATTTTACTTCTTAATAATTGAGTGTATAGCACTATTTTTTAAATAATTATAAATATAGTAAAATCTTTAAGTAATAGATTCATCGTTAATAGACGATTATATCTACAAATTCTTTTATATTGTATTATATTTATAAATACTTTAAGATTGATTGCTATTTTTACAACTACTCTAGATTATTTTTATCGATTAAATAATAATAATAATTTTCATGTATGGATATATAATTATGCGGATACTTTTTAAAATTTTATAATGAAAAGTCTCATAAATTAAAAAAATATATTAGAAAAATCAATAACAAACTAAAATTATAGGCTAAATTTAATATATATTTAGGATTGTTTTTAAATAAAGAAAAATAAGTCGAACTTATTAATAAATATAGCAAATTGTCACTGTGTGTCAGTAATGAAATATAATAGACCATGACATTTTCCTGTAATTGAATTTTCAACAGTTTTACAATTTAAAATAATTATCCATCTATTTAAGGGCATGAAATTAAAATTAATAAAATTTGTTATCATTCAAAATCAATTTTGATGATATGGAGATTGCATTGAAAAAATATCAAATTAATCTTATGTGATTAAAAACATATTTTAGAATGATTTTATACCTAACAAAAATAATTTTAATAATTTTAAAATTACTTTTTAAACGAGCAATTAATTAACCACAGTATGAATAGTGAGTTAAGAGTTTGAATTCTATTTTTGGTTATTAATAAAGTTATAATATTAAATTTGAAAATTAACTACTTTTATTTTCTTTGGATCTGAGGAGGGTTAAATATGTTTTTTTTCTCTGGAAAAAGCCAAGATGCTAAAAAATAGAAAAATACTTTTAATTCCAAAACATCTTAATTATTAATTAATTAATTAATAGCGAAGAATAACATGTGCAGCAGGTTTTTTGGCTTTTTGTCTTTCTATTAACTTGTGTTAAAGTGGGACTGCCAAACTCCTAATTTTCCGACACTCATATCCCCAAACGACACCCTTTTCACAATCTCATGTTAAGTCTAGAAATTAAGTTGGAAGGTTTAAGTAACCTTGATTTAAGAAAATTGCGTTTGAAGTGCAAGTCTTGAAAATCTAGGTTTAAGAAATCTGTGTTTGGAATGTAGGCTAGTCTTAAATGAAGTATAAATTTATAAATATTTAGCTTGTGAAATATTTTCTTGTAATTAATCACTTATTATATTTTAGATTAGTTTAAATTTATCATCTTAGTTATTTTAATATAGTTTAAAATAAACTAAGAAATTTCGAAGAATATTTTTTAAAATGATTTTGAACTAGAGATTCTGATTAGAATCATAGATTTTGAGTGTTAGTTTTAATTTGATCGCTGAGTTGTTTTAAACATTTAAAACTTTTATGTTTAAAAAATGATCTAAATCTTCGAACTAGTTAAAGTGACCAACAAAAAAAAATTAGAATGTTATTAAATTACATTAGAACTTTCTACACATATAGCCTAATTAAATATAACTATACAATTGCAGTCTAATGGCATATTTGGAATTGATTAGAAAAAAATATATCTTTCAACAAATCAATTTTATTTAAACACTTTTGACAAAAACTCATTAAAATAAAAAATACACGTGTATTACAATTCTTTCTTAAAAATGTTTTCATATACAAATTTATCTAGTTTTTTATTTACTAAGAGTGTTTTTATTAATGTTTTTCAAGATTGGCTGGTTGCGGTCGCCTGATGTGGCAATCGGAGGTTGGCTGATGGAGTTACCAAGTGGCAGCCAGAGGTGGGCTAACAACAGTCACTGACGTGGCGCCATAGTTGGCCGGCAGTGGTCATCGAAGTGGTAGCCAGAGTTGGTCGGCGAAATTCATCGGAGGTGGTGGCCGAAGTTGGCCTCCAACGACTGTCGACGGAGGTGGCAGACGGAGTTGGCTGGCGGCTGGAGTTGGCCATGGTAGTCGTCGATAGAAAAAGTGTTTACTATTCAAAGCATGTAGGAAGCCAATGCTTCCTAAATCCATGCACCAACACAAGGGTTGGGCTTAGGATGTCTATCCCATCCAATCCCAACTCTTGAAACAATTACTCTCTTAAGTGGAACTACCAAACTTCTCATAGTTTTCGAGGTGAATTGGTTATTATAGTGTAGTTACTATAGTTGGTGAATTATAATAGCTAGTGAATTATGATGGTTAGTATTTAGAGTGTAGATTATTTTAGTTTGGGTTATAGTAATTTATGTTTGGGGTATAAACTATTTTTGTTTGAGTAGAAAATAGTAAACATTGTAGCAAAGAAAAAAAAATAGAGGATTAGTGACAAATAGTAAATACGGAAGCAAATAGTAAATACGGAAGCAAATAGGGTTTTGAAATAATATTAATTATACTTAATTGTAGGTTATAAATAGTTTCACATCACAATTATATTTTGTACCTCAAACATAGAATGGACTATAATAAACCACTCTGTCAACTTCTAGTTGGTGCTCCAAACAGCCCCTAATTTTTTATTTTTTGTTAAAAATGTTTTGGTTTCATATAGTTGTCATTCATTCCCTAAATTTTAGTTAGTCACAATATCATTTTTGTCCCTGTAATTTGAATTTTATCTAATTTTATTCTCTATATTTTTAGTTGTCTAATTTTAGTATCTGTACTTTTAATAAATCTTAAATTTATTCTCCGCAACTAATTTATTGCTTTTTTAAACAAAAAAAATTATCTATATACATTTTAACTATAAATTTTGAGGACATAACATATTCTATTTCCTTGCATGAAAATTAATATTAATATTTAACCAATTTCGGTAAAAATTAACTTTGAATGACTAAATTTAAAATGTATTAAAAGTAGAGAGATTAAAATTAGACAATTGAAAATACAAAAACTAAAATTGAACAAATTTCAAAGTAGACTAAAATGGTATTTTAACTAACTTTAGTTCTACATTGTTTAGTCTATAAATTTTTTAATGTGACAATTTAATCGCTATATTTTTTATAACAATCTATATTGTGAAAAATATCATTAAGATTTAGTAAAAAAAAAAATACTTGTGGAGATGGATAAATAATTATGGATATTTTTTCTATAAACTATTGGTTATATATGCATGTTTAGCAAGTCCTTGAGCACCTGAGCTCGGACTTTGTGGCTTGTCTGATGATGTGATTTTTATGCTGTAAGTAATGTGATGATGACTTTCAGTGATAGGCTCTAGGTAACTTGTTTTCCCATTGTTTAGGATTCATGAAATTGTATGCATGTTTTTTGGTCAAATTTTTTTTTCTTGACTCCCTTCTATTTTTTAGCATATAGCCATCTTATTTAGGATCTTGAATCCTTAGGATTGAGTTATTTGGTCCATATGCTTGTTATAACTCCTAAAAGTCCCGCTAGTTCTAGAATCGTCTTTCTACGATTGCTTGTAATATGAGATTTAGGGAAAAGAAAAGAATTATGTGTCTGCTTAAAAGAAATTGAGCTCAAAAGAAAAAGAAAGAAAATAAAAAATATATATAAAAAGAAAAAAGAAAAATATAAACCTATAATGTATATGCATGACTAGGGGTAAAAGAGATGATTTTGCTGTGATCAGTTAGGATACCCGTGAGAAAAGAGTTGGTACGGTTCCTTGCAGTAAGTGTATGAAAGTTAGTGCCCTAAGTAAAAGGAATGCAAGTTTAGGGATCCCGTGTGTGCTTTCAAACACCTTAGTCAAAGTATTATTTTCTCGATTGCTTTACATTGCTTGGTGATTGATGTTTAAGCTAGAGTATGGGGAAAACGAGTTAAGGATCGTATAAAACCTCCCTGGGTTAGTAAAGACCTAGATAAGATTGGCTAACCACACACACGTAGAGAATAGAGAATTAGTTTTGAATTTCTTAATTGATTGCATGCATTGGAATGATTATATCTTTGTGAATTCTACATTATTTTTAGCTTTGATATTAGAATAACTCATTTGTAGCATAAGATTCATGTCTATATTTTGTTTTTCCTTGCTTGAAGAAGAGCAAAGTTTAGGTCAGGGGTGTTTGATAGCTCTCAAAAAGAGCTATTTTTATATCCTTATTTTCCTTTGCTTATTGTGTGTAAAATGATTAAATATCTATTATTGTAGGAATTCGAGCATTTCATGCATTTTGGAACTTTGTAGGTCGTTCGGGGTTGATTTGGAGCTATCAGAAGTGAAATCGAACACCTGGAGCTTCAAGGATGTAAAATGACCAAAATAACCCTTGCGAAAGTGTAGCTATCCTCTATCGAGTGCAACGTTACAGTCAAGGGCAGTAGCTATTGTTTCACAGTAGCGTCGCAATGTTCTGGATTTTCACGAAACTCAATGAAACATACGCACGCGAGAGCGTAAAGCTCAGCGTCGTTACGCTAGAGGTTTACGCTACGAAAAAAGCGTAGTTACATTGCCGCATTGTCTATAAATATGTTCTTCGAATTTTTAGGATTTATCATACTAATTTTGATGGAAACTAATCTTTCAAATTGGCGTCGTTGCTAGGGAAGCTATTTGTTTTTCGTTTAGTTAAGTTTCTAGTTAGGGCATTCTTTTGCTTTTAATTGGTTCACTTTCTTGTGTCCGATTTATCATGGAGAACAGAGTGCTTGGTATGTACCTTGCATTGAGCACAAGGTGAATTGTCAAACAACAAAAAGATGAAGCCAGGAAAATTTCTAACCTTAGAAGTATGCTTGGTGAATTTGTTTCTTCTATTCGACTATTGGCTAAAAGGCGATAGTAAAGTAGCCTGATGCCTACGAGTCACACCTTTGGGAATCACAGTAGTCATTAGGAACCTGAGTCTTGCACCCATCCTAGATGGACTGCTCATGCCTATGACTCTGGTAGTTCTTATGCACAACCATAGTATTATTACCATCCTGTCATTCCCGAGTTGTCAGAGTTTACTTAGGCAGGAGACCAAGGTATGTCTTTAGAAGATATAGTTAAAGAATTGACCGATCACCAATTCTCTTTGTAGCAGGAGTGCTCCCACATCCTGAAAGATTTTCTTCATTTCCAGTAGGACAATATTTGTTTTGCAACGGAGATTAGAGTTGAGATACAATGTTTGAGTGATCAACTCGCTCAAATTGCTAACTCAGTTAAGAGATTAGAGGAATCCGAGCTACAGTGGTATACCTTCGAGGCTACCGAAGCGCCTCGTCATGAGGTAATTTACTTTCACAACATGGACAATGATGTGGATCTCTTACCATGGTTAGCTCCAATAGTCGAGATAGAGGAGGAACACAAGCCTAAACCCAACGAAATCTAGGTGATAAAGTTAGAGGTTGAAAGACCTCATTCTGTTTCGTCATATGAAGTTTCATATATTTTTTAGTTTTCTTCTTCTTGTTCTCAAGAGTCAGTTGTGTCTTTTTCAACTTTAGACTCATTTGAGTCCCTTGAGTCTTTTGATTCTTTTGTTTTTTTTTTCCCAGATATACTAAAAAATCCAAATTAACCAGTTCGGCATCCTTCAGAAGACGAGGTTTCTAATGAGCATGGAGTGCTACATCAACTCAAGTAAGAAGGGGCCGAAGAAATACGAGAATTTCTTCGTACCTTAAAAGGAAGACAGGAAACGTCGAGCAACCGACGTTAAAAATTTGTGCTTCATGGAGGCAGCCAGGTGATAAATTTACTTGCTTTTTTTTTATTGCTTTCTCGATTAGCTTTTTGTTGTTCTTTTGTGGGGAACCCCTAAAACAAAGAAGAGCATCAATTTGAAAGGCGAGCCTTCTACCACACTTCAAAGACTGTGCTCGAAAACGCCTATAAAGGAGGTTTTTTATTCCTTTGTCTTTTATTTTTATTGGGCTTAGATTAGAGATACATTGGGGACTATGTATCATTTTAGGTTGGGGGTGGTGGTTATATATGTATGTCTGGCAAGTTCTTGAGCACCTGAGCTCGAACTTTGTGGCTTATTATCTGATGATGTGATTTTTGTGCTGCGTTTAATGTGATGATGACTTTTTGTAATAGGCTCTAGGTGACTTGTATTCACATTGTTTAGGACTCATGAAAATGTATGCATGATTCTGGTCCAAATTTAATTTTTTTTTCTTGATTCTCTTGCATTTTTAGCACATAGTCGTCTTATTTAGGATCTTAAATGCTTATGATTGAGTTATTTGGTCCATATGTTTGTCGTCACTATAAAAGGCTCCACTAGTTAGAGAGTCATCTTTGTTTGATGACTTGTAATATAAGACTTAGGGAAAAGAAAAGAATTATTTGCTTGCTTAAAAAATTGAGCTCAAAAGAAAAAGAAAGCAAAAAAAGAAAAAAAAAAGGAAGAAAAATATAAACTTGTAATGTGTATGCATGACTAGGGGTAAAAAGAGTTGCATTTGATGTGATCAGTTAGAACACCTGCGAGAAAATAGTGGGTAAGATTCCTTGCAGTGAATGTATGAAAGCTAGTACCCCTAAGTAAAAGAAATGCAAGTTTAGGGATTTTGTGTGCATCTTTGGGTACCTTAGTCAAAGTATTACTTTCTTGATTGCTTTAGGTTGCTTATGTAAGAATAAACAATATGCATGCAGAAACAATTTAGATCTTAAACACTCTAAATTTAATTAATTTTAAAGATAAAACATGCATGCAAATAACTTTGAAATTAAGGTTTGAGTTGCAACCTTTGTAGCTCCAAATTGACCATCAACTCCGCTCCAATCTTCTACGAACCAGCTGTCAACCACCACAAGAGTCTTCTCGACTATTCTCCAGCCTTAGAACAGGATGGTTGGATCTAGTGAGTGACTAAATTAGGAATGAATTTATAATATAAATTGAGAGAGAATCGATGACTTAAATTCTAAAACTCTTTTAGAATCTCCAAGTTACCAAGAATAATTTATTTTTTAACTAACTTGAAAATCACCAAATGGCCAAGAAGTTTAATCTTTATCAAAGGATCATATTTATAGAGCAATTACATGCAAAATTGAGTTAACTAAATATTGACACTTCAAAATGCACTCAATTTAGTGGGATAAATGACATTTTGTGGAATCAACACTTTGCTAAATGAATTACTCATTAATTCACTAAAAGTTGGATTTTTCCACTAAAAATCATTCTTTAATAGTGAAGTCAACATTTTGACTTTTGACAATTTTGAAGTCAACATTTGACTTTAGTCAAATTTTAATTAAATACGATTTTAATTCAAAAATAATTCAAAACTAATTTTGGAATTTCCCACTTAATGAAGTTAACTTTTGACCTTTGACCTTCAAAGCTTGGTGAAGTCAAATTTGACTTTGACCAATTTTGATTAATTCCATTTAATTCAAATAATTAATTTTAAATTAAATTAATATTAAATAATTCATTAAACAATTTAATTAATCTAATTTAATGTTCAATTATTAAATCCAACACTAATCCCGATGAATTTTTATTCATAGTTTTGATATATTTAAATCTTATTTAAATATCTCCAACTCTTTCTTTATCATTCAATTCCCAACTGAATGATAGACCGTTAAATATATTGCATATTTTTAATGCTTGTTCCCTAATTCGAATGTGAACCGTTCAAACTCATTCATCCCGATTTCTGTTTAGTGATATGAGCTAGTAGGAGGAACTAATGGATCTATAAATCATGAGCTCCAACGATCCGAAATTAATTAACTAAACTATTTAATCCAAATTAACCAACATTTGTTAACTACCGGGACACTCCATTAAAGCCCAATAGCTATATTCTCCTCACTGTAAATATATTTTGTCCGCTCGATTTAACCATGATCAGTAAGTTGATTCTTCATAGGTTGTTCGTATTTACAGTTGGATCAAAATTACCATTTTACCTCTATAATACTTCTTGCTCTTTAAGTCTCCATTGATCCACTAATGAACAATTGTTTTATGGTCCTACTAATAAACTGAGTCCCTCTCAGTCATAGAAAAGGCGTGGTCCCTTGTTCAAGACTAGGAGTCAGTACTTAAGGGAACAACCTATCTACTAACTCTGAGATCAGGTAGGAGTGAATTCCATCTTGCAGAATTATGTCCCCAACTATCTACCCGGTCTTACCCCTAAAATGGGAGGCATATTGAGCGGCGATGTTGAGCCACTCTCACCCATGCAGATTAAAAGATAATCCTAAATGAACAGGAGTTCATAGTTAGATTTTGATTGAGATTGAGTTACCTTAGGTCATTCAAATGAAACAGTCAATTTTAACAATAAACGACATTATAAAGAAAAGTGACTATTTCATGATATGGTTTCATGCAAGCATCTTTTGCATAGGATGCCCCTACTCGCATGTCTCTACATCAACGATTTAGGATCACATCGTTTGTCTTAAATACAAAATGGGTCGCATTCGTAGTGTTTCTAGGATAAGGTACCTAGCCCTATCCCTATACTTATAGACCGTTTTGACTATATACTCAAACTTGATCTACTTTTATGTCTCCACATAAAGTTCAAGCATTCATGCTATAGCCAGAGGTTCGTTAGTTTATTGGATTTAGGCTTTAACAAGTGCAATTTACATATTCAATAACAACTTTACTGAATATACCTCAATAACATATTTATTGCAAAAAAGAATATGTTAATGTTTACAAACTATGAGTTTTAGGACATACAACCCAACAACTTGATGATTGGTGTTTGAGCCAGAGTAGGAAACCGAGTTGAGGATCGTATATAACCTTTTCGGGCTAGTAAATACCTAGATAGGATTGGCTAAGCACATACACACGTAGAGGATAGAGAATTAGTTTTAATTTCTTAATTGATTGCATGTACTTAAATGATTCTATCTTTGTGAATTCAGAGTAATTTTTAGCTTTGAGATTAGAGTCACTCATTTACAACGTAATATTCATGTCTATATTTTGTTTTGCCTTGCTCGAGGATGAGCAAAGTTTTTGTTTTGCCTTGCTCAACAACGATGCCAATTTGATAGACTAGAGAATGGGCGTCGTAAACCTCTCTCTGACAATCAAATGAAATTTATAATATTGAATCGTAGTGATAAATCTGAGTTGATCCGCCTATGAACTTTTCGTTAAGCCAATTTTCTAATTAGAGTGGTAAATGGGAGGGAGGGGGGTTGGTGTGGATAGCGTGATAACTGTGCAAGAAAATTAAAGTTCAATGGTAAATGTAAACTAGGATTGGATTCATCTAGTTTCGAGAGCAAGAGAGGTTTAATGCAATTTCAATCATCGAATTTCGTTAATTAGACGTTCATTCTAGTTATGCATGCATAACAACTTGCTTGAGACAATCGAACTAGCCTTTACAGTGGCAGTCAACTAACTAGGAAAGAACCAAGAAAGCATCCTAAATAATAATTAAAGCTGGAAAGCTAAGCCCTAATTAAACTACATGCCCTTAAATCTACTGGGTTCGATAGCGTCATATAGAAATAAAAACATGCATATTAAGCTTTAGGATTCTATTTTGTTGATAACCAATTGGATAGCCTAATCAACTAACCAAATTTTATCTTTGAACCTAGAAATACATGCATTCTAGGAATAACCATCAAATACACGATCTATTTGCTACTAGGTTGATTGAGCTAGACATTGGAGTGCAAACGTGATGTAGCTATGAATGATTAGCAAGGGAACACATGCTTACAAGTGAACAATCAACACACAAACATGCATATAGAAATTGAAAAAAAAAAAAAAAAAAAAACATAAAATCAGAATGCATTAAACCCAAACAATAGAATTCAAAAGAAAAATACATAGATTCTTACTCCCAAAACTAAATAGAAAGTTATCCCATTGATTCATAGACAAAGCAAAGAGGAGAGATCCACTCTACTGTTTACAAACCAAAAGAAAATTAAAAACTAACCTAATAATGCTAAAAATATAAAAGAAGAAGAAGAAATTTCGACTCCACTACGGTCTCCATCAAAATTAGCATGATAAATCCTAAAAATTCGAAGAACATATTTATAGATAGCGCAGCAGTGTCGCTACGCTGAGGTGAGCGTAGCTACACTCTTGCCATAGTGTAGGCCTCAAGTGCAGCGACGCTGAGTTTTACACTCTCCTACGCACGTGACGTACGTTGAGTTCCGTCAAAATCTAGAGTGTTGCAACGCTCCAGGGCAATATTGTGACGTTGTGTGAAACAACAACTACTGCCTTTTAGCGTAACGCTGTGCTCGATAGAGGGTAGTTGCGCTCTCATCAGGGGTATTGGTCATTTCAAGGACTCCGATTTCATTTTTGATAGCTCAAAATCAACCCTGAAGGACTTATAAAGCTCCAAAATACATGAAATGCTCAAATTTCTACAAGAATAGATATTTAATCATTTAAACACGAGTAAAGGAAATTAAGGACATAAAATAGCTCTTTTAAAAATAAAAACAACTTCTTTTAAAAATTAATTTGATTTTTTTAAATATTAGTAGAAAGTAAATAATAAACAATAAATTTAGAGATGAAAATTAAAAGGGGTATTTATAACTTTAATTTTCAAAAAATAAAAACCAAAATGAAATTGTTATCCAATATAGTCATTTTTTTCTTTTTTTAGATTACATTTGAAAGATAGAAAATAGTTTGTATTTCCTTAATGGATGTGCATTTGTTAAGTTAAAACTAATCGGAAAACATATATTTTTTCCTTAAATAAATAATCTTCTTGTTTTTGTTTTCTTCTTCTTTTATGTCATACTATTAGAGGGTTACAAATTAATCAAAGCTTGAACTTCAAATAAATAGTAAGTTTGGAATTAAATGACGAATAGATCTAATTTGAAGATTATCTATTTAGTTACTTTAATGATACTCTAGATTGTACCACCATACCAATAAGTTTCACTCCAAATATGTCCATTTATTTTTACTATTCAATTTCTCTTTTTTAGTAATTGTAATTTGATAGTCCAATGGCCTAGATTTATTGCTAACACGAATATATAACTAAACAGTCAAGATCGACAACTATTTTTTCGTTTAACATCATAAGTTTAAATATCAATCCTTGCATTTGTTGTATTAAAGGAGATCGATAATTTATCAAAAGTCATTGGTATCCTATACTTCAAAAATTTCATTTTGATTTTTATATTTCTAACTATTATTGATTTTAGTCAATGTATTTTAAAAAAAAATGATGACCATTTTAGTTTCATTCATTTTCATTTTCATTTTTATTTTTCATTTCATCCTACCAAAAATTTTGGTACGACACTTTCATAATTTTACTAAAATTTTAAAAAATGTATAGCCTTGAATTCGTATTAAAGGTTTTCATGTGGGTAATATTTATATTGAAATTTTATAAATATGGATCAAATTGATCTTATAATCCAAAACTAACATTTTGAACGCACATAGATCAAAATGGACAAATGTTCAAAATTAAGAGAGAAAACAATATTTGAAAAGTGTATAGATCTAAATGAATAAGAGCCAAAGGTACAGAGACTAAAATAAGAGTTTGTTTGGATTGACTAGAGAAAAATTATTTTTTAATGAAAAAATCATTTTTATTTAAACTCTCTTGATAAAACTTTTTAAAATAAATTTTGAATGTATCTCAAAAGGTATTTTGAGAGATTGCCAAACACTTTAATCATTTTCAAAATGAATTATAATCAGAATTAAACACTTAAAAAGCTTTTTTTTTTTAAAGAGAACTTCATTAAAAATCAAGAGCAGGTAGAAACTGGTAACAGTAACTCTCCATTTACAACATTCTACAATAAAAAAAAAAAATCCCATCATCTTCTAAATTGACAAAAATATTCTCCTAAAAAAAGTTTTCAAAACCCACTGCAACACAAGTAATACACTGAGCTCCACGATTCCCATCCCTATGGCAAAATGAAAAGAACAGCATGAATGGACCCAACTCTTCGATTTTACCAATGGAGTTCTTCACTTCTGTAAGATCAACTCAACCGTAGATTGATTAATTTAGTCCACAACCTCTTTTACGTCATAGGCACTTAAAAAATGAAATCAAATACTCGTATATTCAAGATTATTTGACAACCCCTATGATTTATTTTGATGAGGGGTGAAAATGGGTCATAGGAGACTTTGATGAAAAGTTAATATTATTATTAATAACATTATTATTATTGGGTGTTGTAAAAGTTTTGTTGTTATGTGATGATTGGGAGAGTTTGGGAAAGTGAAGCAATGATGGATTATGAGAAAGATTGAAAAGTGAAAATGAATGAGTGAGTGAGTGTTGTAAGGTGTAGAATAAGATTCAAGAATTTTACTATGGGAAGCTGTGTAATATGCAATGCATGAATCTGTCCTTTATAAAAAAGACAATAACAAAAAGGACAACAAATTAATCATTATCCACCACGTGCCCGGTCCGTGCCTTCTCCCTCCCTCGCCTTTCCCTAAAATTTGGCGGGCCGGCCACTCTCTTCTCGCGCCATATTCTTTTATCAATCAAATATATCTACTATTTTTATTTTTTTAATAAAAGAAATCCATTTTTAAAAACAAAAACAATTTTTTTTTTTAAATTACGGTCTGTTGATAATAATTTTATTTATTTTTTTATTTTTTAAATTAAATTTATAAATATTACTTTTACTTTCAAATTTCTTTATTTATTATCTACTTTTTACCAATATTTTAAAAAATCAAGTCAAATTTTGAAAACAAAAAAAAGTAGCTTTTAAAAAGTTCTTCTTGTTTTTGGAATTTAGCTAAGAATTCAACCATTGTATTTAAGAAAGATACAAATTATTGTATGAAATGGGATGGGGAAGAAGTAGGCTTAATTTTCAAAAACAAAAAACAAAAAATGAAATGGTTATCAAACGGGATCTACTTTTTTTTTTTTTTTTTTTTTTTAGTTTTCAAATTTTAGCTTAGTTTTTAAAAACATTAGTAAAAAGTTGATCACAAATCCATAAGTTCCGAGGTGGAGTGAGCTTAATTTTAAAAAATAAACAAAATGGTTCTCAAACTAAAACTAAATTAATCGATGTTTAAAATGTTACGTTGGATGAAAAACGTTTTAATTTTACGAAAATGTCAATGAAAATATAGATAAAACGTTAGTATCGGTAAATGTTATTATTTTTGGATAAATTTATAATAAATTAATAGTGGGCTTGTTTTAAAATTTATTGAATAGTATATGGACTAAAAAAAATATTTTAAATTTAAATTGATTGGTGAAATTGTAAGTACAAACTCTAAAGCTTTGTTTGGTAATCATTTATACCTTGTATCATAGTTATTTTGTTTTTGTTTTTTATTTTGTAAAAATTAAGCCTATTTGCACACAAATTCTTACAATAATTTACATATTTCTTAAGCATAAAAGTTAAATTCTTAACTAAATTCAAAAAACAAAAACAACTTTTGAAAAGCCACTTATTTTAGTTTTCAAAATTTTGCTTCGTTTTAGAAAACATGGGTAAAAGGTAAGAAATTTAGAGATGAAATGAGGGTTTATAAACTTAATTTTCAAAAGTAAAAAACAAAATGCCCTTTTTTTTGTTTTTGTTTTTGAAAATTAAGTCTATATACACTATTTCCACCTTCAAATTTCTTCTTTTATTATCTTCTTTTCACTAATGGTTTAAAAAATCAAGTCAAATTTTGAGGACTAAAAAAAGTAGTTTTCAAGAATATGCTTTTGTTTTTGGAATTTGGCTAAGAATTCTACCATTGTACTTAAGAAAGATGCAAATTATTGTAAGAAATATAGATGAAATAGGCTTAATTTTCAAAAACAAAAATAAAAAACTAAATGGTTACCAAACGAAGCTTTACCTTTTTGGTTTTTGGTTTTTGAAAATTAAGTTTATTTTATCTCAAATTCTTACAATAGTTTGCATGTCTCTTATGTAAAAGAGTTGAATTCTTAGCTAAATTTCAAAAACAAAAACTATTTTTTAAAAATTACTTTTTTTAAAAAAAAAAACCGTTGCTTGGTTTTGAAAACATTTTTAAAAAGTAGATAATAAAGTAAAATAATAATAATAATAATAATAAATAAATAAATAAAAAGAAAGAGACTTAATTTTCAAAAACTAAAAACCAAATGATTACCAAATGGGATCAAAGCTTTCAAATTTTGTCTATTAGATCCCAAAAAGTGTCAAGCAAGTATTTGAATCATTGATTTTGTATTATGAGATTTAACAAGTATTTAATATGTTTTTTAACTTCCAATTTTATTTTCAGTAGATCCTTGATATTGCAATTTTGTGTCTAATAGATGTTTTCACTATTCAACAATTATTTTATTTTACAAATTATATATCTACTAGATACAAAACTAACAGTTTTGGATTATATTATATAATACATATAATCTTCAATTTTTAATCTAACAGTTCAATTAATTTTTAAATTTTCAAATATACGTCATAAACATATTACACATAAAATTGAAAGTTCAAAGATTTATTAGATATTTTCAAAGTCCACGAATTTATTAGACACAAAATTAAAAGTTATTAGACATATTAGATACTATTTAGAGTTGGAAAACTTTTTTGACACAAATTTACAAATTCACGGGCTAAACTTAATTTAAGCAATTAAATATTGTTAAATTACAAATTTATTAAAATTTTTTTAGTTGGTATTTCATAGCTTTTTCATTTTTTTTTTTTTAAAAAAATCTAATAGATTCTGCCACCTTCAATTTTACATCTAATAGATTTATAAATTTTAAAAGTGTTTAATACATTTATGAATTTTTGAATTGTGTGGTGTGAGGAACTTTAGAGGGGATTGATTGCGATATATTACCAATACCATTGAATTTCTATCATCATGAGATGTAGATGTTGGTGTTCTTGAGTAACTAGTATTTAAGGAGCATCATCTACTTCAATAAATCTTCTATATACTTTGAGTACATTTATTGCACTCTTGTTCAAATTAACATTTAAAAGAAATGAAGCTCTTTACACTAGCTTCACAATTTCCCTTTTCTTTTTTAGTACAACTACAAATTGAGGAATTGAATTTCCGATCTCTAGTAATAGAGTAAACATTAATACCATTATCCTCTTTCTTTTTACCTACCAGTAAGGGTGGTCATTCAAATCGCAAAAATCGAACCGAACCGAAAACTCATTGAAATCGAAAAATGCGGTTCGATCCGGTTTGAAGAAATTTTGAAACTAAATTAATTCGGTTCGGTTCGGTTTCACTTTCGAAAACTAAATTTGAAACCGAACCGAATCGAACCGAACCGTTTTTAACTAATATATATATTATTTATTTTAAAAAAGAGTAAAACCGAACCGCTTTTAATTTAAAGAACAAAACCGAATTTAAAACCGAACCGATTTGAGCCCTTTTTTAATTAAAAAAAAAATATAACATGGATTTTTTAAAAATGCCAAAATCGAATTTGAAACTGAACCGAACCGCATATATGTAGTTCGGTTCAAACCAATAAATCGGTTCATTTCGATTTTAGATTTTAAAAAATTCAGTTCGATTCGGTTTGACCACCAAACGAACCGTTTCCAACCCGACCTACTAGTAAAGATATAGATTTTGATCATTAATTTTCAATGAGAATAAACTTTCTAGGTTTTTTTTTTTTTTTTTTTAAATGTTAAGTTATATATAAAATTGAACTCCAATGCGATCCATAGATATATGGAAATAAGCCTCATCACATTTGATCTTTTAAGATCACACCATGCTATATCAACTCTCCTTTAAATTTCCATTAACACTATACCAAATTTTGGTTGCAATTATTATATCTCATAAAAAAAAAAAAAAGAAGAGTTAAGAATCCAATAAATTAAAAGTATATAGAGGCATAATTGATGTTACAAAAAATATCTCATGAACAATTTGTCTAGTGTCCACCATTAAAAAAGAAAAAAAGAAAAAACAAATAAACTCTATTATTGGTCAAATAAGTCAGCTTCATATTTGTTTTTGTTGAACCCTCTACTTCAATTAGTGATGATGCATAATAGAAAGAAATTAAAAATGATCAATAATTAGGTCAAAAGAAAAATGAAGCAAATCCAAGTGCCAGCACAAGTACACCATTTGAATGTAACACAAAATGGCAAAAATCCAAATAAGCCATAGAGACTTCCCAACATCTCTTGCTTCCCAAGGCTTTTTTTTTTTTAAAATTTTTTTTTAATAAAAAAAAAATGTGATGAGGAAGAATGCCTAAATATTGGGAGCCCACCCATGTGGCTTTGCTTGCTTGGTGATTTATAGGAGTATGTGGCCTCCCCAAATCTATACAACATTTGTGGTAAAATTACAAATTTGGACTTAGTTCATCTTGAAATAACAAAAATTCTCTTTTTCATTTTGGATGTGTTTACCTTCCTTTACATTTTGGAGTCCCATCCTAATTAGATTAGGTTGTAAAAGGAATGGTTATCAAATAATCTTTAACGATGTTTTCTAATATGTAATGGAAATGAGTTGAATCGTAATGAGGAATTCATTGATGTTGTTTGCTTCCCTTTGAATGAAATTTGAATGATTCTCATCATGCCATTTTATATTTCTAATTAAATTTTATGCTACAAGAATTATAACCACATGTTTATTTATATTTACTTATTCCTTTTTTTATTTTATTTCCAAATTAAATTTTATACGTAAAAAATCAGGCTTCTTGCAGATTTAGGAAAATAAGTTTACAAATTAGGTCTATAGTCCAAACTTATTACTTTTGTAAAATGGCAAACATAAGCCAAGCCCACATTTCAATGTCTAACTTATTACTCTTATGCTCTCATTATTGATACACTTGATACACACTTGATACCCTTGACACACTTGATACACATTTGATATACTTGATACACTTGATCACTTGATATATACTTGATACTTGATATACTTGATATACTTATTACATTACTATATACGCTTATACACTTGATACACTACTGATATACACTTGATACTCGCAAATGCACTCTCTATTTGTTCCTCTCTCTTTCTATCTCTTTATCAACCGGTTCTTCGACGTGAAGATTAGAGTCAGTTCATGCATCATAGCTACAAAGTAGAAGAGAGAAAAATTACCCTATAGTTTAAGTTTAAATCTTCAGAAAATGAGTAATTAATTTGGGTTTTTTTTCTTTTTCTTTTCTTTTCCTTTTCTTCTCCATTTGTAGATAAAAAGATTGAAGGTAGGAAAACAACAATTCCATGCAAGTTGATGAACTCAACAACATTAATTACTAGAGGCTTTTGGCGATTATCTGCCCATAAAAAGATTCTAGAAGAGAGAATAATACTTCAAGTTCTAATGTTCTTAGCGATAGATCTACTTTGTTGAGAATTTTGAAACTATTTATATTATATAATAATCGAAAGTAAGACTCGATACAAATTTACAAAAACTAAACACAGATCATTAGAGTTAATTTGTAACCGATCAAGCTCTAGACTATGTACATAAATGAAATGGAAAACCTAGATCAACAACAATTCAAACTAGTTTTTGAGTTCTAATGAAGAAATGTACTCGATGAGTTGAAAATTTTGCGTAAATTCTATCTCGACTGATGAATTGTCCTTAAACTCACTTTCACGTTCAAGATCTTGGGAGCCTTTTGAACATACTTAGCAATCGTCGCTCCAGACCGAGCCTTCTGCCATTTGAAAGCTCACATTGGAACCAAATCCTTCGAAAAATCCAATTTTTTCTCTTCCTCTCAAGAAGAAAACAAAAGGAACAACAAACTAGTAAACTCAATTAAGAGAGGGAAAAAAATTGACTGAATCAATGACTCGATTTCGTTTCTTACATTAATGAGTGAAGGCAGGCAACAACAACAATAACGATAACTGATGATCGACGTGCGACGTGGCTGATGATCAACGAATGAGTGGTGATATGGCAAAGGTAGGCAATAATCTATTGGTTGGACAACCTGGTGACTAGAACATGAGAGTAAAAGAGACGGTTGAGAAAGGTCTGCACGTAAAGGATGTGGGTGAAGATTTTTGTATATCTACAAAATCTAAAAACCCAAGCTACATTTGTAATTCCCCTAATTGGATTTGCAACCTACTGCAATCTCCCTAAAATATTTAATACATAGGCAAAAAAAAAAAAAAAAAAAAGGTAGGATTTGAAAAATAGAAATAGTAATTATTTCAAATTTTGTTAATCTAATTCAAATTTCAATTTGGTTGTAGATTTATTTTTTCAAAATAATCTTGATATGCATATTTTTTAAAGAGTTTTTTTTTGAGAGGATTATGTTTTTGTTAAAAGACATATATTTAATTATGTAAAATCTATATAATGAATAATATATTCTCTTTGTTTAAAAAAATAATGATAATCTCGCTTTGCAACCTTAAACTAGAGCAAGAAGAAGATTCATAAACCTATTGTTCACATAAGATTTCAAAAAAGAAATTTAATTCATTGAAATGAAGTTGATTTTATTGATTTCTAGCCGTGTTACGGTCTCAAATGTATAATCTTTTGATTTTTCTCTTGCATGTAGACTTTGATATAAGGGCTTGCAAACTTATTATCAAATTAGGGTAGATGAATCTTCAACTTATAGATTCTAAAGAGAATCAATTTATTGAAATATTTGAATCTTTGAATCTCTTGAATTCTGAATCTTGAATCTTAGAATTTCTTTTACTTCTAACTCTTAATGTTATGATAGAAGGCTCATGCTTCTAACTCCTTTGACTGGATGACTGAATGTTAACTCCCTCAAATGAAGGTGGTCTCCTCTATTTATAGAGTTTTGGAAGGCCCTATATGAGTTTAGGTTTGGTTGACTTTGATCTCAGGGCTTAATCCAATATTATTTAGGAGACTTATTTAAAGGGTTCTTTGGACAAAGGACCAAAACCTAATTGACTTTTAAAAAAATAGTCATCAAACTTTTTCTTTGATTAAATGACCAAATGATTTTTTTAGAATTTCTAATAGAATTTATCAAATATCAAAAATACCCCTAACAAACTATCGGACTAAAATTCTAGTAAATTTAAAATTCAAATAAAAATAAATAAATCCCTCAAATTAAGGAAGGTTGGTGATTTATTTTAGTGAACCAATTTGGGAAAAACAACTCCTATAAATAAGAAAAAAAAATTTGTTATTAACAACAAATTAACAAATATATGAATACTGTAAAAATTTCAAAAGTAGTGTGAAAAGAAGTCTATATCTAGGATGCAAAAATATTGTGTATTTTGTTTTGTCTTATGTTTCTCATTCCTTTGCTTCATATTCATAGCATTCTACGTATATTTTTTTTTTTTTACTAAAAATGCTAGATTTTTCTTTATATTTTTTCCCACAAAAATATCTTGTACTAAAACTAGCTAAATACTTAAGACAATTTAAATCTTATATCTTATAACAACTAAAAAAAATATCTTTTAACTGCTAAAAAACAACTAAAGTGAGACATACTGTGGTATACAAATACATTGTATTCAAAATACACAATTAGAGATCTTCCTAAAACCTACAATGATAAGGAAAAAAATCTGATACATTTTTTTAAAAATTTATTAAGATCTATATATGCAACATTCAAATGTAAATACAGTGTGTACTTAGATGAATAAACCATAATCCAATAATTATAGTACATAACCCAAAACAACAATCGAATCAGCTTAAAATCAAATCAATAGTGGCATTTAATACCTGAAAAAACCAACACATCTCTCCACACAAACCTTCCATATTACAACGAAAAATCTTCAATACACCACTCTTCCATCTTCAACCTTCCCCGAGTAAAATCGTGAGTTTGAATCGTAAATTTCATGCATAGGGCGATTTAAGATACCGTTCTAAATTGGAAAATTTCGATTAATTGATTTAAAAAAATCATTTTTTGGTCGGAGAAGAAGTTTGAAGAAGAAGCCTTATTGCTGGAGAAGAAGGTTGGAGAAGAAAAGAATATTTGGGAATTGAGTTGAATAGTGGATAATTTCATATTAAGAGAAGAAGAAGGATGGTTCTTGTTGTTTTTCCATTTAATCGAGCAAGAAAGGAGAAAGAGTTTTGAATAAAGGAGGGGAGATAGAAGAGTCTAGTTCTTGAAATTGAAAACAATTTGAAAGAAGAAAGATAAATGATCTTCCACGTGTAGATTTGCTAAAATCGCGAAAAGATATAACTACTTGATGGAAGCCTTATGGAGGCAAGCTTGGAAAATTAAATGGAAAGATGGGTCTATACATAACAATTTGGCCATAAATCATGAAATTAAAAAATCGACCATATTTTCTATTGGATATCCCGTTTTGACCATCCTACACAATTTCTCTTATTTAAATTAGTTGGAAGACACGTGCAATGCACATGATTTAAATTGCGATTTAATTGTTCTTTATCATAAACTTTGGATTCAATATTCATTGGGTACAATTATAAATGAAGTAATTTAAAAATAGTGCAAAAAACCATGTTTCGAGTTAATTTACAATGAATATGAGATATTTTGAATGTCATTGAAATTTTATTTTTTTTTTAAAGGGAAATAAAATTTTTGAATGAAAATATTGCACATGTGATGCAGGTGACTTAAAATTTTTTATAATAAAATTTAAATTGTGATTTGATTAATCTTTATCATAAAATCTTGATTCGACATTCATTAAATCTAATTAATAAATATTTGATAGGAAATGAAGTAATTTAAAAATAGGTCTATGTGACTTAAAACTTTTTATAATAAAATTTAAATTGTGATTTGATTATTCTTTATAAAAAAATCTTGATTCAATATTCATTGAATGTAATTAATAAATATTCGACATGAAATCAAATAATTTAAAAATAGCGTCTAAAACCAAATTTCAAGTTAATTTACAATGAATATGAAATATTTTGAATGTTATTAAAAAAATTTTAGAAATTTTTTAAAGGGAAATACAATTATTAAATATGAACATACTTATACAATTGAATTTAAAATTCAAATAGCTGACATGAAATTTAAAAATATAAAAAGAGAAAAAAAATATAGAAATAGGCGAACGAATAAAATTAAAATAAATTGAAATAAAAGTAATACAACACAATAATATAACTTAATTATCATTTCCTAGGTTAATTCTTTGATTTATATATTTCTCGAAAGATAAATGACTTTTTTGGAGGAAACAAAAGAATGAAAGGAAATTATTGGAAATAAAGGCCAATTTTTTAAAAATGAATCTTGTAAAAATTCTATTATAATTTTTAATATATGTATCGACATTCCAAATAATACAATACCTATAAAACTATAAGGGTATTCAATTTTATTAATTCAATAAAAGTTAAAAGAATTTAATGTTTCTATAAATTTATTGTCAAGCACAAATACGAGAAAAAAGTAATGTGTTCTAAAAAAATAAATAATTAGATAATAGTTAGCTAGTAATTATTGTTACTAGAGAAAAAAAGAGTGTAATTCCAGATGATTATATTGTATTTCTTCGAAAACATGATGTAGGCATAATGGAAGATGATCCAATTAACTTCCAACAAGCTTTACAAAGTTCTAACTCTCAAAAGTGGATAAGTACTATGGCAAAGGAAATAAAATCCATGAAAAATAATGACGTTTAGGAACTTGTCAAATTATCATTGGGAGTGAAACCCATAGGTTGTAAATTGATATTTAAAACCAAAAGGGATTTACATGGCAATATCGAAAGATATAAAGCTCGTCTTATTGCAAAGGGTTTTACTCAAAAGGAAGACATTGATTACAAAGAGACTTTCTCTCTGGTTTCATTGAAAGACTTTTTTAGGGTAATCATGGTAGTGGTAGCTCACTTTGATTTAAAGCTACACCAAATGGATATAAAAACAACGTTTCTCAATGGGAATATTGATGAGACTGGTGCAACCAGAAAACTTTGTGTCTGGTAGTTCAAAGTCTATGGTATGCAAATTAAAGAAATCCATTTACGGTCTTGAGCAAGCCTCTCATCAATGGTATCACAAATTCCATGAAATGATAACCTCCTTTGATTTTGAGGTGAATATAGTGGAAGATTGTGTATATCACAAGTTCAGTGGGAGTAAATCAATCTTTCTGGTGTTATATGTCAATGACATACTCATAGCTAGTAATGATATAGGTTTATTGTATGACATTAAGAGATTTCTCAAAAATAATTTTGAGATGAAGGATCTTGGTGGTGCTTCTTTTGTACTAGGAACTGAAATACTACAAGATCGTTCTCAAGGTATTTTGAGATTGTCACAAAAGAACTACATTGAAAAGATTTTGAGTAAATTTGGCATGAAAGATTGTGTACCAGGAGATACCCCGATCGCTAAAGGTGATAATTTAATTTAGGTCAATACCCCAAGACCACATTCGAGACTAAGGAGATGCAAAAGGTTCCTTATACATTAGCCATTGGAAGACTAATGTATGTTCAAGTATGTACGCGTCCAGATATTGCGTTCATAGTTGGAGTATTAGGTAGATATTTGAGAAACCCGGAGATGGATCATTGGAAAGCAGTCAAATGGGTTTAGAGGTATTTACAGATAACAAAAGATTATATGCTTACTTATTGGAGATCAAAAGTTTTGGAGATTATTGGGTATTCTGATTATGATTATGTTGGATGTCAAGACACTTTGCGATCCACCTATATCTTCATGTTGGTTGGATGAGCTGTATCCTAGAAAGTGTTAAACAAACATTTATGGCTTCTCATACCATGGTTGTGGAGTTTATAGCATGTTATAAGGCATCCAATCATGGAATATAGTTGCAAAATTTTGTCATTGGACTGCAGATAGTGGTTGGCATAGAAAGACCACAAAAATTATTTTGTGACAATAAGTTGACAGTATTGTATTCCAATAACAACAGAAGCAATATGAAGTCAAAGCATGTAGACGTGAAATTTCTGATTTCTAAAGAAAGAATTCAGATTGGTCAAATTTCGATAGAACATATAGGAACAAACTCTATGGACAGATCCATTGACTAAAGGTTTACCACCTAAAGTTTTTCATGAGCATGTTGTTAGTCACTTTTCTGATTCCATGGTTTAGTGGGAGTTTTTTATTGAGGATGTTCTTTGACCTTATTTTGTTTATTTTATATATAGAATAAAGTTGATGGTTTATATTTTATTGTATGAACTCGTTTATCATGCATGCAGTTTAGCATAAAGTTTTTAAGAATGATCTCATTAAGGAATTTGGACCAGTTGGAAACAGGCATGATCTAGATCACTTTGCATGTAGTTTCCATGTCATCCATCCATACTTGATTTATGTCATTGAATGTATTGGAATTGGTGATCAAGGAAGGTTTAGTTACAAAGGTAGTGACGAAAGTCGTCTTGATTCCATACTAATACAAGAGATGGACCAAATTGAACTAAAGGGGAATTCTATTAACATGTTTATACGCGTTTAAGGTTTATGTGATTTAATTATATCAAGTACACAGACATAGCCCAAGTGGGAGATTATAAGACATATTTAAATAATAATAAGTTTAATTAAAGTATGAGCTATGTATGTGGATTAATAATTTATCACATTGGGTTATTTTATTAGATTGGACCCTATTATATGATCTAATTAATTAAGGTCATAGATTCCTAATTGAGTATGGACTTAATGGGTAGAAGCTCATTCCTAGTTAATTAGGGTTTAATGGGAACCTAATTGAACTAGTATATAAAGAGACCTTAGGGCTATGATTCCCAATATACCAAAACAATAAGCACTCAGTCTTTCTTGAATCCCATCTAGAGAGAAATCCTACTAAGGGCATTCGGAGTTTTGGTTGAGGAAGACCATAGTCATCTATCATCATCTTGAAGCTATCATTAGTTTTTCAATGGAATCTGGTATGTTATTATTCTTGACAATTTGGCATGAATGATCCTAAGGTTTATCTATTCAATATAGATTTAAAGTATTTATGCTATAGACAGAGGTAGACTGTTGTGGCTGGTTTTCCTGCAACACAATTTTTTCTTTGTCATTGGCTTTGACAACAGGAGTTTGACTCAATTTAACGATTTTTGGAGTCTTCTTTGAATCTCTTAAGATAATGATTTTGTGATCTCGCTCCTCAATAGCTATAATTAGGAGATTTATTTTTCTCTCCATCTCTGTCATGGCTACCTCACCTGTTACATCTGCCATGATAGACATCACATCAGGGCGTGCTTCTTTCTTTGATCGTCTAGAAGCAGGAGTTGAGTTGTCAAACAAAGGATTTTCTTTGATGATGATACCTCATTTAGAATATTCAATTAATTATTTCAAAATGCTATGTGCAATAATAGAGTCTCGCTTTTGTTCCTGCATGGTCTCTTTTCAATGACTGCAGGTGACAAGTCTCGTGTAGGAGTCGCTTGCAATAATGGTTTTGGATGCGACTTTCTTTGTGTCATTTGCTAATTTGTTGATTTGGATGATGAGAGAGAGATAACAGGTAGAGAGGTATCATTGGACGTGCCATTTTGTTCGAATGAGATTTATGGAGAAACATATTTTATGGAGTTGAACTTGTGTTTATGTAGTTTTGATGTGGATGTGGTTCGATCTATAGTACTTGACCCTATGATTCTCTCTCAATTGAATGCGTACGCTTGATGTATGGAAGTAGAGCATGTTCTTGAAGTTGAAGTTTTGGAAGAATGTTTGTATCTTCAGGAGTTAAGGAGTCTTCGGACTGTAGAGAATTATCTCTAGGATATTTGGGGTCTAAAATAAAATGAAGAGTCTCCTCTATTTATAGAGCTCTTAGGTGAGCTTAGTAGATTTGGACTTAGTTGGTTCATGGACCTGGTCCTTGGACTCAACTAATTGGTTTTTGGACTTAAATGGCATTTGGGCCAGATTAAGTCTATTTTGGGCTCAATTGGACTTTAGCCCAAATATTAATATAAAATTGGACCAAATTAATTTTATTCAACCGATCGGTCACAATAAAGACATATGGCGCCACCAGAATTTGTCAATTTATGTCTTTAATTTCAATTTGAAATACATGTCAACCTTATTTCTCATTCAACAGTTTTATTCTTGAAAGGGTCGCCAATTTGATTTGCGTGGTACCCTCAACATCGGTAATCCTCACTTTCCCCGTCTCCCTATGATTGATCGCCCTATCGGCGTGATCCTCATCTTGCTTCTTAGTGTCCATATCGTTGTTCTTGCCTGCCATGAAAGTTTAGAGTCGACCAACTCCTAAAGAGTTTTGATTTAGTCGGAAGGTGAAGAAATTCAAGAGGAAAAGAAAGGGGAGAACCTTATGAAAGATGCTAAAGATGCAGGAGAAAAAAAAGAAAATCGAAAGCTGGGATTGGTACAAGAACAATTTTGAAATAAAGAATATACATAATTTTAGATTTGAAAATTTTGTCATATTTGTTAAATCACAAGCATAGGTGACACATCTACACAATAGTATTTTAAAATTGCCACCAATTGCAAATTCCCTTGAAACCAAATCTGTTTTTTAAATTGTGTTTAGAAATTAGATAAGGACTTGTTAATTGTGGAGAGTGGTAGATAGCTTCTAGAGCTGCATATAAGAATGGATGAAATTATGCTCAATAATCTAATCTAGATGGATGAGAAGGTCAAAAGAAAGGCTTCAATGGACAAATGTATACATTTTTTAATAAAAATTTACACACTATCCATATTAATTTTGAAATATACACACATTTGAATCAAATACACTATTTTTCATTAGTCCAACAATTACTAAATGATGATCGAATCATCGTCGTTGAAAATGATAATTGATGTCTAATCATTAAACTATACTTGAATTTTGATAAATAAATATAATTTTAATCAAATGAAACATTTGATTTCAAAACACATAAACACAACTCAATTTTTACTTTCGTTTTCCTACGTTTTCTTATCTTGAAGTTTTGTTTCCAAAAATCATGAACGGGATTTTGAAAGATTAAAACAAAACTAGAAAACTACATTCCATAAAGATCTTAAGGAACTAAACCTTAATGCCAATATACATGCCAAAATTGGGAATTTACGTAGGTGTTTACAAAAAATCCATGAAAATATTAAGTCGAAATTATAAGTTGACAAGCTTTAAAATATATGTCTAGTAGGTATTTAAACTTTACAAAGTATTAAATAAATCCATAATTTTAATTTTGTCTCATAGGTCGTCTCTAGCCATGTTCTATATTTTCTGAACTAAATGAATAAATTACACATAAATTTGAATTATCTGTCTATGATCATAAATTATTAACTTTGTGCTATAATAATCGGTAGATTTTAAAAATCTCGAATAGTTCAATTGTCTATTAAACAAAATATTGAAATTCTATGAACTATTGTGCAATAAATTGAAAATTTATACCTATGACAATAAACTTTTAACTTTGTATAATATAATAATCCCTAGGTTTTAAAAAACTATTGAATAGTTCAATTGTCTATTAAACAAAAAAAATTAAAAGTTCTATGACCTATTATGCATTAAATTAAAATTTTACAAACCTAATCGACAATTATATATATATATATATATATATATATATATATATATGTAGACATAAAATTAAAAGAATGACTTAAAATCAAGAACTTTTTAAACAAAACTTTACTGAATTTGTAACTATCAATTTCATATCTAAATTTCTAGATGATACAAACTAAAAGATAAGTATCATAGGAAGAAAAACATAAAAATGTATGATAGTCAAAATTGTGATACACAAAAAACAAAACAATCTAACATCAAACAAAATCCTTATTGCAATAATGTGATCAAAGTTGTGATATTTTAAGATCAAAATTTTGGATGTCATCCTTCCACTTTGAGAATGTCTTGGAGTTTTGTTTGGAGACACATTTGGAGATGAAAGGTACCCAAAAAGTACATTTCTAGGCTTAGAATTTCATCAGTTTTATTGTTAATTTGTCTTCATTGATGCATTTTTATGTTTAATTTGTAGAAATCGAGCATTTAGACAGGGACGGGCTATTTTGAGATTAAAATGATGAAAAAAACCCCTATAATAGGTCAAAGTTTGACCTAGGACAAGAGAATGGGTCAAAGCTGATAAAAAGTGGTGAATTGGGGTAAAAAGAGGCATGATAACTGTGTGGGTGGTGTCTTCTCACTTCTTTACGACCTATAGTAATTTGAAATCCAAATCCTACATAGTTTTGAAAAATGTTTGCCTATATAAAGGAGGTTTTGCATCCATTCTTACCATAAAATTTTGGAGCTTTTGAAGCCAAGAAAGGGAATTCTGAGCATAATATAGAGGTTCTTTGGTGCCCAAACCGATTGGAGAGCATTGGAGGGTCAATTACATCACGAAGACAAGATCGAAACGTCGAATAATTCTTTCTTTTCTCTTTTTCATCTTGGATTTATTATTATTATTATTATTTTGTATTTTTGTATTCTTTTTATGTTTCTGTCTATGAAACCAATGTTAGGTTGAATATCTCATAATCTTAGAGTTAGATGAATTTTTTTGGCTAAATTGTTAAACACTTTCTTTCATAAATGTTAATTTACATTAATGCTTTCTAGTATGATTTATCTTAATGCTTTTGAATGTTTGATTGTATAACACTCCAAATTTTATTATTATTTATGTAATTCAGTGATTTTTTATTAATTGAGGGCATTTTTGGAATTCTTGGACTTAAGTGTAATTGCAGGAATTTAATGGTTTGACGTTGAAATTATTCAATTTAGAAATTTATGGCAGAAATTAATTTTATTTTGGGAAGGAAAAGAAGCTAATAAAATAAAGTGGAATAAGGAAAAAAATAAAATAATGTTTATTTTATTTTCTTTTTAATTTATTATTATTATTTTATAAAAAGCAAAAATTTCCCTTCTCCTTTCTTCATCGCCGCGTGCCCAACTCTCTCAAAGAAATTGTTCCTCGCGTCGTTGCCTTCAATCCGTCGACCAGTCGACCAGCCGTCGTCTTCTGCCATAGCTGCACGCCAGCACTCAGCATGTGCCGGTTGTAAACCCCGAATTCTAAATTTCCTAGACAAGTATGTTTAGCCAAAGGCATGATATGTTAAATATCTAATAAGTGAAAATCCATGTTATTTATAGGAGTTGTGGAAAAAGGAAAAGAAAAACATATTAAATAGGAAAGCTCACTTATTGGTTTGGCTGGAGGCACTAAATATGGGGTGATGTGGCGGTTAATCCTTGAACTCGGGAGGCGGCAGGAAGATTAAAAGGAAGAGGAATTTCGAAAGCTTGGTTTCGACAATCTACATGAGCAAATTTAGTGAAATCAGTGCCATTTGAAATTTAGAAGAATCTAATTTTCGAGGTTGTCTTGCTAGAGAAAGATTGCAGGAGAAGAAAAACAAAAAGTGAGGAATTTGCAGAAGAGGCAAAATCTCGGATTAATCAGGGCTTGAGGTGAAGATTGGAAGTTCCAGGCCAAATCATCAGCTGAAATTTTGAGGTAAGAAAGTTAACTAAATTTTAAACAAGTTTGTAGAAAGAAGTTTCTTGAAAAGAGTTCAGGATTTTGAGTTATGAATTTTTGAAGTTGAAATAGGGAGTCGTGCAGAAGCAGACAACTGCTTGGGAAGATAAAGCAAACAGCTCACTGTGAAGAGCGAGAGCGAGATGAGAAGGATGAGAATCTCGCTCAGGATGATAATCTCGCTGATTTTGTGATGAAGATCTCGTTCAAGAAGAAAATCTCGCTAGAAATTGAGCTGAATCTCGTTGGTATAGTGAGTATCGCTAGGTTGAAGTTTGTTAAAGAAATGCTTGATCTCGCTCATGAGGATCTCACTTATGAGGATGAATTCACTCATAATGATTGTCTCACTGGCAATGTGGTTTTATTAAAGAAAGTTCTATTAGTAAATGATCTATTTGAGATATTCTGCTAAGAATTCTAAGGAATTTAACTAGGAATTATGTCCTTTCAGGCCAAGAAGAGCTAGGAGAGGCGTATAACCCGTTAAGAGCCGCAACGAGCTGTGAGTGACTATGTGATGATTTAATGTTTTAATGATTTAGAAACTATGATTTCTTTGAAGTTATTTCCTATGCTAAGTGTTTAAATGAAGTGTCAAACAACATATGTTTGAAGCTAATTCTCATGCTAAGTAAAGCATGTTTTCCATGGAAATTGACATGATTTAAATATGTTATCTTATCCAAATACTTTCAGTATGTTTTAATAACTCCATTTTTATGATGAACTAGTATGATGATTTGAGCACTAAGCCTTAGTTTTTAGCTAAATGCTTATAACTAATTATATGACGGATACTGAAGGACAATGAGAAGGTATCCTAAAGATACTGAAGGACAATGAAAAAGTATCTTAGTTAAGTACCTAAGGTATGACGGTACTCAGTTATGAGCACATGCATGTAAGTAATATGACGTTGAGGGATTGAGCAAGGTTATTCTCATGCTAAATTTTATGTGATTCCAAGCAACTTATTTCTATGATTGAAAGCATGATTAACGCATGATGTTACTAATATATGAGTTTTCCAAGTATGTATTCCATGTCTAACACATGTTAATGGTTTTTACAAGCTAGTTCAACACGATTTAAGCCAACTTATTTTACAAAGTATGAAGCATGCGTTAGGGTTAGAGCTAAGGTTAAGTGAAACTTGATGTATTATATTTAAATACCTAAGATTGCCAAAGTACATGCATTGGTATTCCTAAACACAATGAAAAGGATACTAAAGGTAAAGAAGTTATCTGAATAAATGTACCTAAGGTGTTGATGGTACATAGAAACCTCCACGTGCACGTAGGTAGTTCTGAAGGAGAGGCCGAAGTATGGGTCTCCTAGGCCATAAACCAGCAAAGAGAGGCCGAAGCATGGGTCTCATGGCCAATAACAGACGTGAGAGCTAGAGCGATGTATGCTCGTTCTCAACTAAGGAATAATGATGTTTAATGGTGTTTAAGAGTAGTTATCAATACTAATATTTAGAGGAAGTTGCTTGAGATGCCCATCGGTATATTTAAAGAAATCGATGTAGGGATCTCTCCTAACCATAGTTCAGTATGAAGAGATTGAAGTAGAGGTCTCATTTGGCCATGGTTTGGCGCTGGGAATTAGAGTGATGAATGTTCATTCTCAGCTAAGATTCAGGTTTCAGATATAATTGTTTTAAAGGTTTTATGTACACGTTTGCTTGGTATATTTTAGTTTCAGTATTATGTTTTCGAGCTTTCAGTTTAAACATGAGATTTATGCTTTATTAAGTCACTCACTGGGCTTCTAGCTCATGTTTTCAAATGTTTTCCTTTCAGGTAGCGGTCAGTTCCCAAAAGACTTTTCTGCTGCTACTCTGCCACTCAAAGGAACAGGTTGAAGGAAGCGTATTTGAAGACCTGTATTAGTTAGTACACATGTATCTGTCTAGTGACTAGTATTCTTGATGGGGCTCACTAAGTTGTGATATTCATGTATAAACAATGCTGCGAAACCCTGTAATGTAAATGTGTTAAGTTTTGAGATAATATGTATGTATTCAAGGTTTGAGCAAAATAAATAGGTAAGATGGGCAGTAAATGCCAGCAAAAGGGTTGGTAACTGCTGCAGTCACCATTCCATCTAGGTTAGGAGGGTAATCTGGTGCGGGGTGTGACAAATTGGTATCAGAGCAAAAGATTTTGGGAAGAGAGGGGAAAAGTTTATATATATAAGTCTGAGTCCTGAGTCCTTAACATGTGTACTACCTAAGTAAAAGGAAGATGTCAAGTAAAAGTGGCAAGCAGAGCAGGCAGACAGACAACGGGAACCTTGACCCTACCTTTAGTAGTTTCGATACTCGAGGGAATCCAGATTTTAGTGAACGTAAAGGTAAAGACCAGGTAAATCAGGAAACGACTTCAGACAGGGAGTCGAGGATTCCGCAGACAGGAACAGATCCTCAATCAGAGGACATAATATTTAATAGTATCGCCAAGGGGTTGACAGAAAGTGTCAAAACAATTCTGGCAGATTCAGAAAGGAAGTACGGTATTGAGAATGACCTAATAGGTATTAATAAAGGATAGAGAGCTACAAGTCGGCATAGTGTAAGAAGGAAGAAGCCAAGACTTGTGGTTAGTATGGGTGATAGATCAAGATTTTGGCATCCTACCGAACTGGTAGCTAGTACGGGTAAGAAACCCTTATGTACCAATTGTGGTAAGCATCTTCGAGGGACATGTTACAGAAGGAAAAACGTATGTCTCCAGTGCGAACAGGTAGGACATTTCAAGAAGAAATGCCCAGCTAGGTCGAGGAGTTCAGCTAGAACACGGAATGACTTTACAAACGATAGATAAGCCTAGTGGCTCAGGAGCCAAGAAAGGGATTCAAGAGAAGAAAAACGAGAAAGGAAGCAGGACGACCTCAGCGTCAGGGTAGGTTTTACGAAGTGTCCTACCAGGAGGTAGTGGAATCACCTAAGGTTATGAATGGTAAAGTAACTTTATGTACCAGTATATTTATGAACTAGTTGCTTATGGCACTATACCTTTATTGTTATCTAGCATGTTGCATTGCTTATAAGAAAGATTGTAGAGAGCATGTCCCTAAGTAGTTATTATTATGCTGTGGAGAGGTTGTAATAGTATAAGAGTTTTATAGGCTCTAGGGTAGTTGTTGATAATTATAGTTATGAAGTGATTCCATTAGGTTTCCTGGAATTGATGTCACTCTAAAGCATGGAATTCTTGAATAAATATTACAACCGTATGAATTGTTTTAAGAATAGATAATGTTCGAGAGATTTGATAGGCAAGAGATAGTATTTGTAGGAAGCAAAGGAATGTTTCAGAAAGCTTAATAACAGCAGTGAAGGCTAGGAAGCTGCTAAGTAAAAGATGTGAAGCCTATTTAGCCCATGTGATGGTTTCGTAGGATGAGAAATTGAAACCTGAGGGTGTACCCGTTGTAAAAGAGTTCCTGGATGTTTTCCCTGAAAAGTTACAAGATTTACAACCTGACAGGGAAGTTGAGTTTACTATCGATTTAATTCCAAGTACAACATCTATTTTTCAGGTACCATTAAGGATAGTGCCAGAAGAACTTAAGAAGTTGAAAATACAGTTACAGGAATTAATAAATAAGGGTCGCATCAGATCCAGTGTGTCACCTTGGGAAGCGTCGGTCTTTTATCAAGAAGAAAGACTGTACTCTCGGTTATGTATAGATTATAGATAGTTGGACAAGGTGACGATCAATAACAAGTACCCATTGCCTGGTATAGGTGATCTTTTTGATTAGTTAAAGGGAGCCACGATTTTCTTTAAAATAAATTTGAGATCAGTTTACTATCAATTGAAGGTAGAGGTGGATGTTCCAAAAACTGCATTCAGGATGTGGTATGGACATTATAAGTTCCTAGTAATGCCATTCAGACTAACGAATGCCCTACAGTATTTATGGACTTGATGAATAGATATTTCATCCCTACCCGGATCAGTTTATGATAATCTTCATTGATGGCATATTGGTGTATTCAAGCAGTAGGGACGATCACGAGAACCATTTGAGGATAGTTTTGCAGACGCTGCGAGAGAAGCAGTTATACGCCACATTCAGCAAATGTGATTTCTGGTTAGACCAGGTTGTATTTCTTGGTCATGTGGTTCCAGCAGCAAGAGTGGGTGACTCTAAATGCTTTAAATATTTTAAGTAAATTGCTAAATCTTATGAATGTTTAGCAATGCATGTTTACTGAAAGCTATTTATGACAATTATTCTCCAATAGTTACCAAGCAACGCATTTAATGTTATATTTATGCCATGCTTTTCAATAACCATGAGGATGCGTTAGTATAGAATGCTTTTGGGCAACTAAGTCGTTGAAAGATAAGAATATTCAAGTTGAGTATGAGTGGCTCAGTACTGAAGTACACGAGAAGGTACTGAAGCTCAGTCTTAAAAATTGAATAGCTCGATATTTAAGGACATGGAGAAGGTATCCGAGCAACTCGATACTGAAGTACATGGAGAAGGTATCTGAGCAGTAGTACCTAAGGTATGACGGTACTTAAACTAGAATCACATGATAAAGAAAAGTTGTTATTGGTAGTGTCGTGATCACTCCACACTAACTATGGATTGACGTTGAGGAATTGATTAAAGGTTCTCTCTCAACTAAGGATGCAAATTATGTTTTAGGAAGTGAACAAAAGGGTTCCTGCCCGGTTAAGTAGTAATGCAGTAAAGAATGATAAGGAGTGAGTAGAACAACCACTCTAGACTAATAGGCTAAGGTATAGTCTAGCAAGATAAGAAAAGTACTATGTGATTTTTTATTTGTCAACAAGTGAAACCTGGAGGGCAGAGGCTGACAAGATTACTCAATCCATTACTGGTACCTAAAGGGAAGTGGGGAGCCACACAGGTAAACATAGACTTTTCACTAGAAATAGAATGTATAGCAGGTTTGCTCAGAGGTTAGTGGCAAACGTGAAGTTTATTCTAGTGAATTTCGAGGAAAATGTGTAATCTAGAGGAAGTCCTAGCCAGATTAATCCTAAGAGGAGGGAAAAGATGAGTAACAGTGAGCTCAAAATGTACCAGGGGTACGTTGAGTATAAAAAATAAGGAACAAAATGGTCAGCAAAAGACAAAAAGGAAAAGGTTCAGATCTGCTGATGTTCCAGATAATAGCTCGAAGTTTGAATTGTAATTGAGCTAGAGACTAGTACAGTTAAGGAAACCTTATGTATACAGTATGGTCGTTCTCAACTAAGAAATAATGATATTTAATGGTGTTTAAGAGTAGTTATCAATATTAATGTTTAGAGGAAGTTGCTTGAGATGCCCAACGGTATATTTAAAGAAATCGACATAGGGATCTCTCCTAACCATAGTTTAGTATGAAGAGATCGAAGTAGAGGTCTCATTTGGACATGGTTTGGCACTGAGAATTAGAGCGATGAATGTTCATTCTCAGCTAAGATTTAGGTTTCAGATATAATGGTTTTAAAGGTTTTATGTATATGTTTGCTTGGTATATTTTAGTTTCAGTATTATGTTTTTGAGCTTTCAGTTTAAGCATTAGATTAATGTTTTATTAAGTCACTCACTGGGCTTCTAGCTCATGTTTTCAAATGTTTTCCTTTCAAGTAGCGGTCAGTTCCCAAAAAAATTTGCTACTGCTCTGCCACTCAAAGGAACAGTTGAAGGAAGCGTATTTGAAGACCTGTATTAGTTAGTACACATGTGTCTGTCTAGTGACTAGTATTCTTGATGGGGCTCACTAAGTTGTGATATTCATGTATAAATAATGCTGCAAAACCCTGTAATGTAAATGTGTTAAGTTATGAGTTAATATGTATGTATTCAGGATTTGAGCAAAATTTAACAGGTAAGATTGGCAGTAAATGCCTGCAAAAGGGTTGGTAACTACTGCAGTCACCATTCTATCCAGGTTAGAAGGGTAATCTGGTGCGGAGTGTGACACCGGTCCTCACGTTCGTCGGTAGATGACCGCCGTTGGTCTACGTGTGCACCAGATCTGACCAGTTCGACGCCGTCCGCATCCGTCATTCGCGAGTCCGTTCGATGCAGCCACACTCATCGTGTCGTCCGCCAAGGATTCAAGCCGAACGACCCAGTCCGCTGCCGCCGGCTGCCTCCAGTCATCCGATCCAGCACCTCTCAGCCCTGTTCATCGCCAAAATCTGCCTACATCACCAAACTTTTTTTTTTAAGTAAAGGATTGATTTTTGGGCAAGATTTTGGATTTCTTTAAGGGGTTTGATTATGCACTTGGTTTTGGGTTAGAATTGTCATCTCTTTATACTTGGAATTAAGTTCCAAGATTGGAGTACTTCGGAGTGCGAAACGTGCTGTTCAACGGATTCGAGTTCGTTCGGAAAGTGTTTTGGTAACCGTTGTGATTCTTGTTGTTGGTTGTTGGGCACCTATTGGTTATTGGACTAAATGATGGATTGGTTTTAGTACTATAAAGGTTCCAAGTCGTCGTCCATTGGGTTTTAAAATCTACTAAGTGGAGATTTGGAGTCGGAATCTTGCGACTGTTTGTTTATCAAGTTTCGTTGGGTAAGTTCATTGGTGATCGTTGAATTAAATTTGTATGTTTGGATCTTGGTTTCAAGGATTGAAATTAGTATTATGTTCTGTACTAGGGACTTAATTTAGGAATTATTTTGTTGAAGATCATTAGCTTGGATTAATATCTAAATTTGACTTCGAGGAAAGTAATCTTGCTACTGGAACTGCCCATGGGCCAGGCACTAGATGTATGCTAGCATGATAGATGAATATTATGACAGAACGATGGCATGATAGACTTATAGTATAGTATAACCGATGTATGTTCTTGTATGAGGATCTGAAAGATTTATTTGTACACGTAGATATTTGAATGCTAGCATGAGATGATATTTGATTCCATGAGGTTGTATTTGATCTGTGGATATTGAGGCATATTTGTATGTCGTAGAGCCATGATGTTGAGATGTATATATATGTCATAGAACCATATTGTGATAATTATGATGTTGAGACTATGATAGTGATTTTACTGATTAGTTAGATGCCCACTAGATATTGTGTTTCCTTCGAGATTCACCAGATTGTGTTTCCTTCGGGATTCACCAGATATTGTGTTTCCTTCGGGATTCACCAGAGGTAGTGGGCATACTTAACTACAGTAGGATAGAAATCAGTTTTTCATGTATGTATGTGTCCCATGAGGACTAGAGCAGTTTATATGTTCCACCAGAGGTAGGCATCTAGAGGACATAGATGCCTAGCCTGACCCCAGTAGTGGGATTACTTATTGAGTATTTTATACTCATTCTGTCTCATGTTGTTGTTTCGGGTAAATATAGAGATGTACCGGCGATTGACAAGCAAAATTCGTGATCGAGCCACTGGGACCAGTTTTATGCTTCCACTCATGAGATTTAGATTTCTTTTCATGTTTTGCTTAACTTTCAGTTTTGATGTTTGAAACTTACTATTAAGAATTTTTTTCAGACTTATTTATTAACATTTATGATTTTTGGGTACCCTATTGTTGTTTTTAATATTTGAATTTAATGAAGGACTTTTGAACTTACCTTATTTATTTAGCATTTATTTCACCATAAAAGGGTGTTGTTTTAAGTTCCATGCATGCATGTATTTAGTAACGGCCTAACTTAAGTCTTAGGGGGTCGGGTCATTACAGTTGGTATCAGAGTCCATGTTTGGGTTTTGTAGAATGACTTACTACTTAAGTCTAGGTAGTCTCTGTAGCCTAGTAACGGATTCCTCGTCATCGCCAGCTATGTCGTACTAGTGAAAGTTTTTAGTGCATATATGAGATTAGTGATGTAATGTTTTAATAGCATGATTTTTGAGAAAGACCTAGATGTAGATAGCTAATATATGAGCTCATGACAGGACATAATACCTAAATCTAGAACAAGAAAGACTGTTAGAAGAGGGAGCTGAGACTAGCCAGACTGTCCCAACAGCTCCAAATCCACTTATGGCCCAAGTTAATGAGAAGGCAATGGAAGCCAGAATTAGTGAAGCTGTTGCATCCTCCCTAATAGGAAAACTGTAGGAGTTGATCCATAACACGATGGTAGGAGACTGCCCAAAATCAGGCTCAGGAGAAATCGATACCACTTGAGCAGTTAGAGCAGACTCGACCGCAGGATAGAGACATGCAGGCCTGTCTCTTGAGGTTAAACATCTGAGGGATTTCAGGAAATTTGATCCTCGCTTCTTTGATGGATCATTGGGGGACCCCACCAAAGCAGAGATGTGGTTGTCATCTATCGAGACGATTTTCCGTTTTATGAGGTGCCTGGAAGAGCACAAGCTCCAATCGCAGTTTTCATGTTGACTGGCAACGCATAAATCTGGTGGCGTTCAATAGAGAAAATGATTGATACTAGTGGGAAACTTGCAATCTGGGAGTAGTTTGATGCATTGTTTTATTGAATGAAAATATGGATGATATACGTTGATAGAATTGTGTTGTGCACTCAAGTTTCCGCAGTGGAATTCAAGTATAAATTCTGTTGAGTTTCTTGGTAAGTCCAGGGTCGAACACAGGGACTTGTGAAAATAGATTGCGTTGGTAATTTTGGTGAAAACTTTGCGGTAACTGGGTAAATAAATGAAGTGTTTTGTTTGTTGTTTGCATTGATGAAAAAGAAATAAATAAATGTGGCGGATTTGAGAAACGAAAGTTGCGTTGATAGATGCAATGAGTATGCGATGAACGGGTTGAGAAGATCTTTAGTTAGCGTTACTTAGGAATGCATCTGACTATGCGATCATGTTACTACCATGCACAACAAGTCATTTTCCAATGTAAATGCGATGCTCCTAAATCTAGGAAGCATGTGTTGTATGCAAAATGTCCATAGAGCTTATTCCTAAGTCTTTACTTTTGTCCTATGCGATGATGCAAAATGCATGAAAGCAAGATGACCGCATACAATCGTATCCTATCTCTAGGATGCATGCGATGCGTTGATAACAAATAGTACTCATTCCTAAGCGCCTATCTCTTGTATTATGAATTCTAATTTGACTCTTCTGAGCCTAGATTCTGACCTGACCTTCCCAAGTCTAGATCTTTCCTTAGACTACCCTCACGAGTATCCTTAATGGACGAATGAAGCATACATAAACAAGATAATCGCAAAGAATGAAGATTCCCTAGTTATGCTAGCTAAATGCTTCTTAACCCATTCAACTAATTTAGCTACTCATGCGTGAGTCACAGAGAGTGAACAGATATAGAGAAAGAAATTTCATTCTTATAAATAAGTTAAGTACAAAATGCCAATGGAAGTTTAAGGTAGAGAGCCTGGTAGTAATTCCTTGCTGACCGAGGCTTTTTACACTGGAATCTCTATTCTGATCTAAAGATATTCCCGCTTCCGCAGGTGTCGGCCCTCTCCCTGTGTTTGAAGCTTCCGCGCTCTCCCAAGCTTACTAAAACGATCTACCGGCACAACTCTCTCCCTCGCGTCCGCCTTAAGATGAAAGAAAACTAAAAACGAAGACATGCGAACTTGAACAAAAGATTGTAAAAGTGGTGAACCCCTCTTCTGAAGAATGCTCTTGGTATTTATAGAGCATCAATGGTGAAAGGCGGCTTCTCTCTCCCGATTGTACAGATGGGACAACTTTAATTCCTGATTTACGCACCGATTGATTGTTATCGATAAATCTGAATGTACTTGTGACCATTATCGGCTGTCAACTTAATTTAGATTCGACTGTCATCAGTTTTTTGTCCCATCGCTCTTAATTTTCCTTTTACCCAGATGCGCCCACCTTGTTGCGCTGACCAAGTTGCGGCGATCCTTCTCAGGCGAATGTTTGTGAGCACGATCAACGCAAAGCCTTGTGGTGAAGTTGCGCTCGATCGATGATTTCCTATGATTGCAATCTTGCATTGCGTTAATGCATAATCTGCACAAAAATACAAAAATCAATAGTTCTAATGTGCTGGACACATGCGACTACAATATTATAGAATTTATGCTTAATGGACGCAATTTAACATATTTCATCAATGCAATCCAACATTGTTTAATAACTTAGCACTATGATAATGTGCATTTCTGCCCGTTATCACACCCCCAAATTTAAACAATACTTGTCCTCAAGCATAAGCTAAAGATTCCTTTAGCAAATCCACTGCAAAGTTCTTTTCCTAGATTTCTCAAGAATACTTCATTCGAATCCTATATATCAGAATTTCCTGAAGTCTTATTCAAGTCTCTTCTTAAAATATTTCTAAGACCTAGGGATTGCAAGCTTAACTTTCAAAAGGACTTTACTACATTCCAGAACATTGCATGATTTATTTCAAAAAGAAAACTTTCTACCGGGGTGTCAAATGATTTTATCCTTGCACAAAAAATTTTCTTCATTGCTTTTTTTTTTTTTTTCTGACCTTGCGCTGATCCAAGTGACTTGCCTTCGTTTTGGATTGCCCCCACAGGTGTCATGTGGACATCCAACTACGAGCAATGCATTCTCTCTCAGACTAAACTCATACCGATTCGGCAGTGGAGTTGCGGTCATTGATTTATGCGTTGATCCTAGTGACTTACTTTCGTTTTGGCTTGCCCCCACGTGTGTCATGTGGACATCCAACTACGGGTAAGTGCCTTTCACAACTTAACTCTTATCAACATAGATTTCCCATTGTGTTGACAGTAGAGTTGTTATTCTCAATTTTTTTTTGAAATAGTAATGTCAGAACAAATACCCCACCCCCAAATTTAAAATGCGGCAATGTCCTCATTGCCAAAAGATTAAAATAAGTTATGCGATGTTCTAGAATACGTTGTAAAGAGAGTTTGAAAGAAAACTAGCAAACCCCTAACTTCTAGAAATATTTCATGAGGTGACTATCTTAAGATTAATTTGACTCTAATATATACGAAAGAAATAGAAGCATATTTTTCATCATTGAAAGTATACTTGACAAAGAAACAGAATGCAGTAACTCACTAAATTTATCTATGTCAAATAATTACGGTGATTAAAGAGGATGCGGTGACAAAACTTTGAAGACTAAAATGCAATGTGACAGCGCAAAATCGGAAATAAAGATAAGGAAGAGTATACCCCCAAATTTTGCGTTGTCGCCCGCATTGTATTGATGCATCCATCTTTGCGGCGATCTATCTTTTGTGGATTGCGGTGATGAAGTTGGATCATTTGCTTCTTTATATAATATCTTTGCAGTCTTGTGCCTTAATCATTGTACACAGACAAAGAGAGGGTCAAATGATTTTAAAACAAAACAACAAGTTTTTTTTTTTTTTGAGAAAGAAATTAAGTAAGATTTAGGTAGCTAAAATAAAAGTAAAGTAACGAAGGGATAAGAGTTCAAGAATCATGTATGTGAGTAGTCCGGATTTTTCAACTTTGTGAAGGCTGTCTCTGGCTAGAAGTCACCTCCGCAATATGCCTTGACCCGCTATCCATTAACCTTAAATATCCGACTGCCATCCTCAGTGCTCAGCTCCACCGCCCCATGCAGAAATATTTCTTTAATGATGAAGGGACCGGTCCAACGTGATTTTAATTTGCCCGGGAAGAGCCGCAATCTTGAATTGAAGAGTAAAACCTTTTACCCAACTTAGAGGTTCTTTCCGCATATGCGTTGATCATGTCTGCGCTTGGTGCACTCTTTATAAATCTTCGCATTTTCATATGCATTGTTCCTCCATTCTTCCAGCTCGGCAGTTGCATTTTTCGCACTTCCCCTCTTTATAAATCTTCGTATTTTCATATGCGTTGTTCCTTCATTCTTCCAGCTCGATCAGTTGCATTTTTTGCGCTTCCCCTGCCTTCTTTAAATCAAAATTCAGCTTCTTGACCGCCCACAATGCTTTATACTCTAGCTCTAAAGGTAAATGACACGCCTTGCCAAATACCAACGCATAAGGGGACATACCTATTGGTGTTTTGAATGCGGTCCGGTATGCCCATAACGCATCATCAAGCTTCATTACCCAATCTTTCCGCGAAGGCTTTACTACCTTCTCAAGTATCAACTTAATTTCTCGATTGGACACTTCATCCTGGCCATTCGTTTGCGGATGGTATGCGATGGCCACTTTGTCAAGGATATTGTACTTACGCAGTAGCTCCTTGATATTATGATTGACAAAGTGTGATCCTTCATCACTTATGATGGCACGAGGAGTGCCAAAATGAGTGAAAATATTTTTCTTCAGGAACTGGGTGACTACCGCTGCATCACTTGCGGCGCATGCTATGGCCTCTACCCACTTGGAGACATAATCGACGACCAATAAAATGTAATGCTTGCCATGCGAAGGATATTCGGTCCCATGAAATCAATCCCACATATGTCGAATAATTCCAGCTCCAAGATAGTGTTCATTGGCATTGCGTTTTTCCATGAAATGTTGCCTGTGCGTTGACAGAAGAAGCATATGTCAAAGAAATTCCCAAGGAGGAACGCGCCTGAACTCGGGGGCCAGCCTGTAAGCTCGTTTCAGGGAGGCCTGAGTCATCAGTAGTAGTAGGGTAGGGTGTTTTCTACCACTCGACGTGAGGTCTAGAAGTCAGACACAGTGGTGACAGGTACGCTTCCCATTTTGAGGCACCATACTTTAGTTCTGTTTGACTCTGGCTCTTCGCACTCGTTTATATCTTCTGTATTTGTAGGACATGCCATGTTAGAGTCAGAACCTTTGCCCTTCTGTCTATTTCCACTCCATTAGGAGAGATCATGTTAGCCACAAAAAAGATAAAAGCATGTCAGGTAGAGATAGCAAATCACACATTAGATATGACCTTGATAATTTTAGATATGCATGATTTTGATGTGATATTGGGCATCAATTGGTTAGCTACTAATCATGCCAGCATAGATTGCTCCCATAAGAAAGTCATCTTTAACCCCCCTCAGGAGCCAGTTTTAAGTTTAAAGGGGTTGTGACAATGGTCCTACCCAAAATGATTTCAACATTAAAGGCCAGTAGACTGTTTGACCAAAGAGCATGAGGCTTTATGGCCAATGTGGTTGACACTAGAAAGGCTGAAGTCACCTTGACTTCAGAGCTAGTAGTGAGAGATTTTTCAGACGTTTTTCCAAAAGATCTTCCCGGATTGCCCCCGTAGGGGGAGATAGATTTTGCTATTGAGTTGGAACCAGGCACAACCCCTATTTTGAGGGCTCTATACAGCATGTCACCAGTAGAGTTGAGGGAACTGAAGGTCCAATTGCAGGAGTTGTTGGACAAGGTTTTCATACGCCTTAGTGTGTCACCATGGGGTATACCTGTTTTGTTTCTGAAAAGGAAGGATGGATCATTACGTTTGTGCATTGATTACAGAGAGCTGAACAAGGTGACCGTCAAGAATAAATATCCCTTCCCCAAGATTGATGACTTGTTCAACCAGTTGCAGAGAGTTACGGTATTCTCAAAGATTGATCTCCGGTCAAGATACCATTAGCTGAGAATAAAGGACAGTGACATACCCAAGACAGCTTTCCATTCGAGGTATGGGCATTATGAGTTCATAGTGATGTCGTTCGGTCTAACGAATGCCCCAGCAGTGTTCATGGATTTGATGAATAGGGTGTTCAAGGAATTCCTCGACACCTTCGTGATTATTTTTATTGACGACATTTTGGTTTATTCCAAGACATAGGCCGAACATGAGAAGCATTTGCGGAAAGTTTTGGAGACGTTGAGGGCCAATAAGCTGTATGCTAAGTTTTCTAAATGTGAATTTTGGTTGAGGCAAGTGTCTTTTCTAGGGCATGTAGTATCGAAGAAAGGTGTCTCTGTGGATCCTGCAAAGATTGAGGCAGTTACGAGTTGGGCTCGTCCAACCACAGTCAGTGAGGTACGCAATTTCCTGGGGTTAGCAGGCTACTATAGACGATTTGTAAAGGACTTCTCTCGTATAGCCGCCCCATTGACTCAGTTGATCTAGAAGGGAGCCCCTTCTGTTTGGAATGAGGCTTGTGAGAACAGTTTCCAAGATTTCAAGCAGAGTTTGGTTTCAACCCCAGTTCTTATAGTACCAGATGGATCAGGTGGTTATGTCATTTATAGTGACGCGTCCAGGAAGGGGTTGGGGTGCGTACTGATGCAGCAGGGTAGAGTAGTTGCTTACGCTCCACGTCAACTAAAAAAGCATGAATAGAATTATCCCACACACGACTTGGAATTAGCAGCAGTGGCTTTCGCTCTCAAGATCTGGAGAAACTACGTAAATGAAGAGAAGATACAGATCTTCACCGACCATAAAAGTTTAAAGTACTTTTTCACTCATAAGGAGTTGAACATAAGGCAAAGAAGGTGGCTAGAGCTGGTGAAGGATTATGACTGCGAAATTTTGTACCACCTAGGGAAGGCGAATGTAGTGGCAGATGCCCTAAGCAGAAAGGTGGCTCATTCAGCAGCCCTCATTACTAGACAGACTTATTTGTGCAAGGAGCTAGAGCGGGCAGAAATTGCAGTGGTAGTGGGGAAGGTTATGGCACAGTTGGCGCAGTTGTCAGTGCGACCGAGTCTAAGGTAGAGAATTATTGATGCGCATCGTTGTGACCCTTATCTGGAGGAGAGAGTTCATAGGGTGGAATCAGGCCAGGAGGGCGAATTCTCGGTATCAGTTGGAGGTGGTCTCCTCTATCAGGGACGTCTATGCGTGCCAACAGATAATGATATTAAGAATGAGTTGTTGTCAGAGGCTCACAGTTCCTTATTTTCGATTCACCCCGGTAGCACCAAGATGTATCAGGACTTGAAACGTTATTACTGGTGGAATGATATGAAAAGAAAGATTGCAAAGTTCGTCAGTAAGTGCTTGGTGTGCTAGCAGGTGAAAGCCCTGAGGCAGAAGCCAGCGGGCTTGTTATAGCCATTGAGTGTGCCAGAATGAAAATGGGAGCATGTGTCTATGGACTTCATCGTGGGGTTGCCACGGACAGTCAAAGGTTTCACGATAATTTGGGTTGTGGTAGACAGACTTACAAAATCAACACACTTCATACCTGGAAAGTCCACCTTTTCAGTAAATAAGTGGGCACAATTACACATGAAGGAGGTGGTGAGATTGCATGGAGTGCCTGTGTCCATGTGTCAGACAGAGACCCCTGGAAGAGTCTTTAGGCAGCTTTGAGGACCCGGTTAGATTTCAGTACAGCTTTCCACCCACAGACTGATGGGCAGACAGAACGATTGAATCAGGTATTGGAAGTCGTGTTGTGTGCCTGTGCCATAGAGTTTTCAGGAAGCTGGGATGCTCACTGCATTTAATGGAGTTTTCTTATAATAACAGCTACCAATCCACTATTGGGATGTCACTATTTGAGGTCCTATATGAGAAGAGTTGTAGGTCTCATGTGTGTTGGGATGAAGTAGGAGAGAGAAAATTGATAGGACCTGAACTAGTGCAGACCACGAATGAGGCAATACAGAAGATCAGGGCTCGTATGCAAACAGCTCAGAGCAGACAGAAAAGCTATGCTAATATGAGACGTAAAGACATAGAATTTGAGACTGGTGTTAAAGTGTTCTTGAAAGTGGCACCCATGAAAGGTATTCTGAGGTTTGGCAGGAAAGGGAAGTTGAGTCCGAGATTCATTGGACCTTTCGAGGTCTTGGAACGAGTTGGCCTCGTAGCTTACCGTTCGGCATTGCTTCCAACACTGTTTTCAGTTCATAATGTTTTCCACGTTTCCATGTTGAGGAAGTATGTGAAAGACCCGTCCCATGTAGTTGAATTTGAGCCCTTGCAGTTGAATGACAACTTGAGCTACGAGCAGAAACCTGTAGAGATCCAGCGAGAGAGGTAAAGTCATTGCGCCGTAGGGAAATTGCATTATGAAAGTTCTGTGGCAGAATCACCAATTCAAGGAGGCTACCTGGGAGCAAGAGGATGAGATGAAGGCTTAGTACGTGGAACTTTTTTAGGAATGAACTTTCGAGGACGAAAGTTCTTCAAGGAGGGAAGAATGTAACACCCCAATTTTTTTATTATTATTTATGTAATTCAGTGAGTTTTTATTAATTAAGGGCATTTTTGGAATTCTTAGACTTAAGTATAATTGCGGGAATTTAGTCGTTTGAAGTTGAAATTATTCAATTTGGAAATTTATGGCAGAAATTAATTTTATTTTGGGAAGGAAAAGAAGTTAATAAAATAAAGTGGAATAAGAAAAAGAATAAAATAAAGTTTAGTTTATTTCCTTTTTAATATTATTATTATTTTATAAAAACAAAAATTTCCCTTTTCATTTCTTCATCGCCGCACGCCCCCTCCCTAAAAAAAACTGTTCCTCGCACCGTCGCCTTCAGCCCGTCGACCAGTCAACTAGCCGTCGTCTTCCGCCACAGATGCACGCCAGCACTCAACGTTTGTCGGTAGGTGATCGTCGTTGGGCTACGCGTGCATTAGATCTGACCAGTTCAACGCCACCTGAAGTCGTCCGCGTCTGTCGTTCGTGAGTTTGTTCGACATCGTCAGGCTCGTTGCACCGTTCGCCAGGGACTAAAGTCGAACGACCCAGTTTGCCGCTGCTGGCTGCCTCCAATCAGGCCGATCCAGTGCCGCCCAGATGTATTCGTCGCCGAAATATGCCTGCATCACCGGACTTTTGTTTTGAGGAAGGAATTGATTAATTTTGGGCAGGATTTTGGATTGTCTTTGAGGGGTTTGATTATCCACTTGGTTTTGGGTTAAAATTGTTATTTCTTTAAAGATTGGAGTACTTCGGAGTGCGCAACGTGCTGTTCAACGGATTCGAGTTCATTCGGAAAGTATTTTGGTAAGCGTTGTGATCCTTGTTATTGGTTGTTGGGAACCTATTGGTTATTGGACTAAATGATGGTTTGGTTTTAGTACTTGAAAGTTCCAAGTCGTCGTCCATTGGGTTTTAAAATCTGCTAAGTGGAGATTTGGAGTCGAAATCTTGCGAGTGTTTGTTGATCAAGTTTCATTGGGTAAGTTCATTGGTGATCGTTGAATTAAATTTGTATGTTTGGATCTTGGTTTCAAGGATTGAAATTTAGTATTATGTTCTGTATTAGGGGACTTAATTCATGAATTATTTTGTTGATGATCATTAGCTTGGATTAATATCTGAATTTGACTTCGAGGCAAGTAATATTACCATTGGAATTGCCTACGGGCCAGGCACTAGATGTATGCTAGCATGATAGATAAATATTATGACAGAACAATGACATGATAGACTGATAGTATAGTGTAACCGATGTATGTTCATGTATGAGGATCTGAAAGATTTATTTGTGCACGTAGATACTTGAATGCTATCATGAGATGATATTTGATTCCATGAGGTTATATTTGATCTGTGGATATTGAGGTATATTTGTATGTTGTAGAGCCATGATGTTGAGGTGTATATGTATGTCATAGAACCATATTGTGATCATTATGATATGGAGACTATGATAGTGATTTTACTAATTAGATAGATGCCCACTAGATATTGTGTTTCCTTTGGGATTCACCAAATTGTGTTTCCTTCGAGATTCACCAGATTGTGTTTCCTTCGGGATTCACCAGATATTGTATTTCCTTTGGGATTTACCAGAGGTAGTGGGCATACTTAACTACAGTAGGATAGAAATCAGTTTTTGATGTATGTATGTGTCCCATGAGGACTAGAGCAGTTTATATGTTTCCCTATAGGTAGGCATCTAGAGGACATATATGTCTAGCTTGACCCCAGTAGTGGGGTTACTTACTCAGTATTTTATACTCATTCTTTCTCATGTTGTTGTTTCAGGTAAATGTAGAGATGCATCGGCGATTGAAAAGTGGAATTCGTGATCGAGCCACTAGGACCAGTTTTATGCTTCCGCTCATGAGATTTAGATTTCTTTTCATGTTTTGTTTAACTTTGAGTTTTGATGGTTGAAACTTAGTATTAAGAATTGTTTTCAGACTTATTTATTAACATTTATGATTTATGGATACCCTATTGTTGTTTTTAATATTTTAATTTAATGAAGGACTTTTAAACTTACCTTATTTATTTAACAATTATTTCACCATGAAAGGGTGTTGTTTTAAGTTTCATGCATGCATGTATTTAGTAACAGCCTAACTTAAGTCCTAGGAGGTCGGGTCATTACTGATTGATACTTGAATAATTTCATGATTTAAATCCTACTTAAAAAAGTAGGTTTCAAATTAGATCATACATGCTAGTCTATAATTTGAACACACTAGAGTAGTTGGATGACGGTAGAGGTTCTTGATGAAGGATCATAATGCTTTGTTTAATTATCTAGTTTCATGATAGGCCTCCAATTATGTTGGAATCTCAAGAAAGAAAGAATAGAGGAGGGGTGGTTGAATCGGTTAAGGACGACTTCCAATTCTGTTGGGAGAAGTGGAGGTTTAAAAGAAGAAAGAAACGGAAAGAGAGGATAGTGAAGTCTAAATATCAGGAGTGAGGAAGGATAGCTCTCGAAAGTGGGAGTTCGGAAGTCTCTGTCATGGAGAAGTCATCGTAGTATGCCGCTTATTGTCTACTTCTACTAAGTGATCATGTAGCATGTGGTAGGCGATCGAATAACATTTGGTAGGTGATTGTATAGAATCTGGTAATCGATTGTGTAATATTTTGTAAGCAATCGTGTAGTACCTTGTAAGCGATCGCGGGGTGTTTGTGGGCAATCGTATAAAGTTGTAAACGATCGTTGGGAGTTTGATAAGCAATCGTCTAGTCTCTGTTTGACTCATATTATTTAATATAGAATTCATTCATCGTTTAGTTGTTATTCTGGAAGTTTATATCAACTCGTTACGTTAATAAAGATTTTCAAGAATCAATACCCTAACAAATTGGTATAAGAGCAATCACCTGGGCAAGCATGGTTCAACAATGTTTTGAAGAGAAACTGGAGTTACTACAACAAGAGATCTTTGGATTCAGTCGAAATACAGAAATTGCCAATCATAGAGGAGAAGTTGGCATCGTTAGCGAAGAGCATTGAGAGTTTGGGATTGCAGGCAGAGAAACATCAATAAATGTTCATTTCCTATGTTATGGAAATGGCCAAAAAAAAAATGAAGGTGACGGAAGAGGTAGAAGGATCGAATGCCAATAAGGTGCGCGAAACAAATAGTTCGGTGAAAGCATCCGATGAAGAAGCGATTTGCGATCGAAGTGAATTCAAGAAAGTAGAAATGTCGGTGTTTAGGAGAAGCAATCTAGACACGTGGTTATACAGAGTAGACCGCTATTTTCGAGTTCTTAAGTTGACTAAATCTGAGAAGATGACGGTGTCAGGTGTGAGTTTCGACGGTACCACATTAAACTGGTACCAGTCGGAGGTAGACAGAGAGTCGTTCAAAGATTGGGAAGACTTGAAGAAAACGATGTTAGCCCGATTCTGATCTTTAAGAGAGGGATCGATCTATGGAAGATTCTTGGCTATTAAACAAGAAACGACTGTGGAAGTATATCGATCTGTGGAGTATGCTTATTTCTTGCCTTTGAAACACTCTTTAAATGCTGGTATTGTAGTAGATACATTTTGTAGAGAAATAGTTAAACTGCATGGGGTGCTGAAGTCCATTGTCTCGGATCAAGACAATGAGTTTGTGAGTCACTTTTGGCAAGCGTTGTTTCGATTTTCGGGTACCAAACTCCATCGCAGTACAGTTTCTCATCCTCAGTCGGAAAGTCAGACAGAGGTGGTGAATTGAAACATGGAAATGTATTGCAGATGCTGCTGTGGTGAACGACCGAAAGAATGGATTAACTGGTGGCATTGGGCGGAACATTGGTATAACACTACATATAAATGCTTCTATTGGCTTTGCCCTTTTTCAGATTGTGTATGGACGACAACCTCCAGTGTTGATTTCCTATGGGCATGATTGTACGGCCAATGCGACTTTGGGTGTGATAATAGGCAGAAATGCACGTTATCATAGTGCTAAGTTCTTAAACAATGCTGTCTTGCGTTGATAAAACATGTTAAATTGCGTCCAAAAAGCATCAAATTCATAATATTGCGGTCGTATGCGTTCATCGCATTAGAACAATTGATTTTTTTGTTTTTATGCAGAATATGTGTTGATGCAAGGCGGAAATTGCGATCATAGGAAATCATTGGTCAAGCGCAACATTACCGCAAGGCTTTGTGGTGATTATGTTTGCAAACATTTGCCCAATAAGGATTGCCCCAACTTGGTGGACGCAACATGGTGGGCGCATCTAGGTAAAAGGCATAATTAATCGCGATGGGACAGAAAGTTGATGACAGTCGAATCCGAATTAAGTTGACAGCCGATAACGATCACAAGTACATTCAGCTTTTCGGTGACAAATATTCAGCGCATCAGTCACGAATTAAAGTCATCCCATCTGTACAATCATGAGAGAGAAGCTGCCTTTCACTCTGGATGTTCTATAAATACCAAGGGCATCCTTCAGAAAAGGGGTTGATCAGTTAAGCAGTTCACCAGTTTACAAATTTAAGAGCTCAGCTCGTCTTTGTTCATAATTTTCCTTTCGTTTTAATGTGGAGAAAGAGAAGAGTGGTGACACCGTAGATCGCTCAGGGAAACTCGATAGAGAACCTTGAGGCGTAGAAGGAGAGAGCGGGCCAACTCTTACAAGAGCGAGATTATCTTTTGAGCACGAGTAGAAAAACAATGTAAAAGCCTGGCAGCAAGAGATTGCTACAGGCCCTTTATTCTATACTTGCATTGTTATTTTGTACTTCATCTTTATATTTATACAATGGAAGTTTTATTTCTACATCTGTTCACTCTCTTAGCGCGCATCAGCAGCTAAACTAGTTGAATGGGTTGACAAGAACTAAGCTAACATGACCTAGGAAGTTCATTGCTTTCGATTGTCTTATTTTATGCTGTGCCAAATACCCTTTAGAGCTACTCGAGAGAGAGCCTAAAGAAAGAATCTAATAACTCGAGAGAGCTAGGTTAGAATATAGACTTGAGAGAACAAGATTAGAACTGCATAAACAAGAGATAGGGACTTAGAGATAAGCTCTGTTTGTCAACTTGCATCGCATGCATTCTAGAGATGGGAATGATGTTATGTGGTCGCCTTATTTGTGTGTGTATCATTTTGTCATCGCATAAATAAGAATAGAGGCTTATGTGTAGGTCCTATAGACTTAGCGCATATATCGCATGCATTCTAACCTTAGAAGCCGTGGCATTCGCACCGAGAGGTGGTTTACTGTTGTATGCATGTTGCATGATCGAGTAGCATGAATGCATTCTAGAAAGTGTTAGCCGAAACTTTTCTCGATCCGTTCACCACATACTTATCACATTTCCCATTTAATCACTCTTTTCAAACTCCACCGCATTTGGTTATTTTTCATTAACGCAAACAACAATCCCAACAATTAATTTATTTATCCGGTTACCGCAAAGATTTCATAAAAATTACCAACGCAACCTGTTTTCACAAGTCCCTGAGTTCAACCTTGGACTTACCATGAAACTCAATGGAATTTATACTTGGATTCCGTTGAGAAAACTTGAGTGCACAACGTAATTTCACTATCGCATATCATCCATAACTCACTTCATAAAATCAGCCATCAACCAACAAATGCGAGATAGAGATGTTGTATTGCGCGAGCTTAAGGAGCATTTGATGCTGGCTCAAGAGAAAAAGAAAAAGTTTGCTGACAAGGAGCAACGGTATGTTGGATTTCAAGTTGGTGATTAGGTATGGCTGAAGTTGCGACCCTATTGCCAAATTTCAGTTCGGCTAAAGTAGACTGTGAAATTATCTCCCAAGTATTATGGACATATCAGGTGGTGGACAGAGTGGGATCAGTAGCTTACAAGTTGAACCTTCAGACAACAGTGTCGATCCATCTAGTGTTTCATGTGTCGTAGCTAAAGAAATGGGTTAGACAGCAAGAACTTTACCTTGAGGACAAGGTAAAGGTGGATGGGGGAAGAAATGACAGGCCTCCAGATATGTTGAAATCTCAATAAAGAAAGAATAGAGGAGAGGCAGTTGAATCGGTTAAGGACGACTTCCAATTCTGTTGGGAGAAGTGGAGGTTTAAAAGAAGAAAGAAACGAAAAGAGAGGATAGTGAAGTCTGAATATTAGGAGTGAGGAAGGAGAGCTCTCGAGAGTGGGAGTTCAAAAGTCTATGTCATGGAGAAGTCATCGTAGTGTACCGCTCATCATCTACTTCTAGTAAGAGATTGTGTTACAGAGCTAAGCGATCGTGTAGCATTTGGTAGGCGATTGTATAGAATCTGGTAAGCGATCGTGTAATATTTTGTAAGTGATCGTGTAGTACCTTGTAAGCGATCGTGGGGTATTTGTGGGCGATCGTCTAGTGTTACTCAACGATCGTGTAGAGACTGTAAGAGATCGTATAGAGTTTTGTAAAAGATCACTGGGAGTTTGATAAGCGATCGTCTAGTCTCTGTTTGACTCCTATTGTTTAATAAAGAATTCATTCATCGTTTAGTTGCTATTCCGGAAGTTTGTACCAACTCGTTACGTTAATAAAGATTTCAAGAATCAGTACTCTAACATTTCAAGAGATTAGTGATTAGTAACTAGGTGAAAGAAAAGATTGCTCTCTAGAGGGTCAATCGGGATAAAAGACTTCTAGATCTTAGTGTTGTGTTTAATGATGCCATTGATGAACTCTATTCCCTAAAACATTTCTTTATTTATAAACTTCACATTCGACCACTTTTGTTACTTTTTTAGTTTAGTTTAATTAATTTTCATTACGATTCAATCCCTAAAGAAAATTGGAACGATCATCAAAAGATTATCAATCTGATTCCTTGACGACGAGACTCGATCTTTACCATTTTAATATATTAGAATTTGATGTGTGTGGTTACATGTTATGAGGAGACATCTTTTTTGTCACTTTTTGGATTTGGAATTTTTGTATTCTCCAAAACTTTCTTTTTTGGTTTGGTTTTGTTTGCCTTTTTGCCTCTTCTCAACAAGTCCATAACCTTTTCTATTGCAACCTTTGGTCTATATTTTCTTGCATTTTTTTTTTAAGAGTCTTTCAATAACCTGAAATCAAGATAACATGATATCAGTCTATCAATATGCTATTAGTAAACTTAATGATGAAAGAAGTTTTTAAGTGATATAGAAGCTATCACTGATAGCACGATATTAGTAGAATCACTAAGTGATAGAAGTTATCATTGATAGCTTGTTATCTGTGGAACGATATTTGACTGAATATTTTCTTGTATTAATTTGAGATTTCCATAAGAAATTTATACTAAAAGAATGATTAACAAATTTCCTAATCTAAAGCCTAAATATATGTAAAATACATAATTTAAGGCATAAATATCTCAACACCCTCCCTCAAACTTAAGGTGATAGAAACAACTTGAGTTTGTAAGCGGATAAAAACAACTGGAAGACAGAAACTGAGAAAGCAATTCTGAATCAAAACACGATAGTTCTAGGCGTGAAGCAGAAACCCATGAAGAACTAGACCACAGAGAACTTCTGGACTGAAAAAAGAAACTCACGAACTTCTAGGCTAGATCCAAAAATAAAACAAATGTTGGAAAATCTGAAACCTGAACAAGGACTGAAACTTAAAGATAATCAACTAATAACCAAATTGACCCAAACTTGTCTACTAAATTAAACTGACTAGCTGACTGAACCAAACCAGACTAAGAGAATCGAATCATTCTGGTCTAATCGAACCAGAATGACTAAACTGAATCAGATTTTTTTTTTTCATAGAAATTGAATCTAAACCAACGTACAGAGGATGGGGAATAATGGGGTTGGGAGGAGGTGCACGAGTTTGGGCAGGTGGGAAATTCATGAAATGGCTGATCTAAGGCAAAGGTTGAGCGATGACAAGGTTAGATCCGACTGAAACCCACGAGCTTGGAATGGTACCCACAACGCAGATGTGGACTGGGGGCGAGGCAACGGTCGAATCTGGGAGTAAGGCAGCGGAAGGATTTGGGCAGGGTTGAATCCATGACGTAAGGCCTAACATGAGGAAGAAAGCATGAAGTCTGAACAGATTATATGACCAATTATATATTATATTTATAATTTTTTCAAAAAAAATTATTAGTAATACTTTTAACAAATGAATTACGAAAATTCAAATTTTGTAAAGATGAATAAGCGGGTTTATAGAAGAAAGATGCTATAAATATTCTGAAAGAAGCTATACTCACAGAAAAGAGTTGCATTTTTAACAAATTCATACCAATTTTTCCAGCCCATGGGGAAGCCTCTTCTTTCTGGTGTACATCAAATGCATTGAATGCCCCACAATTTGAATCAAAGAGGATGAGTCAAGGATAAGTTCGGGACGAAACCAGAGTGGATCTGTGGCAAAGCGGCGCCTCCGAGGGTATTAGGCTTGTGTTGTGCCGTCATTTCGGATTCCCGGCCTATTTCGAGGTTCGGCCTCAATGGGAAAATAAAATAGAACACCTAACGACGTATCTTCACAGACCAAGAACTACGAGATCGCCCCTTTCATTCTGGGGTGACGGAGGGATCGTACGATTCGAGCCTTTTTTTTTCATGCTTTTCCCGGAGGTCTGGAAGAAACTCATGATGAATCTGAAGCGTGATGGTACGAGATGAACGAGGGTGGCAGGTCTTAGCGTGAATCAGAGTGTATTGCTTTTGATCTGAGTAGTGGACACGAGCTTCAGATGAATATTGTCTCATAAAAATTAATATATAGTCAACCATAGAGATTAGATTAAGTCATTTCTTCTTGAACACTTACTTAAACAAAGCAATAAATCCAGCTTCAGATGAACCTAGCTCAAACATTATAGACATAAACCAAAAATATATCACTAACAGTAGTAAAATCAACAAATTGATAGCCCTAAAGAAGATGAACAATAAATCAACAATCACAATTCGGTCATCTTCTTTGTAATATCCTCATCTCCAATTTTTTAATCCAACCTCTCGTTTACTGCTTTGTTCTGCATTTCTTTGTATTGGGATTCTCGCCTAATCGACGAACTCTTCGCAGTTGTTGTCTATAAGAAAGAAACAAACTCCATTCATGGCCATGTCTGCCATCTCTGGCCACTAGCGCCACCATCCTACGCTGGCGAGTTTAATAAACTTCTCTATTTCTTTTACCCATTTAGATTCCTCAATTATTTCAAGGAAGATAATCACGATGCCTCTACTGCCACTACTCCGGTGAATAACTACGACAAATCTCGAGAAAGTGGTGATGCTTCCCCATGCTTAATGTCACTGCAAAATGATCAGTCCACTTCGCCAAATTAGAAATCTGCATGAATTGTTCGTTCCGGGATGAATATGTACAACGATGACTTCATGGGTTTGGGCTGGTTATGGGTTGTGGGCTTTTTACTTTTTAGTCTTTTCAAACATCTAGACTTAAATTTGTGCTATATCTGCAATATCTTTTCTCTTGTGCTATAAATGTTAATATTATGGTTTGATTGCTATTTATGCAACCAGCCATTTATTCAAAATATAACAACACTAAAATTAAATTAAATTAAAGTTCATGGACCAAAATGTTAGTTTAACTTATATCTTAATATTTCTAAAGAAAACATAACAAATGAAAGTTTGATGAAATATTTAGAAAATTGGCCTACTTCCCAATCAATATTTTACAAATGTCTTAAACTTTAATTATATTCTATAATAAGCATTTCGCACAATTTTGAGACAATTTTAACTTTGTAGTACATTCTATTTAGGAAATTGTTCATAGTACATTCTCTGTATTTTATCGTCAATTTTGGATTTTCATTTAATCATTTTTTATTTTATTCATTAGTTAATATAATATATATCCCTAAAATTCAGAAATATGTTAGAGTAGTTATGTTGAAGGCTATTTTTTGTAACTATACAAAATCCCATTTCTTCTTTTTGCGCCCGACAGTGGGATCTTTTTTCATTCGATTATGTACTAGGATTTTATTACAAAATCACCCCTTTTGCTATAGCATTTTGTTTTCCTCAAGTTCTAGTGTTAAGTATTTCTTTTAAAGATCTGTCGGGTTGGTTTTGTTAATCTAAATTTAAGTATATCGACCATTTAGAAATGGGTATGTTTTCGTTTATCAGTTTTAAGTAAAGTGTTTCGAATATCACAATTATGTTTTGAGGATGAAAGAGGTATATATAAGACATCCCTTAGTTTACATCTCATATCCATGCACTTTTAACCAATATCTTAATAGGGAGGTCTATAGCATTGTCATATTTTTATGGTAGTGCTATATTTACTATATTACAAAGTATATGATTCATGATGTTATAAGTATTGTTATATACTGTAGTATATTCGTTGTAGTCACCTATTTTTGTTCAGTCTTATTTAAAATAAATTTATTTTATAGATTAATTTAATTTTTTTGGATTTTCAAATTAAGTCAAAATCTAGAATGTTTCCTCACCCCTATGTGTTAAAGTTCATAAACATCTTAAGAATGGCGTTCCACGATCATTATGAGTTTAAGAATGTGCCCTAAATAAACATTACGAGTTTAAGCATGTGGTTTTCCAACGATTCTAGGTTAAAAAACCCGTGTTGGTGGTAGAAATAAATGGAAATCTTCAAATGTTGGGATTTTTCTTTGTGGTTGTGTTTGAAAAGAAATGATTTATGGAAAAAAAACTTCTTTTAGGTGCGTCTCTCTAATATTTTCTATATGTGACATTACGTTTCTTTTTAACTCTTAGAATTATGTAGGGGTAAATGACATTTGGGCCTGATTTTTATGAGCTAATAGACCACTCATAAAAAAAATAGTGATTTTAGGACTAGAAATTATTATAGATTCAATCCATTTTTAAAACTTATTTTTAGTAAAATTACCCTTTTGGTGGGCAGTTGGAGAGAGAATATGCATTGAATTATTATTATTATTATTTCATGTTGAAGGATCCTTAATGTCGGAGACAAAAAAATGCATTCATTTTTTCTTCCTATTTTCAATTGACGAGAGAAAATACACTTAGTATGATTTTATTTTTCATTTAACACATCTCACGTATCAAGCAACTGGTTTTACTCGCGGATTCATGTTATTTTAAAATATACCTTTCGATATTGTATTAGATTTTTGCAAATGTTCTAACCAATATGTGAAATATATTAATAAATATGTTGGTTTTATGTTCTAAAACTTGCAGTTTGTAAAATGATAAACATTTTCTATTATCAATATACTTGTTATTGATCTCATAAATATTATGAAAGTCTAAATTCAATAAACTAAGACCCATGACTAATGTTTGAGTACTTGAACTTTATGTGGAGACATAAAAGTGGATTGGGTTCGAGTAAATAATCAAAATGATCTATGTACATGAATGAGGTTGGGTACCTTATTATGGTAGCACCATTGGATGCGGCCTACTCTGTAGTTGTTACAAAGAGTTGTAAAGTACTACATACGATGTGATCCTAATTCATACATGTTATGACATGAGGAGTGAGTGCGTCATATGCAATGAGTTTGCATAAGATCAAGACCAAGAAATATGTCACTCTTACTTTATAACTCTGTTTACTATTTAAGACTGACTATTTCACCTAGATGACCTAGGTAACTTGATCTTAATCCTGAGCTAACTATGAACTCCTGTTTATTCGAGATTGCCCTTAGATTTGCATAGTTGAGGGTTGACTCAACAGCGCCGGCTCAATAAGACTCCTATTTCAGGGGTAAGACCGGATAAATAGCTGGGGACATAGGGTGCAAGAAGGAGTTCACGCCTACCCGATTTAGGGATAGGAGAAAGGTTGTTCTCTCAAGTACTAAATCCAAGTCTTGAACAAGGGGCATCTCTCTCTCACTGGGTTGAGCGAATTTGGTTGTGTGATTGGATCACAAACCAGTTGTTCATTAGAGGATCAGTAGGGATTTGAGGAATAAGACGTAATCATGGGGGTAAAACATATATTTGACCCAACCATTATTACGAACAACCTGTGAAGGGTCGACTTGCTGATTATGGTTAAATCATGTGGACATAATATATCTGCAGGAGGGGAGTGCAACTATGGTTTTTAGTGTAATGACCCATTAGTTAACGAATGAAGATTAATTTGGTCTAATGAGTTTAGCCAATTAATCTTGAATCGTTGGAGTCCATGATCTATAGGTCCGCGAGGTCCCCCTACTAGCTCGTAATGGACTAGCTCTAGAATAGCGTGATAAGTTAATTTGAAATGTTCAAATTAGAATTAAGGGAATTAGTAATTATATGAGATATAATTATGTTTAATTTTAGAACTAAACGGAATAGGAGAATTTATGTATTTAAATATGATTTAAATATATACAGATGGATATGTCTTAAAATTAATTTAATATTTGATATTAAATTAATTAAGTTTTATTTAATAATTAATTTATGAAATTAATTATTTTTTTCTTTTTTAAATTCAAATAGATTTTTTAAATCAAATTTTGATTTTTAGATAAAATTGAAAAATTGGAAAACTAAAACACAAAATGGAAAAATGGGTTTTTCCATTATCCATCTTTGAACTAGCTTACACATGAAGCAATATATTTGCCTTGTTTTCTCCAAGCATGAGCTACAACTCATGCAGCTCTTCTCTTTGCATGATGATCTGCAATATAATGAGAAGATTGGAGTGAAAATCAAGCATGCAATCTACAGAATTTTGAGAGTAAATTCGGTTTGAAGAAAGGTTCTTCAACAAAGGTTGCTGCAGTGAGCTTTTCTCCTTCATCCCTTGATTCAAGCTTGTTTTGAGTCCCACAACTCAATCTAGAGCCCTAAGAGAATAGTGGGGAAGATCTTGAGGTGGTCTACAACAAGATATGAAGAAGATTGCAGTTGGAGAAGAAGCTTTGAAGAAGTTCTACAAGAAGTATGTCTTGAAACCCATTTTTCTGTAGAAGCATACTTTATATTATGCAAAAATTAGTGAATTTAAATACTTAGATGATTCTTGTGCTTCCGCTGCTACTGATACAATCCTACAATTGGTATCAGAGCATCAAATAAGCATTCAATTCAGTTTAATTTTAGTTCGGTTGGTGTTTTATATGAGAAATACGAAACTGGTGCACTGATATGGTTTTCCGAGTTTTGGCTGTTGAATTCTCTTTAATTTCTCATTTAAATTTGTAATTGGATCTTGCTTGATGAGCTTTAATGTGTTCCCAAGAGTCTGTAATTTATTTAGAATCATTAGAGTAGAAATTAAGCTATAAATCGAAGAAACAAGCGAAGAGGTCGAGTTGCAGTTCTAGAACAATCAGCCTCTGTCCTTATCGTCGCTGTGGTTCCAGTATCTAAACGATCGTCTAGTTCTAGATGCTACACGATGTGAAGAAAATCTAGATGATCGTATAGCAATGGGCGCTGGTCGTTGTGATGTTGAATGCTAGATGATCGTGCACCTGCGAGAGTTAAACGATGCGTTCAATTTGCTATACGATAGCATTAAACGATCGTTTAGTTTTGGCATGGGAACTAAACGATACGTTGAATTTACTATACGATGGTACTATGTGATCATTTAGCAATGATGCGCTTTAAGCAATGCAATGAAGTGCTACGCGATAGTGCTGAGTGATCGTTTAGATGTGGAGCTAAGCAATCGTGTAGACGAAGTGCTAAGTAATGCGTTGAAGTTTCTATGCGATGGAACTAAACAAATCGCTTACCTACGATGCTGAACAATGCGATGATGTTCTATATGATGGAGCTAAGCGATCGTTTAGCTACACGGTGGATACTGAACGATGACATGCAGCGCTAGACGATGGTGTTAAGTGAATGTTTAGTTCTATACGATAGAACTAAGCGATAGTTATGAAAAGCTATATGATAGCCCTGAGCGGTCACTTACCACGATCGTTTATCTTTGATCGGGAGCTAAACGATGTGTTGAGTTGTTATGCGATGGCACTATGCGATCGTTTACCTCTATGCGGCAGCTAAGCGATGTGTCGAGTTGCTATGCGATAGAACTACGCGATCGCATACCTTTGTGCAGCAGCTGGATGATGCGTTGAATGCTATACGATGGCATTAAACAATCGTTAACCTTTTTGCGCGCACTAAACAATCAAGCATTTACTAAACGATCTAGCAAAATGCTAGATAATGGCCGTCATTGCTAAACGATGAGACTTAGCGAGATGTTGAAAATGTGCAAGGGCTGCCTGTTCAACCAGTTCTCTTGTGGTCTGGTCCGGTTAAGCTTTGAATGGCTCTTGGCTAGTCCGATTCAGACTTGGCTTGTCCGGTTCAGACGGTTCGGGTCCTGTTCAAGCTACTTGAGTTCATTTTGGAGCAGTTTGAGCGGTCGGTTCGGAAGCAGTTCTGTAATAGTTAGGTTTTTGTTTGTTTGTTTTCTTGCCATAACTAAAACTATATCAGTCTGTGTTTAATTATTTATGCATTTGATGTACGTTATAATTAAATAAGTTTTGTATGTGCATATAGTATGCCATTTAGATTTAAAATCCCACCATAGGAAGCATGTAATATGCATTAAAAGTATGTTATAATTTTTATAATATATAGTATGCATGTTAGGGTTTCTTGTATTTAATATAAATGTTATATTAAATGTTGAATACCTCGTATATATTGTGGATGTATAGCATGTCTAAAGTTTTATAAGTTGTTATAAAATTAGGTTAGACATTTAAAATCCATAAACAACAGCTGCATGTCACATAGGTTGACCACTATTTTAATTGTTAAAACTTATAAAACCTAGGTTACAAACTCAATCGGTATATAATCCTGTCTAAGGTGGGGGTATTTAAGTTGACGGATTACGAAACACCTCCTACCTGGGGATTATGGCCGAATAATTGAGCGTTGGTAATCGGTTTTATGAGCATACATGAGTGATGTGAGGTAATAAAATGGTTTATCACGTAGACATCGTAGGTTAAAATCCAATTATAAGAGTTATACTTGGATAAACCACATAGACTTAGGGTTGTTTTATTAGCCGAAAAGAACCTAAGTATAAATCTATCCAACATAGAACACTTCAGTGGTAGTTTAATAACTTCTATATGATAGAGTTATTAGAAAACTTCAGTGGGAGATTAATAACATATACGATACGTTATTTTTAGCTTTCATGTCTCTAAGAGTTCACAATCCATATTTAAGCGGTACTTTGTGTCACCCTGGAAGTGAACTCCATTCGGAAAGTATTTTTTAGCTTAAATCTAGATTTTGGTGAATAAGAAGAAGTTGTTCAAATATAAGTCTATTATACGATGTATAGATTTCAATTTCCATGTCTCCACATAGTTTGCACCGTGAGATTCATATGACGCTTCGTGTCACCCTGGAAGTGGCCTCCATTCCGAAAGTGTTTTATATGAGTCAATATCAAAGTAAACAAAGGAAGTAGTTCATAGTAAGTGGGTGAAGAATATGTGTCAATATATCCTACGGTCTCCTCCATTCTCTGAACCATGAGATTCCTATGTTCCACTTGCTGGTTTGCTTTAGACGGCCATTTGTTAGTCGTTGAGTGACGATTATCCCCTCGGAGGGTTGTAACACAGGATTCAGAACAACACAGGCTTTAGTAAAATGAATTGGGTCTTATAGTTCTGTTTTGGATGTTGTCTTCTATTTCAAAGGCAAATTCATACCGTCCTATAAGATCTGGAAATGACGAGTCACACTTACAAGAATTACTAAGTTGTTAGTAAAGATCTTGACCGAAAACAATAACTAAACGACTATAGGAATAAGAGTTATTCTGGGAATAGTGTTTGGTCAAAATTGTTTGTTTTAGTGAAAGAATATCGACTGCCCCTCGATAGCACATATTCTGATTCACTAAAATATCATTGCAAATAAATAATGGTTATGGGTACATTATTGCTTTTGCAAAAATTTGATTTTGGATTTAGTTACAATTTGCTAATTAGAATTTGTTTGAATTTTATCAGCATGTCGAATTCTGTAATACTCGCTTCCGATGTACATAACACTAAAATCAAATCAACAAACAAATTACTAGCGGTTGATTATACCAAAAGAGTTTTAATAGAGGATTGTTCTCTATCTCCCAACTCATCTAAAATTATGAATTATGTAGATGAAGATGTTGAATTCGAACAACAAGATAAATATGATTTACTTGTTATCGAAGCATGCTTAATGGAAAACGATAAAATCTGGATAATTGATTTAGGTGTCGTAATCATGTATGTACTATCTCACAGGAAACAAGTTCTTGGAGACAGTTGATAGAAGGTGAAACAATCTTTAAGGTAGGGTCTGAGGAGATTGTTTTGGCCAAAGTAGTGGGAGATATGAAGTTATTTATAGAAGATAAGTACATTTATTTGAAAAATGTATATTATAGTCCTTCTATGAAAAGGAATCTAATATCCATCTCCTTTTTACTAGAACAAAATTATAAAGTTTATTTCGAAAATGGTGAAGTGTTCATCAATATGGGAAATAAACAGATTTGCTCTGCAAAATTAGAAAATAACTTGTACATGTTAAAACCAACTGGGGATTAAGCTGATTTGAACATAGAGATGTTTAAGACTACTGGGACTCATAAGAAAAGGAAGATTTCTCCAAATGCCTATCTTTGGCACTTGAGACTGGGTCATATAAATCTCAACAGGATTGAGAGATTGGTTAAGAGCGGTATTTTAAACAAGTTGGAAGATAGTTCATTACCACCATGTGAGTCCTGTCTTGAGGGAAAAATAACAAAAAGATTTTTTTCTGGAAAAGGTCTTAGAGCTAAAGAACCCCTAGAGCTGATTCATTTAGACCTTTGTGGGCCTCTAAATGTTAGAGCAAGAGGAGGGTATGAATATTTCATTACTTTTATAGATGATTATTCAAGGTATGAGCATGTTTACCTAATACACCAAAAGTCTGAAACTTTTGAAAAGTTCAAAGAGTATAAGGCTGAGGTTGAAAATCAATTAGGTAAAAAGATTAAAATGCTTCGATTCGATCGAGGTGGTGAGTATATGGATATAGAATTCTAGAACTATTTTATAGAACATGGACTTCAGTCTCAACTCACAGCCCCTGGCACACCTCAGCAAAATGGTATGGTAGAGAGGAGAAACAGAACCTTGTTGGACATGGTTCGTTCCATGATGAGTTATGCTCAGTTACCAAATTCTTTTTGGGGACACGCATTTGGGACTGCAATGTATATTTTGAACATGGTTCCCGCAAAAAGTGTTTCTGAAACACCTTACGAGCTCTGGAGAGAACGTAAAGGAAATTTATATCACTTCAGAATTTGTGGTTGTCCAGCACATGTGTTGGTGCAAAATCCTAAAAAGCTGGAACACCGTTCAAAAGTATGCATATTTACAGGCTACCCAAAAGAAACTAAAGGTGGTCTCTTTTATGATCCTCAGGAAGATAAAGTATTTGTATCGACAAATGTAACCTTCCTGGAGGAAGATTATATAAAGAACCATCAACCTCGCAGTAAGTTAGTAATAGAAGAAATGTCTAGAGAAACGACAAATGTATCAACAAGAGTTGTTGATAGAGAAGGTCCATCAACAAGAATTGTTGGTGAAACTGATACTTCATATCCTTCTTGAGAGTTGAGAATGCCTCGTCGTAGTGGGAGGGTTGTGCAATAGCCTGATCGGTACATGGGTTTAATTAAAACTCAAGTCATCATACCAAATGATGGTTTAGAGGATTCGTTGTCTTTTAATCAAGCAATGAACGATGTGGACAAAGACCAATGGATTAAAGCCATGGACCTTGAAATGGAATCTATGTATTTCAATTCTGTCTGTGATCTTGTAGATCAACCAGAAGGGGTAAAACCCATCGGTTGCAAATGGATCTACAAGAGAAAATGAGACCAAGTTGGTAAGGTAAAGACCTACAAAGCTAGACTTGTGGCAAAATGATTTACCCAAAGAGAGGGGTTAGATTTTGAAGAAACCTTCTCTTCAGTTGCCATGATAAAGTCTATTAGAAGACTCTTGTCCATAGCCACATTTTATGATTATGAAATATGGAAAATGGATGTCAAGACAGCTTTTCTGAATGGCTATCTTGAAGAGAGTATCTATATGTCTCAACCAGAACGGTTTATACAATAGGGTCAAGAGCAAAAAGTTTGCAAGCTAAATCGATCCATTTATGGATTAAAACAAGCTTCTAGATCCTGGAATATGAGATTTTACGCTGCGATCAAATCTTATGGCTTTGAACAAAATATTGACGAACCCTGTGTCTACAAGAAAATTGTCAACAAAACTGTCACTTTTCTGGTGTTGTATGTTGATGATATTCTACTCATTGGGAATGAGGTAGAATATCTAGCTGACCATAAGAGATGGTTGGCTTCACAATTCCAAATGAAAGATTTGGGAGAAGCATAATATATTCTTGGAATCCAAATAGTTCGGAATCACAAGAACAAAACATTGGCATTATCTCAAGCATCATCTTATATAGACAAGATGTTGTCTAGGTATAAAATGCAAAATTCCAAGAAAAGATCTTTACCTTTTAGGCATGGAATTCACTTGTCTAAGGAGTAGAGTCCCAAGACACCTCAAGAAGTTGAGGAGATGAATCGAATTCCATATGCATATGCAGTTGAGAGTTTGATATATGAAATGTTGTCTACTCATCCCGACATATGCTATGCCGTAGGAATTGTCAGCAGATTTCAGTTCAATCCTGGTCATGAAAATTGGACTGCTGTTAAAGACATTCTCAAGTATCTTTGGAGAACGAGAGATATATGCTCGTGTATGATCCTAAGGATCTGATCCTTACTAGATATGCTGATTCTGACTTTCAGACTGATATTGATTCGAGGAAATCAACTTCGGGGTCGTATTCACTCTGAACGGAGGAGTAGTTGTGCGGAGAAGCATCAAGCAGAGTTGTATTGCGCACTCCACAATAGAAGCTGAGTATGAAACTGCAAGCGAAGCAGCAAAAAAAGCAGTATGGCTCAGAAAGTTCCTAACAGATCTGGAAGTAGTTCCTAACATGCACTTGCCTGTCACTCTTTATTATGACAACAGTGGAACAGTTGCAAATTCAAAGGAACCACGAAGCCATAAAAGGGGAAAACATATCGAACGGAAGTACCATCTCATCAGGGAGATTGTACACAGAGAAGACGTCATTGTCACTTAGATTGCTTCCCAAGACAACTTAGCTGATCCATTTACGAAGGCCTCTCGGCTAAAGTGTTCGAGGGTCACCTAGTAGGACTAGGTCTACGAGTTTTGTATCACTAGGGCAAGTGGGAGAATTTATGGGTATTGTAATGCCCTAGTTTATTGTATTTGTATATTTTATTCTCTCCATGTAAACTCAACATTGTTTATATTTGTATATATTGATCCACTAGAGTTTTAGTCCAAGTGGGAGTATTGTTGGGTTTTATGTCCTAAAACTCGCAGTTTGTAAAATGATAAACATTTTCTATTATCAATATACTTGTTATTGATCTCATAAATTGTATGAAGTCTAAATCCAATAAACTAAGACCCATGACTATTGTATGAGTACTTGAACTTTATGTGGAGACATAAGAGTGGATCGGGTTCAAATAAATAGTCAAAATGATCTATGGTACATGAATGAGGTTGGGTATCTTATTTTGGTAACACCATTGGATGCAGCTTACTCTGAAGTTGTTGCAAAGAGTTGTAAAGTGCTACATACGATGTGATCCAATTCGTACATGTTATGACATGAGGAGTGGAGGCGTCCTACGCAATGAGTTTGCATAAGATCAGGACCAAGAAATATGTCACTCGTACTTTATAACGCTGTTTACTGTTTAAAACTGACTATTTCACCTAGATGACCTGGGTAACTCGATCTTAATCTTGAGCTAACTATGAACTCCTATTTATTCGGGATTGCCCTTAGATTTGCATAGTTGAGGGTTGGCTCAACACCACGGGCTCAATAAGACTCCTATTTCAGGGGTAAGACCGGATAGATAGCTAGGGACATAGGGTGCAAAACGGAGTTCACGCCTACCCGATTTAGGGATAGAAGAAAGGTTGTCTCTCAAGTACTGAATCCAGGTCTTGAACAAGGGGCCCCACTCTCTCACTGGGCTGAGCGAGTTTGGTTTGGTGATTGGATCACAAACCAGTTGTTCATTAGAGGATTAGTAGGGACTTGAGGAATAAGACATAATCACCGGGGTAAAACAGATATTTTACCCAGCCATTATTACGAACAACCTGTGAAAGGTCGACTTGCTGATTATGGTTAAATCATATGGACATAATATATCTACAGTGAGGGGAGTGCAACTATGGACTTTAGTGGAATGACCCATTAGTTAACAAATGGAGATTAATTTGGTCTAATGAATTTAGCGAATTAATCGCGGATCATTGAAGCCCATGATCTGTAGATTCGCGAGGTCCCCCTAGTAGCTCGTAACGGACTAGCTCTAGAATAGTGTGATAAGTTAATTTGAAATGTTCAAATTGGAATTAAGGGAATTAGTAATTATATGAGATATAATTATGTTTAATTTTAGAACTAAACAGAATAGGAGAATTTATATATTTAAATATGATTTAAATATATAAAGATGGATATGTGTAGGGGTGTTCAAAAAACCCGGTAACCTGACCAACCCGGACTACCCAAACCAAACCGTAAGGGTTGGGTTGGGTTAAAAAATTTTAAAAATATTAAATTTGGGTCGGGTCTCGGGTTACCCCATTCCAGGGTCGGGTCGACCCGACCCAAATATATATATATGTATAAAATAAAACATAAAAGGGAGGGGAGCATTACGCAATATGCACGGCCCAGGCCCACGCCATCCGGAGAATAGAGATTACGCTTTCTTTTTATTATATATATATATATATATATATTCTATTTTTTTTTAAAAAAAAAGAATTGGAATGAACCCTCGTCGTGCCGCTCAGACTCAAGTTAAAATTTTCTTTTGTTCAGTCCATACATACCACACAAATGCAGACCGTTCCCCTCGCCAGTCGACTGCCATTGAATCGCCGGATGCCGCTCCTCTCGCCGCTCCCCTCACCTACTGCTCCAACTCCAAGCTTCACGAACTTCAAGCTTCACTCTCTCTTGCAAATTTATTTTTGTCCAGTCCGGTCTCCACCTCGCCTACTACTCCAACTCCAAGGAAGCTTCACGAACGACTCATCATTAGGGGTATTTTCTTCAATAAAGCAAGTAGATAACTTTTGTTACATTTTTTTGTAGGGAATGCTTTACTGCTCTTTTGGCCCTTTACTACAATTATCCTATTTATTTTTTAAAAAATTAATTAACAAAAATTAAGCTAGTACACTAAAAGGGAATATTATATATTAATATGATAAGGTAAATGTAATGTTGATAAGATAATTGTAATGTTGAAAAGCAGTTATATTCTATATAAGAAGAAGAAAGCAAAGAAAATGGTAGTGTGCGTTACATTTTGTATGCATTTTGTTCAAATATCATTTTGTTGACATTTCAAATCAGATACTTATGTATGCAAAACGTTATGTAGCCTTAATTACAAGCTTCACGCCATCCGTTTAACCGTGATTGATTAATACATTAATTTTCGTTCAATCTCGCAGTGTCTTGAGAACAGTTAGATAGATTCTTTAAAGTCGTCACAACGGACACGGAATCAGACACTGCTGAATCACCATTTTCAAACTTCCTTGTGAGTAAACTAATTTAATTTTTATTATGTAGTGTGTACATATATTGTTTATTGAGAAGCTAGATACTGTTTGTTTGTTATAAGTTAATCTTTATACAGTTAGATAGTGTTTGTTATAGATAGTGTTTGTTTGTTTTTTTCAATTGTATAGGTAAGTGTAATTAGTTGTTTACTAGTTTCATTTATTTTATAGATGGACAGCAGTAGTGGTAATGCAAGTGGAACTAGTAATAATGAAATGCCTCCTCTTCCTCCTCCTCCCCCTCATAATGTTAGCCAAACTCCTAAAAATATACCACTTTTACCTTCCAAGTCCAATCAAAAGAGACCTAATAAACCAACCTCATCTGTGTGGGATCATTTCACAAAAATGGAAGCAAGTGGTCATGATGGAGCTAGGTGCAAGTGTAACTATTGTGGTAAAGATTACGCATGTGATAGTAATACTTGTGGAACTAGTACTTTATGAAAGCACTTAAGAAATCAATGTAAAAAGTACCCATATAAAATAGAAGAAAAAGAAAAAACCACCCTAACTCTCGTACCTTCAAATGATGGAAAAGAAGTCAATGCTAGTAACTTTGTGACGACATTGTTTAGCCAACAAGCGTGTAGACTAGCATGCGCTAAGATGATAATTATGAATGAGTTATCGTTCAAATTTGTTGAGACAGAGTGTTTTAGATATAGTGTTTCGTGTCCTAAGTTTGATGTTCCATCGAGTGTCACAATCGCTAGAGATGTATATCAACTTTATCTTGAGGAGAAAAAAAAGTTGAAATCATTTCTAGTTAAAAGCTCTCAAAGAGTTTGTCTTACTATCGACACATGGACTTCACTACAAAATGTGAACTACATGGTCATTACTGCACATTTTATTGATTCTGAATGGGTTTTGCATAAGAAGATTTTGAGCTTTTGTCAAGTTGCTAATCATAAGGGGAGACTATTGGGAGGATGATTGAGAGTTGTTTGTTGGAATGAGGGATTGAAAAAATTTGTTCCATCACCGTTGATAATGCAAGTTCTAATGATGTGGCTATCTCTTATGTTAAGAGAAGACTTAAAAGTTGGAAATCAGTTGTTTTAGATGGAGAACTATTACACACGAGGCGTTGTCCCCACATTATTAATCTTATTGTGAATGATGGACTGAAAGATATGCATGATTCTATTGCTAATGTCCGTAATGCTGTGAGATATGTTCGATCATCACCTAGGTGAATGGAAAAGTTTAAAGCTTGCGTGAAACAAGAAAAAATTTAGTGTAAGGCTCTTGTTTGTTTAAATGTGGCAACTAGGTGGAATTCTACTTATTTAATGCTTGAACATGCAATTAAATTTGAGAAAGCTTTTAGAACTTTAGAGGAGGAGAAAGAAGACTCATATTTTGTTGATTACTTCGAGGAAGATGATCGTGGAAATAAAAGATTGGGGACCTCAAGTACATCTGATTGGTTGACTGTAGGTGTGTTTATAAGTTTTTAAAGAGGTTTTATGATACCACCACAACGATAAGTGGATCTTCATATGTGACTTCTAATGTTGGTTATAAAGAAGTTAATAAAATTCAATTTGCTTTAAACAAATGGAGCAACAATACCAACTCTATTCTAAGTATGATGGCTACGAATATGAAGACCAAGTTTGATAAGTATTGGGGTTCACTTGAAAAAATGAATAAATTGATGTTTCTAGCTATGGTCATTGATCCTCGGTACAAGTTAAAGTATTTGAATTATTGTCTTTCCAATGTTTATGACAATGATGTGGTTAAGGATATGATTGAGAGTGTGAAATTATATTTGTATCGTCTATATGACTTTTACAAATCACATAACACTTCACTTCGAGTAGTCGTAATACCAATGATTCTCAACAATAAAAAATTGTCAATATAAATGAAGATGATCATGGAGTGGACGAAGATATAGATGATCCGTGGATAACTTTTAAGAGGGAGAGAAGAAGAAAGTTCTTTGGAAGTGGAGAATGTTTTGTCTTCTTATTTGTCTGATAAGGTTATAGAAGATAAAGATGATTTTGAGATATTGTATTGGTGGAAGATGAATGGCTACAAATATCCCATTTTATCAAAAATTGTTCGAGATGTTTTGGCAGTTCCGATATCTCCAGTTGCTTCTGAATCTACGTTTAGTACAGGAAGGAGGATTCTTGATTCCTTTCGAAGTTCTTTGACTCCAAAAACAGTGGAGGCCTTGATATGTACACAAAATTGGATTCGTGGCAGCTCAGTGTTACTAGATCTCCATCCACAACTTGAAGAGTTCGAGACTTGGGAAAATATTGAATCAGGTAATTAAATGAATTTTTTATTGTACATATCTAACCTGTTTAATGCTCATAATTAATATATTTAATTTTGCATGATTTGTTTTGTAGAGAGTCCATCCTCCTCTGGTGTTTTGAAATAAGGAATTGAATTTGGAGCATAATGATGATTTTAGTGGTAAGTTTTATTACCATAAGATCAAATATTATTATTATTTATAAATGATCCTCTTGGTTTAATGTATATGTAATTTTTTTAGGAATTGAGAAGTGAAGAGACCAAAGAATCAAAGATGAAGAAGAAAACTCAATGGAAAAGTCATTCTTCATGCTCATGGTGCTTTTGAATGATTTGGAATTTTATGTAACAAACCAATAGTTATTATTAAACTTGGACTTTTTATTGAACTTGGAATGATTATTATTGAACTTTGTATCTTTGAGTAGAGATTTTGAACTTGAACATTTGAATTGAATTATTTGAGGAAGTTTCTTTTGAAGTTTATATTGAATCAATGAATTTATGGTGGTTGTATTTTAATATCAATGCTAAAATTTCACAAAGATTACATGTTTTTTATTATTAAATTTTTATTAATTGATTTGATATTAGAATTAGTTCACTTTTTTAAATATGAAGGTTTATTGATCCACAAAAATCAAATAGAGAATGAGAAGAGAATGATTAAGGAAGTAACAGAAAAAAAAGTCAAATTTAAAAAAAAAAAAAAAAAAAAAAAAAAAGCAAAACGGTGACCCAACCCGAAAATTTTGGGTTGGGTTGGGTTGGGTCGGGTTGACCCTCCAAAAAAGAACTCATAGGGTTCATTATTAGCCAACCCGAATTTTTGGGTTGGTCTACAAAAATCTTCCAACCCGGCCCAACCCGGACTATGTACACCCCTAGATATGTGTTAAAATTAATTTAATATTTGATATTAAATTAATTAAGTTTTATTTAATAATTAATTTATGAAATTGATTATTTTTTTATTTTTTAAAATCAAATAGATTTTTTAAATACAAATTTTATTTTTAGATAAAATTGAAAAATTGGAAAACTAAAACACAAAATGGAAAAATGGGTTTTTCCATTATCCATCTTTGAACTAGCTTACACATGAAGCAATATATTTGCCTTGTCTTCTCCAAGCATGAGCTGCAACTCATGCAACTCTTCTCTTTGCATGATGATCAGCAATATAATGAGAAGATTTGAGTGAAAATCAGACATGCAATCTACAGAATTTTGAGAGTAAATTCGGTTTGAAGAAAAGTTCTTCAACAAAGGTTGCTACAGTGAGCTTTTCTCCTTCATCCCTTGATTCAAGCTTGTTTTGAGTCCCACAACTCAATCTAGAGCCTCAAGAGAATAGTGGGGAAGATCTTGAGATGGTCTACAACAAGATATGGAGAAGATTGCAGTTGGAGGAAGCATGCTTTGTATTATGCCAAAATTAGTGAATTTGAATGCTTAGATGATCCTTGTGCTTCCACTGCTATTGATACAATCCCACAAAATATATTTGATATGTACTCAAATACGATTGATTTCATAGCAACTTGTTAATTTTTTTGGCGGATTCATGATTTTTTTTTAAATTTATTTTAGAATATTGTATTATATGTTTGCAAATATTCTAACCAATATATGAAATATAAATGTACTCAAATAGATAGTTGTACCATTAAGAAGTTTCGAAAGTTCAATGTAAATCACAATATATATTATATATTATAAATTTCATTTATATATCATAAATTAAAAGTAATTGGATATAGAAAAAAATCTCCACCATAGTATAAGAATCCCCGATAGACTCAATTTTCAACACAAATCATAGTATATATATCATATAACAATTATCATACTTGGGGATTGATATATATATATATATATATCAACATTCGATCATCCATCGTCCACACCCATCTGTCGCCTTTTAACTGTTCACCACATGACCGTCGTCAAGTCAATTCACGCACTGTTCGAGCCTGCAAAGTCAAGCAAATATTCCAGTCGAGTCGTGCATTGTTCAAGTTTGTTGTTTGTTGCCCAGTACCGTTCGAATATATTATGTCGTTGTCGGTGATCCACTCGCTAGTGGACTCTATGAAGGTGGAGAGAATGACGGTGGGTTGCTGTGATCCGCTCGCTAGTGTGGTCGTCAGGGATCCATTCGCTAGTATGGTTGCTGGGAATTTTCTCGCCAGTGTGGTTGTCAGTGGGCTGCTGTGAAGGTGGAGAAGATGAGAGATAAAGAGAAAGAGGGATAGAGAGAGAATTGTTAAAAATAGAATTGGTTATATTTAGTTTCTTGTTGCTAGTCTTTAGAGTTGCTTTTCTTTGTGCTAGTCTTGTGCTATTTGTTTTGGGTGGTTAGTCGGTTATTTATGGTGTACTTTGAGCCTATTTAAGGTCCAATTAGAATGAAATTCAAGTACTGAAGTTTTATATCACTTCCTCTCATAGTTCTCTCCATTCTTTTCTATCAGTGGTATCAAAGCCCGGTTGTGATATCGTTTTTCTTAGCCATTAAACCAACTCTCATTCCTTTATCTTCTACAATAGCTAGCAAGCATAGACAAGGCCTCAGACAACTATGTGTAACCAACAATTCCTTGTTTTGATGGTCATTATGATCACTGGAGCATGTTAATGGAGAATTTCTTATGGTCCAAAGATTATTGGACCATTGTTGAAGCATGAGTGAATGAACCTATTGCTGGAGTTGTCTTGTCAGAAGCTGACCAAAAGAAGCTAGAGGAACGAAAATTAAAGGATCTCAAGGCAAAGAATTATTTATTCCAAGCCATTGATCGTGCCATCTTGGAGACCATTTTGCAAAAGGATACATGCAAGCAAATTCGGGACTTCATGAAGAAAAAGTATCAAGGCACAACAAGGGTGAAAAGACAGCAGATCCAAGCTCTTCGCTGAGTTCGAGATTCTTAAAATGAAGCAAGGTAAGTCCATGGATGGGTATTTCTCACGGACCTTGGCTATAGTAAATAAGATGCATATCCATGGAGAGAAGATTGAAGATGTAGATGTGGTTTTGAAGATTTTTCGGTCGATGAATTCTAAATTTGCATATGTGGTTTGTTCAATTGAGGAATCAAAAGATATTGATACATTATCAATTGATAAATTACAAAGTTCTTTACTTGTGCATGAGCAGAGAATGACGTCAAATACAGGTCCAACCGAAAAACAAGTTCAGAAAACTTCAACTCATGGTGAAAACTCTGTAGGGAAAGGATCAAATAGAGGACATGGTCGAGGTTGTGGATGGTGGCAAGGAAGAGGACGAGGTAGTGGACATGATCCACACAAGCAAACATCCAACAACAACTCGAGACTTGATAAGTCCAACATTCAATGTTATCGTTGCCATAAGTTTGGTCATTACAAGTCTGAATGCACAACCAACTTCAACCATGAAAAAGGAGAGCAATCCAATTTTATAGAGGAAAAGGAGCAAGAAACTCTATTGATGACGCGCCACCACCACGAGGAGTTTGGAACTAACATATGGTGTATAGACACTGGTTGCAGCAATCATATGTGTAATAACAAGTCTCTCTTTTCTCATTTGGATGAAAGTTATCATGCTACTATGACATTTGGTGATAATTTTAAAGTAAATGTTGTGGGTAAAAGAAATATTCAAAGTAAGATAGAAAAAGGCAATGTTGAAATCATATCAAATGTGTTTTATATTCTTGATTTGAGAAGCAATTTACTGAGTGTTGGACAGCTACAAGATAAGGGTCATAACTATCAAAGAAGACGCCTGTGAGATATATGATCCAAGAAGAGGATTGATAGCTTGTGTTGAAATGACCTCGAACAGGTTGTTCCCACTCAAACTAGAAGGTTTGGAGTTATGTTTCAAGACTAATGTAGATCAAGACCTCACATGGCATTGGCATTTGCGATATGCCCACTTGAATTTTAAAGGCTTGCAAGTCCTTTCTCAAAAGCAAATGGTAGTTGGCCTTCCTCAAATTTTTCCTCCCACAAAAGTATGTGAAGATTGTGTTGTTGGCAAACAACATCATGAGAGCTTTCCAAAAGGCAAAGCATGGAGAGCACGTAAATCCCTAGAGTTGATCCATTCTGACATATGTGGCCCATTAAACCCAGTATCAAATGGGAAGAAAAATATTTTATTTCTTTCATTGACGATTTTTCTAGAAAAACTTGGGTTTATTTCTTGCAGGAAAAGTCTGAAGCATTCTCAATTTTCAAGAGCTTTAAAGCGATTTGTTGAAAATGAAATTGGGAGAAAAATCCTTCGAACGGATCGTGGAGGAGAATACATGTCACAAGAATTTGCAAATTTTTGTGCTCAGCATGGAATTCGGCACCAGTTGACAACAACCTACACACTTTAACAAAATGGTGTTGCTGAAAGAAAAAATCGTACTATCCTCAACATGGTTTGAAGTATGATTGCAAATGGAGAGTCCCAAAGAAATTCTGGCCAGAAGCAGTAAATTGGGGTGTTCATGTTTTGAATCGAAGTCCGACTTTTTTGGTGAAAACATGACTCCTCAAGAAGCTTGGGATAGGCGTAAACCATCAGTTGATCACTTTAAAGTGTTCGGGTGCATTGCATATGCACACATTCCTAACGAGAAGAGAAGGAAGCTAGATGACAAAGGTAAAAAAATGTGTCTTTCTTGGCATTAGTGAGCAATCAAAGACTTACAAACTGTTCAATCTAATCACAGGTAAAATTGTAATTGGCCGAGATGTTATATTTGATGAACACACTTAGAATTGGACAGAAGTTACTTCAGAGAAACAAACAGTACCTATGAATTTTGAAGACAGTGATGAATCTTTGACACCTCAACTTGAAAATCTAGTACAACAATCAGTTGAGCTTGAGGCTACTGAGTCTCAAATAGGATGTGCAAGTTCTTCAAGATCACAACGAGTTAGAAGGAGACCAACATGGATGAAAGATTATGAGGTTAGTGGTGATCTTTCTGATGAGGCATTTGTCCATTATGATTTATTATCAAAATGTGATCCATTAATTTTTTAAGAAGCTATCAAAGATATAAAATGGAAGCAAGCCATGGATGAAGAGATTAAGGCGATTGAGAAAAACAACACTTGGGAGCTATCAGAACTTCCTAAAGGGCAAAAATCCATTGGTGTTAAATGGGTTTACAAGACGAAGTTGAATAAAGATGGCCAAGTAGACAAATACAAGGCTCGTCTTGTTGCAAAGGGGTACAAGCAACAAATTGGCACTAACTACAATGAAGTTTTCGCTCCGGTTGCAAAACATGATACGATTCGAATGGTGCTAGCATTGGCAGCACAAAGAAATTGGAAAATTATTTAAATGAGCGTGAAATCAGTCTTTCTACATGGTAACTTGAATGAAGAAGTTTACATAGATCAACCCCTTGGATATGTTCAACAGAGTAATGCAAGAAAGGTATATCGCTTGAAGAAGGCTTTGTATGGATTAAAGCAAGCTTCTAGGCCTTGGTACATTCGAATTGAGGCCTACTTTATTAAAGTTGGATTTGAAAAATGTTCATATGAACATATTCTCTTTATTAAATTCCAACATCCAAACAAGATTTTGATAGTATGTTTGTATGTAGATGATTTGATATACATAGGAAATGACTTGATTATGTTTAAAGAATTCAAGTAGTCCATGATGGCAGAGTTTGAAATGACAGATCTAGGGATGATGCACTATTTTCTCGGCATTGAGGTAATACAATCAGTAGCGGAAATTTTCATCAATCAGAAGAAATATGCACTGGAGAGCTTGGACAGGTTTCAAATGGAGAATTGCAACTCAGCCACAATTCCAGTTGAACCCAATTTGAAGCTCATAAAGGGCCATGAAGGAAAGAAGGTCAACAATACTCTCTATAAACAAATGGTTGGAAGCTTGATGTACTTAACAACTACAAGGCTTGATATTATGTATGTTGTAAGTTTAATTAGTAGGTTTATGGAATCTCCAACTGAGCTTCATCTCCTTGCTGCCAAAAGAATCTTATGTTACTTAAAAGGAACTCCTGGTCTTGGCATACTTTATCAAAAAGGAGAAAAACTAAACCTTGTTGGTTTTAGCGATAGTGATTATGCAGGAGATTTAAATGATAGAAAGAGTACTTCAGGGTATGTTTTCATGCTTGGTTCAGGAGCTATCTCATGGTCTTCTAAGAAACAGTCAATTGTCACATTATCTACCATTGAAGTTGAAATTGTAGCAGCAACATCATGTGCATGTCAAGCCATTTGGTTGAGGAACATTCTTGAGAATTTGCATTATAAGTAAGAAGAAGCATCTATCATTCATTGTGATAACATATCAACAATCAAGCTCTCAAGGAATCCTGTCTTGCATGGATGAAGCAAACACATTGATGTAAGATACCATTACTTGAGGGATCTTACAAATGATGGAATTATCAATCTAAGCTACTGTAAAAGTAAAGATCAAGTGGTAGATATTTTAACCAAGCCTCTCAAATTAGCAACATTTGTGAAGCTTTGAAGCTTACTTGGGGTGGTTTCCTCTACTACTTTAAACTAAATACTAAATTGCATAGTTTTAGTTTATGGGAGGGTGTTAAAAATAGAATTGATTATATTTAGTTTCTTGTTGCTAGTTTTTAGGGTTTCTATTCTTTGTGCTAGTTTTGTACTATTTGTTTTGGGTAGTTAGTTTGTTATTTATGGTGTACTTTGAGCCTATATAAGGTCTAATTGGAATGAAATTCAAGTACTGGAGTTTTATATTACTTCCTCTCTTTTGTTAGTTCTCTCCATACTTTTCTATCAGTGAATGGGGATTTTGAAAAAAGAAGTTGGGTAAAATAAAAATTATACGGGAATCAAGAAATTTTTTAGTTTTCTTTTTTGAAATATTGTTAATTGATTGTAGGTTGAGGACAAAATAATAATAATAATAATTGAAACCTAATATTTGTATAATTAAGAAGTCTACATAACATTCTTAAATAATAAAAAAATTAGACGTAAATATATTATAAGGTATTTGGCAAAATTTAAGGTTTCATTCTACAAAATCGCCCAAGAATAAGTTTTATGTCAGCTCAAGTGACATGCACATGGCCACAAATTCCTAAATCCCTGATTTTTCCTTGTTTGGTTCGTAGTAGTTGTTGTTAATGAAACTATAAATACTAAGTAATTTTAGAATAAAAAACGTGATCGAGTTACGTATACGGAGTAATTGTTGATATTCCTCAATAACAATTGTCCTCCTAATTTTGGTCATGTAGTTAACATAATCTCCATATTTTATTATTATTTTAGATTTTGTTTAATCACTTTTCGAAATAATCTCATCATAATTAAATATCCAGATTTTTCTACCAAAGTATATTTTAAATATCATATATTATTAACTTTTATTTTATCCATTTATTTTATTCAAATCTTTGAATGGTTTTTCATTACTTTATATGTATTTAATTTTATTCAAATCTTTGAATTGTTTTTCATAATTTTTTATATACATTCTTAATAAATTAGCTATATGTTTCTCATATTCTTAATAAATTAGTTTTATATACTGTTTTTGCTACTATTTTAACGATTTCGAAAAAAGAAATACCATTTCATAAAAAAATGGCCATAACTTTTGTTACTCACACAAAGTGTTCATCGATTTAGGTTTTGTTGTGATTTCTCTAACAAGCTATTGTTCTTGCTATAATTTTACAATGGATTAGACTCCTCTTTGATGATCGATGGGAAGAGAATTCTCACTACCGTGATTTTCGAAATTTTGAGGCTCATATATCCATCAAATTCATCGTTCCAACAATTTGTGGAATATATCCAAGGTAAAATTTTTCCCTTCGTTGAGTTAACTATATATTTAGTTTAATAATGTACTGTATTGATTCTGCCAATTCGAATATTGTTAAAGATAACGATATTTTGTGGTTGATGTTAGTTTTATTAGAGTCCCTCTATTTGATGAAACTACAAATACCATGTAATTGTAGAATAAAAAATAGGATCGAGTTATGTATACAAGGTAATTTTTTTTATATACATTCTTAATAAATTAGTCGTACATTCTCATATTCTTAATAAATTAGTTTTATATACTGTTTTTGCTATTATTTTAACGATTTGGAAAAAAGAAATATCACTTGTTCTGGTTTTTTTAACAAGCTACTATTTTTGCTATGATTTTACAACAAATTAGACTCATCTTTGATGGTCGATGGGATGAGAATTCTCACTATCATGATTTTTGAAATTTTAAGGTGCATATTCTATCAAATTCATGGTTCCAACAATTTTTGGAATATATCCAAGGTAATTTTTTTTTCACTCTAGTGAGTTAACTATATCTCGTTTGACAATGTACCATATTGGTTCTACCAATTCAAATATTATTAGGATTGTTGAAGATAAAGATATTTTGTGGTTGATGTCAGTTTTATCACAGTCCCCTCAAATTGATTTATGTGTAAGGGTTGACCATATCTTTGTTGCCCCGAACACTAGAAATACACTATATTTGAACAATGAATCAGTAATCATTCTTCCCGACCTCCTGAGGACAACATTAAAATAGTTGATTTCTAATATTTCGATTCCTTCAATCTTATATTCCCATTAGAGTAGGTTTACTTTTTAGGAGCAAGTCTGTATTGAAGAAAACAGTTTATTTCTTGTACACGTGGATCAGGCACTTTGTCAGAATGCATTGTTTAGTGTGTGATAGTTGTCTAGGTAGAGTGTATTTGTTGTTTTCAAACGGTTTTGGAACTCTCACTTCTTTAGAATTCCATGTGGGGTAGTTTTGACAATTGTTGATCATTATTTTCTAATTTTCTAATTTATTTTCTAATTTTTATAATTTAAAAATTTTTTTTTGCTATTCATCCGAATGAAAACTTAAATTTTGTTATTTATCTAGTTGACTCATATTTAAATAGACTATTAACGTAGAAAGCGCAAACCTGATTCCAATCATTCATCACTTCCAATGGGCCGAGAGCGGTTAAGAAACACAGCGCCGGGCCCAGGTTCAGAATCCTTCTCGTTTGAGCTCGTCTTTGTACTCAACAGTTTCCCGCCAAATCAATGGCAAATGCAACTGCAAGCAAAGTGAAAACGAGCTCCTCAACCTAAAATGGCGCTGCTCTGTTTTCTGCTTGATCTGAGAACCTTACCTCCTCCCATTCTCGCCGGCTTAACGGATGTAAGAACAGTTTGGATTCCGATTCGTATAATCTTTCATCTTGCTTCTATCTCCGGCTGACGAATCTCACGATTTCTTTTTTGTTCCGTGTTCATATGTTAGTCTTTGTTGCAGCTCGCCAATCTCTATGCTGTTTCATCATCATCATCCGCTGCTAGAATCGGCTTGTGCTATATCTTGAAGAATGTCTCCTCTGTTCCTGATGATGACGCTCTTGTATGGATCTGCAAAAACTTTTCACTGACTCGCACACACAAAGATAGACAGGCGCTATTAGATCAAAGGCGTTTGAAATTTTAGTTTTCTCGGCTCTGAATTGCTTGACTAGCTGAATTGAACAGTTGGAGGTTGCGTACAGTCCTCATAGAAGTTTTAGTCTCCGTGAATTCCATCGTGCTGTGGGGAATTTGCCAACCGATGCCTTTATTCCCGAAATCAATGGCTATGAAACCCTCTCTTGTCGCGGTATCTCTCTTCATAACTGCTCTCTACTGGCATTTCTGTTGAATGTTTATGAATTGAATTTGGTTGCTGCCTGATAGATGTGAAATTATCGGCTGTGTTAAGTGATCAAGTTCTATACTCGTGGGGAGGTGAAGATGTAATGAGGAAAGTGATTGTACTAAGCGCATCTGCACGTTATGATTTGGATTCCAACTTGGAAAGGACACTTATGGTTGGCAATTTATTTCGCTGAACTGCTAAGATTTTTGTCCATCTTCAATTTGGATGATAACGCTGAAGGGTTTCTTTTTTCTTTTTTCGGATTGTGTTTTTAATTTCCTCAGGAGGCGGTTAATATGCGCGTTTCAGTTGAGTTTGTGATCTTTAAGCAAAAGTCGAGCCATCTCAACGTCATTGAAGAGGAGGATTCTAATGGGCTCGTAAGACGTATTTCGGACTTTGATGGCTTCTCTCTTAAATTATATCTTCCAGGTAGACGTAGAACAATAGTTTACTATCCTACACATATATCAAGTAAAAAGAAATTAAGTTGAGAGTTCATGAGATGTCCTTACTCTGTGGGCGTTGAGTAATGTGGTGATCTTTCACGTGATTACTTTTAATTAATAAGAAGCAACAGTTCCACAAATTCTTAGTAGTTGGTGCTGGTGCATATCTTGTTCATTTACATCTGGAGAATTTCAACCATTTCTGATCTAATGTAAAAATGGAAGTCCTTGAGCAATCTTGATGATGGGGAAAATTGTATCAAGGATATTACTTCATTAACAACTGGGAGTGACTAATGCATATCAGCATCAATCCTCTTGATCTATTAGTTGGCCCTCATTAAGAAATCATCCTTCCTCATTGTCTATTCGTCTGTTTAACCATAATTGTTTATTGTAGTTATGGGTCCTTTTTTAACCTTGTTAGGGACCTTCACATCACAAATTGTAATCCTCTGTTATTTCCTATATGTAGTCCATCGTATCTGTCTATTGGCAGTGGATAGAGCTGAAATAAGAAGCTAATGTTTAAAATATTTTACAAATTTGCAGATGTCAGAATATTTCAAAGCCTTGTGAGACGATGGTTGCAAGACCTCAAGGATGATATGAAAGAACCATTATTGGCTTGCTTTGATTTCAAAAGAAACCTCATTTATTCCACGAACCAGATAACCTGCAACTTATATATGACTGTCACGCAGATGATTGATGGTTTCTCCCCTTGTCAGGTATATTCTGTCAATCAGATTATTGATTGCTTATCTAAAATTTTTACCGTCAAAGTAATTCTAGAGTAATCAATTCTGCATATTCTGATGGGAAAATAAATTTGGGTTGAAAAGTATTTTTGGGCCCAATACTTTTATTGAACTATTGAATTCATCGACATTGTTTCAAACTTGTAACAATCTACTTCCTGCAATTTAGTATGTAAAAATCTAGTTTCTCTAGTATAACAATGGAATGATTTATTCATTACTATGTAAAATATAATTAAGATTTATTGTGGTTTTCTTACTAATTATATATTATGGTTTTCTAGAAAGATCGCTGAACTGCTTAGTGCTTACAAACTATTGTGACTAAATTGTAAAATAATAAATGGTAACACTTCCACCTATATTAGATTTTTAGAGATAGGGACTACATTATGACAAATTTTAAATAATAAGAACTTAATTGTTATTTTTAGATCGGTTTTACCTTTTGGTTGGAAAGCCATCCTCCATTGTTTGTTATTCTCCATGTCCTATAAATAGAAATTTTATTATTATTATTTTTTTTTTTTGGAGAGAATTAAGAGAATTGTATTTTCTTGTAGTTACTGATAAGCTCATTCAACTTTATTCAGTAGAGAAGTAAAAATATATCCAAGTTCATTAGTTTATGAGAGCTTTCATGGACTATTTCCTGTTTCGATAATTTTCAACAATTCAGCAATAGTTATCAAAGAAACAGAAGCGAGACGCGATTAAGAAGAAGAGGATAGAATCACACAAGTACTTATAGTGGTTCGAGAGAAATTTACATCCACTTTTCAATCAGAGAGGGAGAAATTTCATTCATTGGAATTCTGACAGAGAAACGAGACGAATAAAATCGACCATAAACTCAAACTTGACACTCTTACAACTAAATTCCATGTAAAAAGTATATATCAAGTTAGTTTACACGCCAGTTGTCTAACCTAACGCCCAAGCTAACAGTCAGTACCAAATTAACTGTCTCATAAAAACAAATAGCAAATTAACTGTGATAAGTGAAAACAACAATCAGAAACCAAAAGTAAAAGCATTACAGATGTGAGTCAATGAATCAATCATAAAAAACCAACATTTCCGTTTATGCCTGGCAGTAGAGAAAATAACCTTCTTACTTCTTGAAGCTTTCTGACGGTACCATGCTTTATCCTGATTCCAAACTGTATTATTCTTTTAAATATTTTTTTTTCCAAAAGCAATTTTTGATAGGATGCTATTGGAGTATTATTAAGATATTAACGATATAGTAGTAATTAGAGTAGAGTCTAGACAGTTGGTAGAGGATTTGTTATAAATTGAGTGAGTGAGGAAGAAGAGGTATACATTATTCTGGTGAGTGAATTTGGGCGCGAGAGAATTCTCAAAAAGGAGGATCTAAGTACCTCGAAAAACTTTTGGTTTATCTGGTAGTTTTTTACCTTTAATATTTCAATATCATTTTAGCTCTTTTCGGATATGGTCAAAATTCTAATAAAAAGAAATAGCTCAAGTTTGTATGTTTATTTGTAAATGTTGCAAAATGAAATGGTATAATAATGTTGAATTTTCATTTCTGGGAGTTCAATTATAGACTTCATATTCTCCTAAGTAGGAATATCAAATACCAATTACCAAATTGAATGATTTGGTAGCTTTATTCTGTATTCTTAGGCTGTGGGTAAGAATTTTAACTGTTACTGAAAATGTTGTAGACATGCAGATGCCATGGTATGCCATTAGAAGTCTACAGAAGAAAAGGGATAAAGGAATCTTCCTGCGCGATTAGCGGGGATTTTCTGGATACCTCTGACATAATAAAAAACTCAACGAAAGTTGGAGAGAAAACAATCCTATTTCTGCCATCAGCTCAGTGCCTTACCAAGTCTCAACAAAATTCTTCACAAATTAAATTTGACATCGTACAACGAACCAACTTGGGAACCTTATGCGAAAGTAAGTTGGTTCTGAAGCTCATCTTTTGTCAATTGCCTCCCATCTGCCTTCCCTGTTGACATGTTTACAATTTGGGAATTTTCCTTGAGATATTAGGGAATGTATGCTAATTAGCATTTGTCTGATACTTTCCTTTTCTGTTGCTCCACTACTTTAGTCGTGGAAGAAGATTTTTGAGCTCAATTTACTACTCTTCGTACTCTGTTGGCTGCCCATGTTTGCGTCGTATATCTATGAATCTTCCGAAATAGTTTTCCGAATGAAAATTAGACACTGTTACTTATAGCCGTTATGTAAAGTATCATTAATAATTGGTTATCTTACCTACTTTAATTTTTATAATATAAAAACCCTATCCCTGCTACCCTTTAAGTTGACTTGAAGGTTATGGGTTGGTGACTTTTCTGACTAACCCAGGACATGACATAGATAATAAACTATCATATATCAATGCTTGCACGTACACTAAAGACTGGTGGTCATTTTTTATTTTCTTCCCAACCTTTAACTTCTGTCATCAATGATTCAATTAAAATGTAGTCAACTATTTAAGGAATCTCTTTTTCTAAGTTTTGACAGTTTGATGTAGGTGTTATTATGGGAGCCGCTTATGTTGTAGTTCCATCATCTTTATGTGAGTTAGAATCTGCTTCAGCAGGCAATGATCGGTTTGCATTGAACGCTTTAGGTGCATAGGACTACCTCGACTTATTTTGTTTCATTGTGCTTTACCTCTACTTTATATGACATCCCCATATTACCCCTTCGCCCCTGGTTTCATAAGAAACTGATATTTTTTTTTATTACTTCTTTATTCCTTTCTTTATTTGGTAGCTTTTCAAGGACTTTGTGGTGCTCTCCACTCATTAGATCAGGGGTTGGTTTGCCTTTCAAATTGGAATATGGAGACCTTGAATGAATCTACTTTCCCTTGCTATTATATTCTACAACCGTCACAAAATGGATCAATGTTTCTTAGGGTAATAATCGAATCTTTCTTATGATATATGGAGTGTGTTCTTTCCTTTATGTAATGATAATTGTCTTGACCTATGACTTTGTGTTTTATCATTTTGATTTAGAATCTATTCCCCATGATCAACTACAAAGTGTGCAAAACACAATTTTGGTTTAGCTTTCTTGTCAGCTTATCTCTGAATTATTAAAGGAAAATTGCAGCGTCTTGCCGGCTCTGAGGAAGTTTGCTATGTACCAGACATCAAGACTTTGATTACCACTCATGTTAGCAAGGAGATCCGGAGTTCCATTCTAGTCTCATTGGAGAAGGTTGAATTTTCCTTCAAACTTTTCTAGGTGCACTATTATATAAACTGAGGAAGAACTAAGATGCAATTATGGTACTCTTTTAAATTATTTCTTCGTGGGGTTTAAAAATTATTTTCTCTCTCATCTGCAGGTTGGACTAAAAGACTACAACCCGTTGATGCATGAAAGAGGCCTCCACCAAAAACTGAACGTTCTTGTGAAAGATAGTTTGGAGTTCAGGTACTAATCTTCTTCTCCCTCCCTATTGTATACCAAGAGTTATATTATAATTTTTTTTCACATTAACTAAGGTGTTAATGAATTTAATTTATTACATGTTAAATTTTCTTTAAAAAAAAAACTTCTGAAAACTATTTTCAACTCTGTTTTCTTTATTTAGTTTTCAACTGGTTAAAAGAAATTTTTGAAATACTAGTCGCATGCTAAAAACGTATACATTTTTTCTCTTAGTTTCCGAAGTTTGGAAAAGATTTAAAAAAGGTTTTGGAATCAAATTACAAAACTAGAAACAAATTCTAAATATAATATCCTAGCTGGCTCTACATTCCGGATTGGTGATGAATGCACTAAAACAAAGCTGTCAGAGTCGAACGAAATCTAATCTATCTTGATTTTCTAATTAAAGAAGAGCTTCCTGGACTACGATTATCCTCCTTTCTGAAATCTAAATAATGTCAAATAATTTCCTAGAGACAAAGATAACATACAACATTGTCGCCTACAATAATATGTGTCACATTTGTGTGTCACATCCCACATTTCAAGGAAATTTGTGGGGATTTCTTGTAATTATGAAATTGACAAATAAAGATAATAGAAAATGTAAACAATAGAGAATCAATATAAAAATTTATATGATTCATTAACAGTGTATTAGTTACGTCCACGGGTGGAGGAAACAATTTATTTTTAGAGAAAATAATTCAGATTACATGTCAAATGTGCCTCTAGAGTTAGTTTTAGAGAGTTTATATTAAATACTTTTCTAAATATTAGGGTCAAAATCATAAACAAAGTAAATATGACAAATGCAAATACAACTTATCGTTAATCGATCGATGAGATTCCATGTACTTGGTCATTTAAAACACCAGATAACATATTCAAGATATTCTAACATATATCCAACTTAATATGTCATCACATCTAAGAAAAAAACAATTAAAAAATTATATATTGCCCACATTCTGTATCGCCCAATTGCGTAGCCCTTAATTTACTTTTTGAAATTTTGGTTATAACGATGATTATTAAAGCTGAAAAATAAAACTTGGTGTACACAGGTCGTTAACTCCTACAGCAGAAGAAGGAACCTCCGGCAATGAAGCTAACGGCCAAGATTCTTTGAAAGGAACTGTGAATTCTGTAAAAGACGTTGAAATTCTAACCGCAATGGATGGCGCCGGTGAATCGAACGGCCCAAATTCTTTGGAAGGAACTGTGAACTCCATAAAAGACATTGAAATTGTAACCGCAATGGATGGCACAGAAGCTGGAGTTGCTGAAACTTGGGAGCAGCTAGTAACCTATGAATTCTCTGAAACCTGTCCAGTTTATGTTTCGAAAGACAAATCGGATGGATTTTCTCTCTCACTTCCAGATGGCAACAGACAATTGGGTGTGAAAACGTCAAGGATTTTAGAGAGACTTGAGGCACCAAGACAAAGAACTAAGGCTATATCTCCTAATACTCTAAGCACTGGCTTGGTTGATTCAAATGCTCCAACAAAAAAGCCACCAATCCCGTTGGTGCCAGTTCTGACCCGAGACCAAGGCTTCACAGGTACTCAATCTCAACTTATGAAACCCAATTTCAACAAACTCAAAAGAAAACGTACATGACCACCCCTCCCCCCAAAAATAGAGTTTGTTTTTTAATCCCATAGATATAACTTTTTAAAAAATATATATGGTATGATGGGACATTAGAAATGACATTGTATTCCATGTTTGTACACCCTTACTAATGGTTAGAACCATTCAATTTTAGTTAATAAACATTGAAAACAATATCAACTCTAATATTCCTACATATAGTATGTATTTTTATTAGTTGTTCATCTAGATTTTGCCATTTTTATAAACAGGACCGTCTGATTTCTAGTAATTAAAAGTTGGGTGTACTTTTTCCACCGTTATATCTTTGATAACTTAGAGAGTGAAATGTGGGAAGAACGAAAAAGGTCGATTTGTTGTTTTTTTTAAAAAAAAAAATTAAGTAGTTGTAAATTCTTAATGATGGTTTGTGGCAAAGTTTTTAGTAGTTAGTTGAAAGATTGCGGTTAACCGGTGGGGAAGAAGTTTTGTTATTTTTTCAGTTTGGTATGGTTTTTAGATGGACATAAAAATGCTGAAATTTAAATGTGGGGTTTGTGGGTTTTCCTATTTTTTGTGGTTGATTGAAGTATGAAGAATGTAATGTAATGCATCTTTTACTCATAAAATTGGAAACCAAAGTTGATATTCGTTGCACTAAAAGGGGATTGGAGTTGAGGTTTCGTGCAAGATACAGGTTATAAACTGTCACTTTTATATAACGAATTTCACAATTTTATATATATAGTGTACTATTTAGGGTAAAGATCAATGACCTCGTCTTGTTATTCGGTAAGCATGCTGCCCCCTCCCTCGGGTTTCATTTCAACTCTGGTGGGTTATGATCGGAGTTTACAAACACATATTCCATCTATTGATTTCAAGCTTTCATAATCTACTTTTTAGGATTATTTTCAAAATTCAAGCAAACTTTTGAAATGTTGTTTCTATTTTTTGAATTTTAACTAAAAATTCAAATGTTTACTTAAGAAAAATAAAAACTATGCTAAGGAAATTATGAGTAAACGTACAATTTTCAGAAACCAATTAAAATGTTGATTTTGTATATTTTATAGAATCATTAGAACAATTATCAACCTTTTACAAAGGTGAATAAATAGATACCAAAAAATCAATAAAGGAAAAAAAAATAAAAGAAAATATTAATTAGGAATAAATCTTAATTTTAAAAAGTCAAATAGTTATCAAATGGGCACAGATAACAATTCTGTTTTTAGCTTTCTGTATTTGAAATTAAGCTTTAAAAATGTTTTAAAATTGCAAGCCAATTTTTAAAAACTAAAAAAAAATGATGTAATTTTGAATGAGTAGATTTAGAAAGTAAAAAAACTTGGCAATGCCGTCTTTTTAAAAATTTTCCCTTTATAGGACAGAATCCAAAAGCAATCTAAATAGAAATGGAATTGATGCACATAGGCTATGCTTAAATCGACAAATATAAGGATTTAAAATATAATTCTAAAACATTCGATGATCAAATTTGTATTATTTTGTTTTCCTTTTTTACTTTGAGTTTAAATAAGAAAAATTATTCTAAATGAAAAAAAAAAAAACAGGAAATATTTATAAACAATAATAAAATATCATAATCTATTTGTGATAGATTATCATAATATAAATAGATATAGATAGTAGTTTATCGCGATCTATCTTAGATATATGATAGTAAAATTTTGTTATGTTTATAAATATTTTAATTCATTTTTTATATTTAAAAATATTTTAGTTCATTTTCTTATATTTAAAAAAAAATGAGAGTGAAATTAAAGGCAAACATCGTTGGTCGATTATTAGAAGATGGAAAAACAATTTATTTATAAACAAAATCTTCCATTTGTCATAAATAATATTTGATTTAAGGTAAATCCAAGAGGCTAAGGAAAAAATATATAGAATATAAAGATAAAATGAGCTAAATTTATTATTTATATATACCGTAGGCGAATATCTTGTTAGGAGTACGAGAAGATGGAAAGAATAATTCAGCGTTAGAATAATTTTATTATTTCATGTGAATTTTTTTTGGAAAAATCATTATCCCTAATTGGTTCGACATATCTCTTGAAACAAATGTGAGAATCAATGGACTATAATTCATAAAATAGCACAAACACTCAACGATCAAGCTTCTTTTTTCATCATGATTTGTGAAATTATATTTTTTGCAAAAAGAAAAAATCTTGACGATCCGGTGTCAATACTCAAAGTTTGGTGTAAATAGGGGATCGAAGATGCCTTCTCACTCTCATTTCATTTCTCATTCCAGCGAAATACTCGATTTAACTTTATAGCGATCATGTTCTCCATGTCGTTTTTACTATTTTATTTTTTGAAAAAAAATAAATAAACCAACTACCATGGAAAAATTTAATTAAATAGTTAAATTTTACACTAAGGGTTTTTCATCTATATGGTTAATTAGACAATATAAACTTATAGAGAAATTATTCATATTTTCTCAAACTAAATAATAACTTATTGATTTTTTAAAGAAATAAACTATCAAATTATTCATATATATAATCTAAATCTAAATATTTAATTCAAACATATATATATATATTCATTATCTTGACCATTAAATAGTAAAATTTGAAATTTAAATATAATAATAATAATAATACAAACAATAATCATAATAATAAATTAAAAAAGAAAAAATGGGACAAGGATGGAGAGTAGGATGGGGGAGGAACCTGTTTAGCTTACGATTATTTTTTTTTAATTTGGGTTTTTTCGTAAATTCACTTCATTAATGGTCTACTTCAATTCTTTCTTAAATAAACTTGTGAAATTCTTAGTCAAATTCAACAAACACAAAATAAGTTTTAAAAACTATATATATATTTTATAATTTTAAGAAAAATTTGGACTTGATTTTTTGAAGCATTAGTGAAATATGGATAACAAAGCAAGGAATGTAGAGGTAGAATGAGTGTCTATAGACTTAGTTTTTAAACAAAAAAACTAAATGGTTATTAAACAGAGCCTTAATGTTCGATTTTATATATTAGATCATACGATTTTCATAAATGATCACCGTTACCCTTTAAATAATGAAAAGAATGATTTGAAATTTTGAATATGAAAAAAAAAGTGATTTTAATCCTTTTTAAATCACTCCAAAAAGTTATTGCAAGAGTCTTAAATGCATTCATATCATTGAGGTATCTCTATCTTGAAAGTGCTACATCTAAGAAATATATATACCCTAAAGAAATACCCTAATGTTCTAGCTTTGCCCTAACCAAGGCATCATCGTTCTTAAGTATATAATGTCATAAATTTTCAAACACTTCTAGAAAAACGATCCTTCCATCTACCTATAGCTTGAACTTTTATTTGTGAAATATTGACTTTGTAGATAGTGATGATAATATGCTTTTCATATGACATGGCTAATAAGTATTAATAATTAGTTAAATATCATGAAATTTATAGATTATTCATCTATTAAAATACTATTTTGATTCATATAATTTGGATTTTGTTTCATTTTAGTTTATATATTTTTTTAGTGTCTAAATTTAAGGATGAGGATTAAAACGTGCCTGACCCAACTGACATATAGTATGTGTTAGTGACTAAGATGTTTGTGATTTGAATCTCTCATCTCTACGAACTCTCTTTTGTCCAGTTTGCAAGAAAACTAGACTAAAAGAGTATCTTTCTTCAACCATCACAAACGCAACTTTCACTATACGTTAGGTGGGAGATTTAAACCTTTATCTTTGCTAATTGATAATTTATCTAAACTTAATTTAAGTATGAAAAAATCTAATTATATATATGATTTCACCATCCTTCCTTATATATATATATAAATATAGATATACCATATCTCTCATTAATGGTTAGGATTCTTCATTGAATTTACCATAGAGTCATCCTTATTTTACTTTTGGCAAAATCTAATTATTTCCTAATTAATTATTTATGCCTTAGGGGAAAATATGAATATCACACAAAAAAACTTATACTTCAAAATTATAATGGACAATATTATATTAGTGTAAAAATAGGAACAATTAAGAATATATTTATGCCCATTTCACTTAAAAACTTCTCTCTATTTTGCTCATGGTTTTTATTTTTTTATGCTAACTTCCTCTACATGCATGAATACCAACTCTTTTCTCACAAACTTATCTACACATACTTTCTTTTACAAATTTCTAACTTTAGCTCCCTTCTAACTAATCTTTTTCCAAATATTTTCATACTCTCTCTACCTTAAAAAAGAAAAAAGAAAAAAGAAATAAAGAAAAAAGAACTTTCCACGTATAAATTCTTTGTATACATACCTTTTTTCCTTGATGTCTTTTAAGACGTGGTCTACAATGACAAAGAAATAAAAGAATATTTGTATAAATAACCCACTTAACTGTTCAATCACAAAACGTCACGTTGTAATTTTTTAAAAGAACTATATATATATAGCTCCTTGTTATTGACGAGGATGCATATAGATGCGGTGCATCTAAGTATTACTCAAGATCTGATATTTTTAACCATTTTAAATGAGTAAATTAGGTAAGTTTGAGCATAAAGGTGAACTAATTGAAATCCTGTCGTTCGAAAAGATTACAAATAACAAAAGAAAATGGAGTAAATACAATAGTTATGAATCCTTATTTTTAATGTTTGAATTGTGAAACTAAAAATTAAAAAAGGAATAGGAGAGAGCAAAAAAAAATGGTTGAGATCTCATGGTGGTGGGAAAGGAAGTTTAAAGTTAACCCAAGGGTTAGGTTAAGAATGAAGAAGACAACCACATGGTATGGTTAGTTAGAGAGAGTAGTGTCCCAATTGTTTAGGGAATGGTCCCCTTAAAAAAAGCCCAAAAAGTCATAAAGAAAAAGAAACCAAAAGAACCCAAAAGCCACATCTCCATTCCATTCCACCCACCCCTTCTTAGCCACAACATCCTCTCAATCTATCTTCTCTTTTCTTCTCTATATATAAATTATAGATTCTTCTTCTTCCATCTTCCCTCTCGCCTTCTACAAATCACTCACTCACTCACTCTTTCACAGTGGAAAACTCCATTTCCACTCTGCAATTTGCCTCTCTGCTCTGCAACCACTCAAAAAATTCTCTACAATTCGTTATCTAACGGTTTTGTTCTTTCCCAAATCTACCCATCATCGAGAATCGAATTTTCAGTCACTTCCCTTCATACCCACTTCAATTTTGAACCTCTACAGAAACCCCCATTACTTGTTTTTCCTCGCCGGAGATGATCACCGGAAAGGATTTGTACACTGTCTTGACGGCGGTGATTCCTCTGTATGTGGCTATGATTTTGGCCTACGGTTCTGTACGTTGGTGGAGGATCTTCTCCCCCGACCAATGCTCCGGGATCAACCGCTTTGTCGCCATTTTCGCTGTTCCTCTGCTTTCGTTTCATTTCATCTCTACTAATGACCCTTATGCTATGAACTTTCGGTTCATTGCTGCTGATACTCTGCAGAAGATTATCATGCTTGTTGCTCTTACAATTTGGGCGAATTTCACTAAAAATGGAAGTCTGGAATGGATGATTACCATTTTCTCGCTTTCGACTTTGCCGAATACGTTGGTGATGGGGATTCCTCTGTTACAGGCTATGTATGGAGGTAACTCTGGAAGTTTGATGGTTCAAGTTGTTGTTATGCAGTGCATTATTTGGTATACGCTTTTACTTTTTCTGTTTGAGTATCGTGGAGCGAAGATTCTGATTATGGAGCAATTTCCTGAAACTGCGGCCTCCATTGTTTCCTTCAAAGTCGATTCCGATGTGGTTTCGCTAGATGGGAGGGATTTTCTTGAAACCGACGCTGAAATTGGCAACGACGGCAAGCTTCACGTCACTGTAAGGAAATCAAACGCTTCACGGCGGTCGTTAGGGCCTTGTTCGCTTCCTGCGTTGACGCCACGGCCGTCGAATCTCACCGGAGCAGAGATTTACAGTTTAAGTTCTTCCAGAAACCCTACGCCGCGAGGTTCGAATTTCAACCACACGGATTTCTACTCTCTGATGGGGTATCAAGGACGGCACTCCAATTTTGGCCAGCCGGAGTTGTATTCCGTTCAATCGTCCAGAGGTCCGACGCCACGGCCGTCGAATTTCGAGGAGAGTTCCGGTATTCCGGCGGCGAATTCTCCGAGATTCGGTTTCTATCCAGCGCCGAATCCAGAGTTCACGAAGAGCGGTAAAACACAACCACCGCAGCAGCCGCCGCCGCCGCCGCAGAACGGCGGCGGCCCGATGAGTAAAGCCAGCCATGACGCGAAGGAGCTTCATATGTTCGTTTGGAGTTCAAGCGCTTCGCCAGTTTCAGAAACTGACGGTCTCCATGTATTCAACGGGACCGATTTTGGAGCTACTGAACAAATTGGACGACCCTCCGATCAAAACGCCAAGGAAATCAGGATGTTCATCGCCGATCACCCACAGAATGGGGAGAAAAAAGGTAAAATCGCAAGAAAAAAAAACCCAAAACCCAGTAATCAAAAACCTTATTTAATGTATTTAACAATAAACTATTTGTTGTGATTATGATTAATTAGTTGCTGAAAGTGAGGGAAAGTTGATAGGAGAAGAGTTGCATTTAGACAATGAGAAAGAAGAACATGTTCCTATAGGGCTCCACAAGCTTGGCTCCGGTACCGCCGCTGCCATCTCTGCAGCCACCCCAGCTCCGGAAAGTGGGGCGGCGAAACAAATGCCTCCGACGAGCGTTATGACACGTTTGATCTTAATCATGGTGTGGAGAAAGTTGATTAGAAATCCAAACACATATTCAAGTCTCATTGGCCTTGTTTGGTCCCTTATTGCCTTTCGGTACTATATTTTATATTTTAACGTCATTGATTTTAAGTTATATTTACTGTTTCATAATCAAAATTACTATAATGATAATAATTTATTTTTATTATTCATATTTCACATAACATCGTTAACTAATTTTCTGAAAATATATCTAAATAAATCCTACTTTTTATATTAGGATCGATTCATCTAAGTATTGTTAGTTGAAGTGTTTGGTTTGAATCTCATTACTGTGTGTGAATTTGCAGTTGGCATGTGTCTATGCCTAAAATAATAGCACAATCAATCTCCATTCTCTCAGATGCTGGGCTTGGAATGGCAATGTTTAGCTTAGGTAAGTCAAAACTTACCATTACTACAAATTACTATTTACTATTTACTTTTTATATGCTTGCAAACGTGTTAATCTATGGCTGTTTAAAAGTTTTGGGGTTTTGATTTTCTGATTTGGAAGAGCACAAAATGGAATCATTATCGAAAAGGGTGTAGACTTGTAGTTGATTGATTGGTCTTTTGACCTTCAAGACAAAGTACTGTTCATTCTTTTATTTGGAAACTTTCCAATAATTGACTATTGAAGTAGGCTATCAAAATATGCTCTTACTAGGTTTCTATGTTTGTGTTTGTGAACTTGAAGTTTTATTTATTCTTATTCTTTTTTTTTTTTTTTTTTTTGAAAAGAAACTTGAAATATTAAGTTATCACTTGCTTATAAATACTTACGTATTAATTTATTTGTTTGTTATCTATTTTTTAATGGCGGTTTTAAAATTTATGCTAAATTTTGAGTAGTTTTTAAAAATTAGTTTTTAGTTTTTAAAATTTGAGTAAAAATTCTAATGTTTAGTTAGGAAAAATGACATTAATATATAGAAGTTATAAGAAAACAAACACAAATTCAAACACCACAAACCAAAAACCATGGTTCAGTTGGGTAGAGATATTATTTTTAGATTTTAGTTTTTGAAATTTATACTTATTTCTTCTTAAATTCCATATTATAGTTTTTATATTTTTGTGAGAAAGATTTTAATTCTCTGTCAAATTAAAAAATATAAACAAGTTTTTGAAAATTATTTTCTTCTTTACTTTTCAAAATCTGGTACAGTTTTTAAAAACGAATATGAATAATAAAGTAATGGGGTATTTGGCTCATTGACTAGTTAGTGTTAAATAACTCAACTCTACAAAACTTCAATAGTATTCATTATTGAAGTTTGCATATCTTTTTTTCTCTCTTTTATACATTTATCGACGAACTCCAACTAAATAACCTCGTACCTCAAACATAGATTTTCTAAAACCAACATATTAACCCCAAACTTCAAAGCTCATCCCAATCCCCAACTACCCTCTACAAAAACTTATAGGTGGAAATAGTATTTACAAACTTAATTTTCAAAAACCAAAAACTAAAAATCCAATTACTATCAAATAGATCTAGATGATTGTCCAACGGAGTCTAAGGTTTCAATTAATTGATTGGTTTTTATCTTTTGACCAGGAGAAAAAGGGTACATTTTTTGTTTGGAAATTTTCAAAATTTCCACTTAGCAATGGTGATTTATTGTATGTTTGGATTTTTTTTTTTTTTTTTTCTTTCAATCCCAAATTAAATTTGGCAGGTATTAGGTTGGTGTTGTTGTCCACTCTATCTGAAATTATGGCTTTGGTCCTTATACTGCCAATTAACACCAACTCACAACCATCCATTTGCTTCTCTCACATTCTCTGTCACAAACCAAATCCATAAATATTTATCTTCTTCACTACAAATGAATCTCTACCACCCAACATCTGGGTCCCAATCCTCAGTGTCTTTGATGGTTTAACTTTTAAGTTCCTTGTGCTCACATTTCCTGTTCATTCTTCTTCTTTACTTTCTGAAAATGAATCTCATTAAATGGTCCAAATGACTTTTTCCCATAGGTATATTCATGGCTTTACAACCAAAACTAATTGCTTGTGGAAACTCTGTTGCTTCATTTGCCATGGCTGTGAGGTTCCTCACTGGCCCGGCTGTGATGGCGGCTGCTTCGGTCGCTATTGGTCTGCACGGAAATCTCCTTCGCGTCGCTATTGTTCAGGTTAATTACTTGTACTATCTGTTTCACTGTTAATTATAGGATTAAAAACTTGTATGTCACATTAATGTAAGTGATTAAAGGTAACCTTGATCTGTTCTTTGTAGGCTGCATTGCCTCAAGGCATTGTTCCCTTTGTTTTTGCTAAAGAGTACAACGTCCATCCTGCCATTCTTAACACCGCGTAAGTTTCTGACAAAATCTAACTTTTCGGTCATGTTTGGTAATGGTTTCGACTCCCTTTAATAACTATTTGGTTTTTTTTTTTTTTTTTTTTTTTTTTAAATTAAACATATTTTCTGTCAATTTCTAACCATAGTTATTTATTTGTTTTTTTAAATTTATACTTGTTTCTTCTAAAGTTTGAATTATGGTTTTTACATTTATTAAAAAAATACTTGAATTTATAGTCGAATTCTAAAAACAAAAATAACATCTAAAAACTATTTCTTTTTGCATTTTCAAAACTCAGGTTTGGTCTTTGTAAACATAAGTAGAAAGTTAATACAAAGCTTATAAGTGAAAGTAGTGTTTATAAGTTTAATAAACTAAAAACCAAATAGTTATCAAAACGTATTTAAAAAACTTTTTGAGTTCAATAATGACTTGATATTAACAAAGTAAAATTCCATGTTGAATTTGTTGTAATATTATTTCATTCCCAATTAATATTAATATCTATTTCTTGGATTTTGTTCTAATTAAAGAAAGATGGGTGTTTCCATGTATTGCAGAGTCATCTTTGGGATGTTAATAGCACTTCCAATCACTCTTGTCTACTACATTCTTCTCGGGTTGTAAAAATCTCACCATTACCAAAAACACAACCAAAATCCAAGAAAAATTTATAATTCTTTTCTTGTAGCAAATGGAAGAACATCATCTCAAAGATTTGATTTTCAACGACCGAATTAGCAAAAGGATGTTCACTAAAGGTTTGATTTTCCACTCGACATGCGTTAAACTCAAATTAGGTTAGCAAAAAAGTTCCAAATATTTGGGGAGATTACTTGCTCTGTGGGACCAAAGCTTAGTACAAATCATACTAGAAGAAGGCCAAAAAAAAAAAAAAAAGAGTTGAAAAGACAAGAGCAAGCAAAAGTAAATGCTAATTAAGCTGCAGAAGAAAGGAGGGAGAAATAATGACAAATGGGGAAACATTCATGAGGAAATCAAGGAAAGTGGTTGTTTTTCTCTCTCCTTTTTCAACTTTGCTTGTAAAGTTTGTTAAATTTTCAATGTTTTTTGTGTTCAAAGAAGAGGACAAATTTGACTAACTTTGATAATTTTATAAAAACCATATTCTCAAATGTGGATTGCAATGAACAGAAAATTCTCACACAAACATATAGGCTTATTATTATTGTTATTGAAGTTTTTGTAGTCAATGGCCATTATTGTCCTTTGAACTTGATTGGTCATGCAATTATATGATATGGTTTGTCATTTTGCTTTGTTTTGTTGTTGTAAATTTAGAGAAGCACTTTTTGCAAAGATAAAAAGTAGATGAGGAGATGATAATGTACTTTCAGCATCATACAGTACAACACAGTGGGTGTTATGGACTTTTTGGGTTACATAAAGGGAAAAAGGAAAAAAAAAAAAGTGCGAATAAAAGCATCTTTTAAAGCAAAAGGAAAGTTTGAGAAAAGTATTTGAACTTGAATTGGGGGAAAAAAATAAGTATACCCTAATATATGTTTTTCAATGGTTAAACACATTCATTACCGTTCTAAATACTAATGGTTTGATTTTCAAATTTGCAATTGTTGAATTCAACCGAAAAAAGAAGGTTCCTAATATTTTTTGTTTTAATTTGGTATCTATGGTTTAAAATATTTCTATTTAGCTCAAAATAATACACAAATATTAAAGACTAAACAATATAGTCCAAGAACATATTATGCCAAATTAAAATTTAAAATATATATTAGGCAAGTTTTAAAATTTAAAGTCTATTAAACACAACTCTAACTTTAATATTGAATATATGTATTAAAGTGCTATTTAAACATACTTGATATATACTTACCTTAAATTGAGTTTTCAAGAGAGATTAATTTTTCTTAAGAATAAAAATGGTTATTATTGTCATCATTATTTTAAATTTAGATGCTAAAATAGATTTCTAAAAAATATTGGAGTCAAATTTAGGTCGTTGAAAATGTAAGCATAAGTTCTATTCTTTTTCTTTTAAAATAATATTACATAGACATTTTGATGAAACTATGACTCATATTTTTTTTAAAAATATATAAATATATTATAATTATATCATAATTATAGAATTATGCTCATGTTAGAGTACAAAGAGGAGAAAGATCCTAAAAATAAACACCTCATTGGTATGAGGTTTTAATGAAAAACCATGTTAACTTAATTAATTAAAAACAAAAAGGGAAGGATATCAATTTAAGAGAAAAAAAGAGATATTTTTTTCTACCAAAGAAAAAAAAAAAAAAGAAAAGAAAAGAAAAGAAAAAGGAGGAAAGTAAGAGAAAGTATGTTCTACTTTTTTGTTTTTGTTTTTGTTTTTTTTACTTTAGCCTTTTTCACTTTATTTTTAAGATGTGTTCCCACTAAATAAACTACACTTGTATAATTCTTTCAACTAAAGCCAAGGGGGCTTCTCCAAAACCAGTTTGTTTGATAATTTGGGTGGACATGTCAACTAGGTTTTTAAACAACTTTTTTGTACAACAAAATTTGATGGGACTTTTCCTAAGATATTTATTTTTCCATATTTCTTAATCATAAGTTAGTGGACAAAGTTATTCTTCATATTCATTTTTTTCTCATTTTTATCCTATGGTTTGTGATCACATTTGTATCATGTAATGTGCATCTATCTTAGAATTACCCTAGGCGTGTTTTAAATATTATTCCATGGACTTTTCTTCAGTTTTGACGAAAATAGTTAATTCGACTGATATTCGAAACGTTTCATATACGATTCTAGAATTTACCTATAGATATGTTGGAATTTATTGGGTGGAGGTTTTAAATATTATGAAAATGATATATATATTAGAGACATCTCATTTAATTCTTAATCAATGATTTGACAATACGACTTGTAGTCAACAAACTCTATATGAATTGTTAAGTGACAAGTAAATTCTCCATATGCTCATTATAACATAACATAGCACTCAAATGAAGCATATTAGCTCAACTAATATTCAACGACTCATTCTTAATATTGATTAAACATCTTGTTAACATGGTCACTTGAGGTATTCTTCTCATATTGAAATCTTATAGAGTTCTCCTCTCATACTTGTTATCAGTTGAACATATTTTAAATTAGTACTAATTAATCAAGCATTTCACAAAATTTCCTTTTTTTGCAATTTTCGTGAAATGTGGACACTTGATTTCCACCCTCCAATATAGATTGTGAAATAAATAATACTTAGGATTTCATAAGTAAATGAGAAAAATGAATTAACTCATTAATAATGTAAATAAGTAATAAGGTGAAAATTCAAAATTACAATTTTTAAAAGAGCAAGTGAACAAATTATTAGTATTTGGATCCATTTATTACAAGAAAAAGAGACTCTCTTAATTCATGGAGAGATGACTAGTCGAAAGAGAGGCTCTCTCCCGACGCCGTAAAGTAGGCGCATCGGGAGTATGAACTCATTCCCGACGTCGTATAGTGCCCGTCGGGAGTTGGTCCATACTCCTGATGCTTGAGGAAGGAGTGTTGGGAGTTAGGCAATATCTCCCAACGCCTTCATTAAGTCATCGGGTGTAACGACTCGACTCCTTAGGACTTGTGCTAGGATGTTGTTATATGCATGTATATATCTAAAAATGACATTTTTCATGAATTGGTTAAAACCAAATAAATAAATTTTATTAAAATTAAATAACTAAAAAAAATCATTAATCAGGGTACTCTTAATTTTAAATAAAACATTACTAAAAAATTCGTCTAAAACAACCAACAGTGCAAGTACTGAATGTTTTCTAAATTCAATTACAAAACTAATATTTTAAAACATGATAACATGAAATCATGGGGCAGAAGCATTGACTAGTCCTAGTGACATGGTTACAAATTCCTCTTGTCATTCCCAAGTGTGTCCTTACCCTTACCTGAAAAAAATATAATAAAGAATGAGTATAAAATATTCAGTAAATAACTCCACTACCGGGGTCAGGCTATGCACTTATATCCAATAAATGCAATATACTAGTGGGACATGCATATAATTAATTAAATCCTAGATGGCCATCTAGTGAGTGATTAAACAAAACCTAACACGTATCTCGTGGCTCGAAAGCTCACAAATATATTAGGGCACCAATCGACACTCAGTAACATAGTAGTGTTAGGAACTTATCTATTGACATATAATGCTTTCAAAAATTTTTACAACATAAATCATAGTACATGTCTCAAGGTTCCACACATAGTCATATCAGTAACATACTTTAATCATAGTCATATCAGTACATTCTTTAATCATCATGCTCATCAAACAGTTCTAGTCACATCTTGCTTCTGAATATCATCCAAATAAATCTATTAAATTATACTGTCTAGGTTGCCTGGCTCAAAGATGATTCTAGTAGTAAGATTACTTACTTCGAAATTAAATTCAAATATACTTAAGCAAGCTTATCTTCTCCTTGTCAAACAAGACCTAAAATAATAAATCAAATTTAATCTCAACATTAAGGGGCTAATTCCAATAAAAAATTAACCAAATAAATCCAAACAACTTTGCAAAAATGTGTTTTAATCCAAACCGCTCCCAATCTCTCCAATAGATTGGTTCTAAATCAATCACCACAACTTGAGGATTAATATCCCAAAACTACATCATAAATTAATAAAAAAAAGGGTTCTAAATTTTGATACTTACCAAAAATCTTACTGAACTACCTCCAAATATGTTGCACAACAACCAACCACACTTCTAACCTTCAACCAAACCCCAAAATGTGATGGGTAACAACAAATTAAGGCCAAAATCACTGGGAAACAAAGATCTTCAAGAAAACTCACATAAATACCCATTATCTTATCCAAAACAAACCAATCCTTACCTTGTTGGGGTTGGTGCCCTAAATCTCGTAGGGTCCTATAGATTGTAATTGTATTGTACAAACATCTTATTTATCTAATAAAATATGTGATGTTTTATTTGACATTTAGTTGCATTAAACTCACAAACCAATAAACTAATATCCAAGGTTATCTTGTAGCTTAAACATGTATGTAGAGACAAGCGCGTGGATCATGTTTAAGTGATAACCTAAATGGTCTGTAGTAGATGGATAAGGCTGGATAACTTATCCTGGTGACACTACGAGTATGACTCGCTTTGTAAATGTTACAATTGTTATAAAGTACTACAGATGATCTGATCTTGATCATCCATGTGGAGACATGTGAGCGGGGGTATTCTATACAAAGGTGTTTGTATAAGACCAGATCACAAAATTTTTAGTCTTATTATATAACATTGTTCATAATAGAGACTTACATTTCACTAAGATGACCATAGGTGACATGACCTGAATCCTGAGTGAGTTGTGAAATTCTGCTTATGAAGGCGGTCCTTCGATTTGTATGGGTGAGAGTGATCAAATCGCCGACTCAACAAGCTTACCATTTTGGGGATTCGTCTGATTGGGGAGTTGGGAACCTGTTACATAAGAAAGAATTCACTCCTTCCCCAACATCGGGGTAAGTAGATAAATTTCTCCCTTAAGGGTTAATTGTGGGGCTTGAACAATGTGGCACCACACCTTCTCCTAGCCTGAGAGGGGTTTGGGCATAGTTGGACTATGATTTATCGTTCATTAGAAGGATTAGTGGTACTTAAGGAGTTAGATATAACTATAGGGGCAAAACAGGTAATTTTGGCCCAAATGTACTTACGAGAAATTTTGTGAAGGGTCATTGTACTGTTGATTGATTATATCCATTGGACACAGAAATATATCTGTAATGCGAAGAGTGCAACTGTCGATCTTTAGTGAAGCGCTTGATAGTTAACAGATGGTGAATAATTTAATTACAACTCCTGGATTCTCACCCAGAGAATACAGAGGTTTCAATCGTGGTAGTGTCCTTTTGATCAAGGGATTCTTCTTGAAGAATGATTCTCCGAAGGTAAGGGTTTCTAAACCATTTTTCTTTTCTGCAATTTATTTCAAGCATGTTGTATTTTAATTAAATGCATACATTTTTCTATATGTTTGCTGTAAAATTTATATTTTGTAAATTTTGAGTTTGGATCCGATCCCGTTTCTGCTCAAGGACCTTCCATGGTTCATTCAATTGGTATTTGAGCGGGGTGTTTAGCCCAAATTTTTTTCAGAATTTCCGAATTATTTTACAGTTTTTTGGTGGGATTTTGCATTCTATAATTTTTATATGATGAATGTTTGAGAATGTGGATGTTTAAAATTGTTAAATGTTTAAAATGGTGAATTTTGTCATATTTCATTGCAAAATAGATGTCACTTAGGGTACGTTAGATTATTTTGCTAAAACTGATCGATTTTTCCTAATGATTTAATGCAAATAGACTAATATAAATAATTTGTATGGTTTCAACAAATTTATTCATAATGACTTCCGTGACTCTTAATTTACTCGCCGCCTACAAGCTAACGGGTGATAATTACACAACTTGGAAAAATACAATCAACACTATTCTGATCATCGATGACCTTTGGTTTGTCCTAATGGAGGACTGTCCTCCCATTCCAGCTCCAAATATTGCTCGAAATGTTCGAGAAGCATATGAGCGATGGACACGGGCAAACGAGAAGGCACGAGCATACATCTTGGAAAACCTTTCTGAATCTTGGGCAAGAAGCCTGATCTCATGCTCATGGCCTGTGAGATCATGGAGTCCCTGAGGGGAATGTTTGGACAACCGTCCGCACAGCTCAGGCATGATGCTCTCAAATACATCTTCAATTCCCGTATACAAGAAGGGACATTTGTTAGAAAACATGTTCTTAACATGATGGTCCACTTCAACGTGGCAGAGATGAATGGGTCCATCAACGATGAAGCTAATGTTGTGATTGGTGTCCTAAATCTCCTGGTAGTCTCGTAGTTTGTAAACATTCTGTCAACATATTGTTATTAATAAAATAAGTATTATTTTATAAGCATTTACTCAATCCAATAAACTAAGATCCGAGTTTATTTTATGTAACCTAAGTATGTATGTGGAGACATACAAGTGAATCATGCTTTAAGTAATAACCTAAATGGTCTATTGTAGATGGATAAAGGAGGGATACCTTATCCTGGTGACACTACGGATACGACCCACTTTATAGATGTTACAAGTGTTGTAAAGTGCTACAAATTGTCAGATCCTAACCATTCATGTGGAGACATGCAAGCGGAGGTATCCTATATAAAGAGTTTGTATAAGACCGGACCACAAAATGATTAGTCTCTTTATTAACTGTTGGGGATGATGCTCTAAACTCTCGTTGGGTCCTATAGTTTGTAAACATAGTTTTGAACAAACGCTTGTGATGTAATAATATATGATATTTTCTTCACTTTTGTCTATGAACATTGGATGTTTTAATTGCTTTACCACAAACCAATAAACTAAGATCCCTGGTTGTCGTTTGTAACTTAAGAATGTATGTGGAGACATATAGGTGGATCATGTCTTAAGTGATAATCAAAATGGTCTGTAGTATATGGATATAGGAGGGAAACCTTATCCTGGTAACGCTATGGATGCGGCCCGCTTTGTAGAATAGTTACAAGTGTTGTGACTTGCTACAGATGGTCTGATCCTGATCATTCACGTGGAGACATGCGAGCGGGGGCATTCTATACAAAGAAGTTTGTATAAGACTGGACCACGAAGTGTTATAGTCTCGTTATATAACTCCGTTCATGAAAGAGATTTCACTTCACTAGGATGACCATAGGTAACATGACCTCAATCCTGAGTGAGTTGGGAACTCCTACTTTTGAGGGTGGTTCTTGGATTTGTATGGGTGCGAGTGGCCAGATCTCCAACTCAAACCTACCACTTTGGGGATTCGTCTGATTTGAGAGATGGGAACTCAGCTAGACAAGATGGAATTCACTCCTTCCCTGGAGCAGGGATAAGTAGATAGACTACTCCCTTAAGGGCTGATTCTGGGGCTTGAACGATGTGGCGCCACACACCTTCTCATAGCTCGAGGGGTGTCCACACATAGTAGGACTATGTTGTATTGTTCATTAGAGGGATCATTGGTACTTAAGGAGTTAGATATAACTACAAGGGCAAAACGATAAACTGACCTAGCTATACTTACGAGCATCGGTGAAGGGTTATCGTACTGTTGATTGTTTATATCTGATGGACACATAAATATATCTGTGGTGAGAAGAGTGCAGCTGTTGGTCTTTAGTGGAATGCCTGACAGTTAATGAATGGTGGATCTCGTGGCTAAAGAGTTTAGTCAGCTATTCACGTACTGTTGGAGTTTCGAGCCATAGGTCTATAAGGTCCCCTTGGTAGCTCAATGTATTCAAGTTAAGAATCAGTTTTTGGGTCAGTTTGAAGTGTTGAAATTGACAAGAGGGAGTTTGATTATATGATTGAACTAGTCAATTATATATGATATGATTGACATTATGTATGAGATCCACTATTTGGAGGAAATTGATATAAATATGATTTATATCTAGTGTAGGAGAAAACACTATGATTTATATGTTGCATTTGATGTGATATTAAACTATAGGTTAATGAATATAATATGATTATATTTATTATTTAATTCTAACAATTTTAGGATAATTGTGCCGATTTTTTCTCCATGACCAAATGATAGTGGGAGGTTGCATTCAGTTTTCATAACTGAAGGATAAAATGAAAATTGTTTTCATTTTGCATTAGATTAGACATTCACTCACGAGTGATGTATACTGCCTATCGCATAGCAAACCGAGAGCCTACACGATAGCTCAACGTTTCTAAACGATCATATACACACATGCAGTTTACTAAACGATTGCATTGGATTTGCTAAACGATCGTCTAGCTTTTTCCTAAACGATCGCGTGCCCGAGCATCTTACTAAATGATTGTCTATACGATCGCAACCTTTTTATTAAACGATCGTGTACCTCTACCTAAACGATCAAGCATCGTCTATACGATAGACACCTGACTTCTTCCACTTGCTTGGTCGTGGTATACGATTGGCTTTTCCTCCTTCCCTCTACCAAATCCAACAAAGTCCACACCTGCTGGATTCTCACTCAGAGAATACCGAGGGTTCCAAGTGGTGGTGTCTTCTTTGCTACTGAGTTTGTGAAGAGTCCATTCGTAGGTAGATGATTTGGTGGACGATAGCTTGAACATTCTCTACGAGAGCGAGAGGAGCAGTCCTTGGATGAGAATGAGTTTGAGGCGAAGAATGGTTCTTCAGCTGGTATGTATTTCGTTCTCGTGTTGTTTAAGTTTCAAAGCGTGTCTGTAATTTGACAAAACGATAAATTGGCCCAATTGTACTTACGAGTAATTTGTGAAGGGTCATCGCGTTGTTCATTGGTTATATGGACACATAAATATATCTGTAGTGTGAAAAGTGCAACTATCGGTCCTTAGTGGAGTGCCCGACAGTTAACGGATGGTGGATCTCGGGATTAAAGAGTTTAGTCAGTTATTCACGTATCGTTGGAGCTTCAAGTTACAAGTCTATAAGGTCTCCTTGGTAGCTCAACAAGTTCAAGTTGAGAATTAGATTTTGGGTTAGTTTAAAGTGTTCAAATTAAAAGAGAAAATTTGATTATATATGATATAATTAAATTTATTCAATTATATGTGATATAATTGATATGATGTATTTGATACATTATTAATTGGAGGAATTAATATAAATGTGATTTGTATTAAATGCCATAAAAGAGAAAAAAAAACTATGGTTTATATGTTGCATATGATGCAACATTGAAACTATAGGTTATAAATATAATATGATAAGTTAGTTATTATATTTATTTATAATATATTAATTATATGATAATTAATTATTTTTTTTCTTTAATAACCGACTTGAATGGGAGGTTATGCACAGTTTATGGTAACTGTGAGATAAAAAGGAAAATGGTTTTTCAAAATTCGGAGAATGATTCATTATTATATCGTTTCAAAAAAAGCAAAAACTATAGAGTAAAAGAGTTTTACTAAACGATAGTATCTCACAGCCTACACGACCAAGTATCAAGTTTACTATACGATAGTTACTCGTTATTACATGATCGAGTAACAAGTCTATACGATAGGATTCTTCTTCTACACAATCGAGTATCAAGTCTATACGATAGATTTTCTTCATCTGTCGCATACTCAATCGTCTTCTCGATCGTTTACCTCATTTATTCCTCTATCCAAAGTCATATAGAGCTCACAACTCCTGGATTTTCATACTGAGAATACCAAGGTAACTTTTGTGGTGGTGTTCTTGTTCCGTTCGAGGGTCAAGGATCGAGTTGCACTGGATAGTGATCGAGGATTCTTCAGTTTGTGCTGTTGGTTGTACTGATCGTTGCTTTCAAGTTCTTCTTTGGACGCGTTGCAGATTAATCGAGGGAATACTAGAAGAAGGAGTTCTTCAAAGGTATTGTATACTCGATCCTTTATGTTTAATTAAAGAAGAATGCTTGTAATTTATTGTTTATGCATAATCTCTTCCGTTAGACTGTAATTGTTTGTGTTCTTTCTCAATGGACTTTGGAGCGATCCGCTTCCGCTTACTGATTCTCTATTTAGAGTTCCTTCAGCCAGTCAGGTTAGCTTCATCCTGGATACTTTACCTGAAAGTTTCCTACAGTTCTGTAGCAATGCTGTTATGAACATGATTGACTACAACCTGACCACCTTGCTCAACGAGCTATAGATTTTTCAATCCTTGATGAAAACTAAGGAATAGAAGGCTGAGGCAAATGTTGCTTCATTCTCTAAGAATTTCTTCAGAGGTTCTACCCTGGGACGAAGTTTGTGCCTTCTTCTTCCGACACCAAAAATTGGAAGGAGAAGAAAGGTAAAAAGGGGAAGCTAACCCACCAATTGCGGCCCAAAAGAGCAAGAAGGCTAAGGTTGCAAAGGGAATCTATTTCCATTGCAACCAGGAGGAATATTGGAAGAGGAACTGTCCCAAATACTTGGCAGAAAAGAAGAAGACCAAGCAAGGTAAATATGATTTGTTTGTTTTAGAAACCTGTTTAGTGGAGAATGATGATTCGACCTGGATAATTGATTCGGACGCCACTAACCATGTTTGTTCTTTATTTCAGGGAATTAGTTCGTGGTGGCAATTGGAAGCTGGGGGACGATGCGGGTTGGAACTGGGCACGTCTACCCAGTTACAGCAGTGGGGGGACTTTGACTTTGTTTATAGAAATCTTATGTTATATTAGACAATATATTTTTGGTTCCAAGTTTGAAAGGGAACCTTATTTTTGTAAAATTTCTATTTAAGCAAAACTATACTATCTCTTTTAATGTAAATAAATTGTTTATTTATAAAAATGGTGTAATATATCTGTTAGTAAATCTCGAAGATAATGTTTATGTGCTAAGGTCGTTAGCAACTAAATTCCTCCTTAACACTGAAATGTTTAAAACTGCAGTTACTCAAAATAAAAGACTTAGAATTTCTCCTAAAGAAAATGCCCAACTTTGGCACCTGAATTCAAACTCTCCTTAAATTAAATTTCAATTCTCAAATCTTTTATTAAAGTAAATTTCAAATCGAACTATTCTTGCATAATAATTCAATTTAACCTCAAAATTCAAAATAGCACCAAAATATTTCAAGATAATTAAATTAAAATTACCTAAAAATTTGGGATGTTATATTCTTCCCTCCTTAAGGAACTTTCATCCTCGAAAGTTCTATTTAGGTACTGTATTCTTATCTCATCCTCTCGTTCCCAAGTTACTTCCTCAAACGGATGGTTTTGCCATAAAACTTTCACTAACGCTATCTCTCGATTGCATAGAGTCTTCATTTCCCTTGCGAGAATTCGAATAGGCTTCTCCTTATAACTCAGGTTCTCATTCAATTGTAAAGGCTTGTAATCTACCATATGATACAAATCTACTATGTATTTCCTCAACATAGAGACTGTTGGGATTGGTGTCCTAATTCTCCCGAAGTCTCGTTGTTTGTAATTATACACATTGTTTATGAATAAAATAATCGTTATTTCATTTTGGCATTTACTAATATCCAATAAACAAAGCTCCATGGTTATTAGGTAAACTTAAGCGTGTATATGTGATATACAACTTGATCATGCCTTAAGTGATAACCTAAATAGGTATGTAGTATAAGGATTAAGGTGGGATGCCTGATCCTTGTGATACTACGGATGTGGCCTACTTTATTGAGGTTTGCAAGGGATGTAAACTACTATAGATGGTAGATCCTAACCATTCATGTGGAGACATGCGAGCGGGGGTGTCCTATACAAAGAGTTTGTATAACACCAGACCACGAGATGAATAAACTCTGTATATAACACCGTTGATACTGGAGACTTACATCTCACCTAAACGACCATAGGTGACATGATCTCAATCTTGAGTGTTTTGGGAACTCCTGCCTTTAAGAGTAGTCCTTTGATTATTATGGGTGAGAGTGGCCAGACTGCCAACTCAACATGCCTACCTTTTTGGGGACTTGTCTGATTTGGGAGCTGGGAACTCAATTACACAAGATGGAATTCACTCCTTCCCCGAAGCAGGGATAAGTAGATAGATTGCTCCCTTAAGGGCTGATTTTGGGGCTTGAACAAAGTGGCACAACTTCTCTTTGGAAGAGAGGACTCAGTCATAGTAGGACTATGACTTATGTTCATTAGAGGGATCAGTGGTACTTAAGGAGTTAGATGTAACTACAGGGGCATAATGATTATTGGCCGAGTTGTACTTACGAGCGATTTGTGAAAGGTTGTCTCACTGCTGATTCTTTAAGATGGACACATAATACATTTGTAGTAAGGAGAGTTCAGCTGTCAATCTTTAATGGAGTGCCTGGTAGTTAACGAATGGTGGATCCTGTGGCTAAAGAGTTTAGTCAGTTATTCATGTACCGTTAGAGCTTTGAGCTACAGGTCTATAAGGTACCATTGGTAGCTCAATGGATTCAAGTTGAGGATCAGTTCTTGGTGTTGATTTGAAATATTCAAATTGACAAGAGGTAATTCGATTATATATGATATGATCGGTGTGGTGTATGAGATACATCAAGTGGAGGGTTAATATAAATGAAATTTAAATTAAGTGCCAAGGAATAGAAAAAGAGCTATGGTTTGTATGTTTCATTACATGAAATATTAAAACTATAAGTTATAAATATAATATGATAAGTTGGTTATCATTTATATTTATAATAATATGAATTATTGGATAATTATCTTTTTTCTCTAATAACCAATTGAGTGGGAGGTTATAGGTGGTCTCATGGTAACCGTGAGAAAAAAAGAAAAATGTTTTCCTAATTTTTAGTAATGTTGTTTTTTGAGATTTCCAATCTCGGAAATTACTCACGGAGAAGTTGTCAAGTAAATTAAACTTACTAAATGACAACAAATTAGGTTTACTAAACGACAACTTGGAGTTAGATAAACGATCATGAAGTATTAGTACACAATAGGCACTCAGCTAAACGATGAGCTAAATGATCTCATAGCTTTTGCTAGACGATCGCATAGCTTTTCCTAAACGATTGGGCATCGACCTATATGATACGTTATTCCATCTCCCACTTGCTCAATCGTTTACACAATTGTGGTTCCTCTGGTTTTCTATCTCAAACTAAGTCCACACAGAGTCCACCCTCTGGATTCTCACACAGAGAATACTAAGGTAACCTTCTTGGTGGTGTCATACTCAACTCGACATTGTCGAGGTTCTATGGAGGCCATTCGTGGTGTTCGAGGTGTTCGTGACCTTGGCGATCGCTTAGTTCGAGTGTGTGATGTTCGTGCAGTGTAGCGGTTATATTGGACGAATGTTCGTTTGTTGCTATGTTGCTGTGATCGAGCATTCGTGATTAAGGAACTAGAAGATGAGTCTGCAAAGGTTTGTTATTTCTTCTCCTTGATTTATAGTAAAACATGTTGTAATTTCTGTATTTCACATAACTATATATTTCCATTTGTGATTGTAATTGTAATGTTCATATATGATTGATATTTGGAAAGATCATTCTGTTGCTCATAGAAATTGTCATGTTCGAATTCCTTTAGAGACATGAAAAACATTATGAATTGTAGAAAGAGACGGTGGCAAGGCTAACCAATAAGCCACAGGGTCGATCCGCTCTAAAACCTTGAAAAGCCCAATATAGCATGGACTTAGCTTTCCCTTTCTATCAAATCTCATCACCTTTCACAGGTGTTGTTGGATTTAGTGTCCTAAATCTTGTATATCTTATAGTTTGTATTTTGAAAGAACAAATTATTTTTTTAATAAACAAGTATTTTATTTGACATTCAAACTGCATTAATTCAATCCAATAAACGAAGATCAGAGGTTATGTGATGTCACTTGAACAATATGTGGTAACATACAAGTGGCTCATGTTCAAGTCATAATCTAAAAGGTCTGTAGTGAATGGATAAGGTTGGGTGGCTCATTATGCATATGACCCACTTTTTAATTGTTACATGAGTTGTAAATGTTACAGATAATATGAGGCATATTGTTCATGTGGAGACATGCGAGTGGAGGTATCCTGTATAAAGAGTTTTTACAAGACTGGACCACGAAACCATTTATTGCACTGTTACTCGAAGAAATCAATATTTCACTAGGATGACCATAGGTAACTTAACCTTAATCTGAGTTGTGAACTCCTGTTTATAAGGACAATCCTTTGATTTGTATGGGTGAGAGTGACCATGTTAATCGACTCAACAAGCCCACTATTTTAGGGATTTGTCTGAGTAGGGAGTTGGGAACACACCTACACAAGAAAGAATTCACTCTTTAAGGAAAGTAGATAAATTTCTCCCTTAATAGCTGATTCTTGGTCTTGAGCAATGAGGCTTCAACCTCTCACTGGCCCAAGAGGTGTTAGTTTTATAGTTGGACTATAAGCTGTCTGTTCATTAGAGGAATCAGTGGTACTTAAAAAATTAGATGTAACTATATTTGTAAAACGGTATTTTGACCCAGCTATAGTTATGAGCAATTTGAGAAGGGTCGACTCACTATTGATTGGTTATATCCATGAACACAAAAATACATCTACAGTGCGAAGAGTGCAACTATCAATCTTTAGTAGAGTGATCAGTAGTTAATGAATATTGATTGATTTAATTAAAAGAGTTTAATTAAATTAATCTCATATCATTGGAGCTTCTAATCTGTAGGTTCATAAGGTCCTTTGTTAGCTTCCTAAGGATAGTAAAAAAGAATTATTTCAATTACTCAAATTAATTAAAAGAATTTTATATTAATATGATTAATATAAAGTATAGTGAATTCTGATAGATATGATCTATAATCCAAACTATATTATAAGAGAGATGTATTTGAATGAGATTCAAATATTAGATTTATATGGATTGGACTCATAAAGTGATATATACATATAAATATGTGATATTTGTATGTTAATTAGTTAATTAATTTTATATTAAACTTGGTTTAGTATATAGTTATTTAATTTGTATGCTAATTAATTAAATAATAGTTAATTAATTAATTAGCTAAAAGGAGGAAAGTGGAAAAGCTTGGAGAAGAGGTTACCCTCTCTCTCTATAAATAGACTATTATAATCCTTTTTAAAGTAAGGTTTGTTTTTGTGAAAAATGACCGGTTTGTTTTTGTGAAAAATGACCTAGCCTCCATCCTTCCTTTCTAATCTCCATTCTCTAAAAATAATTTCTCTCTAAAAATTCCTCCATCAAAAGGTCTTGGAGCCCACAATTCCAATCTTTTTTTTTTTCATTCCAAGAGAATAACAAGGTAGCCTTAGAGATGATGTTCTTGTTCTTGAGAAACTTGAGATTGTTCTTGACCTTTGGAGGGAAAAACGTGAAGAAGAAAAGAATCCACAAGAGTGAGTTCATTTCTTTCCTTCTTGTTCATTAGAAGCATTCTTATGTCATTTTATATGTTTATTTTTTTTGAATATTTCCATGAGTTCATTGATTTTAGTTTCTCATAAAAATGTTTTTCCATGTAAGGCGACCACATGTTTTTGCGGGAATTGGATTCCCTTCAATTAGTATTATAGCCCAATTCTAGATATTTTGATTTTGGATTTATTAGAAGCAAGAAGTAAAGAAAAAGATGGGTTGTTTTCTCTACATTATGAATGTGGGTTAGCAAATAAATGTTTTCGAATTTGGAACTTTAGATTATTGTTTTTACTTGATTTGATCATGTAAGGGCCTGATGTTTTGGAGCATTTAATTTAGTAATTGAGTCTGTAAGTTTGGGTCACAAGTTTTGCAAGTGTTGCTGATGATCGGGATGGAAGACAGAGGATTTCGGTGCATTTTCGGAGCAGACTGCTGCATTATGTGATGCAGTGCCACGATGCTATACCCTAGCGTCGCGGCACTCCGACGGGAAGCAAAACATGAGGATTTTTTGTAGCGTCACGACCCTAGGGTACAACGTTGCGATGCTCCGAGGCGAGGCGCGTGTGTGGCAGTCCGTCCAAGCAGTTGTAGGTTCGAGTCTTCCTGTGGGCTTTGGCAGTGAATTTCCTTGTTTTTTTTTTTTTTTTGTATTTTAGTTCATTTTAATTAATTAGATTAATATAAATTAGTTATATTAATTTAATTAGTATTATTTTAGGGGTGCCAAATTTGGTCTATTTCGCTATTTGATTTAATTTTGTGTATGATGTATGATTAAATTAGTAATATGCATAATGTATGTCATATAATTTAAAATCCCACCTTAGGATAAACATATTTCATGCATCTTTTTTTTTATATAAGTGTTATATTATATAGTTGCATGATTAATTAAGCATGCTCATGAATCATACTAGAATATAATTGTTATATAGTATGATAGTATGTGAATTATTTTCATTAGCAATAATATAATTATTATATTGTTTAATGAAAATGAATATGTATTTTTATTTTCATGGATGATAATTATAAGTGTTATTATTATTGGATGAAAATAAACTCTGCATTGAGCATGACATTACTTAGATAAATATAATTGTTATATTTGATCAATGTCATTAGATGCAAATGATTGGTTTTAATAATTTCATTATTTTATAATGATTATAAGTTTAATGAACTAGATTAAAAGCTATAGTCAAGAGTTACCTAAAAACATAGGTCCAAATTAATTTTAAATGGTTTAAAATTGATTAGCCTAGACATATGTTAAAGGTATTTCTAATATGATTAGAAATAGGTTAATATTTTAATTTGTTTTAATAGGGTTAAAATGAATTTCATAAAACATTAAATTTATAAAATAATTGCCTATAAAGGACCTTTGTCCAAGGAACGTTTTATCTAGGCTGAGGTATTTAAGCTGACGAAAACGGAACATCCCTACCTGGGAACCGACTTGGGAGGTGAGTTAGTCAAATATTTTATAAGCATGAATAAATGTTTTTGTTTATTAAAGTGTTTAATAAATAATATCACATATTGTTAAAATATTCAATACAAATGTTATATTGAACAATTTAACAAGGACTTAGTTAAATTATTTAGCCAGATTTTTCTGAGTTAGTAAACCCATTTTTTTTTTAAATACTTAGTGGGAGGACAAAGATGTATATGATATGTTATTTTATTTTTTTTTACTTATATTCTCCCTAAAAGTTCACAAGGTGAGATTCATTCTCAGCCTCGTGGTGTCCTAGGCGTACCCTCATTTAGGAAGGTGGTTGTATGGGTCAATATCAAGATGAATGGAGAAAGTGTTTATAGTAAGTGGGAGAAGGGCGTGTATGAACATATCCTGCAGTCTCCTTCATTGGTTTGAAATATTTTTCCCATGCTCGTCCTCGTGATGCTTAGGAGCATCCCGTTTATGAAGATATTTGCATGGGAAAGGGACATAATAAACTCTAGAAATGGATAAGATCACTATAATCAATTGCACCAATTACGTTCTACCCTGAGGCAGACTGGTTGAGGTAGGATTATAGGGTTGAAAATGAAGAGTTACACTTACAAGAAAAATATTAAGATAGTTAATGATTTCTAGACTAAATCAATGGTAATTAAATATTATAGGAATAAGAGTTATTCTAGATAATATTTGATTGAGAATGTCTCAGTTCAGTGAAGGATTAATTGTTCACCCCGAGGTGATAATTATTCTAAATCACTGAAGTATCATTGCAAATAAAATGATGTTGGGGTTTATTATTTCTTTTACTAAACTAATTGGATTAAAACAAATTTTTGCATAAGTTTTTAATATAAGTAATTTGTTTTGTATTAGCAAAATGACTAGCGCTACATTAAACATTCTTAAAGTTGGAAAATTAACCGAAAAAATTATACAACTTGGAAGAATATGATAGATACTATCTTGGTCATAGACGGCCTTAAATTCGTTCTGATAGAGGAATTCCTCCGATCGCTAGGCTCAACGCGTCACAAAATGTTCGTCATGTTTATGAGAGGTGGATCGATGTTAATGATAAGGCCAAAGTCTACATTTTGGCAAGCTTAACTGAAGTTTTGATAAAAAAGCATGAGACCATGATCACTGCATGCGAGATCATGGAATCACTATGTGACATGTTTAGAAAACATTTCTCACAATCCATGCATGTTGCTCTTAAGTTCATCTTCAATGCACAGTTGGCAGAAGGATTATTTGTTCTTAACATGATGGTTCGTTTTAATGTCATTGAGATGAACGGAGGTCTCATAAATGAGCCTAATCAAGTGAACTTTATTATGGAATCTATGTTAGATAGTTTCCTGCAATTTCGTAACAATTGTGTTATGAACAAAATTGACTAAAACCTTACCACCCTTCTTAATAAGCTGCAAACTTTTGATTCTTTAATGAAAGTCGAAAGGACTAGTGGGAGGCAAATGCTACCGTATCCAATAAGAAGGACCACAAATATTTGACCACTGAAACTAAGTTTATACCTCCTTCCTCTTCCGGTGTCAAGAAGTGGAAGAAGAAAAATGGTGGAAAGAGGAATAAAGCCACCACTACTTCTACTATCTAGAAGAGCAAAAAGGTCAAACTTGCAAAAGGAACTTGCTTGCATTGCAACCAGGATGGGCACTGGCTGAAAGGAAGAAGACAAAAGAAGGTAAATATGATATACTAGTTCTAGAAACATGTTTAGTGGAAAATAATAATAATACCTAGATGCTTGATTCAGAAGGCACTAACCATGTATGGACTTCTTTACAGGAAACTAGTTCCTGGAAGCAGTTTGAGGCTGGAGAGATGACTCCATGGGTTGGAATAGGGAAGGTCGTCTCAACGGTTGCAATTGGTAGCTTAAAGTTATTTTTTAATTCAAAGTTTATATTATTGGTTAATGTTTACTATGTTCTTAATTTTAAGAGGAACTTGATTTCAATTTCATGTTTGTTAGAACACTCTTATAATATATCTTTTATTCGTGATAAAGCGTTTATCTCGAAAAATGGTGTTGATAAATGTTCTGCAACAAGCAAAAGTAACTTATATGTATTAAGATCGTTAGTATCTAAAATGCTCCATAATGTTGAAATGTTCAACACTACAACTACACAAAACAAAAGAAGAAAGGTTTCTCCAAAAGAAATGCTCATCTTTGGCATCTAAGACTATGTCATATTAATCTTAATAGGATTGAGAGGTTAGTTAAGAATGGACTGCTAAATGAGTTAAAAGAAAATTCTTTACCAGTATATGAATCTTGTCTAGAAGGAAAAATGAAAAAAGCAACCTTTTTCTGGAAAAGGTTATAAAGCCAAAGAACCCTTGGAGCTTATACATTTAGACCTTTATGGCTCGATGAGTGTTAAAGCAAGAGGAGGGTTTGAATAGTTTGTCCTTTCATTGATGATTATTCTAGATATGGGCATGTTTACTTGTTTCGACATAAGTCTGATGCACTTGAAAAGTTCAAGGAGTATAAGGTTGAAGTTGAGAATTTATTGAGTAAAAATATAAAAACAATTCGATCGATCGAGGTGGAGAGTACATGAATATAGGATTCTAGAAATATATGATAGAATATGGAATCAAGTCTCAACTCTCAGCACTCGGTACATCTCAACAAAATGGTGTATCAGAAAGGAGAAATAAAACCTTGTTAGACATGGTTCGATCCATGATGAGTTATGCTTCTCTACCTATCTCATTTTAGGGTTATGTAGTGGAGACTACAACATACATTGTTAACCAAGTTCTGTCAAAGAGTGTTTCTCAAACACCTTTTAAATTATGGAAAGGTCGTAAAAGTAGTTTACATTATCTCATGATTTGGGGGGTGTCCAGCATATGTGCTTGTAGCAAACCCAATGAAATTGGAACCATGTTCAAAATTATGCCTCTTTGTAGGTTACTCCAAATAATTGAGAGGTAGTCACTTTTATGATCCAAAAAAGAATAAAGTATTTATGTCAATAAATAAAACTTTCTTAGAGGAAGAACATATTAGAGAACATAGACTAAGAAGTCAAATCATATTAAATGAACATACCAAAGGAACTACTGAAACATCAACAAGAGTTGTTGAAGAAGAAAACAGTTTATATTGCTTGATCCAGTCAAGCACATCCTACTCAGGAGCTAAGGGAGCCTTGATGTAGTGGGAGGATTGTAACCCAACCTACTCGTTATTTGTGTTTAATAGAAACTCAAGATGTCATACAAGATGATGACGTTGAGGATTCATTGACCTATAAGCTGGTACTGGGTGATGTGGACAAGGATGAGTGGATTAAAGCTACGAATCTAGAAATCGAGTCCATATACTTCAATTCTATCTCGCAACTTGTCGATAAACCTAATAGAGTTAAACCTATAGGTTGCAAGTAGATCTACAAGAGAAAAAGTGGTGTAGATGGAAAGGTGCAAACCTTTAAGGCAAGATTAGTAACAAAGGGTTATACCTAGGTTAACGAAGTGGACTACGAGGAATATTTCTCGTTTGTTGCTATGCTAAAATCTATCCAAATTCTTGTGTCCATTACCACATATTATGAATATGAAATAGAGCAAATGGATGTCAAGACTTCCTTTTTGAATGGTAATCTTGATGAGATAATCTACATGTCTCAACCAGAAAGATTCATTGAATAAGGAAAAGAACAAAAGCTTTGCAAGCTAAATTGGTTCATTTATGGATTGAAACAAGAAACTTGATCTTGGAATATGAGGATTAATGCTGCGGTCAAATATTATGACTTTGATCAAAATGTTGATGAACCTTGTGTTTACAAAAAGATCATCAACAGTTTAGTAGCTTTCTTAGTGTTGTATATGGATGATATCCTACTCATTGGGAATGATATAGGTTTTCTAACTAAAATTAAGGAATGGCTAGCTGCTCAGTTCCAAATGAAATATTTGGCTGAAGCAAAGTTTTTTCTAGGGATCCAAATTATTAGGGATTGTAAGAACAAATCACTAGCCTTGTCTTTAGCATCATATATTGACAAAATGCTTGTCAGGTATTCGATGCAGAATTCCAATAAAGATTTATTACCTTCTAGGAATGAAATTATTTTGTCTAAGGAACAATATCCTAAGACACTTCAAGAAGTTAGGAAATGAGACAGATTTGTATGCCATGCATTGTACTAGGCCCAACATATTCCATGTAGTGGAAGTAGTCAACACATATCAATCTAATCTAGGATTTGATCACTAGACAACGGTTAAAACCATTCTCAAGTATCTTAGGAGAATGAAAAACTATATGCTTGTGTATGGTGCTAAAGATTTGATCCTTATAGGATAATCGACTCTGATTTTCAGACTGATTAAGGATTCTAGGAAATCCACATCAAGATCAGTGTTAACTCTGAATGGAGGGGCTATAGTATGGCGTAGCATTAAGCAAGGATGTATTGTGATTCATCTATGGAGGTAGAATATGTAGCAGCTTATGAAGTTGCTAAAGAAGCTATTCGACTCAGAAACTTTTTGACAGATTTAGAAGTCATTCCAAATATGACCTTGCCTATCACCTTTTATTGTGATAATAGTGGTGTTGTGGCAAATTACAAGGAGCCTCAAAATCACAGACAAGGAAAACATATTGATCGCAAATACCATGTCATTAGGAGATTGTGCAATGAGAAGATGTGATCGTTACAAAGATCATTTTGGAGCACAATGTTACTGATCCATTTACAAAGGCTCTCACGGCTAAAGTTTTTGAAGGTCACCTGGAAAGTCTGGGTCTACAGGATATGAGTCATCTAGTCTGTGAAGAGATCGACCTTGCCGCGGAAGCGTCTCATGTAAGAATGCTTTGCATTCCACAATTCGATTTTACAATAAACAAAATCGTTGTACTAGATGAAATAGATAAACACGTAAACTATCGTGATATTGGGGAAAAGGTTAGAACAATTCTTACCTTTGTAGATTCCCCAAGTGCCACAACAATCCTCTCCAAGGTTCCAACGAACGGATTTCCAGTCTGTCTTGATCATGAACAACTCCTTGAGTGACCTCGAACACTACCACAAGAGTTACCTTATTATTTCGATAGAGGGATAAGTAGTATCCAACTATTGGGAGAGGTAGAGGAGAATAAGATTTTGGAGAGTAGAGAGGTTTAGAGAAAATTATGCACAATAACACAAGGGAGTTGTGTATTAGCTGAGCTTCTCTGCAATAAGAATTGTGTATTTAGTGCATTCCCAAAGGGCATTGCAGAGGTCTTTATATAGAAAAGGGCTAAGCCCCTTTCCCAATATATTTTCCTTTTCTATAATTAATTAAATAACACTTAATTAATTAAATAGCCTAATTAAATAACACTTATTTAATTTTCACAATTAAAAACACTTATTTAATTTTAATTTACACAATAATTAAATAACTACTTATATATTAAATCCAATTTCATGTATATATTTAATTATCATATACATCCCATGAATGTGTGCAAAACCTCTATATTAATTAATTCTTTGTGAACCTAATTCACTTGAATTAATTAATTTGAATCTTATTCAAATATTACTTTCCAATTTTATTATAGATCATATCCATAATTAATTATATATTAATCACATTAATACATAGTTTCCTCAAATTAATTTGAACAATTCAAATATCCTTCTTAAGTATCCTCTAGTGAGCTAACGAGGGGACTTGATGGACCCTAGATCAGAAGCTCAAACGATATGAGATTAATTAGTTAAACTCATTAACCAAGTTAATCAATATTCCTTAACTGTGAGTACACTCCATTAAAAATCCACGGATACCAATATTAGATAGTTAGTCCTTCACGAGTGTTTATAACTCCGATTGGGTCAAATTACTGTTTTACCCTTGGGTTACCTTTGGCTTCTTAAGTAACAGTGCTTCTCTAATGAACAACCTGATTATGGTCCAACCAATAAATAGAAATCCCTCTCGGGCCAATGAAAGGGTAAGGCCCTTTGTTCAAGTCTCGGAGACACTACTTAAGGGAACAGTCATCTACTTACCTTCAAGAAGGGAATGAGTGAATTTCATCTTGTATTATTATGTTTCCAGCTCCCCACTCAGTCTCATCCCCAAAATGGTAGGCATATTGGTTCGGCGAACTAACCACCCTCACCCATGCAAATCAAAGGACAATCCTTCGTGAATAGAAATTCATAATATACTCAGGATTAAGACTAAGTCGCCTAGATCATCCTATTGAAATAGAAACCTAACTAGTCAATAGTGTTCCATCTAGTGGTTACTATTTCGCGGCCCAGTCTTGTGAGAACTCATTGCATAGGATACCTCCACCTGCATGTCACCTACTTGAACGCATTGGATTGTTACGTTTGTATGAAATACAAAGTGGGCCATCTCCATAGTTTTACGAGGATAAGATACCCAGCCTAATCCCTATACTATAGACCCTTTAGGCTGTATTTTGAATATTGATCCCTATATGTCTCCACATATAGTTCAAGACTCATGAGACAACGTTGGATGTTAGTTTATTGGATATAGAGTTATTAAGACAAAATAGACAACAATACAAACAATAACATTTATTAATTTAGCATCTATAACTCTTTATTAACAACGATGAATTAATAACATTTACTATCTACGAGTTTTAAGGATAAAACCTAACAAACTCCCACTTAAACTAAACTTTAGTCAGTGGGTTGTACACAAACAAAAGGCGGGATAATGCTAAATATAATAAACTAGGGCATCCATATACCCATTACATACCATTTTCCCTAGATTATGCAATGTACATGTCTCTTAGAACTAGATTGTCTAGATGACCCTTGAACACTTTAGTCGAGAGAACTTTCACAAATGGATCAGCAATGTTGTGCTTTGAGGCAATCTTTGTGACGATCACATCTCCCATTTGCATAATCTCCCATATCAGGCTATACTTCCTCTCAATATGCTTTCCTTGTTTGTGACTGCGAGGTTGTTTAGAGTTTGCTATTGCCCCATTGTTGTCACATAATAAGGTGATGGGCAAGTTCATATTTGGAACCACTTCCAAATCAATTAGGAATATCCTTAGCCAAATTGCTTCCTTTGCGACTTCACAAGCAGCTACATACTCAGCTTCCATAGTGGAATCTACAATGCATCCTTGCTTTATACTACACCATACTACAACTCCTCTGTTTAGGGTAAACACTGATCTTAATATGGATTTCCTAGAATCTTTTTCAATTTGGAAATCAGAGTCTGTGTATCCTGTAAGGATCAAATCCTTAGCTCCATACACTAGCTTGTAGTCCCTTGTTCTCTTGAAATACTTGAGGATGTTCTTAACCGCTGTCCAATGGTCTAACCCTTGATTGGATTGGTATCTACTGACAATCTCACTGCATAACAAATGTATGACAGAGCATAACATACATTAAGCTGCCTACAATTGAGGCATGGGAATACATCTCATATCCTCAACTTCTTGAGGTTTCTTAGGACACCGTTCCTTAGACAAGTGAACCCTGTGCCTAAAAGGTAACAAACCCTTCTTAGAGTTCTACATCTACATTTGCACCCTTTGGGTTTGACCCCTTCTTCCAGCTACATCTGTCTTTCTTTTGTAAATCCATTTACGCCCTATAGGTTTGACCCCTTCAGGTAAATCTACAAGCTCTCATACTGAATTGGAGTACATGGACTCCATTTCAAGGTCCATGGCTTTGACCCACTGGTCATTGTCTACGTCATTCACTACCTGCTTATAGGACAATAGATCCTCAATGCCATCATCTAGTATGACAACCTAAGTTTCTGTTAAATCCAAGTAACAGTCCTGTTGTATCACAACCTTCCCACTGTATTAAGGCTCTCTCAACTTTGAGAAGGACGAGACTGACTAAAGTGCTAGCTCCTTCATTAACTCTTGATGAAGAACTAACCCTTGTTGATTATTCAGTAGCTTCATTTAATATTACTTTGCTACATGGTTTATGACCTTTCATGTGGTCTTCCTCTAAAAATGTAGCATTTGTCGATACAAACATTTTATTTTCTTAAGGGTCATAGAATAGAACACCTCTCATTTCCTTAGGGTAACCAACAAATGGGCACAATCTTGAACAAGGTTCCAACTTCTTAGGATTTGTCACTAACACGTGTACAGGACAACTACAGATTCTGAAGTAAAGTAAACTCAGTTTACACCCCTTCTATAACTTGAAAGGTGTTTCAAAGACACTTTTTGAGGAAACATTATTCAAGATGTGAACTGCAGTTAATATCTAGTTTTAAGGCATAAAACTCAACAATTTAGGGCATATGGGAGATTTTATTGGGTATATTGTATGTCTTAGTTTATTGTATTGTATTTGATACTGCACATCCCACTCACTTTAGGACAAGTGGGAGATTGTTGGATTTAGTGTCCTAAATCTCGTATATCTCATAGTTTGTATTTTGAAAGGATAAATTATTTATTGAATAAAATAAGAGGTATTTTACTTGGCATTCAAAGTGCATTAATTTAATCCAATAAACTAAGATCAAAGGTTATGTGATGTTACTTGAACAGTATGTGGTAGACATATAAATGATTCATGTTCAAGTCATAACTTAAAGGCATACAGTAAATGGATAAGTCTAGGTGCCTTATCCTGATAACATTGTGGGTTCGATCCACTTTGTAATTGTTACATGAGTTGTAATTTTTACGAACAATATAAGTCATATTGTTCATGTGGAGACATGTAAGTGGAGATATCCTGTATAAAAAGTTTATACAAGATCGGACTGTGAAATGATTGGTTTCTCTTTATAACACCATTACTTGAAGAAACCAATATTTCACTAGGTTGACCATAGGTGACTTGACCTTAAGCTTGAATGAGTCGTGAACTGCTGTTTATGAGGTCAATGATGGGTTAAACAAGCATGCAACAGAAGTACTCATAATCAATAAGCACTCTAATTACATTTAATTTGAGTTCTAAAAGCATGCAAACATAACATTTATCAAAGTAAAAGGTTTCAGAATTGATACATTTGATGGATCTTCCAATTCCAAGTTGCTCTTCTTGAAATCCCAGCTTCAAATCTATAGTGAACCACCAAGAGATCTTCTCTACTATTCTCAGCCTTGAATTTGAGTGGTGGAACTTAAGATTGAAGTGAAATGTGAAGGGAATGAGTGAGGGGTTCTACAGAAACTATTTTATGCAGTAGTTTTGGAGAAATTCAACATCTTCATCCCCTTCAATCTGAAATTGAAGTGTTTTATATAACTTATACATGTAGCCATTAAGCTTGAATCTGAATGCCACCTTAATTATCAAAGAGAAAGTGGGAAAAGGTTTTAATTTGAAGAAGACACCAAGCAACTTAAAAAAATGTGGAAAAATCCACTTTCTTTCAATTTTCATTTTTAATTAATTAATTCATAATTAATTAAATTCAATATTCAAGAAAACAATTTCTGAAATTGAATGAAATGAAAAATTAATTTATTTAACTAATTAAACTAATCTAATTAGTTAGATAATAATTTAATATCAAATATTAAATTAATCAAACACTTAAATTAAACATGAATCCTATAATATTTTAAACTCTCCAATTTCATTTAATTTTGATAAATTAAACGCTAATTATATCAAATATAATTGTTTAAACCCTAATTTAAAATTGAACAATTCAAATTCAAACCCTAATTTTCAATTTGAACACTTCAAATTGAAACCCTAAAATTAATTTGAATATTCTAAATTGAAATCATTTCAAATTCACTTAAGTCACTAATCTAAGGTGTTCATGTTTTATAAGCTAGTAGAAAGACCTTATGGCTCTATAAATCATGAGCTCCAATGATTTGAGATTAATCGTTAAACTCTTTAGACCAAATTAATCAATATTCGTTAACTATCGAGACACACCACTATAGCTCGATAGTTGCACTATCCTCACTGTAGATATATTTGTGTCCACTTGATTTAACCATAATCAGTAAATTGATCCTTCACAAATTGTTTGTAATAACGACTGGGTCAATATGTTGTTTTACCTCCGAAATTTCATCTTACTTCTTAAGTTCCACCAATCCTCTAATAAACAATTGGTTTGTGATCCAATAACTAAACAAGATCCTCTCAGGCCAATGAGAGGCCAGGGCCCCTTCTTCAAGACATGAATTTAGTACTTAAGAGAATAACCTTCCTCCTATCCCTAGATCGAGTAGGCGTGAATTCCATTTTGCACCCTCTATCTACCGGGTCTTACCCTGAAATGGGAGGCTTATTGAGCCGATACTGTTGAGCCAACCCTCACCTATGCAAACCTAAGGATAATTCAGAATAAACAAGAGTTCATAGTTAGCTCAGGATTAAGATCGAAGTACCTAGGTCATCTAAGCGAAATAGTCAGTCTTAATTAGTAAACAACGTTATAAAGTAAGAGTGAGTTATTTCTTGGTCCGATCTTATGCAAACTCATTACATAGGACGACCCCACTCCTCATGTCAATACATGAACAAATCTGGATCACTTCGTTTGTAGCACCTTACAACATATTGTAACAACTACGAAGTGGGCCACATCCAATAGAGTTACCAGAATAAGGCACCCAACCTTATTCGTATACTATAGACCATTTTGGCTATTTACTCAAACTTGATCCATCTTTATGTCTCCACATAAAGTTCAAGTATTCATATAATAGCCATGGATCTTAGTTTATTGGATTTAGTCTTTATAAGTGCAATTTACAAATTCAATAACAAATTTATTAAATAAATGTTGAATAACATGTTTATTGATAAAAGAAAATGTTTAACTTTACAAACTGTGAGGTTTAGGACATACAACCCAACAAACTCCTACTTGGACTAAAACTCCAGTGGATAAACATATATTCAAATATATACACAATGTTGAGTTCAATGAGAGAATAAATACAATAAACTGGGCATTAGATACCCATTATTTCTCCCACTTGCCCTAGTTCTAACTGTCTTGTAGTCCTAGTCCCACTAGGTGACCCTTGAACACTTTAGCCGAGAGGGCCTTCATAAATAGATCAGCCAAGTTGTCTTGTGAGGCTATCTGCGTGACAATCACGTCAGTGTACAATCTCTTTGATGAGGTGGTACTTGCACTCAGTGTGCTTTCCACGTTTATGGCTTCTAGGTTCATTTGAGTTTGCAAGCGCTCCACTGTTATCACAATATAGGGTGACTGGCAGTTGCATATTTGGAACTACTTCCAGGAACTTTCTGAGCCGTACTGCTTCTTTTGCTATTTCACTTGCAACTACATACTCAGCTTCCATTGTGGAGTTAGCAATACAACTTTGCTTGATACTTCTCCATACTACTGCTTCTCCATTTAGAGTGAAAACTGACCCCAAAGTTGATTTCCTTGAATCAATATCGATTTGGAAGTCAGAAGCAGTGTATCCAGTGACCTTAGTTCCATACATGAGCATGTAGTCCCTCGTTCTCCGAAGATACTTGAGGATGTTCTTAATCGCAGTCCAATGATCATATCCTGGATTGGACTGAAATCTGCTGATAATTCCAACTGCATAGCATATGTTGGGACGAGTACACAACATGTCATACATTAAGCTTTCTACTGCTGATGCATATGGAATTCGTTTCATAACCTCAACCTCTTGAGGTGTCTTAGGACATTATTTCTTAGAAAGATGAATTCCATGTTTGAAGGTAACATGCCTTTCTTTGAATTTTGCATTTTATATCTAGACAACATCTTGTCTATATAAGATGCCTAAGATAATGCTAAAGTTATGTTCTTGCGGTTCCAAACTATTTGAATCCCAAGAACATACTGTGCTTCTCCCAAATATTTTATTTGGAATTGTGTAGCAAGCCATCTTTTGACGTTAGCCAGTAATTCTACCTCATTTCCTATGAGTAGAATATCATCAATATACAGAACCAAAAAAGCGATAGTATTGTTAATGTTTTTCTTGTAAACACAAGGTTTGTCAACATTTTGTTCAAAGCCATAAGATTTGATCGCGGTGTCAAATATCATATTTCAGGATCAAGATGCTTGTTTCAACCCATAAATGGATTGATTAAGCTTGCAAACTTTGTGCTCTTGATCCCGTTCAATAAACCCTTCTGTTGAGACATGTTTATACTCTTTTCAAGATAGCCATTTAGAAAGGCTATCTTGACATCCATTTGCCAGATTTCATAATCATAAAATGCAGCTATGGACAAGAGTATTCTAATAGACTTTATCATGGCAACTAGAGTGAAAGTTTTTTTTTCATAGTCTACCCCCTCCCTTTGGGTAAACCCTTTTGCCACAAACCCAACTAGGGGTGAAAACGGTTCGGTTTGGTGGTCAAACCGAACCAAACCAATTTTTTTAAAATGTGAAACCAAATCGAACTGAACCGTACCATATAAATGTGGTTTGGTTCGGTTTCAAATTTGGTTTTGGCATTTTAAAAAAAACCATGTTATATTTTTTAATTAAAAAGAGGTTCGGTTCGGTTCGGTTTTGTTCTTTAAATTAAAAACGGCTCGGTTTTAAATTCGATTTTACATTTTTTTAAATATATAAATAAATAAATATATATATTAGTTAAAAATGGTTCGGTTCGGTTTCAAATTGGTTTTCGAAAGTGAAACCGAAACGAACCGAATTAATTCGATTTCAAAATTTTTTCAAACCGGATCGAAACGCATTTTTTTGATTTCACTAAATTTTTGGTTCGGTTCGGTTCGATTTTTAGAAATGGTTGGGTTTTTGCAGTTTGAATGACCACCCCTAAGCCCAACCTTGTAGGTCTGTACCTTACCAGCTTGGTCTTATTTTCTCTTGTAGATCCATTTGCAACGAATGGGTTTTATCCTTTCTAGTTGATCTACAAGATCAGACTGAATTGAAGTACATTGACTTCATTTCAAGGTCCATGACTTTAATCCATTGGTCTTTATCCACATCTTCCATTGCTCGTTTGAAAGTTAATGGATCCTCTAAGCCATCATTTGGTATGATGACTTGAGTTTCAATTAAGCCCATATACTAGTCAGGCTGTTGCACAACCCTCCCACTACATCGAGGAATTCTCCACTCTTGAGATGTGAAGTAGCAGTTTCATCAACAACTCTTATTGATGGACCTGCTTGATCAACAACTTTTATTGATGCATTTGTCGTTTCTCTGGTCATTTCATCTATTACCAGCCTAGTGCGAAGTTGATGAACTTTAATGTGGTCTTCCTCCAAGAAAGTTACATTTGTCGATACAAATATTTTATCTTCTTGAGGATCATAAAAAAAAAAAAAACTACCTTTTGTCTCTTTAGGGTAACCTACAAATAGGCATACCTTTGAACGACGTTCCACCTTCTTAGGATTTTGCACCAATACATGTGTTAGGCATCCCCAGATCCTGAAGTGATTTAAACTACCTTTACATCCTCTCTATAGTTCGTAAGGTGTTTCAGAAACACTTTTCAAGGGAACCATGTTCAATATATACAGCGCCATCTCAACTGCGTGTCCCAAAAAGAACTTGGCAACTTGGCATAACTCATCATAGAATGAACCATGTATAACAAGGTCCTATTTCTCTTTTTTGTCATACCATTTTTTCGAGGTGTGCCAGGAGCTATGAGTTGCGACTGAATTCCATGTTCTATCAAATAGTCCTAATATTTTAGGTAAGGTTTGTTTTTGTAAAAAATGGCCTAGCCTCTCTTTCTTTTCCAAAAAGAATTTCTCTCTAAATATTCTTCCATCAAAAGGTCTTGGAGTTCACATTTCCAATCCTTTTTTTTATTCCAAGAGAATAAAAAGCTAGCCTTAGAGGTGGCGTTCTTGTTTGTTGAGAAAATCAAGATTGTTCGTGACATTTGGAGGGGAAAATGTGAAGAAGGAAAAGAATCCACAGGGTGAGTTCATTTTTTCCCTTCTTCTTCGTTAGAAGCATGCTGAGGTTCTTTTGTATGTTTATTCTTTGAATATTTCCATGAGTTCACTCATTTTAGTTTCTCACAAAATCGTTTTTCAAAATTGTAATGTGATCACGCATTTCTGCGGGAATTGGATTCCCTTCAGGCGCTACTTTCAAAAACACATTATCACCTACGTCGAATTCCAAATCTTTACGCCGAACATCGACGTAACTTTTCTATCTACTTTGAGTTGTTTGCATGCATGCTCTAATCTTCTGTATTGTCTCGTTTCTAATTTGTACTAACTCAGGTACTATGAATTTTCGTTCACTGACCTCATCCCAATAAACAGGAGACATGCAACTCTTCCAAGACAAGGACTCAAATAGCGACATGCTAATAGTAGCCTGGTGACTGTTATTATAAGAAAACTTCATCAAATGTAAATGAGAGTCCCAACTCCCTAAAAACTCCAACACACAAGTATGTAACATATCTTCCAATGTTTGCTTCAAGCGCTCCATCTACTCATTAGTTTGTGGGTGCAAAGTTGTACTAAAATCTAATCGAGCACCCAATGTTGTCTAGAGGCTCTTCCAAAATTAGATGTAAAACGAGGGTCTCTATCAGACATGATAGACACTTGCACCCCATGCAATCTCACCACCTCTTTTATATATAACTACACCCACTTATTCACCAAATACATAGACTTCATGGAATAAAGTGCGCTAACTTAGTGTGTCTAACCACTATGATCCTGTATAGCCTTTTGATGTTCTTGGTAAACCCACATTGAAATCCGTAGACACATTCTCCCACTTCCATTCCGGCATGCTCAAAGGCTGAACAATATTGCCGACTTCTATCTTGGAGCTTTCACTTGCTGACACACTAAGCACTTACTAACAAACTCCACTATATCTCTTTTCATATTATGGACCAATAATATCGTTTCAAGTTTTGATACATGTTAGTGCTGCCAGGATGTAGAAAATATGGGGAGCTATGAGTTTCTGTCAATAATTAATTCTTAAGGTCACTATCTGCAGGTATGCATAATTATCCCTAATAAAGAAGGCCATTATTTGAGGATATTGAGAACTCACCATCCTGTTCTGACTCCACATGGTGAAATTTCTCAACAAGGTAAGGATCACCCTACTGTGTATCAATATTTTTCTGTCTCAAGGTCGATGATACTGTCAATTGTGCCAACTGTGCAGTGATTTTCCTCACTACTACTGTAATCTCAGCCCATTCAAGATCATTGCATAGATGAGTCTGTCTGGTAATTAGAGTTGCTGAATGGGATGTCTTTCTACTTAGAGCATCTGCCACTGCATTTGCTTTGCTTAGATGATACTAAATCTCACAATCATAATCTTTCACCAACTTTAGCCATCTGCGCTGTCTTATATTTAACTCATTCTGAGTGAAGAAGTAATTCAAGCTCTTGTGGTCTGTGAAAATCTGTATCTGCTCTCTGTATAAATAATATCTCCAAATATTCAAGGCAAACAATACTACTACCAACTCCAAATCATGTGTAGGATAGTTTCGTTCATGGTTCTTCAACTAGCGGAAGGCATAAGCAACCACCTTACCATGTTGCATCAACACGCACCCCAATCCTGTCTTAGAGGCATCAATGTAAACAATGAAACTTCCTGATCCATCTGGTCCTGTGAGAATTGGTGCAGAAACCTTTTTGTTTAACATCCTCAAAACTATCTTCACAAGCTCTATTCCAAATGAAGGAAGCTCCTTTTCTGGTCAACTGAATCAAGGGGGTAGCTATATGAGAAAAATTCTTTAAAAATCGATGATAATAGACTATTAACCCCAGGAAACGGTGCACCTCATTGACTGTGGTTGGACAAGGTCAACTCGTAACTGTCTCAATCTTTGTAGGGTCAACAGATACTCTCTTCTTTGACACCGCAAGTCCGAAAAAGGACACCTGTCGGAGCCAAAATTCACACCTAGAGAATTTGGCATACAACTTATTCGACTTTAGAGTCTCTAAAAATTTTCGTAAATGCTTCTTATGCTCTGCCTTTGTCTTGGAGTAAACCAAGATATCATCTATAAAATCTGCCATAAAAGTGTCAAGGAATTCCTTGAACATCTTATTCGTTAGGTCCATAAATACTACAGGAGCAATAAACAAGTCAATGACATTAGGATTAACTCATAATGCCCATATCTAGAACGAAATGATGTCTAACAAATATTGTTGTTTTTTATCCTTAGCTGATGGTAACTTGACCAAAGATCAATCTTGGAAAAGACTGTAGCTCGCTGCAACTGATCAAACAAATTATCAATCTTGGGAAGATGGTACTTGTTCTTGATGGTTGCCATGTTCAACTCTCTATAGTCAAAGCATAGGCATAATGAGCCATCCTTCTTTTTCATAAACAACATTGGTGAACCTCATAGTGACACACTCGGGCATATGAAACCCTTATCCAGACACTCTTACAACTAACTCTGAAGCTCTTTCAATTATGCTAGGGCCATTCTATAAGGAACCTTCGAGATGGGAGCTATACCTAACTTTACTCGATAGCAAAGTCTATCTCCTGGTATGGTGGTAAACTTGGGAGGTCCTTGGTCAAGTCAAGTTTACTGTAGCCCATAAACTCGCGCCCACGCAAATGAAATTTGTATGCACCGAACTAACCCCTTATACTAACTAGTAGTATAAGTAGCGAGTCTGGGGTCGATAAACAGAGAGCTGATTTGGACCTCAAAAGTTGGAACTTGTAGGAAGTAACCAAGGGGAGGGGGGGGGGTGTGTGAAAAATTGTGATATAAAATTGCGAAAACTAAAAGTGCACAATGCAAATGAATGTGAGAATAATCAATCGAACAAAATACTTAGCTTGAGTATTTTTAGTTTAATTCATCCCTCATCAATTCTATCCTAGACTATTCAAAAGATGCATGAGAATATTTGAATTAAAACTTAGCCTACTCGATTAGAATCCTAACCGATAGTCCACAAAATCAAGTTAATTAACAGAAAAGCGAGAATCCTCAACCAATTAATCAATCAACAAACATTAAGATTCAAGGCAAAGCTAAGCCAATTAATCGATTTCCATCGTCTAGCCAATTAATTGAGTGAGATTTATCTAAATTAGAAAGTAAATGCTTGCTAAATGGAATCCCAATTTAACACAACAAACTAACTTAACTCATGCCTATAGGTGATGACTACCTCATGGTTACAAATTAGGGCCAATCAAAGTAATCAATTAAACATGCATAGCTAATTTGTCAAATTACCCCATACACGAAAATTGAAGAATATGCTCAAGATAAATTCTCATAAATTCATAATAAACTTACAGAATTACAATACAAGTCTCAAGAATCGAATTGGAATGTAATTAAACTAACTAACCCAAGCTAAGTTCTTACCCTTTAGCCATGTAATATGCTCAAATTCAATACAATTGGCAAGGGTAAGATTTTTTTTGCAGAATTTTGCTGTAAAAGGGAGCTAAAACGAGGCTGAAACAGAGCGGCGACATTAAAAAATTAAGTGTACTCGATATATCATTGGCTGACCCAAATTGTTCTTATATAAAACAACCGCAGCATCACAACGGTAGAAAGAGCGTTAGGACATCACCGGAGTGTTGCTAAAGGATCCTAACGGGAGAGAATCGTAAGCCGAAGCAAGATCGACCCAAATCCCATTTTTCATTGTATATAAATTCTACAGTAAAATAAAGAAACAAGATATGCATTTATATGTAAATTACAACATGCTTTCAAAAGGTTTTAGAAACCTTACCTTTGAAGACTTTTCTTCCAGATTCCCTCTAACAGTTCACAAACTCCTTGAAGACTTTCTTCAAGAATAACCTCGAACAAGAACGAACACGACCATAATGACTTCCTTGGCAATCTCAGGTTGAGAATTCAGGAGTGGTGGACTCTGGCTATTTTGGAACTGAGGGAAACTTAGGTAGAGAGAAGAAAGGAGATTTGCAAATTGTTTAGCAACGATTCCAATACAGAGAACTTTTTTGTCTCTTTATTTACTGCCAAATTCGATCAATCAAGCAAGCAGCAGAAAAAAACTCTTTTTCAATATGCCAAATATAACAACCACCCACTTACGTGGGTGGAGAGAAAAGAGGGGGAAGGGAGTTGTAACTTCCTTCTTTATTTTTATTTTAGAAAAGTAACATTTAATATATATATATATATATATATATATATATATAAAATTATATGTTATATTAAATTGGCGTACAATATAACTTATAGTTTCTTTTCTCTCTTATATCACATTTATATTAAATTTAACAACTATGAATCCAATTTATAAAATTTCTATTTGAATCTTATTCAAATATTTATTTCCTCTCATTAAGCTATAATGTATCAAATACATTATAATAATTATATCACATATAATTAAAACAACTTAATTATATCATATATAATTAAATCCCTCTACTAATTTGAACAATTCAAATTAATCCAAAAACCGATTCTCAGTTAATTCTATTGAGCTACCAAGGGTACCTCATAGACTTGTAGCTTGAAGCTTCATCGGTACATGAATAATTAATTAAACTATTTGATTAAATTATTCAGCATCCGTTAACTGTCGGATAGTCCATTAAAGACCGACAACTGCACTCTTCACACTACAGATATATTTTTGTGTCCATTGGATATAACCAATCAATAGTACGATGATCCTTCACAAATTGCTCGTAGGTACAATTAGGCCAAATTACCATTTTTCCCAATAGTTACATCTAACTTCTTAAGTACCACTGATCCCTATAATGAATAATAGATCATAGTCCAACTATGACTAAACTCTTCTCAGATAAGAGAGGGTGTGGCGTCACATTATTCAAGATCTGGAATTAGCCCTTAAGGGAGAAATTTATCTACTTATCCCTACCTCGGGGAAGGAGTGAATTCCATCTTGTGTAGTTGTGTTCCTAGCTCCCTAATCACACAAATCCCCAAAATGGTAGGCTTGTTGAGTTGGCGATCTGGCCACTCTCACCCATACAAATCAAAGGACCGCCCTCATAAAGAGTTCACAACCCACTCAGGATTTAGGTCATGTTACCTATGGTCATCCTGGTGAAATGTAAGTCTCCAATATGAACGACGTTATATAATGAGACTAAACATTTCGTGGTCCGGTCTTATACAAACTCCGTTGTATAGAATATCCCCACTCACATGTCAATACATGAATGATTAGGATCAGATCATTTTAGCAATTTACAACAACTGTAACACCTACAAAGCGAGCCATACTCGTAGTGTCACCAGAATATACCTTATCCATATACTACAAACCATTAGGTTATCACTTAAACATGATCCATCCATATGTCTCTACATACATGTTTAAGTTTCAAGAATAACCTTGGATGTTAGTTTATTGGTTTGTGATTAATGCAGCTAAAATATCACATATTTTATTAAACTAACAATGAGTTTGAATAAAATATCATATATTTTATTAAATACATAATGAGTTTGTTCAATAATGTTTATAAACTATAAGACCCTATGAGATTTAGGACATCAACCCTAATAGTTGCAACACTTGGGGCAGCATTGCAACGTTGCCTTGCATCCAAGCATTCTGTCCAATAGCATTAAGCTAGCATTGGACTTAGGTTTAATGATAGCGTTGCAACGCTTAGCAGGGTAGCATCCTTCAATCTTTCTTCATTTGATCAATTTAGCTCCCAACTTTTTCATTTTAGCGCCTTTTTGTCCCGAATGCTTAATCCGTCTGCTTGTACAATCAAGTCCTACAAAATATTCAATTTAACCAAATTAAGTAACTAAACAACTGTTAGCTCTAAAAAAGAGCTATTATTCCTAGCTTAATTTAGGCTTGTTATTGGATTTTACGTGTTTATTTCCCTATTTTGTAGGTACCAAGAAATCAAGAGGTAGAATTAATCATTTGGTGAAGAACGGGGTTAATTTGAAGCAATTTGCAATTGATTTTCTGGGCTTCAAAGGAGTTGAAATTACCAAGATGCAATCGAGTTCCATTGAGTATAATTAGCCATTGAGTATCAATGAGTACTATCAAGTAAAATGCTATAGAGTAAATGAGCATCGAGTATCAAGTCATCGTGCATCAAATAGCGAGTTTCTGACAGAATACTCAGCATTACAACGCTACTCCTAGCGTCACGACGATCTGAATGTTCAACCTCGTCACCGTTGCAATGCTTCACTCCAACGCGCGTGGCCTTTCTTGTCGAGCGTTGCAAAACTTTTTGTAGCATTGCAATGATGTGATGATTTCCTCCTCGGCCCTAGGTCAAAACATAATTAATTTAGGAGGCCGAATTGATGGAGGCCAAAGTAAAAAATTATCCTTTTTCCTTTTCCTCGATGTTTTCAGTATTCTTAGGTTCCTTCTTCTTTTATTTTCGGATTATGAATGTGTACTGGAACGTATCCCATCGGTTTGTCTATGAATCGATGAGGTAATTCTTTCATGTATTTCTTGGATCAAACATTCTTTGTATTTGATGAGTTTCTGTTCAACTTTCAGCTTAATTCAGAATTATATTTTTCTTCAATCTTGTGTAATTTAGACTTCCTTTTATGTGTTGGATTGACGCCCCTATCATGATCGGATGTCTTAGCTAGTTAAATTCAAGCTTACATGTATCCTTGTAATCGTCCATGCTTTGAATTTACCCTTGTAGTACTGATTAGATGAGCATGCTTAGGTGTATAGGCTGACCTTGAATCTTTACACTGCACGTGTAATCTAGATTTAAATAATAAATTGATTATTTGCACATGGCTTTCCTGACACTTAATCAACATAGTTGAATCCTTGTTCTTAACGCATGTGTTTCTAGGAGCATGTAGGTTAGTTAGGGCACAATCTTTCCAGCCTTAATTACGAATTAGGAAGCTCGATTGGTGATGCGTTGTTTTATGTGATGAAATAATGGAATGAAATACGATGATGGAAATGTGTTGAGCAAAAAGTTTTCTCAGTGGAATCCAAGTATAAATCCCATTGAGTTTCCTGGTAAGTCCAGGGTCGAACTCAGGGACTAGGAAAACGGTATGCGATGATAATTTATAAGAAGACTTTGCGGTAACCAATCAATCAAACAGTTATTTTTTGGTTGTTGTTTGTGGTATAAAAAGTATGCGGCGGATTTGAGAAAAGATCGATTATGCGGTAGATACACTGAGTATGCGGAGGAATGGGTTGAGAAGTAGTAAGCTAGCATTTCCCGGGAGTGCGTCAAACTATGCGATCATGCTACACTCATGCGACAACAAATAATTTTCCAATGCAAATGTCGTGCTCCTAGTTCTAGGATGCATGTGATGAATGAGATAATGTCCATAGAGCTTATTCCTAAGTCTCTACTTTTTTCCTATGCGATGATGTAAGATGCACACAACGACAAAGTAACCGCATACAATCATAACCTATCTCTATGATGCATGTGATGCGTTAATAGCAGACAGTGCTTAGATTTTAACCTGACTCTCCCGAGCCTAGATTCTAACCTGACTTTTTCAAGCCTAGATTCTAACCTGACTTTTTCAAGCCTAGATTCAGTCCTTAGACTACCCTTCCGAGTATCTCTAATGGACAAATGATGCATACATAATACAAGATAATCGCATGAAATGAAGATCCCTAGTTATGCTCGCTAAGTGCTTCTCAACCTATTCGACAGATTTAACAACTCATGTGTAATAAACAGAGAGTGAACAGATATAGAGAAATAAATTCCATTTCTACAGATAAGTTTAAGTACAAAATGATAATGGAAGTTAAAGATAGAGAGCTTGGTAGCAATCCCTTGCTTCCTAAGACTTTTACACTGTCGACTCTATTCTATTCAAAAGATATTCCTGCTTCTGCAGAAGTTAGCCCTCTCTCTGATCTCGAAGCTTCCGGCACTCTTCCAAGTTCACCGGAACAATCTCTCGATACAATCTCGCTTCTCTCACTTCCGCTTTCTAAGTAAAAAGGAAAACTATGAACAAGGCTATTGTATCTAAGGGAAAATTCTCTAATTATCCGAACTCTTTTACTAAAGGTTGCCCTCGGTATTTATAGAGCTTCGGGGTGAAAGGCGTCTTCTTTCTTATGATTGCACTGATGGGATGACATTAATTCTCTGTCTGATGCGTTGAATATTTGTCACCGAAAAGTTGAGTGTGTTTGCTATAGTAGTTCGTTAGTGGATTGTCAACTTAATTTGGACTCGACTGTCATCAAGTTTCTGCCCCATCGTGATTTATTATGCTTTTCACCCAGATGTGCCCACCAAGTTGCGACGACTCTATGCGGCAATCCTTCTTGAGTCGATGTTTGCAAGCACAAATCACCGCAAAGCCTTGCAGTAACGCTGCGCTCGACTGTTGCTTTCTTGTGATCGCATTTTACGCTTTCCGTCAACGGATATTCTGCACAAAAATACAAAAGTTAACTCTTTTTATGCGATGAACGCATGTGACCGCAATGTTACAAACTTAATGCTTTTTGGATGCAATCATATATATTTTATCAATGCAAGCCTGCATTGTTTAATAAGTTAGCACTGTAATAACGTGCATTTCTGCCCGTTATCACACCCCCAAATTTAAACAATGCTTATCCTCAAGCTTAAGGTAAAATTTCCTTTAGAAAGTCGACCGCAATCTCTTTTCCTAGATTTCTCAAGGATACTTCATTCAAATCCTATACACCAAAATTTTCTTAGTTCTTATTCAAGTTTCTTCTTAAAATATTTGTAAGGCCTAGGGACCGCAAGTTTAACCTTAAAAAAGACTTTACTAGATTCCAAGACATCGTATGATTTTTTTCAAAAAAACTTTTTCACTGGGGTGTTAAATGATTTGTATCCTTGCATATTTTTGACATTATTATTTTTCTCTGACCCTGTGCTGATCCAAGTGCCTCGCTTTCATTTTGGCTTGCCCCCAAGTGTGTCATGTGGACATCCAACTACAAGTAGGGTGCTATTTCTCAGACTAAACTCATAACCATTCGACAGTAGAGTTGCGGTCATTTTTTTATGCGTTGATCACGATTCCTACCTTCGTTTTGGCTTGCCCCCACGTATGTCATGCGGACATCCAACTATAAGTAGGATTCGATCGCAACGTATGATGATTGTTTTTTTTTGTAGAGCTCAAAATAGCAAGGTCGAAAATAAATACCTCATCCCCAAATTTAAAATGCGGCAATGTCCTCATTGCCAAAAGATTGAAAAAAGTCATTCGATGTTCTTAGAAAGTTTGGTAAAGGGTCAGTTTGAAAGAAAACTAGCAGACCACTAACTTTTAGAAATATTTGATGAGGTAACTGTCCTAAAATTAAGTTTACTCTAGTGTACATGAAAAAAATAGAAGCATGTGTTTCATCATTGAAATCATACTTGGCAAAGAGAAAGCATGCGACGATTTACTAAATTTATCAAAGTTAAATGATTGTGGTAACCAAAGAGGATGCGGTGATAAAATTTTCAAAATTAAAATGCGATGCGATAGTGCAGAATTTGGAATAAAGTCAAGAAAGAATACAACCCCCAAATTTGCGCTGTCGCCCGCATTATTTGTTGACGCATCCTACTTTGCGGTGATCGACTTTCTTTGGATTGCGATGACAATATTAAGTAATTATGTCTTCCTGTAATGCCTCCGCAATCGTTCACCTCGATCGTTGCAAGAAAAATATTGAGAGGGTCCAATAATATTAAAAACAGAGTTAACAAAATCGCTTACCGCAATCGTTCAACATGATCGTTTTTTTTTTCTTTTTTTTTGTACATAAGAAAAGACGTAAATATGCGATAACAAGTAATAACAAGGTGATGAAAGTTCATGAAGTATTGAAGTAGAAAAAGGATATTCAAAAGGTTTGCGTCCCTGATGAGGTTGAATCGCATAATGACTGAGGGACTGCTGATTTTGCGGTGCAAGCTGGACTTTTTATGTCCATGGCGGATTTTTCTTTTTTTCTCTGACCTCTGAAATCCTGACTACCTTAATCCGGAGCTTTTCCCTATTAATGTTCATCACAATCTCCCCCTTGCGCACACCAATTTGAGCGCGACCGACTGAGAGGAGTCGTCGCCCCAATATGATGGACGCATCTTTGTCCGCTTTATAATCGAAAATGATGAAGTCTACCGGCAAGATGAATTTATCAATTGAGATTGCGGCATCTTTCAACTCTTCTACAAGATGTATTTGGGATCTGTCCGCAAGCAAAAGAGTCTCCGTCGTGGGCGTGAGTTTGCCCATATTCAATCGTTTTAAGATTGATAGCAGCATTACGTTTATACTCGCCCTAAGATCGCATAGTGCTTGGCCACTGTAAACCCCTCCAATGGAGCATGGTATCGTGAAGATTCCTGGGTCGCACATTTTTTGTGGGATCATAGCATTTGTCGTTACTGCCACTGTCAGGATCTTTTCTTCATCATTTTGTTTCTCTTTCACTCTTAACGGGACTGGTGGTAGTTGGACTTCTTCTGCCTCATGTTCTAAATGTTTGAGGGTGGATGCAACTTTAAGGTTCATCTTCTCGGGCTTTTCCGAATTATAAGTCAACGGGTCTTCGGTTGTCACCGCATTCGAGTTGGTCGTGATGGGTTTCTCCCCTACTTCCGCAGTCATTTTGTCGTTTAGCAAGGAGACTGCTAAGCATTGTTCCTTTCCAGTACCCCTAGCGTTGCGAGGAAGCTCAGTTGAGCTCGACAATGCTCCTTATGGTCTATTTTTTAGCTTGCCCGCAATTTGTCCCAACTGAATTTCAAGATTTTGAATAGACGTTGCTTGATTTTGAAGCATTGATTCGTTCTTCTCAATGTACTGCTTCAACAAGCTCTCTAAGGATGAAGTTTGCGGTGTCTGGGAGCTGCTGGCTTGGTTATGCGTAGGACCATTGGTTCGCGGGAAAAATCCGGGTGGTCCTTCTTTTTGCGCCACTGGTTGAAAGATTTGTTGTTGATTTTTCCATACAAAATTTGGGTGGTTTCTTCACCCGGGGTTGTATGTATCGGAGTACAGATTATTCTTTATGAAACATACTGATTGCGGATTTCCCGGGCATTCTTCCATCGGATGAGCATCTCCACAGATGACACAACTTGCGGTCATTTGGGTAATTGCGTTGACTTGCCCTTTTTTCGTTCCCGTGCTATTAATTGCGATGCCTTGTATCAAACTCATCATCGTAGTCATTTGATTCTGAAGGGATGTGATGGCCTTGTTGTTCGTGTAACTATCTTTAATTTTTAATCTTTGATCGCTTTCTCACCAGCCCTCGTGATTTTTGAAAATGCGACCAAGTATATTTTTGGCCTCCTCATATGTTTTGGCAAACAGACCACCAGTTGCTGCCGCATTGGCCGTGGTCTGTGAAGCAGGGTTCAGTCCTTGATAAAAAATCTTCATCTGCAAGCAATCTGATAAGCCGTTATGTGAACATTCTCTTATCAGCCTCTTAAACCTCACCCAAGTATCGTTGAACGATTCGTCAGTTTCTTGTTCAAAATTCATTATTAATTTCCTCCTCTTGGCATTCTCAGTTGGTGGGAAATATTTCTTCATAAACTTCTTTACCACTTGTTCTCATGAAGTGATCTCCCCCGGTTCGAGAGAATACGCCCATTTTCGCACCTGATCAAATAAAGAAAATGGAAACAGAGTTAGTCGAACATCTTCGGTAGAGATATTCGGGAACACAAAAGTGTTGTAGATTTCTAAGAAGCTCCAGAGGTGGGCGTGCGGGTCCTCGCCATGCCTTCCTCCAAACTGTCTTGCAGTCTGGATCATCTGCAGCATCACCGGTCTCATTTCAAATCGGGATTCATCAAGGGCAGGCCTCGTTATTCCTGGAGAGAAATCATAGAGCTTTGGCAATGCATTGTCCCGAATGGGCCTATTGCGATCATTTGCCAGTAGGATTAGATCCGCCATGACATTGTTTTCGTTTGGTGCTCCATTTCCAGGCTGCTCCGCCATCTTGTTTTTATTTGGTTGTTGTTGTTGGCAGTTGTTTCTTAGTCTTCGTCGGAACGTGCTCTCAATTTTCGAGTCGTAATTCGCCAGAGATTAAGAGCTGCAAAGAAATTAGAAAATTACCGTTAGCACAGTGAATTTTCGAAGTCCCTGGCAACGGTGCCAAAAACTTGATGCGTTGTTTTATGTGATGATATAATGGAATGAAATGCGGTGATGGAAATGCATTGAGCAACAAGTGTTCTTAGTGGAATCCAAGTATAAATCCCATTGAGTTTCTTGGTAAGTCCAAGGTCGAACTCAGGGACTAGGGAAAACGGTATGCGGTGATAATTTGTAAGAAGACTTTGTGGTGACCAATCAATCAAAGAGTTGTTTTTCGTTTGTTTTTTGTGGTATAAAAGTATGTGACGGATTTAAGAAAAGATCGATTATGTGGTAGATACACTGAGTATGCAAAGGAACGGGTTGAAAAGGTCTTTAGTTAGCTTTCCCAGGAATGCGTCAAACTATGTGATCATGCTACATTAATGCGATAGCAAATTATTTTCCAATGCAAATGTCGTGCTCCTAGTTCTAGGAAGTATGTGATGAATGTGATAATGTCCATAGAACTAATTCCTAAGTCTTTACTTTTTTCCTATGCGATGATGCAAGATGCACACAACGACAAGGTGACCGCATACAATCATAACCTATCTCTAGGATGCATGCGATGCGTTAATAGCAGACAGTGCTTATTCCTAAGCTTATATATCTTGATTATGCGTTTCTAATCTGACTCTCCCGACACTCTTCCAAGTTCACCGGAACGATCTTTCGGCACAATCTCGCTTCTCTCGCTTCTGCCTTCTAAGTAAAAACGAAAACTGTGAACAAGGCTATTCTATCTAAAGAAAAATTCTCCAACTATCCGAACTCCTTTACTGAAGGTTGCCCTCGGTATTTATAGAGCTTCGGGGTGAAAGGCGTCTTCTTTCTTATGATTGCACTGATGGTATGACATTAATTCTCTGTCTGATGTACCGAATATTTGTCACCGAAAATTTGAGTGTACTTGTTACAGTAGTTCGTTAGCGGCTTGCCAACTTAATTTGGACTCGACTGTCATTAGCTTTCTGTCCCATCGTGATTTATTATGCTTTTCACCCAAATGCGCCCATCAAGTTGCAGCGGCTCTATGCGGCAATCCTTCTTGAGCCAATGTTTGCGAGCACAAATCACCGCAAAGCCTTGCGGTAACACTGCGCTTGACCATTGCTTTCTTGTGATCACATTTTATGCTTTGCGTTAACACATATTCTGCACAAAAATACAAAAGTTAACTATTTTTATGCAATGATCGCATGCGACCACAATGTTACAAACTTAATGCTTTTTGGACGCAATCTTATATATTTTATCAATGCAAACCTGCATCGTTTAGTAACTTAGAATTGTAATAACGTGCATTTCTGCCCGTTATCAATTGGTTCGGACTAATTGATTGTCGGCCTTTGTAGAGATTAGTTAATCCACATCGATTGGGTAGCTATGTATTCATAATTCGAATACATAATATTTTTGCAGAAAACAATGATTTAAATTACATTGAATGGTTATTTGATTGAAGAACTACCCGAATCCACTACCGTTTCATATATCCATTGCACTTTACTTTTACTTGCAATTTTCAATTTAAAAACCAAAAACCAAACCTAGTTTTTACTGTTTTTCCACGGTCAAATCTAACCCAAAAAGTAATTAATTCTTCGCTTCTCTGTGGTTCGACCCCACACTTGCCGCTGTTCCTACATTTTAATAGTGATAGGAGTAGTTTGGCGATTTTATAAATTTTCTTTTGTTTTGGTTTGGAGTCGAAGTAACGACATCGATCCCCGAGTTGACAACAACCCTGAGTTAAGCGGAAGAAGATAGCACATTTCCAATGCTATCAAACACCCCAAACTTAATTCTTGATCGTCCTTGAGCAAGTTAAAACAAGCAATCATGCAAAAAAATAATCAGTTTGTCAAACTAGAATGTTCCTTACTCAAGCCTCAACAGTCAACTAGAATTAATTTCATAATCGAATAGGTAATCAAAAAGTATTCCATCTTTCAACAACGGTTTGAAAATTCGTTTTAAAACTTGTTATGCATGTCCAAGCTCAAAGTTATTTTTTTTGAACAAGAACGAGCCTGGAATGACCTTATGAATCTTCCATTTGTTTTCCCCCTACACTGGCTTGAAGGTTCCAGGATTAGTTTTCCTAATTTCAATGTGGTAATGAAATCAAATTGGATCGATCAAAATCTAATCATCCATCACCCTTACTGCATGCTTTTCTTTCTTGTTTATTTATTTATTATTATTTTTTTTACTCAAAGGGAAAACTTAATCCAGGAAACCGACTTTCGTTTGGCTTGCCCATATGGGTGTCATGCGAGTCATCCAACTACAGGCCAATTTCCCTTCAAAAGTGCCTAAGCTTACTCATTCCCTTAGAATACTTTATCTCGAAGGAAACCACGGGTGGCATGGCCGCCTCGGGTTAATCATACCCTTGAAGAAGAGGAGTAGACCCCTACACATGCATAAATGAAAATTCTCTTCCTTTTTTTCTTTTTTACTACTAGGCGACAGTGATATCGATTGACTACATCTCAAGCATGAATTACTAAATTGAACCGTGGAAGGACTAATATCTATCACCAAGGCCTATCGGAGTGACAAACAAATTTATGGTCTCATAATTCAATTCTAAGCAAGCATACAGGGTCAAGATAAATATGCAAAGGGCTTGAAGATGTACTAAAAAATTAAGTAGAATATTTTTCATAAACATTATGAAAATTATGAATCATTTCATCCAACCTATTGTAATGTAGAAACAATTCATACGAGTGCGTCATAGACTAGTCATTGTAAGGAACAAAACAACAAGACAAACTAAATCAAGCAAGCATTGTCCGAGTGTAGCGCTCAAGGACCACAAATAATATCATCAAATTAAAATAAAAATTCAGCCCAAAAATAAAATAAAAACATCCCACCTTAAACTTTTAAACACACATTGTCCTTAATGTGATCAAAATAAAGCACGAGGGATCAGAATACTTTCCACGACAATGGAGTGAAGGAAGGATGTAGGACACTCGGCTTAACTTCTTTTCTTACCAAAAATCCTAGCAAACCAGAATAATAGAAAGAATTAGGCTCAATAAAAACAAACAATTATTGAATTGAAATCTAACCCTAGAAAGCAAAATAATTTTAAATACTAGCTGCCTTCAGGTAGCACAAATATTTATGGTAGGTTGCTCGATCGTGATGGCTCAATTTCAACCTGTGCCCATTAACTCTAATAACCTTTCCAGTCTCGAGATTAACAATGTTTACTGCACCATAAGGACAAACGTGAGAAACACCAAATGTTCCAAGCCACTTGGACCGGTGTTTACCAGACATAAATTTCAATTGAGAGTTATACATAAGTTACTTTTGTCCTACTTGAAACTGATTAGGTGCAATCATTTTGTCATAAAAGTTTTTCGCTATTTTCTTATAAATCAAAGAATTATCAAAACACTTTAACCTGAGCTCTTTTAACTCTTGAAGCTGTAGAAGTCTAGCCTCCCCAGCTAGCTTTAAGTCCCAGTTGCACTTCTTGACTGGCTAGTATGCCTTATGTTGGATTTCAACTGGAAGATGGCAAGTTTTTCCATAAACCATCCAGTAGGGAGACATCCCACTAGAAGTCTTGAAGGCTGTCTTATAAGCCCATAGAGTGTCATCAAGTCGGAGGCTCCAATCCTTCCTTACTGGGTTGACCACCTTTTCCAAAATGGTCTTTACTTCCTTGTTGGACACCTCCGCCTGCCCATTAGTTTGAGGGTGGTATGGGGTGGCAATACGATATTGAACACTGTACTTCTTCAACAAGGAAGCAATGACCCGATTGCAAAAGTGTGATCCTTGATTGTTTATGCTTGCTTTCAAGAAGCCAAACCTGCATATAATGTTAGTCTTTAAGAAACCTGCAACCACTTTAGCATCATCAGTAATTGTGGTCTTTGCTTCCACCCATTTGGAAACATAGTCCAATGTAAATCAAATGTACTTATACCCACAAGAAGAAGGAAAGGGCCTCATAAAGTCAATCCCCCAAACATCAAATATTTCACAGAAAAGGATAGGGAATTGTAGCATCTCATTCCTACGGGATAAACCTCCAAATTTCTGACATTGTTCACACATTTTATAGAAAAAATATGCATCCATAAATAATGTGTCCCAATATAAACAAGAATCTAAGACATTTTTGGTGGTTCTTTTGGGATTGAAGTGTCCTCCACATGCATGCTTATGAAAAAATTCTAGAACAGAAAAGAACTCATCATTAAAGGCACACCTCCTAACTATCTGATCAAAACAAAATTTTCACAGAATAGGTTCCTCCCAAACATAATACCTTGATTCTATCCTGCCCATGTCTATTCATTCCATGAGGGAACTTACCAGTGGTCAAGTAATTCACAATATCAGCATACCAAGGAGTCATGGAAATATCGTCTGCCTGTATCAAAATGTGGTCAGTGAAGTCTCCATCTAAATTGAGACAACTTCCATCAGCTACTATTCTGCTCAGGTGTCGCATCCCTTCCTGTCTTGAAGTCTTAGTTTAAACTCTTGGAGGAGAAGAACCCACCTCTGCAATTTGGGATTGGACTCCTTCTTTGAGATTAGATAGCGTAGAGTTGCATGATTAGAAAAGACAATAACTTCAGATCCTATAATATAAGAGAGAAATTTTTCTAAAGCAAAAATAACTGCTAAAAACTCCTTTGTGTAGCTGCATTGAGTCGGGTTGAGGGTCTTTGAAGCGTAGTATATGATGTGATGTTTCTTGTCAACCTTCTACCCCAACACTGCGACTACAGCATAATCGCTTGCATCGCTAATCTCGAAGGGAAGATCCCAACGAGAAGCCTAAATGACCGGAGTACACGACAAGGCGTTCTTTAGCACATCAAAACTTCTTCTGCAATCATCATAGAAATCAAAGGCCACATCCTTTTGAAGAAGAGAGGTCACTAGCTGAGCAATCTTACTAAAATGTTTTATGAACCTGCAATAGAAACTTGCATGACCAAGAAACGAATGAACCTCCCTCACATTTGTGGGGTAAGGGAGCTTAGAAATAATATCAATATTGGCAGGGTCTACCTCTATGCCATGCTTAGATACTATATGTCCTAATACAGTGCCACGTGCGGCCATGAAATGACATTTTTAAAAATTAAGAACCAGTTTAGACTCAATGCATCTTTCTAGCACCTAGACAAATTAGACAGACAATCAGCAAATGAGTCTCCATACACAGTAACGTCATCCATAAAAACCTTCATGCATTTTTCAATAAACTTAGAAAATATGGACATCATACAATGCTGAAAGGTACCAGGAGCATTACATAGTCCATATGGCATTCTTCTGAAGGCAAAGGTGCCATAGGGACATATAAAGGTTGTCTTCTGTTGGTCCTTCTAGTTAATCGAGATTTGATAGAAACCCGAAAACCCATCAAAGAAACAGAAGAAAGGCTTACCAGCTAACCTTTCGAGCATTTGATCGATAAAGGGAATAGGGAAGTGGTCCTTGTTGGGTTTTATGTCCTAAAACTTGTGGTTTATAAACATTCAAATTATTCTAAAAATTCAATAAGTTGTTATTGAATATATGAATTGCTTGTTTCATTTTAGAAATAAATCCAATAAACTAAAAGATCCATGATTATTACATGAGTACTTGAACTTTATGTGGAGACATAAAAATGGACCAGGTTCGAGTAAATAGTCAAAATGGTCTATAGTATATGAATAAAGTTTGGTGCCTTATCCTGGTAACACTATTGGATACGACCCACTCTGTAGTTATTACAAAGAGTTGTAAAGTTCTACAAACGAAGTGATCCTAATTCGTACATGTGATGAAATGAGGAGTGGGGGCGTCCTATGCAATGAGTCTGCACAAGATCGGACCATGAAATAAGTGACTCTTACTTTATAACATTCTTTACTGTTTAGGACTGACTATTTCACAATGATGACCTAGGTAACTTATCTTGAATCCTGAGCTAACTATAAACTCCTGTTTATTCGGAATTATCCTTAGATTTGCATAGGTGAGGGTTGGCTCAACAGCGCCGACTCAATAAGCCTCCTATTTAAGGGGTAAGACGGGGTAGATAGTGTGGGACATAGGGTGCAAGATGGAATTCACTCCTACTCACTTTCAGGGATAGTAGAGAGGTTGTTCCCTTAAGTACAGACTCCGGGTCTTGAACAAGGGATCCCAGCCTCTCATTGGCCCGAGAGGGACTCAATTTAATGATCGGATCACAATCTAATTGTTCATTAGAGAATCAGTGGGACTTAAGGAACAAAAGATAATCTCGAGGGTAAAACAACCTTTTGACGCAGCCGTTATTACGAACAATCTGTGAGGGGTTAACTTTCGTAATCATGGTTATATCGAGTGGACACAATATATCTACAGTGAAGGGAGTGCAACTACGGGCTTTAGTGGAGTGACCCAGTAGTTAACGAATAGTGGTTAATTCGATGTAAAGAGTTTAGCCAATTAATCTCGGATCATTGGAGCCCATGATCTGTAGGTCCATTAGGTTCTCTTACTAGCTCACAAATGGATTAGCATTAGAGTAGCGTGATAAGTTAATTTGAAATGTTCAAATTAGAATTAAGGGAATTAGTAATTATATGTGATATAATTACATGTTTAATATTTGAATTAAACAGAATTGGAGAATCGGTTAATATTTAAATATGTTTTAAATATTAAATTCATGAATAAAGATTCATGGTAGTGGGATTGATGAGGAATTAATTTAATATTTGATATTAAATTAGTAAGATTAATTAATTTATTAATTTTATTAGAAAATTCATAATTTAATTAGTTTTGTAAAGTTAATAAAATTTCATGTTTTTAATGGAAATGTTATTTGATTTTGGGAAATCAATTCAAAATAAGAAAATTGGAAATGGCAAAGTGGTTTTTTCCACTTTCATTTTTCAGTAGCTCACTCACTTTCCATTCTTCTTCAGTTCAATTAATTCAAGCATGAGTTGTGATTCATGCAAGGCTGTTAGTTGCATGAAAGTCATGCAATATAAAGCTGAAATTTTGAGTGGGAGAAGAGATGCATCAGTTGAAATTTTGCTGAGAAATAGTGTTTGAAGAACTATTCTTCCAGTCGATAAACTAGTCCTTCTCTCCTTATTCCCTTAATCCATGCTTATTTTGATTCCCACAACTCAATCCAAGGCACCAAGAGGATAGTAGAGAAGTCCTTATGGTGGTTCACGAGTAGAAATCAAGGAGGTTGCAGCTGGAGATCTTGATTCAAAGGTACTTCAAAGGTTAGTGTTGAAACTCTATTTCTAGTTTATGAGCATGCTTAGTTTGAAGGCAAAATTAATGAATTAGAATGCTTAATGATCCTATTTTACTTTCGCTGCTTGCTTCCTCAATCTAACAGTCCTTTCTAGTTACAACATTTAATTTTCTAAAATCTATACACTTCCTCCACCCATTCTGAACCCTAACAGGAATTAGACAACCTTCATCATTTTTCACCATAGTAATACCTGTTTTCTTAGGCACTACATGAATAGGACTAACCCACTCACTATCAGGAATAAGATGGATAATACCCGCATCCGAGAGTTTGAACAACTCTTTCATTACTACTCCTCCAAGATAGGACTTAGATGTCGTTGGGGCTGTCGATGCATGCACATAGCAGGGCTAATACCTTTTATGTCAGCTAATGTCTATCCACTGGCCAGCTTCTATTTTTGCAATACCTCCACCAACTGCTTCTCTTGTTCCTCAGTCAGGTTCTTTGAAATTATAATAGGCAAGGTCTCAGCTTCCGCCAGATAGGCGTACTTTAGGTGGTCTGGAAACTCCTTCATCTCCAATGTAGGTGCCTACAAAACAGAAGGAAGCACCTTGTCAGAAGATTCATCATTAGAATATGAGGGCATACCTACTGGCTCAATCATAGACAAGATGGTAAGCTCTCCAAGTGGGATCAAATCTCCTGAGTGATCCTCATCATTGTCATAGACATCCCATATAACCTCCTGCTCAAAACAGTCGAACACATCAATCTGGCACAAAGAATGTATTTGCCCTATGGTAGAAGTTTTCATAGCATCGAAATTATTAAACTTAACCAACTCACCATCGAACTCTACGGATAAAGCGCCCTCATCCACATCAATCGTTGGCCAAGCAAGATGGATGCAGATGAAATAGATGTGGGCTCTTCCATCTTAAAAACATAGAAATCAATAGGAAAAAGCAATTCATTGACCTGATCTAGGACATCCTCTATCACTCCTAATGGATGTATAAAAGACCTATCAACTAATTGAATCACAGTTCCAGTTTAAATTAGGTCTTTTAACTTTAATTCTTGATAAATTGAATAAATCATAACATTTATTGACGCACCCAAATCTAGCATGGCCATATCAATTTTCTTTTTTCCTATGATGCAAGGGAAAGAAAATATACTTGGATCCTTTTGTCTTTCAGGCAAGTTTTTCTTAAGGATCGCAGACAGATTGATTTACCACCATTCTCTCCTTTTCCTTCGCTTGTCTCTTCCTTATGCAAAGCTCCTTAAGGAATTTGGTGTATTTAGGAATTTTCTTGACGACATCGAGGAGAGGAATATTTATCTCTACCCTCCTAAACATCTTCAAAAGCTCATTATCCTTGTCAACCATCGGTTCTTTTGGCCTTGCAAGCCTGGAAAGAAAAGACGCTTTAGACACATACACATCTAAAGGAGGATAAGGGTGAGAAGATACTCCATGTTTGTTTTTTGTGGTAAAACGGTTGAATTTGAAGAAGAAATTCCTGGGCTTTCCAATTCTGGCTCCTTTGACTCAGCAGGTGGTTCCAACTCCTTGCCACTCATCAACATCATTGCATTTACATTTGCTCTAGGGTTTGATTCTGGTTGAGATGGGAGTTTGCCAGATTGTCTCTCCAATTTATTCATCGAGGTGGCTGGTTGAGAGACTTGGGTCCCTAAAGCATCAATGGCACTCTGAAATTTAAAATGATTATCAGCAAGACTTTTAGCCGTATCTTCTAAGGACATACTTGAACCAGACGGAGCTCCATGACTAGGCTGAGCCTACTTCTTCTGCCCTTCCCATTCAAGTTTGGGTGGTCTTTCCACTCAGGATTGTCAGCCTGACTGAATGGGTCCCGCCTTTTGCTTTGCCCATTGAAGCTATAGCCTCCAACGACATTTACCTTAAGCATTGCTCCTTGCAAAGCATTTGGGAAAACATCCGCTAAATGGCCAATTCTTTGAGACATTTGAAAAACAGTCGCGGGCTATCCAATCTTCAACTTTTGCTAGCTACTATACAACAGAAACTAAGTCATATATTTCTTTCTTAAGTTCACTTACGTCATTGATGGATTTGCACTGACTGCAGCTATGGTTCCAAACTGTTGAGAATTTGCTGCCATAGTAGCTACCGGGTTCATTGACTCAGTTGGGATTTTATTGACTAAGGCTTCTTCTGTAGCTGCATCTATGCTGCTTTTTTGGGTCTACATCAGTCCCTTATAAAAGTATTGGATCAAGAGCTAGTCTGAGATCTGATGATGGGAAACTTGACATAGGTCTTTTTGAATCGTTCCCAATACTCATGAAGGGTCTCCCCATTAAACTGCATGATGCTTTAAATTTCTTTTTTGATACTAGCAGGTTGGGATGTTGGAAAAAACTTCTCTAAGAACAACCTCTACAATTCTTCCCAGGACATGATGCTCTCTGGTGGAAGAATGTAGAGCCACTCTTTGGCATCCCCCTTCAATGAAAAGGGGAATGCTTTCATGTTTATCTGCTCTTGGGTCACCCCATTAGGTCTCATTCCATTGCACACCACATAGAATTCCTTCAAATGTTTGTGCGGATCCTCGCCCTGTAGACCAGAAAATGCAGGAAATAAGTAAATTAAGCCAGATTTAAGTTCAAAGTTTTCTGTCGCCTCAGGATAGGCAATGTATAGCGACTGCTGAGCAAAGTCAGGTGTTACAAGCTCCTTGAGAGTCTTTTCTCGTTCGGCCATTACTGAAAAATTCTCAGGAACGCCTTCTTCTCTGGATGTGTCCACAACACGAATATCTCTATCGAGCGCAGCTTGCTGTCTCCTCTCTTATGATTCTCCACTCCTCCCTGGAAATCTCTACAAAATAAAACTATCTAGAACCTTTGGGAGTGTGGGCCATGCACCAAAAGAGAAAATCGATTAGAAAGGATAGACACTATAAGTTTAAAAAATAAAGGATTTCGTTGGCTCCTCGGCAATGACACCAATTTGGTCAGGTTGAGTTTACCATCGCCTGTAAACCTGCGCCTATACAAATAATATTTAGAAATCACTGGACGAACTACTTATACTAACTGATAGTACAAGTGGAAAGTCCAGGTCGAACCTCAGGGAAGCGCGGAAGATTAGTTCATCGAAGCTTGTTTTCAATTAAAGAGATAATTGGGGTGGGAAGGGGGGGGGGGGTGGTTTGGTGAGGATAGATAATTGAAATTGCATAAAATAAAGTGCAAGAAAAGTAAAGAAAGAAGCACAATTAATCGAGATATCTTATTCACCCAATATAATTTAGATCATTGAACCAATTTATGACTTAAACTTCTTGTTTACGCTTAGCCTAATTGATTGGAATCCCAACCAATGGTCCTGATTATTTAATTAATCAAAATACACAAAAAATGAGTCCAATCCATACAAATTAACAAATCGCATTAAGTTCTAGGGATTATGCTAAGATGAGTATTTAACTTCCAACGTCTAATTAAACAATCATTATTATTTTTCTCTATGTTGATAGAAGTAGTCCTTTTTTCCTAACAAACCTATTTCTTCCATTAGGATTAACTTATAAATATGTGTCAAATATTACAAGTTAATCACAAAGCATTAGAATCACACAACAACAATTATTGGGCATCAATCAACAATTAAAATCATGCAATTCATAAATGTAAATTCGGATTAAAATCCATAGACAAGTTTGTATACATCAATAAATCGAAATGTCAAGAAATTATATCAAGATCCCTCGAATCCCTAAGCTAAGAAACCAAAATCTTACCTTCCCATGAAAATGGAGAGGCTACAATCCGACATTACTCGACTAACTACTAAAGGAAGACCCATAATACAAAGTGGTTGAGAAAAGAGAGGGGAAATTTGGCTGGAGGCCAAAGGTGAGCGTCTTCGTCTGACCTAAAGCAAAGGGAGATATTTATATAATGATCACAGCATTGCAACGCTTGACAGGAAAGGCCACGAGCGTCAAGGAAAAACGTTGCAACGCTGAGCATTCTATCAAAAACTTGATACTCAATGCACGATGCTCCTTTACTCGATGCTCGAAGCTCGTTTACTCGATAGCATTTTACACGATTATACTCGATAACCTTTTACACGATGATACTTTATGGCTGATTATACTCAATGAAAATTTACTTAATGGTTGATTATACTTGATTATACTCGATGCTGTTTTACTCGATTACTTGATGGTCGATTATACTTGGTGAAATTTGATGGTATTTTGGTAATTTCAACTCCTTTGAAGCCCGGATGCTCAAATCAACTCCAAATTACTTCTAATTAACCCCGTTCTTCACAAATCGTCCATCTTACCTCTTGATTGCTCGATACTTAAAAAATAGGAAAATAAACACGTAAAAACCGATAACGAGCCTGAATTAAGGTAGAAATAATAGCTCTTTTTGAGAGCTATCAGAGATAACTCCCTCATTATTTAATGTTTAATAACTCCCAAAAATGAGAGTTATTTTAACTTTTATATATATATAACATTATTGTAATGTATAATTAAATATCACATATTATTAATTTCAGTTGAATCATATTCAAATGACATCATCTCACATAATCTATAGTTTTAATACGAATCATATTCACATTAAATTTAACCTATAGCATTTATATGAATTATATTCATATAATTAATATATGAATCTTATTTAAATATATCACTCTCATATATTATTAATTATAAATTATATTTATAATTAACTATATATTATTATGTATCAACATACAATATAACAATTTGAATCTCATTCAAATGTTTATCTCTTATTGATCATAAATTATATTAATAACTATAATGTATCAATTATGTTAAATCCCTTATACATAGTATTAGTTATAAATCATATTCACAAGTGACTATGTATTATAATGTATCAATATACATTATACTTTATATTAATCATATTAATATAAAAGATTTCCTTAAATAGTTTGAACAATTCAAATAATTACAAAACTATTTATGCTTTGTTTTATCCTTGATGAGCTAGCAAGAGGGCCTAATAGACCTATAGATTAGAATCTCTAATGATACAAGATTAATTAATTAAATTCATTCATTAGATTAATCAACATTCATTAACTGTCAATCATTCCACTGAAAACCACAACTACACTCTTCGCATTGTAGATATAATTCTGTGTCCACGGATATAACCAATCGACAGTAAGTTAACCCTTCATGAATTGCTCATAACTCCAGCTGGGTCAAATTACCGTTTTATCTTTGTAATTACATCTAACTCCTTAAGTACCACTGATCCCTTTAATGAATAATTAGTTATAGTCTAACTATAAACTAGTCCCCTCTCTGGTCAGTGAGAGGGTGAATGCCCTCATTGTTCAAGATCCAAAATAAGCTCTTAAGAGAGTGATTCATCTACTTATCCTAAAGATGGGAAAGAGTGGATTCCATCTTCTGTAGCTATGTTTTCAGCTCCCTACTCGAACAAATCCGCAAAATGATTAACATATTGAGTCGTCAAATATGGCCATTCTCACCCATACCGATAAAAGGATTGTCCTCAAAGATAGAAGTCCAAAGTTCACTTAGGATTAAGGTCGAGTCACCTATGGTCATCCTATTGAAATGTTAATCTCTTCAAGTAATGGTGTTATAAAGAGAGATTAATCATTTCGTGGTCCAGTTTTATATAAACTCATTGTATAGGATATCCCTATTCACATATCTCCACATGAACGATTTGGATCAAATCGTTTGTAATATTTACAACTCTTATAACATTTAAAAGTAGGTCGTATCCATAGTATCACCAGGATAAGGCACCCAACCTAATCCATATACTACATACCATTTAGTTTGTTACTTGAACATGATCCACCAGTATGTCTACCACATACTATTCAAGTTACATAAAATAACCTTTGATCTTAGTTTATTGGATTGACTTCATGCGTAAAATAAAATAAAATTTATTTTATTAATAAAATTTCTTTATACAAGTTTACAAACTACGAGTACAAAGAGATTTAGGTCACTAATCCCAACAGTTATAAGTTGGGTTTCCAAGTGGCTATGTCAACAAAAGAAACAGAATATGTTGCAACTACATAAGCTAGTAAAGAAGTATAGTTAAAAATACTATTGGAGGAACTCATGCATAAACATAAGAAAATTTCTTTGTTTCTTGACAGTCAGAGTGCCTCATATATTTGAAGGAATCTACCTTTCCATGCCATGTCCAAACATATTCGAGTGTAGTACCAGTTTGTTTGTGAGAAAGTGGAGGAGGGAATACTGGATATGCATAAAATTCATACAAATGAAAACCTAGCAAATTACTTAACAAAGGTAGTCAATACACTGAGACGTTCAATTGGCATCGATCCTTGAATGGCCAAGCAGAAACATAAGTAACATGAAGATGGTAAGGTAAAAAGAATGGTGTGGAGACGTGAATGATTATCAGTTAAATCTCCAAGTGGGAGATTGTTAAATAATATTTAAGATGCTTCAAGAAGATTTATTATTCTTCAAGAAGCTTCTTGGAAGACAATTTTCTACCAAGATTTTACAATTTGTTCAAGATCAATTTATGACCATTAAATATTTTATATTGATCAAGGAAAATTTGGAGTCATCGGATCCTTCACATTGATCAAGGTGAATTTGGAGCCATTAGATTTGCTTGATGGCTAAGTTTCTTTGATCTATAAATAGGTGGAGACCCAATCATCCAAAAATCTCCAACAAGTGAGCGAAGTGTGAGATAAAATTATAGAGTGTTTCTTCTTATAAGAGTGCTTTCTATTCCTATATAAGAATGAAAGTTTATAACTTATATTTTATATAGTGAAATTCTGTGTGTTTTTTTACCCTAATTAGTTTAGGAGTTTTCTATGTGAAATCATCGTGTGTTATTCTCTCCCATCTTTCTCATTATTATTCTCAATCTAATTTAATTGTACTATAGTCTCGAAATAGTACTTATTTTGGTGTGCTATCAAATATCCCTAAACTTAAGCTTTTACTAGTCCCAAGCAAAATAGGACACAAAACTAAACAATTAAGCAACTGGTAAATGGATGACTCCAGCCGTAACTTAAATCCAGATCCATGAATAATCACAAATAAAAGTGTGTTTAAACAAAACCTTCATTAAGCGAAACTAACTTAAATCTATCATCCCTTGCACATGTCTGCTTGTCTAATCCATTTTAGCCTTTATAAGCCCAAAAAGCTAACTATTTGTCCCCTTAATTTACCCCAAGTTCCAATCATCAAGCTTTTCTCAATTCAAGATGGTACTATGCCGATTTTTGTAAGGATATTATTGAAACATTTGAAAGTCTAGAGGTATTTTTGAAACATACTATAAATTTTAGGAATATTTTCTGTAATTTATTATATTTTTAATTTGGTGTAGTATATGTTGTTTTAAATATTTCAATATAGTGCCTTATACATTAACATTTTAAATTTAGTTTGGAGCTATTTTCAAATAAAGAAAAATGAACATATTTATTTACAATTATAGTACAATGTCACTATTTATAAGTGATAGACTATGATAGACTATAATAGACATCTATCAGTGTCTTATATTTTTATACTAAGTATCACTAGATGCGAATAAGAGCTTAGCTCAACTGACATCTACATGTGTTGAGGACGAAGAGATCCATGGTTCAAATTTCCCATTTCCAATTTGTAGTTAAAAAAAAAATTACTTTATTGAGATATTTAGGCCTTGATTTATGTATTATGCAGGCTATAATTAGGAAATTCGGTTATCTTCCTCTCTATAAAATCCCTATGTAATTCTCAAGTTAAGATACAAGAATTTATTGAGTTGAATATTAGTTTCCACATGGTATCAGAGCCCAATTTCTAAAGTTCTCTATTCTTTCGTTGTCGTTGTTGTTCGATCTCTGCCTCTGTCGTGGCCGATCGACGGAGGTAGATCTACGTGCTAATCCATCTCCGATTCGCTCCACATCTTCCCAAATCAGTTGTTGCCCAGCCTCTCTTCCGCATCGTAGATCTCACCCACTCGATGCCACGAAACAAAACTCACTCGATGATCCCAACTTTGAAGAACTCGATCCAGTCCAGAACTCGATCTTCGATCTCCATTGTGAAGAACTCAATTCAGTTCAGAACTCGATCTGGTTCAAAACTCGATCCTCGATACCCCACACGATACTCCCCTACTCGATGCTCACCTACTTGATGCTCACCCACTCATGCTCTCCCACTCGATGCTCCCTCACTCGATGCTCCCCTACTCGATACTCACCCACTCGATGCTCCCCCACTCGATGCTTCCCCTACTCGATGCTTCACCACTCGATGTTTGCCCAGATTTGCCGCAAAACAGAACTCAAACTCACTTGATGCTTTGCTTCTGACAAGCTTAGTTTTGGTTTGGTTCAGTCAAGACTAGTTTTGGTTTATCTTTGTGAATGAGTTTCAGCTTTGTTCTGTTCCGTTTTCGAATTTGGCATTCGTAGATCTCTGTTTTCAGCTCAGAAGTTCGTGGGTTTTGTTTTAGATCTTTATGAAGGTCTCTATTTCCAACCTAGAAGTTCGTGAGTTCCTATTTCCAGCCTAGAAGTTCTCTGTATTCCAATTCTTCATGGGTTTTTTAACTCGTGTCCAAATCTACCGTGTTTTGATTCAGAATTGCTCCTTAAATTTTTGTCGACCAATTGTTTCAGTTTATCTGCTTACAAACTCAAGTTGTTTCTATCACCTTGAGTTTGAGGGAGGGTGTTGAGATATTTAGGCCTTGATTTATGTATTATGCAGGCTATAATTAGAAATTTGCTTATCTTCCTTTCTATTAAATCGCTAAATAATTCTCAAGTTAAGATACAAGAATTTGTTCAGTCAAATATCAGTTTCCACAAAGTAAACTTAGCTTAACGGTAATTGATATGACATGATATTTCTCCTTGAAAGTCTAAATTTTTTTTATCCCTATCTCCACAATTGTTATATAAAAAATATCTAATATTCACTCATTTTGTCGGCCTAAAATTAAAATATAAAAAACATACAGAAATATATTTCAACGTTATAAACAAAGGAGACACAATTTTAAATACACAAGATGATTGGAGACAAAATTTAAAATCGGCTTTGTTGGTTTCTAACATTATATTCCAAGATTTGCAGTCATCTAAGTTTATAAATCTAGTTGGAAAATTATTTCAAATAATAAAATTGGTGAAAATATTTACAAATAATAGCAAAATATCACAGTCTATTTACGATAGACCGCGATAGACTACTATCTCTGTCTATCTACTACTATATGTGTCTATCTATATAGACAAAGATCTATCGTATATAGACAGTGATTTTATTATATTTGTAAATATTTTGGTTCATTTTCCTATATTTGAAAATAACCATTTATTTGATTTTAGCCATTACAATTTTAAAATATATTTTTTAAATTTTTTTTGATAAACAGTGACGTTTTACTATATTTATAAATAAATTAACTTATTTTCCTATATTTGCAAACCATCCTTAAAAATGTTCATCTTGGTTATTACTTTGCTTTAAGTATTAATTTTTAAAGCTTGATATTCCGATTTTAAACATTAAATTGTGTCTACAGTAAAATTCGTTATTAAATTTCCAAATTTTAAAAAGCATCTCATAAATAAGAAACAGAAGAAAGGTTAAGAAAATCTATCAAGTAAAATTTAAATTTTACAAACATTTAGACCCGTTCTAAAGTTGTTTAGTTTTATTAAACACAACTCTAAATTTAATTTAGGGAATTTTCAAAAATAGAAGTATGAGGAAAAAATATTAAAAAAAAAGTAAAATTTAATTATAATTGTGATAGATATTATTATCAATGTCTATTAGAGATAGACGTTAATAGAAGTCTATCAACGTCTATCAATGATAGAATTTGACATAAGTTTGTCATTGATAGAAAAAAACTGATAGAAATTTATCATTGATAGAGATTGATAGAGGTCTATCAATATCTATGAATATTTATTTTTACTATTTTCATAAATAGTTTGATATTTTTTTTATATGTGAAAATTTATCTTTTAATTTAACGTGGAATATATTTATACGAAAGTGCTACTTTAACTTGCTTCTTATAGGTAGGTTGACTCGAGTATTGAAGGCATATTGAATAGCAAAGAATAATATTAAGAATCAAAATGGTTGGTTATTATTATTACTATTTTATGTTTAGATGGGTAAAATAGATTTTTGAAAAGGTAGGGATCAGATTTGTTTTTTGTTTTTTGTTTTTTTTTTTAAATGCAAGCATATAAGTTTTATTCTTTTTCTATTTTTTTGTTTTACATTAATATACCTATGCTTATATTTAGCACATAAACCTTATTTCTATTTTAAATGAGTGAAATATGCAAAACATAAAAATGAAGAAAATAATATCTCAATCCTACGAGATCTTAATGCAAACTAAAATTCATGTTGGTTTAAATAAATATTGGGGCAATTGCAATTTTAATAATAAAAAAAAATTGAGAATTGAGCGCGTGTCCTTAAATTTTACTTTTTTTTACAAACATGTCAAAAAATATCCACCTTGAAAATTTGATTGTTATCTGATTTCTATATGATTGTTATGTGATTGCTATCGGATTTTTATGTGATTGCTATGTGATTGTCATACTTACTTACAATTACAAAAAAAATTGAAGTCATGACTTTGAAAATGTATGAAATTTTGGATGACATCTATTTAAAATTAAGAAAATAAAGGAATCAAGATTTTATTTTTTCTAGCCAAGGAAGAAAAAAGGAGGAAAAAGAAAAAGGAGGGTTGGCAGGGATCAAAGGAGCTTCTACTTTATTTATTTATTTTTCTTTAGCTTTTTTCACTTTTATAGGATGTGCCCACTAAAGAAACTACACTTTTCATAATTATTTCAACTAAAGCCAAGGGGGCTTCACCAAAACCACTTTCTTTGCTAATTTGGGTGGGGTGGTCAACTTGTTTCTTTTTACAACCAGATGTGATGTGTCCTTTCATAACATATTTATTTTAAGGTAAATGGTAAAAACATGTGGTAGTTTTTTAAACTTTCAATCATAAAAATTAAGTTTTCAAATTTCTACAAATGTTAAAATTGGACTCTCAAACTTATAATAATTGTAGAAACTGGACCTTCAAAGGATAAAAATTAAATCCTCAAATTATACAATTGTTACAATTTCTATAATTATGTTAATATGCGAGTCAAATTTTAACACTTGTTCAAACTTAAAGTATCAATTTTTACAAGTAAACATTTAAGTATAAAATTACAACTATTTCTATATTTCAAGGGTGGTTTTTATAATCGACTATTTATTTTATTTGAATCTTAATTCTTCTTCTTCTTTTTAATTTCACGTTTTCTGTTGTATAATGTGCAAACCATCTTAGAAACTATCTTAGACATTGAGGGGGAACATTGTTTGTTTGTTTTTTTTTTTTTTCTTTACAAAAAAGAGTTAATACGTTTGATATTCAAAATATTTTGGGTAGGATTCTAGTATTCTACACATAGTTAAAATTTATTGCGTGAACCATTTGAATAATATGCAAATGATACAACTACTAGACATCTCATTTAATTCTTGACAAGATAACTTGTAGTGATCAACAAATTTCACAAATGGGTAGGCGCTAGCGTTAATTCTCTCATATGCTCATTATTGCTCAACTAATATTCAATGACTCATCCTTAATATTGATTTAGGCCATACCTCGTTAAAGAGTGCTAACATGGTCACTTGAGTTTTGCTTCTCATATTGAAATTTCATATCATTCTCATAATTGTTATCAGTCACATTGATAACTTATAGAAATACAAGTTATTATTGCTTCTTAATTAGAATAATTATGGAAATTCAATAGAAAATATATTAACTTTAGAAGAAAATCATGCAAAAAGATTATTCTTGCGTTTAGCGCATACAAAACTAATTACTATGAAATGTTACAATGTAACCTCCTAAAACGCAGGATTTGGAATACAAAAATCAGAACTTATCAAGAAAGCATATGTTGGAACGTCTGAACACATAAGAAGCTAGAAACCATGCGATGAAAACTGAATCGTTCATTGAAAAGAAGTATGTGACAAACATACGGGCAGTGATATGTCTAGTCAAAGTGCAATTTAGAAACTAATTTGAAAGGGATACTATTGCGAAATCGACAATTAAAGAATACAAAAAAGGAATGTAGAGTAGGGAAGAGGGAGAACAATATTATTTCAGAGAATGTTTTCAAAATTACATCAAAATGATGCCTCTAGGGTTAAAGAGTTTATATAGCGCCTACTCTAAATCCTAGGGTCAAAATCGTAAATAGCTACAAATAAATAAATATGCTGAATACAAGATCTGAATAGGTTTTGGGTACTAGGTTGTTCGAAATGCTAGCAAACAGATTCAAGGCATTTCAACAGATACGACAGAACCAATGAACTGATGAATTGAGGAAAAATAATGGAGCAAGGTATGGAATTAAATGTAAGGTGTGTGTCAGACAATCATTAGAGAGAGTGTTGAGGAAGATCAATTAAAATTATAAATAGCTCAAGTCTCACATACATTAGGGACTTCTCTCGATTCTGAAGGAGAAATTCTAGAGCTTTCAAGTTAGAAGAAGAGGAAGACAAGGGACATATCCATCTTTCATTCTCTAGCACAAGTGCAGTTAGCTAAAAATGACACTCAAAGGAAACGGGAAAGGGAAACTGTGACCGACGACTTGACACCTTTATTTCTCTGATCAAACTATTTTCATCCATTTTTATGTTCTCTTTCGAATTTATATCAAGACATTGATAGTGTGTTTGTACTTCATTCTCAATATAAATCATGAACTTTATCATCTGTTATTCATATATATGCTTGTTTTTCATCATAATGATAGATAAGTCTTTAATAGGCTGGGAAGAATAAATTAGTATTCTAACAACCTTTGAAAAAGTAGAAGTTCATCTCCTTCAATGTGTGCATAATTTTATTGTCTGAACCCATCTGATAAATCGGTTCAAGTAGAAATAGCGAATTACTTGAGAGAATACTTGGCTATGGAAATAATTAAACAAGGAAAGTAGTGGCTTTAGAAATAAAGACAAAATTTTGTTTATTTAACTTAAACATTCATCTTAGAAATAAGATTAATGTGACTTAAATATTGAGAAGTGGTGACTTTACTTTATTAAGTTAAAGATATGAATTGATCCTTATGCATAACTTGAGTAAAGGATGATGAATCTTTTAAACCCGACATTTTATCCATCGATTGATAATTATTTGAAACAAACTTGCTAAACGTGTGCTGCATTTCCAGCATCAATGCATACCCATTTCCATGTTCAACACATATCCACCTTCATCCTCAACACATTTCTCACCTTGTATGTGAAGGAAATCAAACACGAGGATTTCCATGAGCAGCGGAATGATCATTCCAAATTTCAATCGTATATGAACTTTATAATTACAATCATAAACGGAAATAAACGGTTATGCGACATACTAAAATTACAGTATGCTAGACAAAAGATCAAGGACAAGAATCAACATACTTTTGTAGACTCATCTTCAAGTTTCTTGATCACGAACACTCGATCAAAACAATACAGCAACACAATGTTTGTCCAACATGACCGCTACATTGCACGAACACTGCGTAGTTGAACAAAGAGATCGCTAAGGTCACGAACACCCCAAACAACACGAACGGCCTCCACAGAACCGCGACAGCGTCGAGTTGAGTATGACACCACCAAGAAGGTTATCTTGGTATTCTCGGTGTGAGAATCCAAAGGGTGGGCTCTGTGTGGACTTGGTTTGAGGCAGAAAACCGAAGGTACCACAATCGTGTAAACAATTGTGCAAGTGGGAAATGGTACAACCTATCATATAGGTCGATGCCCAATCGTTTAGGAAAAGTTATGTGATCGTCTAGCAAAAGCTATGCAATCGTTTAGCCATCGCTTAGCTGAGTGTCTATCGTGTAAGAACACTGCACCATCGTTTAGCTAACTTCAAGCTGTCGCTTAGTAAATCTTATTTACTTGACAACTTCCCGTGAGAATTTTTTCGAGAATAGAAAACTCAAATTAACTTCTTTCTAAAATTAGGAAAATATTTTTCGTTTTCTCTCACGGTTACCATGAAACCACCAATAACCTCCCTCTCAATTGGTTATTAGAGAAAAAGAGATAATTATGCAATAATTAATATTATTATAAATATAAATGATAACTAACTTAACATTATATAATTATAACCTATAGTTTTAATATTTCATCTCATAAAACATACAAACCACAACTCTTTTTCTTTTCCATGGAAATTAATGTAAATCTCATTTACATTAATCCTCCACTCGATGTATCTCATACACCATATCGATCATATCATATATAATCAAATTACCTCTTATCAATTCGAACATTTCAAATCAATACCAAGAACTGATCCTCAATTTGAATCCATTGAGTTACCAAGAGGACCTTATGGATTTGTAGCTCGAAGCTCTAACGATACGTGAATAACTGACTACTCACGAGATCCACCATCCGTTAACTGCCAGACACTCCACTAAAGACCGACAGCTGAACTCTTCTTACGACAGATATATTATGTATCCATCTTAACCAATCAACAGTGCGACAACCCTTCACAGATCACTCGTAAGTATAACTCTGCCATAACCGTTATGCCCCTATAGTTACATCTAACTCCTTAAGTACCACTGAATCCTCTCATGAACATAAGTCATAATCCTACAATGACTGAGTCCTCTCTTCCAAAGAAAAGTTTTGGCCACTATGTTCAAGCCCCGAAATCAGCCCTTAAGGGACCAATCTATCTACTTACCCTTACTTTAGGGAAGGAGTGAATTCCATCTTGTGTAATTAAGTTCCTATCTCCCAAATCAGACAAGTCCCCAAAAAGGTTGGCAAGTTGAGTTGGAAATCTGGCCACTCTCACTCATATTAATCAAAGGATCACCCTCAAAGGCAAGAGTTTCCAAAACACTCCGGATTGAGGTCGTGTCATCTATGGTCGTTTAGGTGAGATGTAAGTCTCTAGTATTAACGACGTTATATACAGAGTCTAGTCATCTCGTGGTCCAGTCTTATACAAACTCTTTCTATAGGACACCTCCGCTTATATGTCTCCACATAAATGGTCAAGATCTACCATATGTAGTAGTTTAAAATAATTGTAAACCTCTACAAAGCGGGCCGTATCCATAGTGTCACCAGGATAAGGTATCCGATCTTAATCCTTATACTACAGACCTATTTAGGTTATCACTTAAGGCATGATCCACTTGTATATCACATATACATGCTTAAGTTTACATAAGCTAACCAAGGAGCTTTGTTTATTGGATATGAGTAAATGCCAGAATGAAATAACAATTATTTTATTCATAAAATAATGTGTATAATTACAAGCAACGAGACTTCGGGAGAATTAGAACACCAATACCAACAATCTCCCACTTGTTCTAATGCATCGAGAGACTAATGTACAATACAACAAAAAACATGTACAATATACAATAAACTAGGGCATACCCGAGTATCATCTCCCACTTGCCCTAGACAAGATGCCGCATGTCCCGCAGACCAAGACTCTTCAGGTGACTCTCGAACACTTTAGTCGTGAGATACTTTGTAAAGGGATCAGCAACGTTTTGCTCTGACGTAATCTTCGTGACTATCACATCAATAAGATGCACAATCTCCCTGATCAAGTGGTATTTTCACTCTATATGCTTACCTCGATGATGACTCCGATGCTCCTTTGAACTTGCCATAGACCAGTTGTTATCACAATAAAGAGTGATAGGCAAATCCATATTTGGAACAACTTACAAATCTGAAAGAAATTTCCTCAGCCAAACAGCCTTCTTCGTTGCTTCACAAGCGGCTATGTATTCGGCTTGAATAGTGGAGTCTGCGATGTATCATTGCTTGATGATTCGCCACACTACAGCTCCTCCATTCAGAGTGAACACTGACCCTGATGTCGATTTACGAGAATCTCTATCAGTTTGAAAGTCAGAGTCTATGTATCCTGTAAGGATCAGATCCTTATCTCCATACATGAGCATATAGCCCCTCGTTCTCCGGAGATACTTGAGGATCATCTTGACCACCGTCCAGTGACTAAATCCTAGATTGGATTGATATCGATGACAATCCCTATTGCATAGCAAATGTCAGGTCTGGTACACAACATTGCATACATTAAGCTTCCTACAGCTAAAACATAGGGAATTTGTCTCATCTTCTCTACTTTTTAAGTTGTCTTAGGACATTGATCCTTAGACAAAATGAGTCCATGCCTGAAGGGTAACAAACCCCTCTTGGAATCCTACATCCTATACCTGATCAACATTTGATTGATGTATGATGCCTGAGACAAGGCTAACCATTTGTTCTTACTATCTCGAATGATCTGGATCCCTAGAACATACTATGCCTCACCCAAATCTTTCATTTGGAACTAGGCAGCTAGCCATTTCTTAATGTCAGTCAAATACCCTACATCATTCCCAATGAGTAGGATATCATCCACATACAGTACCAGGAAAGCTATTGAGTTGTTGATGATCTTCTTGTAGACACAAGGCTAATCAACGTTCTGATCAAAGCCAAAAGACTTGATCGCAATGTCAAATCTAATGTTCCATGATCTAGATGCTTGTTTCAACCCATAAATGGACCTATTAAGCTTGCAAAATTTTTGTTCTTAATCTGGAACTATAAACCCCTCTGGTTGAGTTATATAGATGATCTCCTCAAGAATACCATTAAGAAAGGTGGTCTTGACGTCCATTTGCCATATTTTATAATCATAAAATGTGGCTATGGATAGGAGAATCCTAATAGACTTGAGCATGAAAACAGGTGAGGAAGTTTCCTCATTGTCAACTCTCTCGACCTGGGTATAACCCTTTGCCACGAATCGAACCTTAAAGGTTTGCACTTTCCATCTACACCTCTCTTTTGCTTATAGTTCCACTTACACCCAATAGGTCTTACCCCATCAGGTGGATCAATAAGCTCCCAGACGTTGTTGAAGTACATAGACTCAATTTCCTGGTTCATGGCCTTAACCCATTCATCTTTGTCAACATCCTCCATTGCTTTCTTAAAAGACAACGGATCCTCGAACCCATCATTCGAAATGAAATTTTGGGCTTCAGTCTAACCCATGTAGCGATCCGGTGGGTTCATAACTCACGCACTATGTCGAGGCAGTCTCAACTCTTGAGCTGGTTTATTAGATGTACTGACTTCAACAACTTTTGTTGATCTGTTGGCCTGTTTAACAACTCTTGTTGAACCCTCAGCAGTCTCAGTCTCACTAGAAATCTCTCGTAAAACGAGCTTACTCCATGGCTTAAGATCCTAGATGTGGTCTTCTTCCAAGAAGATAGCATTTGTAGAAACAAACACTTTGTTCTCACTCGGATCATAGAAGTACCCACCTCTCATTTCCTTGGGGTAGCCTATAAAGAGGCAAACCTTCAAACGCGGTTACGACTTCTTTGGGTTAGTCACGAGCACATGTGATGGACAACCCCAAATCCTAAAGTGGCATAAACCACCTTTACGTTCTCTCCACAGCTCAAAAGGTGTTTCAGAAACACTTTTCGAGGGAACGATTTTCAGGATATGCAGTCTCCACTGCAAAATCCCAAAACGAGTCTGGAAGATGAGCATAACTCATCATAGACCGAACCATGTCCAACAAGGTTTTGTTTCTCCTTTTTAATATACTATTCTACTGAAGTGTACTAGGGGCCGAGAGTTGGGACGTAATCCCATGTTCTATCATATAGTTCTAGAATTGGAGGTCCATATACTCTCCACCACGATCAGATCGTAGTGTTTTTATCTTCTTACCTAACAAGTTTTCAACTTCAGCCTTATTCTTCTTGAACTTGTCAAGGGCTTCAGACTTACGTTGCATTAGGTAGAGATACTCGAACCTTGAATAATCATCTATGAAAGAGATGAAATATTCATACCCACCTCGTGCTCTAACATTCATTGGACCACAGAGGTTTAAATGTACAAGCTCCAAGGATTCCTTGGCTCTATAACCTTTTCTAGTAAAAGGTCATTTGGTCATCTTGTCTTTGAGGCATGATTCACATACTGGCAAGGAGTTTTCTTCTAAACTCTTTAGAAGTCCACTTTGCACTAACTTCTCAATTCTATTGAGGTTGATGTGACCTAACCTTAGATGCCAAAGATGGACGTTTTCCTTAGGAGAAACTTTTGGTCTTTTAGCTGTTGTTGTCGTACTGAACATTTCAGTGTTAAACAAGGCTTTTATGACTAACGACCTTAGTACATATAAGTTACTTTCCATTGAACCATAACCAATCTCCATTCTATTTTTGAAAATAAACACTTTATTCTCAGAAAAGGAGATAGTATACCCTTGTTCAATGAGATAAGAAACCGAGATTAAGTTCTTCTTAATATAAGGAGCTACAAAAACATTATCCAGTTACAGATAATGTTCCTTGTCACCAAATAACTTTAGCCTGCCTACAGCAACAACTAAAACAACCTCACAAGTATCGACTCATAGAGTCATCTCTCCTTGTGGCAACGTTTGCCAGGAGCTGAATCCTTGGTAAGAGAAACTGACATGATTTATAGCACCCAAATCTAGGATCCAGGCAGAATCATCATTCTCTACCAAACAGGTCTCCAAGACCAATAAATTAGATTTACTGTCTTTCCTTCTCTTTCACCCATCCCTTTGTGCTCGACAAGTAAGAACTGACGTTCAAACAAATCTTACAACGAGTTCATGATCTCGCGTGCAATGACCATGTTCTCAACCCTTTTTGCCAAAACATCAGGTATGTTAGCTAAAATGTGAAGTCGGGCCAATAATTTAGCCTTCATCCACACCTCATATGCGTTACGAACACTTCGCGGTGCATCAAGGGTCGGGACTTGAGGACACTCCTCAACCATGACAAATTTGAGGTCATTTGCCACGAAATACATTTTACACGAGTCTTTCCACCGTATGTAATCGGTCATATTAAAAGCACTAAACGAAAATACTAATGAGTTGCTGAAAAGAAAAACACATTGACCTGCATTAGGTGTAACACCCCGCACATTTTTTAGTAATAATGTAATTTCAATAACTTTATTATTTTGGAATTTCAGTAATTGTTATTAGTTGGAGGGCATTTTTGGAATTTTGGACTTCAAGTATAAGTGCGAGAATTTAATTGTTGGCGTGAAATTATTCAATTTTAAATTCAAATTAAAAATTAATGGTAGGAATTAATTTTCTTTTGAAACGGAAAGGAATTTAATAGTATAAAATGGAAAGGAATTAAATGCAATTATATCTACTTCCTTTTTTGTTTTATTATTATTATTATTATTATTATTATTGTTTTTTTATTTTGTAAAAAGTCAAACCCCATGTGAACCCCGAATCCCAATTTTACACTTAAGTGTGTTTTCTTATTTAAATTGTTTTAATTTTCCATTTAATTGTGTGTCCCTATTTAAATTTGTATAAATAAGTTGAGTAGGTTGATGAGAAAGTTAGTGTGAAATGGTGGAGAAGGAATGAGGATTTGAAAAGAAAAATATGGAATTGAGTTTGGAAATTTGGAAAAAAATAATAAGTAGGTTCAGCTAGTGTGGAATAATATGGAATTTAAGTTTGGAAAATTTGGGAAAAATTGGCTAAGTATGAAAAATTTATGTGAAATGCGTATTGTGCACAAAGCACTAGAAGGCAAGTGACTAGTGGCACAATCGTGTAGAAATTGCACGGAGACGAAAAATGTTCGCGGTAGCTAAGAGCGAGATCATTGAGAGTGAGATCAGCGAGATCGTTGAGAGCGAGAGTGAAGAGAGTAAGATTTTGAGTGAGAAAGGGGGAGAGAGCGAGACCAGCGAGAAAGTTGGAGAGAGCGACACTACCGAGAGTGGAGAGAGCGACACTGCCGAGAGCAGAAAGAGCGAGAGCGCCTATGCGTTAGCCTTGCTTTGTTCGATTCGAACGTCACGCCCATACCTCTCCTATGAACTGAATGGTCGAGCAAGCTTCTGGGCGATGTATTTGGACGCGTTGGGATGGATTATGCATTTAAAAACCCTAATTTGAATACAAACAAATCTTGAAGACGAAGGGCAAACGTCAATTAAAATTTAGGTGTCTGATTAAGAGAAATTCTTAAACCCTAAGAAATTGTGTTGGATGTGTTTGGGAAAAACACATTGAACCAAGGTAAAGTCAGCTTACTTTGATAAAGGGAGGATTAAATATTTGGCCATGCAACCAAGTAGGTGCTGTCAATCAGACAAGTAATTTGAATGCCTATAAATAGGGAGTTAGGATTTCATTTTCAAATCACACAAAAATCATAAATTTCGTAGAGAAAGTAGAGGGCGATGAGGGTTCAGAGGAATGTGTCAATTTTGGACGAGGAGATCTTCCGATCTACTAGTGTGTTTCAAGTGATTCTAAAGCCATTTGAAAGCTCTGGAAGTCTAGTTTTTAGAATAGGGCTGCTGGAGGAAAAGGCTCAAAGGAAATGGGCTGGAGTTTGAGAAGAAGGCAGAAGGGTCAGACTGTCAAATCAGTCTGGGCCAGTCTTGAAGGTTTTGAGATTCCGGCCAAACCACGACTAATTCTGAGCTGAACGTTTAGGATAAGATTCCTAAGACATTTTAGAATATTTTTGTGTAAGGAAGTATTTCCAAATAAGGTTCGAAACTATGAGTAATCTAAGTTGTAAGTTGAATCTAGATTCTTGGGTGAAAAAGGGACCTCGAGGAGCTAGTAGAGTGAAAAGTTCCTAAGAATTCGAGGTGAGTGGCTAAAATGTTTACGAACTAAAACGTTTTAAACTTTTTTGATTACAAACGTTTTACAGAAAGCATGTTTGCGAAAATAATTCTCATGCCTACTAGTTTTATAAAGTGGTTTCCAAGCAAGTTTGAATTGTGATTTGAATGCATGCATATTGTTGAAAAACTACTTACATATGTATATGTATTGATTTTATCCATCATGCGTTACCATCTTTAAAGCCATGTTGTATATGTGTTATACTGTACATGCTTTAAAGAGAAAAGTTGTTTATAAATAGTTTTGGTAAAATGCGATGCTGAAGTACAAGGAGAAGGCATCCACCCAACTAGATACTAAAGTACAAGGAGAAGGTATCTATTGGTACTGAAGTACGTTTGAGAATATACCAAGCCAACGGGATACTAAAGTACGTTGGATAAGGTATCCTAATAGCTCGATACTGAAGTACAAGGAGAAGGTATCTGAGCAGTAGTACCTAATGTGGCCATAGGTGATTAAAGTCAGAGATTGAGCAAAAGTGTTCTCACTGGACTAGTAGTTGGTGTTGGGATTATTTTACTAGTTATACAGTACTTTGATTTGAGAAATGATTTTACTGTTTTATGTTTAAAACAACTTTATATAATTTACGCTTGGAAAACGTTTATGTTGTAGTACAAGTACTGCAAAAGTTTATATTTCAGATAAAAACTCTTTACTGAAATTATGCATGAGAATTTACTATGTTTTCTCGGTCACTCACTGGGCGTAAGCTCAACCCGTTTTCAAATGTTTTTGTCCCCCCCCCCCCCAACAGGTAGCGGTCAAATCTTCTGAAGACAGCTCAGTATCTGCTCTGCCACTAAAGGACGAAAAGACTTGTAACCGTTTGCTAGGTGGTTACTGTTAATATTGTACACATGTTACTATTGCTCATATAGAGACTAGGGTTGTGGGTTTTGGGACTTGTAAATCTAGTGTTGTAATGACTCTAAACATATTAAGTTTCTAAGTTAATAAATTGTGGGTCTACAGTCGTTCCGTTGCATATAATTTGTATTTGGTATCAAAGTTATTCCTCAAGAGTTTTTAGGCAGTAAGTGTCAACCTAAGGGTTGATAACTGCTGCAGTTACGGCCTTCTCTAGGCTAAGAGGGTGATCTGGGGCAGGGTGTGACAGTTTGGTATCAGAGTATAAGTTTTTGGGACAATTGAGGAATTAGTTGATACCAACTTGGTATTAAAGGAGGGGTTAGACGTAAGTTTGGGGAAGATTTAAGATAGCTTAGTACTAAAACAAAAGACTTTGGGTGAAAGAGAAAGTTCATGCATTAGATTAAGTCCTATAGATAAGTCCCTAACATGTGTACCTAATAATTAGGCAAAGATGCTGAGGAAAAGAGGCAGACCAAGCAAGCAGAATGAGAAGAGGAATATTGACCTTACCAGTGGAGGTCTTGAGGTCTCGTCAGACCCAGATCCGAAGGGGAAAAGAGTTAGAGACTCAGTAGAACAGGAGGCAACTTCTGAAAACGAGTCTAGTACACCACAAGTAGATGTAGAACTGTAGATGGAGGATCGAGTATTCGATAGAATCACTCAAAGATTAGTGACGAGTGTAGGATCGGTTCAAAACGATCCAGAAAAGAAGTTCGGTGTCGAGAGGCTAAAATCTTTAGGAGCCACAACGTTCGATGGAACCACAGATCCATTAGATGCTGAAATCTTGTTGGATTTGATTGAGAAGTGTTTTAAAGTTATGAGATGCCCTGAGAATCGAAAGGTTGAGTTAGCGGCATTCTTGCTGCAAAAAGGGGCTGAGAAGTGGTGGAAAGTAATAGAGGCTAGACGAGGTAATTTAGAAACTATGACTTGGTCTGAGTTTAGACAAGTATTTGAGGATAAATACTACCGTAGTTCTTTTAGAGATGCGAAGAGGGAGAAATTCCTTAGGCTAACTAGGGGAGTGATGACGGTTGTAGAGTATAAGCAAAAATTTACTGAGTTATCTCAGTATGCTCTTCTGATCATAGTGGAAGAGAAGGAGAGGTGTAGGAGATTTGAGAGTGGCCTAAGAAGAAAACTACGTACACCTGTTACCTCTACATCTAATTGGATTAATTTCACTCAGTTAGTTGAGACCGCTATCCGAGTAGAGCAGAGTGTAGGGAGGGAAGATATACTCCAGTCAGGAGAAAGATAGTTTAGAGTGCCTGGAGAAACAAGAAGTAAAAAATTTAGATCCTTGTTCTCTAGACAGTTGGGGATAAGGAGTTTGGGGGCATGAGCCAACAAAGTTTGAGTCGAAAGAAGTCCAAACCTGTAGCTAAACAAAGTGGTAGATCAGTACCAGGTCGTGCTAATGAGTCGGTGACTAGTACGGGGAGGAAACCACTGTGTGTAAACTATGGTAAACCTCATACAGGGGTATGCTACGGTAATACGAATGTGTGTTTCCAGTGCGGACAAGCTGGGCATTTCAGGAGAGATTGTCCTCAGTTAAGTCGTGGAACACAAAATGAACAAAGACAAGGAACACAGACGGTAAACCAACCTAGAACGACCAGAACTAGAGGTGAGGGATCCGATGTAGCTAAGCAGAAAGGGGTAGCTGGATGACCCCAACAGCAACCGCAGCAGCAGCAGGGTAGAATGTACGCTATGACACACCAGGAAGTGGAAGAATCTCCAGATGTCGTAATTGGTACGATAACTTTATGTAATCAATCCGTTTATGCATTATTTGATCCTGGTGCTACATATCACGGTCATGCTTGTCCAGGGCCTGTTGCCCATGGCCGCATGCCCGATCCAACCCCTTTCTAGCATACTTTCATATCTTGTATTGTATTAGCTTAGTGAGCTTGCTTTCTTTACATTTTCATTGTAAGTGACCACTCGCCTTTTTGCATATGCAAGGGTGCCAGTTGGCTTTTTGTTCAGAATGCACTATATGGGGATAAGACTAATCATCACTTTCCCATACCCGGAGTATTACTCTATAAAGCTGGTGTTGTTGCTTATTGCTTTCTAGCCTACTACAATCTTTCTTTCTTTATTCACACTCACAAAAACTGCTTACGAAAACATTTTCTCCAAACTCGTTTTCTAAAACCGTTTTCCCTAAAACGGGGGTGGAGGTTGCGAGAGGCACTCGGTGTGCCACCGGCAGTCCGTATTCGAGTTGGCTGATTTGTTCATGAGCGAGAACAAGTGCCGCACAATCGCTAAGAGAAGTTTCCCAAAGAGCGATTGTGACAGTTGGAATCAGAGCCAAGTTGGCTCACAGAGGGAAAGATCAGTGATCATGTCGGCGATGAAGAACCTGAACAAGTCCCATGTGGATAGTTGGTAGAGATGGAAGAGCAAATGCTTTACCTAAGAAAGGTCCCGGATAATATCCATTTTCTAGAGACTCAGTTACAAGAAGTTGCTGAGAAAGCCGATGGAATTGATGCGGTAGTGGGCCACCTAGACGAATTACCTGTCAGAGAATTGATGATGAGGGTAGAGACCCTCGAGACCAAAACAGCACGGTCCGACAGCTTTGAACGTAACGATAGCTCATCGGGCTCTGTTGCCCACATAGAGGAGCGCGTCAAAGAGTTGGACGGCTCCCAAAAGGGAATACTTTAGATGGTAACCGATTTGTCTGAAGACTTTCGGTAGGCCCTTGACGTCGTCAGAGCCGAGATAGCGGATGTGAGCGCAAGAGTGAATCTCACCATCCGAGCGGTAGGGAACCAAGCCCCATCTGGGGGAGAAATGATAGTAAGCAGAATAAAAATCCCAGAACTGAAACCCTTCTGTGGGGTGCAGGAAGCAAAAGCCCTGGAAAACTTTATCTTCGACCTTGAGCAATACTTCAAGGCGACGAACACAGTGACTGAAAAGTCGAAAGTCACACTAGCAACGATGCATCTGGCTGAAGATGCAAAACTATGGTGGAGATCACGATTTACAGACATACAGGAAAGACGATGCACTATTGATACTTGGGATAGATTGAGACAAGAACTTCGCTCTCAGTTCTTCCCTGAGAATGTCGAGATCTTGGCTCGACGAAAACTTCGAGAGCTGAAGCAAACAGGTAACATTAGGGACTACGTAAAACAGTTTTGCAGAACTCATGTTGAACATACGAGATATGTCCGAGAAATACAAGGTCTTTTGCTTTGTCGAAGGGCTGAAATCGTGGGCGAAATCAAAATTATATGAACAGAAAGTACATGATCTCCCCTCTGCCTATGCGGCAGCTGAACGACTATACGACCTTAGCACTGACTCGCAAGATGTGAGGAAACAGTTAACTTCCTCAAGTAGAGGAAACAGAAACAGTCGTTCCAGTCCTCACAGACCTGGGGGAGGAGACAAGAACGTAGGAGGGGACCGTAAACCATCCCAACCAAGATCAGGAAACAACTGGCGGGGGCCGCCACAACAACATAACAATTACAATCGACCGCTGTCTTGTTTCATATGTAGAGGGCCACACAGGGCGGGCGAATGTCCAAATCGAACCGTGTTCAATACTTTTCAAGCCACATTAGCCTCTACCTTCGAAGACAAGGCTGAACTGGAGGAGACAATAATTGAGCCAGCTGCAGAAATTGAGAATCCCAGGATGGGGGCATTGAAATTCTTATCTGCACTTCAGAAGAAAATGGGAAAGGCGACGGAGCCACTAGAGAAGGACTCATGTATATGGATGCTTGGGTCAACCAAAGATCGGCCAAGAGACTATGGTCGACTCTGGGGCCACCCATAACTTCATGGCTGAAACAGAAGCCCACCGCCTGAACTTGACCTGGGAAAGAGAAGCAGAGAAGATGAAAGCTGTGAATTCTGCAGCCCTACCGATTACGGGGATAGCGAAGAGAACTCTGGTGAATTTAAGAGACTGGAAGGCCTCATTGACTTCGTGATTGTCAAGATGGATGATTTCGACGTGGTATTAGGGATGGAGCTCCTACTTGAATATAAAGTCATACCAATGCCCCTCGCCAAATGTCTAGTCATTACCGGATCTACACCTACCGTAGTTCAAGCCAGTATCAAGTAGTCAAATGGGGTGAGAATGATCTCAGCCCTCCAATTGATGGGAGGCCTTGCCCATGACGAACCCACATTCATGGCCATCTCGATAGAATCAGTTGAATCCACCGAAGAGGAGATCCCCCAAGACGTTCTATTTGTCTTGGAAGAGTATCGAGATGTCATGCCTAAAAGCATGGCCAAGTCCTTACCCCCACGAAGGGGGTTTGACCATGAGATTGAGTTGTTACCAAGGGCAAAACCGCCCGCCAAGAGTGCATATCGGATGGCCCCGCCAGAACTGGCCGAACTCTGAAAACAGCTAGACGAATTGTTAGATGCAGGATTTATCAGACCGGCGAAGGCCCCTTACGGAGCCCCAGTATTGTTTCAGAAGAAGAAGGATGGGAGCCTCCAGTTATGCATCGACTATCGGGCCTTGAACAAGCTCACAGTCCGCAACAAATATCCTCTTCCTATCATTACTGACTTATTTGATCGGCTTCACGGTGCTAAGTATTTCTCGAAGCTAGACCTGCAGTCGGGATATTATCAGGTTCGAATTGCTGAAAGAGACGAACCTAAGACGACCTGTGTCACGAGATATGGAGCCTTCGAATTCCTCGTGATGCCCTTTGGCCTCACCAATTCTCCAGCAACTTTCTGTACCTTAATGAACCAAGTGTTTCACGAATACCTTGACAAATTCGTCGTAGTGTATCTCGATGACATTGTGGTCTATAGTGCCTCGCTGGAGGACCATCGACATCACCTCCAACTAGTCTTCGAAAAGCTGAGGAAAAATAAGTTGTATGTAAAGAGAGAGAAGTGCTCCTTTGCCCAAGAACGCATAAATTTCCTCGGCCACATGATTGAGTGTGGTCGGATTGGTATAGAAGAGGGCAAGGTGGCCGTGATCAGAGACTGGAGGGTACCATCATCCGTGACCGAACTACGATCCTTTCTTGGACTAGCCAACTACTATAGGCGGTTTGTAGAAGGATTCTCAAGAAGAACAGAGCCTTTAACCGAACTGCTGAAGAAAGATAGCCAATAGAGCTGGACTCCTGAATGTCAAGCCACCTTTGAGGGCTTGAAGAAAGTGATGATTGAGGGGCCGGTCCTCGGAATTGCCGACGTGACCAAGCCATTTGAAGTAGAGACTGATGCTTCTGACTTCACGTTGGGCGGTGTCCTCCTCCAAGACGGACACCCCATCGCGTATGAGAGTAGGAAACTAAATGATGCTGAACGGAGGTATGCCGCCTCCGAGAAAGAGATGTTAGCAGTAGTTCACTGCTTGAGGGCCTGGAGACAGTATCTCTTGGAGGCCAAGTTCGTGGTCAAGACCGACAACAACTCCATTTGCCACTTCTTCAACCAACCAAAGTTGTCGTCAAAACAGGCACGCGATCGATGCTCTTAGCTGAAAGAGCGAACATGCAGCCCTGTGCATGTTCGCCCACCTACAAGCAAGTACGTTGAGTGCAACAGTACGAGAAACTGTCAAAACTCACTTGACAAACAGCACAGCAGCGCAAGCCATCATACAGTTGGCCAAAGAGGGGAAGACACGCCTGTTTTGGGTGGAAGACGATCTACTATACACCAAGGGCAATCGCCTCTACATCCCCAGATCCGGTGAGTTACGAAGGTCGCTGATGTAGGAGTTCATGACACACCGTGGGCAGGACATAATGGTTGGCAGAGGACTTATGCCCTCCTGAAAGAAGGCTACTACTGGCCAAGCCTTCGAGACGATGTCATGCAATTTACCAAGACTTGCCTTGTCTGCCAACAAGACAAGGTCGAAAGGGCAAAATAAGCGGGTCTACTGGAACCCCTACCTATGCCCTATAGACCATGGGAGAGCGTGTCTCTTGACTTCATCACCCATTTGCCCATGGTGGGAGAGTTCGAATCAATCCTTGTTATCATCGATTGGTTCTCAAAATATGCCACTTTCATCCCGATGCCGAAAATGTGCACAGCCGTGATGACTGCCCAGCTGTTCTTCAAACACATCGTGAAATTATGGGCGTCCCCGCGAGAATTGTTAGTGATCGAGACGGAAGATTCACTGGGACATTCTGGACAGAATTGTACAAAATATTGGGGTCAACACTGAATATCTCCTCTAGCTATCATCCCCAAACTGACGGCCAGACGGAACGCTTCAACAGTATGCTCGAGGAATATCTGCATCACTTTATCGACGCTAGGCAGAAGAACTGGGTCCAGTTGTTAGATGTGACTCAGTTCAGCTTCAATAGTCAGCAGAGTTCCGCGACCAGAAAAACGCCCTTCGAAGTGGTGTGCGGTAGACAGCCACTCATGCCACACTTGGTGGACCACCCTTATGCAGGCAAAAGTCCTCAGGCACGTAACTTCACTAAAGAGTGGAGAAAAACCTCTGAGATAGCTCGCGCCTACCTAGAAAGAGCATCAAGAAGGATGAATAAGTAGGCTGATAAGAAGCAGAGGGCCCTCGAGTTTCAAGCCGGGGACAAGGTCCTGATCAAGCTACGACCGGAACAGTTTCGTTTCTAAGGCCAAAGAGACCAACGGCTAGTAAGGAAATATGAAGGTTCAGTGGAGGTAATTGAGAAGGTCGGGAGAACCTCATATAAGGTTCAGTTACCCTCATGGATGAAGATTCATCCTGTCTTCCATGTGAATATCCTAAAGCCCTATCATTCCGATCCAGAGGATGAACAACGAAACATGCTAAGGTGCCCACCGGTCACGATGAAGAATTCTGCTGAATAAGAAGTTGCACAAATCTTGAATAAATGTACGCGCCGTATTGGAAGACCCAGACGAGAACTGACAGAGTTCTTAGTGAAATGGAAGGATCTCCTCGACGAAGAGATCAGTTGGGAGTGGGCCGAAGATTTGAAGAATGCAGCTCCAGCCATCGCAGATTTTGAACAAGGTCAGTTGACAGGGACGTCAACCAATTAAGTGGGGGAGAATGTCACGGTCATGCTTGTCCAGGGCCTGTTGCCCATGGCCACATGCCCGATCCAACCCCCTTCTAGCATACTTTCATATCTTGTATTATATTAGCTTAGTTAGCTTGCTTTCTTTACATTTTCATTGTAAGTGACCACTCGCCCTTTTTCATATGCAAGGGTGCCAGTTGGCTTTTTGTTCAGAATGCACTATATGGGGATAAGACTAATCATCACTTTCCCATACCCGGAGTAGTACTCTATAAAGCTGGTGTTGTTGCTTATTGCTTTCTAGCCTACTACAATCTTTCTTTCTTTATTCACACTCACAAAAACTTCTTACGAAAACTTTTTCTCCAAACCCGTTTTCTAAAATCGTTTTCCCTAAAACGGGGGTGGAGGTTGCGAGAGGCACTTGGTGTGCCACCGGTAGTCTGTATTCGAGTTGGCTGACTTGTTCATGAGTGGGAACAAGTGCCGCACAATCACTAAGAGAAGTTTCCGAAAGAGTGATTGGGACACTACAAACTCATTCATATCTAGTATGTGTGCATTACATATAGATAAAATCCCTGAACGTATGGATGAGGAATTATTTATCTCTACGCCTGTAGGAGATACTCTAGTGGTATATGAGTATTATAGGAATTTTGAAGTAATTCTTGGAGACCAATGCTTTTGGGTCAACTTGATTCCATTAGAATTACTAGTATTTTATGGTATCTTAGGTATGGATTTCCTAAGTAAACACTATTCCACTATGGATTGCTTTAAAAGAGAAATAATGTTTAGGAAACCTGGTGAAAAAGAAATAACTCTGGTAGGAAGTAAAAGAATACTCTCAGGAAGTTTAATATAAGCGGTAAAAGCTAGAAAACTATTGAGTAAAGGATGTGAAGCTTATTTAGCATCTGTAGTAGTTTCCCAAGATAAGAAACTAAAACCTGAGGATGTACCTGTAGTACAAGAATTCTTAGATGTGTTCCCTGAAGAATTACTAAGTTTACCGCCTGATAGGGATGTGGAATTCACTATTGAGTTAATTCCTGGTACTGCACCTATATCCCAAGCACCATATAGGATGACCCCAACGAAGTTGAAAGAGTTAAAATTTCAATTACAGGAACTTGTGGATAAGGGGTACATTAGACCCAGTATATCACCTTGGAGAGCGCCAGTCTTGTTTGTTAGGAAGTAAGACGGTACTCTTAGATTATGCATAGACTATAGAAAGTTGAATAAAGTAACCATTAAGAATAAGTACTCATTGCCTCGTATAGATGATCTCTTCGATCAGTTAAAAGAAGCAACGGTGTTCTCTAAGATAGATTTGAGGTCAGGCTATCACCAGTTGAAGGTGAAAGACACAGATGTTCCAAAAACTGCATTCAGAGCTAGATATGGACATTTTGAGTTCCTAGTAATGCCGTTTGGATTAACAAATGCTCCTGCGGTATTTATGGACTTGATGAATAGGATATTCCATTCTTATCTGTATCAGTTTGTGATAGTATTCATAGATGACATACTAGTGTATTCCAATAGTCCGGAAGAATACAAAGAACATCTAAGGATGGTATTATAAACTTTAAGAGAAAAGAAGTTATATGCCAAATTTAGTAAGTGTGATTTTTGGTTAAATCAAGTCATATTTCTTGGGCATATAGTTTCACCTGACGGAGTTAGTGTTGATTCCCAAAAGATAGAAGCAGTAGTTAATTGGGAACGACCCCTGAATGTAACCGAAGTACGCAGTTTTCTGGGTTTGCAGGTTATTATCGGAGATTCATGGAAGGTTTCTCTAAGATAGCCCTTCCATTGACAAACCTGACCAGAAAAGATGCGAAGTTTGAATGGTCGCAAGAATGCGAGCATAGTTTCCAAGTGCTGAAACAAAGGCTAGTATCAGCACCAGTATTAACTCTACCTACACCAGGTAAGGGGTTTGAAGTTTATTGTGATGCATCCCGACAAGGATTAGGATGTGTGCTGATGCAAGAGGGAAAAGTAGTAGCCTATGCTTCGCAACAGTTAAAGAAGCATGAATGTAATTACCCTACACACGACTTAGAATTAACAGCAGTTGTGTTAGCTCTAAAATTGTGGAGACATTACCTGTTAGGTGAGCGATGTCATATATTTACAGACCATACGAGTCTAAAGCATATCTTTAATCAAAAGGAACTAAACCTAAGACAAAGAAATGGCTTGAATTGATTAAAGATTATGATTGTACAATTGACTATCACCCAGGTAAAGCAAATGTGGTAGCTGATGCCTTAAGTCGAAAAACTTGATTAGCTAGAGCTAGTATCAATTCAGTGAAGGGTACACTGATTCATAGGTTGTATAATGCTAGGGCAGCATTATCAGTCGGTCAAACAGGAGGGTTACTAGCTTCATTTCAAGTATGTCTTACGCTCGTAGAAAATATTCTACGTGAGCAGTTAAAGGATTCTGATCTTTAGAAGTTAGCTGAAGAAGTGGATAAAGGATTAAGAACAGACAAAGTGCTACTAAAGGAGGGTAGGATTTACGTACCTAAGGACTTAGCTCTTAGACAAGCTATACTAGAAGAAGCGCATAGTTCGGAATATGCTATGCACCCAGGCAGTACGAAGATGTACAGAACATTAAAGAAATCGTACTGGTGGCCAGGTATGAAAAAAGAAATAGCGGAGTATGTTGACAAGTGTCTAATATGTCAACAAGTTAAACCAGAGAGACAGAAACCAGCAGGATTACTTCATCTACTTCTAGTACTAAAATGGAAGTGGGAACATATTATGATGGATTTCTTGTATGGATTACCTAAGACACCACCAAGCTATGATGGTATATAGGTAATTGTGGATAGATTGACAAAAACAGCTAAGTTTTTACTTATTAAAGCCACTTATACCCGGGACCAACTAGCTAAGCTATATGTTGATCGAGTCGTAAGTTAGTTTGGAGCTCCAGTTTCAATTGTATCAGATAGAGACTCCAGATTTACATCAAAGTTTTGGCCTAGTTTGCAGAAAGCTATGGGGACCAAGTTATATTCCAGTACCGCTTTTCATCCACAGACGGATGGTCAGTCTGAGCGGACAATCCAGACATTGGAAGACATGCTGAGGGCATGTGTGTTGCAATTCAAAGGCAGTTGGGATACACATCTGTCATTAAATGAATTTGCATATAACAACAGCTACCATTCGTGTATCGGAATGGCACCATATGAAGCCTTATAAGAAAGACCATGTAGGACTTCGTTATGCTAGAATGAAGTCGGTGAAAGAAAATTACTAGGTCCAGAACTTGTACAACAAACATCAGATAACATTAAGATTATAAGAGATAATCTTAAGGCGGCTCGAGATAGGCAGAAAAGTTATGCTGATAAGCGGAGAAGAGAATTAAAGTTTGAAATGGGTGATAAAGTATTTCTGAAATTATCTCCGTGGAAAGGAATACTCAGGTTCGGTAGAAAAGGGAAGTTAAGCTCGAGATATATTGGACCGTATGAGATAATAGAAAGGATTGGTCCAATGGCATATCGATTGGATTTACCTTCGGAATTATCTCGTGTTCATGATGTGTTTCATGTGGCAATGCTTAGAAAGTATGTGCCAGATCCTACTCATATATTATTTGAGCAACCGGTACAGTTGTAAGAGAATTTTTCGTATAAGGAGGAACCAGCTGAGATTCTGGACAGAAAGGAACAAGTCTTGAGGAATAAGACAATCCCATTAGAAGAAGCAACATGGGAAGTTGAAGAGCAAATTAGAAATAAGTATTCGTAGTTGTTTAACTGACGAACTTGTGGCGAAATTTCGGGGACAAATTTTTTATAAGGAGGAGGTAAATGTGAACCTCGAATCCCAATTTTAAACTTAAGTGTGTTTTCTTATTTAAATTGTCTTAATTTTCCACTTAATTGTGTGTCCCTATTTAAATTTGTATAAATAAGTTGAGTAAGTTGATGAGAAAGCTGCAATGGTGGAGAAGAAATGGGGATCTGAAAAGAAAAATATGGAATTGAGTTGGGAAAGTTGGGGAAAAATAATAAGTAGGTTGAGCTAGTGTGGAATAATATGGAATTTTAGTTTGGGAAATTTGGGAAAAATTGGCTAAGTATGGAAAATTTATGTGAAATGCGTGTTGTGCACAAAGCACTGGAAGGCAAGTAACTAGTGGTACAATCGTGTAGAAATTGCACGGAGACGAACAATGTTCGCAGTAGCTAAGAGTGAGATCGTTGAGAGTGAGATCAGCGAGATCGTTCAGAGCGAGAGTGAAGAGAGAGAGATTTTGAGCGAGAAGGGGGGAGAGAGCAAGAGTGGAGAGAGCGAGACAAGCGAGAAAGTTGGAGAGAGCGACACTGCCGAGAATGGAGAGAGCGACACTGTCGAGAGTGGAAAGAGCGAGAGTGCCTATGCGTTAGCCTTGCTTTGTTCGATTCGAACGTCACGCCCATACCTCTCCTATGAACTGAATGGTCGAGCAAGCTTCTGGGCGATGTATTTGGACGCGTTGGGATGGATTATGCATTTAAAAACCCTAATTTGAATACAAACAAATCTTGAAGACGAAGGGCAAACGTCAATTAAAATTTAGGTGTCCGATTAAGAGAAATTCTTAAACCCTAAGAAATTGTGTTGGATGTGTTTGGGAAGAATACATTGAACCAAGGTGAAGTCAGCTTACTTTGATAAAGGGAGGATTAAACATTTAGCCATGCAACCAAGTAGGTGCTATCAATCCCACGAGCAATTTGAACGCCTATAAATAGGGAGTTGGGATTTCATTTTCAAATCACACAAAAATCATAAGTTTCGTAGAGAAAGTAGATGGCAGTGAGAGTTCAGAGGAATGTGTCAATTTTGGACGAGGAGATCTTCCGATCTACTCGTGCATTTGGAGTGATTCTAAAGCCATCGGAAAGCTCTAGGCATCTAGTTTTTAGAGTAAGGCTGTCGGAGGAAAAGGCTCAAAGGAACTGGGCTGGAGGTTGAGAAGAAGGTAGAAGGGTCAAACTATCAGATCAGTCTGGGCCAGTCTTGAAGATTTTGTTATTCCGGCCAAACCACGAGGAATTCTAAGCTGAACGTTTAGGGTAAAATTCCCAAGACATTTTATAATAAGTTTGTAGAAGGAAGTATTTCCAAATAAGTTTCAAAACTATGAGTAATATAAGTTGTAAATTGAATCTGGATTCTAGAGGTGAAAAAGGGACCCCGAGGAGCTACTAGAGTGAAGTTCCTAAGAATTCAAGGTGAGTGGCTAAAATGTTTTCCAACTAAAATGTTTTAAACTGGTTTGATTACAAACGTTTTACAGAAAGCATGTTTGCAAAAATAATTCTCATGCCTACTAGTTTTATAAAGTGGTTTCTAAGCAAGTTTGAATTGTGATTTGAACGCATGCATATTGTTGAAAAACTATTTACATTTGTATATGTATTGATTTTATCCAGCATGCGTTACCATATTTAAAGCCATGTTGTATATGTGTTATACTGTACATGCTTTAAAGAGAAAAGTTGTTTATAAATAGTTTTGGTAAAATGCGATGCCGAAGTATAAGGAGATGGCATCCACCCAACTAGATACTGAAGTACAAGGAGAATGTATCTATTGGTACTGAAGTACGTTTGAGAAGGTACCAAGCCAACGGGATACTGAAGTACCTTGGAGAAGGTATCCTAGTAGCTCGATACTGAAGTACAAGGAGAAGGTATCTGAGCAGTAGTACCTAATGTGGCCATAGGTGATTAAAGTCAGAGATTGAGCAAAAGGGTTCTCTCTGGACTAGTAGTTGGTGTTGGGATTATTTTACCAGTTATATAGTATTTTGATTTGAGAAATGATTTTACTGTTTTATGTTTAAAACAACTTTATATAATTTACGCTTGGAAAACGTTTATGCTGCAGTACAAGTACTGCAAAAGTTTATATTTCAGAATTTACTATGTTTTCTCGGTCACTCACTAGGCGTAAGCTCACCCCGTTTTCAAATGTTTTGTTTCCCCCCCCCCCCCCCCCCCAACAGGTAGCGGTCAAATCCTCTTAAGACAGCTCAGTATCTGCTCTGCCACTAAAGGACGAAAAGACTTGTAACCGTTTGCTAGGTGGTTACTGTTACTATTGTACACATGTTACTATTGTTCATATAGGGACTAGGGTTGTGGGTTTTGGGACTTGTAAATCTAGTCTTGTAATGACTCTAAACATATTAAGTTTCTAAGTTAATAAATTGTGGGTCTATAGCCGTCCCGTTGCATATAATTTGTATTTGGTATCAGAGTTATTCCTCAAGAGTTTTTAGGCAATAAGTGTCAGACTAAGGGTTGATAACTACTACAGTCACACCCTTCTCTGGGCTAAGATGGTAATCTGGGGTGGGGTGTGACACCCCACCTCCATTTTCTTCCTCACGTTCGTGAGTCTGTCCGACGCTGCCCAAAGCCGCCGTGTTAGTTTCTTCTTCATGACCTCCGTCCACCACTGCTCAAGCGTCGTTCGCTTTTGCCGTCACTTGATCTATCGATTTGGGTAAGATTTCTACCGTTTGGGTTTGTTTTCGGTTGATTCTTGAATACTCATTTACTTTTGGCATTAATTGGTTGATACCCATTGTGTTTCAACTTTGGATTCAAGTTTGTGAAGGTATTGAGGATTTGTTCAGTGAAGTTGGAGTTTATTTTAGTGAGTTTTGGTAAGTTTTATGCTTTAATTACCCTCTTGTGGGTTAATTTTGGTTGTTGAGAAATTTTCATAAAGTCATTTGGAAGTAATTTTTTGACAAAGCTACATATGGATAATTTATTTGAGACATTGGTAGTGAAATATGTATTTGATTCAAGCTTTAATCATGTAAGCGTAATTTCAAATTATGATTAGGGGGTTGATTCAAGAATTTCATTCAAGATGAAGAAGAGTTTGGTTAGCTAATTATTTGGGCTTAAAATTGGAGGTTTGGAAGGTGAATTCGAATTGGTCCACACCTTAGGTAAGGTTATCTGGAAATATTTTGTAATATTTAGGTGTTTGGATTTTGGCCTTAACTATTAATTTTAAAGCTTGGTTTATGTTTAGGCTTGATTAAGGATTCAAGAATTTCACAAAGATTCAATTGCTTTTTGGTTCGACCTAATATCAAGGTAAGTAATCTTACTACTGGAACTGCCCACGGGCCAAACATTAGATGTATGTTATCATGTTAAATGAAGGTTATAGCAGAATGACAACATGAAATATTTATAGTATAACATGATTAAAGTATGTTCTGTTATGATATCCGAATTATTTATTTATGCACATAGACACTTGAATGCTAGTATGAGATGGTATGTGCTTCCATGGTTGTATTTGATCTGATGATGTTGAGGTATACATGTATGTTGTAGAACCATGATGTTGAGGTATATGTGTATGTTGTAGAGCCATGATGTTGAGATTATATGTATGTCATAGATTCGTACAGTGATAATTATGATGTTGAGACTGTGCAAATGTCCTTACTGATTAGTTAGATGCCCATTAGATTTTATGTTTCGTTCGGAATTCAACAATATGTTTTTCCTTCGGGATTTACCAGTTTGTGTTTCCTTCGGGATTCACCAGTTTGTGTTTCCTTCGAGATTCACCAGTTTGTGTTTCCTTTGGGATTCACCAGTTTATGTTTCCTTCGGAATTTACCAGTTTGTTTTTGTTCGGGATTCACCAATTTGTGTTTTCTTCAGAATTCACCAGTTTGTGTCTCCTTTGGGATTCACCAGAAGTAGTGGGCATACTTAACTTCAGTAGGATAGGACTCAACCTCCTTCTTGTTTCATGTGTATATGTGTTTCATGAAGACTAGAGCAGTTTATGTGTTTCACCAGAGGTGGGTATCTAGAAGACATAGATGCCCAGCCTGACCCTAATAATGGGGTTACTTACTTAGTATTTTATACTCATTCTTTATCATGTTGTTGTTTCAGGTAAGGGTAGAGATGCACCGGCGATGGACAAGTGGAATGATCGAGCCACTAGGACTAGTTTTTACGCTTCCGCATCATAAAATTTAGTGTTCTTTTCATGTTTCTCTTAACTTTTAGTTTTGATGTTTAAAACTTACTTTTAAGAATCGTTTTTCAGACTTATTTACTATACTTTATGATTTCTGGGTACCCTACTATTGTTTTAATATTTGAATTTAATGAAAGTCTTTTGAACTTACCTTATTTAATTAGCATTTATTTCACCATAACCGAGTGTCATTTTGAGTTCCATGCATGCATGTATTTAGTAACGGCCTAACTTAAGTCCTAGGGGGTCGGGTCATTACATTAAGCAAATACCCGTTGTAAAACAAACAACATCCAATAAGGTTTTAGCAAAACTAATATGAACCCCGTGTGACATCTAGTTTCGCAATGACGCTTTAAAGGTTTAGAACAAAAGTCGCCGAAGGGAGGTCAATTATCCCTCATCTAAATTGAGAAGTTCTCAACCAATCATTAATACCAAAACAACTCTTGCTCCTATAACCACTAGCCATCATTGATTTGGCCGAGAGATCATTAACTTACTTAACAATCTCCCATAAGTGTGACTCGCTATTTTAGGCCCTAGAGACCTGCCCCAAGAAGCCAATCTGAAGGGAAAAAATTCGATTGAGGCAAAACCTAAAGCAACCCTAACCATTTTTGGAGTTCACCTTGATTTTAACCAACTGCACAGGGCGTACAAAATGATCTCACGGTGTGAACCAATGACAGAGACCATAGGATGTGTTGACACACACCCTTCACCCACTTACTATAAACACTTTCTCCGTCCACCTTGATATTGACTCATTCAAACACCATTCGAAGGGGGATACTCCTAGGGCATTATGCGGCCAAGCATGAATTTCACGGTGTGAACCAATGATAGAGACCATAGGATGTTTTGACACACACCCTTCACCCACTTACTATAAACATTCTCTCCGTCCACCTTGATATTGACTCATGAAAACACCATCCGAAGGGGGATGCTCCTAAGGCACTATGAGGCCAAGCATGAATCTCACGATGTGAACATTCAGGGAGAAATGTGAGTGGAATCATAGATATATCAGATACATCTCTTCCTCCCACTGAGTATTTTATAACCTAGAGTTTAGTTTACTTAGAAAAAACATGACTAAGGATTTTAACTAAGTGACTTTTAGGTTTGCCCAAGAGTAACTTTTACCTTGGATAGTTAAACAACTTTTGATCATCATTCATTAAACTCTTTAACATGACCAACTAACGCATGCTTGTAGAAAATCTATGTAATTCACCTTTCCAGGTAGGTTCCCAGGTAGGAGTGTTCCATTTCGATCAGCTTAAAAACCCCAGCCTAGTCAGAACCAACCATAGACAAAAGGTCCGTTATAGATAGATTTAAAAAAAATTAATCTTTCATGTCAATCAATTTAATCCTATTAAACCGATTTTAATAGATTAATCTAGGTTACTAAACTCTTTAGAACCATTAAAACTTAGGTCTATCTCAATCCAATTTTAAAACCCTTTTAAAAAACTTGAGTTTATCCTAAGTTCGCATGCAACTCTTTCTTATTGATTTTAGTTCTAATTTCCTTTATAACACTTATAAACGGAAACATCCAAAACCACAATGCTAAGCTAAGATATGCAAGGCATTCATAACGATTATAAATAGCCTAAGTGTCATGCTCAATGCATTGTTCATTTTATTAAATGATGAGCAAACGCCTTAGTATTGTATACCCCGCGATCATGTAGGTAGTAACTAAGCGATGAAGTAAGCTAACTACACGATCATCTAGTGTGTGCCTTTTACTAAATGATGAGCATCAATTGCTCCCACTACGATCGTCTACCTCCAGCGTCTAAGAGATCGGGCAACCAACGCTATGCAATAGACTAAACGATTTACCCCAACAATCGTTTAGTAAATACTACATGATCGTATAGAAAAATCTACACAATCGCTTAGATAAATCCAAACGATCGTTTACCTTTGGCTACACGATACGATCAACTCTTGGTCTTCTTCCTCGTTGAGAACTGTATCTCCATGCTTCGAAACTTCATCACGAACGAGTCAACTAACATAAACTCTTTGAATTACAGACTCGATAAACACCCAAAAACACAGGGGCCCTTACAAAATAACACTTTGTAATTAAAGAAAGCTTTAGAAAAAGGCAATTAAAACCGTAATAATTAATCAACTCCATCCACATAAGCATTTAACAATTAAACACAAGTGCAGAAAATCCACCAAGACTATAAAAGACTTTTAACTTGACATTTGGAATATCAGAAAAACCTGGCTCTGATACCAATTGAAGGAAATTGAACATGAGGATTTCCATCAGCAGCAGAATAATCTTTTCAAATTTAAATTATATATGAACTTTATAATTACAATCACAAACGAAAAGAAACAGTTATGCGACATACAGAAATTACAGCATGCTATACAAAAGATCAAGGTTAAGAATCAACACACTTTTGTAGACTCATCTTCTAGTTCCTTGATCACGAACGCTCGATCACAGCAACAGAACGACACACGAACGTTTGTCCAACACGATCGCTACACTACACAAACACCACACAGTTGAACAAAGCGATTGCCAAGGTCACGAACACCCCGAGTACCACGAACGACCTCCACAGAACCTCGACAGTGTTGAGTTGAGTATGGCACCACCAAGAAGGTTACCTTGGTATTCTCGACGTGAGAATCCTGAGGATAGGCTCTGTGTGAACTTGGTTTAAGGCAGAAAATCGGAGGTACCGCAATCGTGTAAATGATTGAGAAAGTGGGAGATGGAAAAACCTATCGTATAAGTCGATGCCCAATCGTTTAGAAAAAGCTATGCGATCGCTTAGCTAAGTGTCTATCGTGTAAGAACACTACATGATCGTTTAGTTAACTCTAAGCTGTCGCTTAGTAAATCTTATTTACTTCAAAACTTCCTGTGAGAATTTTTTCGATAATGGAAAACTCAAATTAACTTTTTCCTAAAATTAGGAAAACATTTATCCTTTTATCTCACGTTTACCATGAAACCACCAATAAACTCTCACTGAATTGGTTGTTAGAGAAAAAGAGATAATTATCCAATAATTAATATTTTGTGTCCTTACCACAGATATATTTTGTGTCCATCTTAACCAATCAATAGTGCGACAACCCTTCACAGATCGCTCGAAAGTACAACTCAACCAATAACCGTTATGCCCTTGTAGTTACATTTAACTCTCTAAGTACCACCGAATCCTCTAATGAATATAAGTCATAGTCCTACTATGACTGAGTCCTCTCTTCCAAAGAGAAGGTATAGCCACTATGTTCAAGCCCCGGAATTAGCCCTTAAAGGAGTAATTTATCTACTTACCCCTGCTTCAGGGAAGGAGTGAATTCCATCTTGTATAATTGAGTTCCCAGCTCCCAAATCAGACAAGTCCCCAAAAAGGTAGGCATGTTGAGTTTGCAATCTGGCCACTCTCACCCATACTAATCAAAGGATCGCCCTCAAAGGCAGAAGTTTCCAAAACACTCAAGATTGAAGTCGTGTCACCTATGGTCGTTTAGGTGAGATGTAAGTCTCTAGTATCAACAAAGTTATATACAGAGTCTAGTCATCTCATGGTCTGGTGTTATACAAACTCTTTGTATAGGACACCTGGTGACGGAAAATTAGAAGTCAAATTATTCAACAACTAAAATCCCTTGGACGCAATATGCGATGCATGTTTTTAAGATATGTGTTGATAGTCATGTGTCGATGGTCATGCATTGGAATGATTATGCGTTAACAAATGTATGCGATGACCATGCGTCTTGTCACAATTTTTCTTGCATTCACGCCAAGTATAACGCAAACGCAAGTTTCTCAAGTGATCCGAGGTCGAACACAGGGACTTGTAGCAAAATGAATGCGGTGATGTGCATGCGGCGGTTTGAATAAAATAATGTTGGAGGGGTTGCTAAGTTAACTTTACTCCTACTCCTAGCTAATAGACAACGCAATGAGAATATGCATGAGAGGTAGAGACATGACAACTTTTGACATGAAACAAATGAATGGAAAAATAAATAAAATGCGGAGATGTCTTCATTGCAACCCTTAAGAGTGACCACAAGGACAACTTTAGTCAACGCAAGCCATGCAATCATGCTACACACACGTGAACCTAACTTTAGGATGTATGCAGTGGATTTGCGATAATGCCGAGAAGCCTATACCTGCCTAGACCTCTATAACCCGCTCACTAGCTCTCGCCGCATGAGCGTGCTAGCCGCATACCACCTTATCCTACTTCCTGGATGCATGCAATATCCTATCTATAGGGCGCATACGCTGTGTGATAGCAGATGTAGCTTATCTCTAAGTTCCCCATTCTTACCTATGTGTTCCAATCCGCTCTCTCGAGTCTTAGATTTAGGTTTTAGACTACTATCTCAAGTATGCCTAAATGATGAATGATGCGCTCATAGGACAAGGTAACCGCATGAACTTGGCTGACCTAAGATTATTCCTATCTCTAGTGAACAATGCATACATTACTTAATGCGACTAACCACTTACCCTCTCGAGCAATTAGTTATTTCTAACTTTACTCATAGACAAGCATTGCGCTAGCCTATAAACAGGCGTTGTCGTAGCTTCACACTAAGAAAATAAGGTTACTCACACACTCACGCAACGCACACACACTCACGCAACGCACACCTCTCAGTAATTTGCTACATGCTTCATATCCCTAATCCACATGACTAAGTATGCAATACCCAAGCAATCTCACTAAGTGTTGCAATGAAAGTAAAGATGCTAAGCAAAGAAGATGGAGATGGAGTCAAAGGAAACAGAGAAATGCATTGAAAACAAATTATATTAATTCCTTAATCCCAAAATGTCATACAATACAATATAAGAAAAGAAAGAAAAATGAAATAACCAGCTGGAAGCAAAGACTTGCTTTCAGCGGATGTGCGTCAAGGCTGCTGGTGGTGCCATGGATGGGCGGTGGAGCTGACTCTCTCAAAATCTAGCTCTGGTCGAAGGCTCCAGTCATCACTCTAATGAATGAAGAAGGTGAACAACTCTCAAGCATCTTCTCACGCATTTTGTCTGGGTCGTAGGGAAAACCCTTGGTTGCAAGGGTAATCCCCGGACAAGTTGAATTTCTGCTTATCGACTTCTATTTATAGAGCTTGGATCGCCGATAGCATTAATGGACTGCTCTGAGTCTGACATTCAGCGCATTAGTCCTTTTCTGAACATCTGCAGCTAACACCGTGGTAGGTGAAATGTCAACATCAGCTTTTGATTTTCTCAAGGTAGATGCATTGATGTGTTCATTCCACCAAACTTGCGGTTATCCCATTAGTATGTGTTATCGTGTAGCCGTAATCATTCAATGACCGCATTCACTTAATACCGCAACTCAACACGATGACCGCAATCGCTTGACGAGCGCAACTCCCATGCGATGGACACATACGACGGATTACCGCAATATCCATGCATTGATCGACGAGTTTGCCTTTACGATGGAGAGTTTCTCCGCATGCGGTGTTCCAGTTGCCACATTTGTGTCCACTTCCTGTATTAGCTACAAAAGTAGAAAATTGAACTCATAATAATGCATAATAACGGAGTAGCCGAGATTCATCATGTTGATCGACGCAAGCTCACTTTCTCATGAATTCCTAGCACAATTGTCGCATGTTCTGCTTAACAACCTTCATAATTCTAAGTGAAAGGCCTAAGATGACATGCATTCTCCACATGAATGGTCAGGATCTACCATCTGTAGTAGTATACAACACTTGCAAACCTCTACAAAGTGGGCCATATCCATAGTGTCACCAGGATTAGCTATCCCATCTTAATCCTTATACTACAGACCTATTTAGGTTATCACTTAAGGTATGATCCACTTGTATATCACATATACATGCTTAAGTTTACATAAGATAACCATGGAGATTTGTTTATTGGATATGAGTCAATTCTAGAATGAAATAACAATTTATTTTTTCATAAAACAATGTGTATAATTACGAACAACGAGACTATGGGAGAATTAGGACATCAATCCCAACAATATGTCCTTCCATTTTTCCATAGAGAGTCTTTTATTTTACTGGATCAAGAATTCAACAGAAAATTTATTAATCTTAAAGTGTGAAAATCATTAGGTGACCATAATTAATTAGTTGCCATAAATGTCCTTGTGTTTGACCTTGGTACTCACCAGGACACTCTAATCAAGTTTATACTTAGGGTTGATTAGGGAAAACTTATGCTTGTTGCTGCAGTGTGATTGGCTAATTTTATTGCAAGACTGTAGTGTGGTTGGCTAATATTATTACAGGCGAAAAATGAGCAACATGTTATGTAATATGTCAAAAACATTGTCATAAATATTGTTACATGTCTGGCAGTAGATTTTGCAAGAGATATTTTTCATATCTGTCTGCGTGATTCATAGATTTCCATATCTACTTTCCTTATTTTCCTACAGTGAATATTTATTCACTCAAGAAATATATTCCCATGGCTAACCATATTAATATTGTAGTCTAATTCATTTTTAGGGTTAGTTTCCTTATTAGAAAAGTGAGTATTGGGAGTTTTGAGCTTAGGGTTTGTTTAAGCCTTAACCTCCATGTATTGTTATTGAAAACCTTTGAATTTATTGTTGAGAAATTTGGTTCGTCAGCCATTGTAGAACTCAGAAAGAGTTTGATTTCATATTTTATTTAGAGGGAGCCTTAAGTACGTTAAAGACAAATACTCATATTTAAAGGGAGCCTAAATATGATGAATGTGAGGGGATCTCACTCTTAAAGGGAGCGTAAGTATGTTGTATTGAGGGGATCTCATACAAAGCTTGAAAAAGCATTATTATAAAAGTGCAGGGAGCTCAAACTTAGGGGGAACCTATGTTGAAACTCAAGAAGAAGCTATAAGTGAGTCACTGAAGAGGGAGTCTATCAGATAAGTACTTTCGTTATAATTGCTAAACTATTTATAGTGAAGTTTCATTCTACCGAGCACACTGCCCACTAAACGTAGGTGTTTTTATACCGAACTGGGTGACCAATCTCTATGTCGTTACTTTCTTGCTTGCTTTCATGTTGACCACTTGTCATACATATTGTTTATGATGTCGTGCTTGACATTGTATTATGTGTTAGATCCACCTAATTTTTCATTCTGTATCAGGGCGGGTGACTGTTAGTTCATTGAGTATTTAATGGAGTCGACCAAAGAAAAACAATCAACTACTCGTCCTTCTATTTTCGATGGAATGAATTACTTGTATTAAAAAGCTCAAATGATTGCTTTTATCCAATCTATTGATAGCAAGTCATGGAAGGCTGTTGTGACTGAATCGTCTCCTCCTCAAGTTGCTGATAAGAATGGAGTTTCCAGTTGAAAACTTGAAAGAGATTGGACAGAGGCTGAAGATGAAGCATTGTTAGGAAACTCTCGTGTCCTCGATGCAATCTTCTATGGAGAAGATAAGAACGTATTTTGATTGATCAATACTTGTGTTTGAGCAAAGAAGGTACGAGATATACTTGTTGCTTATGAAGGAATATCTAAGGTGAAGATGTCAAGGCTGTATCTCATGACTACCAAATTTGAATCTCTAAAAATTCTTGATGATGAAACTATTGTAGAGTTTAACGTGTGTCTCCTGGACATTGGCAATAAATCTTTTGCCTCAGAGAAAAAAATTTAGGGTAAAAGCTTGTTCGAAAAGTTTTGTGCTCCTTACCTAAAATATTTGATATGAAGGTCACAACTATTCAAGAGGCCCATGATATTGCCAACATGAAAGTCGACGAACTATTTAGATCACTTCGAACATTTGAAATGTCCCTTGAAGGTCAACTTTAGAAGAAGTTCAAGGGACTTGCACTGCATTCCTCAGTGTGGAATGAAAGTTCTAAGAACAAGAACAAAGAAACTGATGAAAATCTAGCTAAATCAATTTTCCTTATGGAAAAGCAGTTTGGCAAAGCTCTTAGACAATGGGAAAGACAATTGGTATCCCGTGGAAACTATGTGTAGTCCCATGTCAAGGACATTATTAACATCAACAGTATCCTTGATAGAAAATGTCAAAGGTGATCAAGTAAACATACATGCAGCGGAAAAAATTAGAATCAATAAACACTCTAATTACACTTAATTTGAGTTTAAAAGCATGCATGAAAACCATTTACAAAGAAGAGGGTTTCAAGAACACAATACCTTTGATGAAACTCTTCAATTCCAGTTCCTCTCCACGAATTGGATCTCAAAATTGACAGTAGATTACCATAATGATCTTCTCTACTATCCTCTAACTTGGATTGAGAGGTGGAATCTCATATTGAGGTTAATTAGGTGAGGGAATGATGAGGGTTTTTTAGAGAAACCAAAAATTCAGAATTTGAAAATGCATAAAAAAGCTCCAATCTGAAAAATTGGAGTATTTAAGGTGTTTAAACATGCAACAACTCACTTAATCAACTGATTGACACTTCAATCAGTATTAAGTGAGTGGGCTAGATATGAGTTAGTGGATTAATCCAGCAAAGTCTGGATTTTTCTACTAACTCAACATAATTTCCAATTTTTTTTCAAATTTTAATTTAATTTAATTTAATTTTCTATCAAAAATATATTTAAATAGAATTCAAAACTGAATTTTGAATTTACAAATAGAAAATGTTGTAATTATATAATTAATTAAACAAATTTAATTAATTAAATAATAATTTAATATCAAATATTAAATTAATTAAACATCTAATTTATACATGAATCATATTCATGTTAATCAATATTTAAATCAATATTTTAATATTTTAATATCTCAAATTTATGTTTAATTTTGATAAATTAAACATTTAATTAAATCAAATATAATTAACCAATCCCTAAATTGGATTTGAACACTTCAAATTCAAAACCCTAATTTCGATTTTGAACATTTCAAATTCGCTCAATTCACTAATCCATGAACTAATTTTACGAGCTAGTAGAGGAACCTTATGGACCTACAAATCATAAGCTACAATGATTTGAGATTAATTGGCTAAACTCTTTAGACCAAATTAATCAATATTTGTTAACTATCGAGACATACCACTATAGCTCGACAGTTGCACTCTCCTCACTGTAGATATATTTTTGTCCACTTTAACCATAATCAGTAATTCGATCCTTCACAGGTCGTTTGTATTTACAATTAGGTCAATTACACCGTTTTACCCCTATAAATTCATCTTGCTCATTAAGCTCTCACTGATCCTCTATTTAACAATTGGTTCATAGTCCAACTAATAAACCATATCCCTTTCGGCCATATGAGGACGGGGCCCCTTTGTTCAAAATCAGGAGTCAGTACTTAAGGGAACAACCTATCTGTTGACCCTAAATTGGTTAGGAGTGAATTCCATCTTGCAAGACTATGTTCCTAGCTATCTATCCGGTCTTGTCCCAGAAATGGGAGCGTTATTGAACAGTGTTGTTGAACTACTCTCACCTATGCAGATCAAAGGATAATCCCGAATAAACAAGAGTTCATAGTTAGCTCGGGATTTAGATTGAGTAACCCTAGGTCATCGAATTTGAAATAGTCAGTTTTAATAGTAAACGGTTGTTATGAAGAAAAGTGACTATTTCGTGGTTCGGTCTTATTCAAACATCTTTTGTATAGGATGTCTCCACTCGCATGTCTCTACATGAATGATTTTGGGATCACATCATTTGTATCAGTATACAAAGTGGGTCGAATAGTGTCGCAAGGATGATGTACCCAATATCATCCATATACTTATAGACCATTTTGGCTATATACTAAAACTTGATCCACATTTATGTCTCTACATAAAGTTAAAGTATTCATATTATGGCTATGGATTCGTTTATTGGATTTTTATAATAGAATGCAATACCAATAACATTTTATTGAATGAACAACTCAATAATACTTTTATTGATAAATAGAATATGTTTCGAATATTTACGAACTACGAGTTTTAGGACATTCTCAACCAAAGAAACCAATAGTAGTCAAGGGATCAAAGGGAAAAATTTTAAATGTCGAGAATGTGAAGGTTTCGGAAACTTTCAAAATGAACGTCCAAACTTCATGAGAATAAAAAATAAAGAAAATTATGCTACCCTATTAGATAATAAAACTGAGTCAAGCAATGACTCTGAAATGGAAGTTTGAGCTCTTATGAGATTTCTTTCTCTTGAATGTTCTAATGTGATTGATCATTCTAATGAATGTACTTCTGTGGTAGGAAAGGAAACAAAACAAAGTTCAGTTACCTCTGAGAACATATCTTTTGAAGAAGTTTATCAACTATGAATTGAGGACTCCAACTTTTTGAAAATTCAAAATGAGAGGATAGAAAAATTAATTGAAGATAATCACCATCTTTTAAGCATCATTTTTTAGTTGAAGGAAGAATTGAAGGCATCAAAAGTTGAATTTTAATCATTGTCAACGTCTATTCACATGATGAACTCAAGCACTGATGATCTTAAGATGATTCTCTTATGGTAAGCAGGTTTTTGATAAGTGTGGCATTGGGTTCAAGTAGCAAGGTAAGCGATTCTATAAAGGTGAATCATCTTTGTTAAATTATTTTATTCTAGCCTAGGACTCTTCGATGTCAGCTCCTTTTTCTTTGACAAAGGATTTCTCAAGATCCATTCTCAGTTGCAATGAGAAACAAATATGGATTTGTCATTACTATAGAAAGGAAAGATGTATGCATCATATGCATCCTTACTATTTTCGTTTGTTCAAAAGAACTAGTACTCTTAAAGAGACAACTCTTGATATGATGCAATCTATTAGTTGTCATGTTTCCAATTGCCTTGCTTTTGAGTCAAGATATGTGTGCCCAAATGCTCAAATGTGGAGGGGAAGGAAATCTAAATATTCTAATAATTTTAAATATTTCCATCCTTTTGGTGACACGAATTATATTCTGGCTAGTTGTGCCTCGAGACAAAAATGGGTTCCAAGTAGGGATTACAATATATTTTTGGGATATTCCACCATAGTGCATCATGAGTACGAACTGAAATATGTTATATTTCTCAAGAAATCAGAAGGAAATTTGATTGTTTTTCAAGTTTATGGTGATGACATAGCTTTCAAAAGGATGTCCCAAAAGATGGTGTGACATTCTGTCCAATACACGCAATATGAGCATGAAATGAGTTTGATCAAACAACTTACTTACTTATTGAGATCTCAAAATAAATAGATAGAAGTTGTGGAGGTTGTTCAATTTAAATTTCTTAGGAAACCTTATATCTTTGCAGAATTGTCTAATAGCAACCAAAGATCTCTAATCAAAGAAAGTCAAAGTGGGTCAACTTAGCTTTAATACGTAGGAAAATCTCGATTGTGATTATGAAATATACTAAGATGTTCAGTTTTGTGTTTACTTTGCCCTCAATTGTGCATATTCTACTTTTTAACGCCAGGGTGAATTTTTGTCGAGATACTCTGACTTCTAAAAGTAAAATGGTTAATAGATCAGTAAAGAAGGAAAATGGTTTTAGTAAGGGTCGTTTTCCAAGAGTTAATAACTATGGTGTTCGAGTGCAAGTTCTTTCTTGCACTTTCAATGGTAAGCCTACGATACATAATAAAATTAAGAAGGAAAGGTGTGATGTTATATAGGTTGTCCTAACAAGAAAATACCTCATAAGTCATGTCATCGAGTTCACCAATTATGTGTCTATGGATACGTCATATTAGACATCTGCTTCTACTAAAGATTTTGAAGGATACACATGTACTACTAAATCTTTTTTTTTTTATTTTTTTATTGAGATGTCTAGAAATTTGACTTCTCTTTACATGCTTTTTTTTTTACTGAAGAAACTAAAGTAAAAATCCATAATCAAATTATTAATAATTTTGATAATACTGTGATAGAAACTATGTCTATTGTCGATCATGCTGAGTTGTCTGATGTTTTAATTACTGCACCTAGTGAACCCACTGATAAGAAAGTTGACCTGCTTGTTTTCTTTTTATTGATAATATTGTTCCTGCCAAAATCATGATCAAAATTGTTCATACTATTGTCCCTACAAAGCTTGTACTAGAAGTACTGAGATTAATTATGTGTATTATATTGACCACGTTCCTTCTGTTGAAACTCTGATGGATCATATTGTGCCTGCTTAGACATTTGTTGAGCCTCGTATGCTGTGTGATGGGGTTATTGATAATGGCGCTCTTGCTGAATCTCTAGATAAAGTCATTATGTCTCTTAATATTGTTGTTGAATTTGTTATTCCAACTAGAAGCATTAGAAATGTTAGCCGCCTACTGTTTTCTCTAAAAATATTGTGAATGATATGTCTTTGACTATTGATCAAATTGAATTCACTGCTTTTGTTGCTGCTGTCATTGATTCCCAAAAAGCTGTTGATCCTACTTTTTCTGAAAATCTCATATGGAATGTCGTGTTTGTTGTTGATAATGCATTCGCTAACATCGTTTGTTTATCTGAGGTTAATAAAGTTATTAATGTTGTTTCAACTAGTGAGCTGGTTGATTATTCTGAGATTGTGTTAAAGAATGACATTACTTCAACTGATGTATCTGAAAGAGTAAAGTAACATGCAGCAGAAGTATTAAGGATCCATAAGCTTTGTAATTCACTAATTTTAGCAAAAACTAAAGCATGTTATTCTCAAAAAGTGGGTTTTCTGAACATACCTTTGATGAACTCTCCAAGAAAATGCCTATTCAGCTACTGTCTTTACTTGTTATCAACATGAACCACCTCAAAGCCTTTCCTACTATGTTCTTGAAGCTTTAGACAGAGTTGTGGGACTCAAGAACAGCTTGAAGATGTGAAGAAACCAGAGAAACTCACAGCAACACAACATAAGAAGACAACTTCTTCAGAAACAATTCTCTCGAAATTCTGTATTATCCTCATCTCCAACAACTCCAATCTTCTTTATATATATTTGATGAAAATGAAAAGAGATGGAGTGCATGGCTTGCAACTCATGCTTGAATCAAATAAAAGAAGATAATGTTTTTTGTGTGAGCATAAAGATGATGATAATGGAAAAAACCCATTTTCCCTTTTTGTGCAACATGCAAACTATTTTCCATCCCATTTTTTAAAAACCAAAAATGATTTTAAATCATTTTAATTCAAAATTTGATTTTCTTAAATTAATTTTAAAAATAAAATAAAAAATTTAATATCAAATATTAAATTTATTTTTGAACAATAATCATCTTTATATATTTAAATCGTATTTAAATATTTATTCTCTTGTTTCGTTTAATTTGAACATTTAAAATTAATCTCTCAAGCTACCCTAAAGCTTATCCATTTACGAGCTAGTTGGGGGACCTCGCGGACCTACAGATCATGGGCTCCAACGATTCAAGATTTATCGGCTAAACTCATTAGTCCGATCTAACCCCTGTAGATATATTACATCCATTTAATAACCATAATCAGTAAGTCGATCCTTCAAAGGTTGTTCGTAATCACAGCTAGGTCAAAAATACCGTTTTACCCCTGTGACTACATCTTGTTCCTTAAGTTCTTTTTGATCCTTTAATGAACAATTCTGATTCATAATCTCTATGAATCAAATCCTTTCTCTATCATGAGAAGGTGGGGCCTCGATTGTTCAAGACATGGAGTCAGTACTTAAGAGAATAACCTATCTGCTAACCCTAAATAGGGTAGGAGTGAATTCCATATTGCAAGGCTATGTTCCCAGCTATTCATCCGGTCTTATCCCCAAAATGATAAGCTTATTGAGAAATACTGTTGGACTACTCTCACCGTTTGCAAATCAAAGGATAATTCCGAACAAACATGAGTTCATTGCTAGCTCAGTATTAATATCGAGTTAACCTAGGTTATATAATAACTGAAATAGTCAGTTTTAACAGTAAACTCATTGCATAGGATGCCCTCACTCTCATGTCTCAACATGAACGATTTATGGATCACATCGTTTGTAGCATCTTATAACTTCTTGTAAAAACTACAGAGTGGGCCACATCCAATAGTGTTACTAGGATGAGATATCCAATTTCATCCATATACTTATTAGATCGTTTAGGCTATATACTGTCAACTTGATCTTGTTTATGTTACTACATAGAGTTACAACATTCAGACTATAGCCAAGGATGCGTTTATTGGATTTTCATAATAAGATGCAAAATCAACAAGTTATTGTTATTGATAAAATATAATGTTACGAACTGCGAGTTCTAGGACATTCCCAACAGTATCTGCTAGTGTTGATACTATAAATCGATCTACTGATTTAAATGTGCCTGAGAAAATGAATGTTGATAGTGGTCTGGTTGATTAAACGATTGTGAGTTATAATGGTCCAGATAGTGGTAAAAATAGCCTTGATAAACATGTATCTGATGATTTTATTTCTAAGGAAGATATTCTTTGCTATACTGATCCTATTGTTTCCAATATTTTTCTCTCTGGTGTGAATATGTGTGAAGATATTTTAAATTTGAATGCTTGTCACAATGAATTAATTGTGGAAAAGGTTGATGATGATTATGTTAACAATAAAACGATTTTAGATTTGGGCATGGAAAATTTAGGCTCCAAGGGGCTTAAAGAAGTTAGTATATCTAATATTTCGACTGTTAGTCATGTTAATGCTAAAAATGTTATTGATTCTATTGTTCTTAGTGTTGAGCCAGACATGAGGGATACATTCTCTAATGATACGTCTTCTTCTGAGCCGTCTCATACTGTCTTATTTTCTACATGGAAAAAGTGGACGAATGGATTGGTTGGATCGTGAGAGGAAGATCGTGTTTTGTTGTATTTGGTTTGTGTTGCTGCTTTGGTATGGTACGGGTTGTCTTTTGTATTTGGCTTTGACGGCAGATATTTGGCTTTGGTTTTCTTTTCTTATTTGGTCGCAGATCTGCTAGGGTGATTCTTTTTTATTTTGTTTTTTATGGTCTATGGTATTCCTTCTTTTGTATGTTGAATTTAGTCGTGTTAATGCTTTTGGTCTTAGGACAAGCTGCATATTGTTGTGCAAGTTGTTCTACAAAAGTTTATGTGAAACAATCAGGCTCTCTAATGGTGTTCATAAGCATTGTAGGTGTTACTTGTTAGTGTTAATCTATTTCAAGATATCTTGTGCTTTTCATTGTCTAGGGCATTTCTCTGTTGGTTGATAAGGATATTTTTCCTACTGATGATATTGATGACTTAGATGGTGCTCTCCCTATTTATCGTTATGTTGGAATCTTCGTTAAGCAGGGCTAGTTATTGAAGGCTTTGAATATGTGTTAGATGATACATACTTTGATGACTATATTGATAGCTTTGCTGATGGGTCAGAGGTTTTGTGCATTAAGTTTACTCTTCTTGCTGTTGGTCGGTTGCTTGTTTCTAATGTCAGTTTTTATTACTCTTGGTTGTTTTTGTAAGCAAAACAAAATGGGGAAAAGAAGTTATGATGGTTATTATGACTTATTTTGTGGATTGATAACTGTTTTAGACTAGTTGGTTTGCTTCTGTCATCGTGCCATTCTGATTGGTTTGTTCTGCCTTAAAAAATAACCAAAGGGGGAGCCTATTACTGAAGTAGATTGGATAATTGGCTTTGGTTTTATGGGCAGATATTTGGCTATGGTTTTCTTTCCTTATTTGGTCGCAGATCTACTGGGGTTATTCTTTCTAATTTTGTTCTTAATGTGTCTGTGGTATTCCTTCTTTTGTGTGTCGAATTTAGAGGTGTTGATGCTTTTGGTTTTAGGGCAAGCTGCATATTGTTGTGCAAGTTGTTCTACAAAAGTTTATGTGAAAGAGTCAGGCTCTCTAAAGATGTTCATAAGTATTGTCGTTGTTACTTGTTATGTTAATCTATTTCAAGATATCTTATGCTTGCATCGTCCAGGGATTTTCTCTATTGGTTGATGAGGATATTTTTCCTACTGATGATATTGATGTCTTAAATGGTGCTCTCCCCATTAATCCTTATGTTGGAAAGCAGGGCTAGTTGTTGAAGGCTCTAAACATGTGTTTAGGTGATAGATACTCTGATGACTATATTGTTAGCTCTGTTGATGGGTCAATGGTTTATTGCATTACTCTTCTTCTTGTTTGTTGGTTTCTTGTTTCTAATGTCTTAGTTTTCATTACTCTGGGCTGTTTTTGTAAGCTAAACCAAAAAGGGAAAAGTAGTTGTGATGGTTATTATGATTTATTTTGTGGATTGATAACTTTTTTAGTCTAGTTGGTTTACTTTTGTAATCATGCCTTTCTGATTGGTTTGCTTTGCCTTAAAAAATAACCAAAGGGGGGGCTTGTTACTGCATTATGATTCGATAGTTTTATTACAATACTGTAGTGCGGTTGATTGATTTTATTACAGAAAAAATTTGAGCAACATGTTGTGCAATATATCAAAGATATTGTCATAAACATTGTTACATGTCTGGCAATAGATTCTGCAGAATATCTTTTCCATGTCTGTCAGCGTGATTTGTAGATTTCCATATCTACCTTTCTTTTCTTCTTAAAGATGATATTTATTCACTCAAGAAATATATTTCCAATCCTAGCCTTATTTATATTGTACTCTTATTCATTTTTAGGGTTAGCAGGTTTATTAGAAAAGTGTGTTTTGAGAGTTTTGAACATAGCATTTTCTAAGCCTTATGATGGGATATACTAGCATGCTACGGAAGCAAACAGAATCAATAAGCACTTTAATTACATTTAATTTGAGATCTAAAGCATGCTTAATGCAAAAAGAAATAAAGTGGATTTCCTTTTCAACATTCTTTTGAAGAATTCTCCCTAATCCAAGCTGCACTTTATGTTAATTCAACTCCAAATCGACAGTGGACCACCAAGAGATCTTCTCTACTATTCTCAACCTTGAATTTGAGTAGTGGAACTCGAATTTGAGTGAATTTGTGAGGTTATTTTTCTATGTTTGAGAGGAAGAAGAAGAAACTTAAGAGAACCAGTTTTTTAGAAACTTTCACTTACTATCAGACAAATTAAAGAGCTTTTAACCCTCCTTTACATGCAAACACTTTAGAGAGCTTAAAATGCCAGCAACTACTTCATGTTCATGGTGGGATTTGTGTGAATATGTATGAGAAACACCTTCTGCTTGAGAAAAGTGGGAAAACCCCACTAAATCCCCAATATCCAAAATTCCAATTTCTTTTAATTAACTAAAATTTGATTTAATTAATTCTCAATTAATCAAATCTAAATTACAAAATCTAATTTCTTAAATTGAATTTAAAATGAAAATTAATTTGATTTTTTTAATTAATTAAATAATTTAATATCAATTATTAAATTAATCACACATCTAATTTTAATACATAATTTCTATTCATGTAATTTAATATTTAAATCAATATTTAAATATAATAAACTCTCCAATTTATTTTAATTTTATCAAATTAGACGTTTAATTAATTATATCAAATATAATTATACAAACCCTAATTTGAATTTGAATTTATTCAAATTCAAACCCTAATTTCAATTTGAACATTTTAAAATTGAAATTCAATTTGAAGAATTCAAATTGATATCATTCCAAATTCACTCAATTTATTAATTCAAGGTCTTCATGTTTTATGAGCTAGTAGAAGGACCTTATGGACCTAAAGATCATGAGCTCTAACGATATAAGATTAATTGGCTAACATTCTTTAGACCAAATTAATTAGTATTCGTTAACTATCAAGTCACACTACTATAGCTCGATAGTTGCACTCACTTCACTGTAGATATATATGTGGCCACATGATTTAACCATAGCCAGTAAGTCAACCCTTCACAAGTTGTTTGTAATAACAACTGGGTCAATATGTTGTTTTACACCCGATATTACATCTTGATCCTTAAGTTTCACTGATCCTCTAATGAATAATCGGTTTATAATCCAATCACTAAACTGGACCCCTCTCGAGCCAATAAGAGGGTGAGGCCCCTTGTTCAAGACCTGGATTTAATACGTAAGAGATCAACCTTTTTTCTATCCCTAAATCGAGTAGGCGTGAACTTCTTATTGCACCCTATGTCCCCAGCTATCTACTTGGTCTTACCCTTGAAATGGACGGCTTATTGAGCCGGCCCTGTGGAGCCAACCGTGACCTATGAAAATCTAAGGATAATATCGAATAAACAGGAGTTCATAGTTAGCTCAGGATTAAGATCGAGTTACCTAGGTCATCTAACCTAAATAGTCAGTCTTAAACAGTAAACAACGTTATAAAGTAAGAGTGACTTATTTCTTGGTCTGATCTTGTGCAAACTCATTGCATAGGATGTCTCACTCCTCATGTCAATACATGAACGAATTAGGATCACTTCGTCTGTAGCATCTTTACAACAATTATTAACCACTACAGAGTAGGCCACATCCAATAGTGTTACCAGAATAAGACACCCAACCTTATTTGTATACCATATACCATTTTGGTTATTTACTTGAACTTGATCCATCTTTATGTCTCTACATGAAGTTCAAGTATTCATGTAATAGCTATGAATCTTAGTTTATTGGATTTAGACTTTATGAATGCAATTTAAAGATTCAATAACAACTTTATTGAAGAAATGTTGAATAACATCTTTATTGATAATAGAAAATATTTAACTTTATAAACTACGAGTTTTAGGACATATAATCCAACACCTTAAAACCTCCATGTATTGTTATTGAAAACTTTTGTATTTGTCATTGAGAATTTTGGTTCGACAATCATTGTAGAACTCGAGAGGATTTTGATTTGATATTGTATTTAGGGGGAGTCTAAGTACGTTGAAGACGATGAAAACTTATATTTAGGGAGAGCCTAAATATGAGGAATGTGAGGGTATATCACTCTTAGGGGGAGACTAAGTATGTTGTATTGAGGGGATCTCATACAAAGCTTGAAGAAACATTATTGTCGATGTGCGGGGAGCTCAAACTTAGGGGGAGACTAAGTTGAGACTGAAGATAAAACTATAAGTGAGTCACTGAAGAGGGAGTCTATTGGATAAGTACTTTCCTTGTAATTACTAAACTTGTTTTAGTGAAGTTTCGTTGCACGGGCACACTATCCCCTCGACGTAGGTGTTTTTACACCAAATTGGATAATCAATCTTTGTGTCGTTATTTTTCTCTTTGCGTTCATGTTGCCCACTTGTCATACATATTGTCTGTGATGTCGTGCTTGACATTGTATTCTATGTTAGATCCACCTAACTTTTCAATATTAATATAAGATAACCCGAACAGTTAATTGCAATAAAATAGTCATTTTCTCAAAATCTAGCAACACACATGTACAATCAAGTTAACAAAATTGTAGGAAAAATATTCTAAGTTAGCTATAATCGAGCATTTGGAAAAAAATTTATTTTTTGCATGTGACATCAAATGTTAACACATTTTTTCTGACAACTTGTGGGATGAGGAAATCAAACCTTTAATTTTGAGATTGATAGTTCAAGTACTATATTAGTTGAGTTATACTCATTTTGGCCCTCAAATAATAACACTTGATCTCCACCGAACCTATTTTTTCATGATTAAATAAGAAAAATGTCAAATGAATAAACTTATTGGAATTAGTTGACATGTACTTTAGTTGACTTTTTCTTACTTGGTGTCTTTTACTTTCATTTAAAACTTTTAGAAAATCAAATGAACAAAAATAATAAAAGATTATCAAGTGTGAGCTTACGGAAGTGAAAAAAGAAACGATCAATTAGTACCATATAAGATCTATATATGGCATCATATCAATGGTACGAGTTAAAAGTGAGTTAATTATTGTACTTTTGGGGATTGTATTTAACATTACAAACAAAAGAACAATTATTTCCCAGACATTTTGGATTATGTAATTTAGTCGTCGACTTTATAAACATGGAATGTTGACATATATTTAGGATTAAGTTGACTTTATGTCGAAAATTCAATGGGACAAACTAATGTGTATATTTAAGGCTTAAACTTTAAAGAACCTTGACATATTTATGTGAAATGCTTTCAAGGTAAAAATACTTGTTTTTTCTTTGGTTGTATATCTCGAAATGCATTGTTTGGGAAATGATTGTAAATACTAAAATTATTTTATTTTATGATTGTTTATTTATCAAAATCTAGTTTGTAGAAGTCCAGACAAAATTCTAACGGTTAAAAGCGTCTACTTCTTCCCTGAAGTAAGAGGTTTAAGACTATATCTTGGCATTTAACATATTAAACATAACAAAAAAAAGGTTAATACACATTGTTGGTGTGGGAAGCTCGCACACATTTGTCGTCATCATGCATGTCTGATGGACTTGACCGCCGCCTTGCTTCTCCTATCGAACCTCAATTTTCGAGTTGACTTGCGTGAAAGTTTCTCCCATGGGTGTAGTGTTGAACCTATCGTACTCTGATGCTTAAGTTAATGCAGTGAGTGTATGAAGGAACTCAAAATTAGAGGACCAATGAGTGGAAGCAGATCGTTCCAAAATCCATTGTGGAAGAACATGAACATTTACAATCTAACATAAATGATTATGCATTAAAGACTAAATTACAGCATGTTTCTTAAATTAAATACAAAAGATCGAGTGACAATAACTTTGAAGAACCCTTTCTTCACGTATTTCCCTCGATCAGTCACCAAAGCGTCCAAACAGCACGAACGAATGATCAACTAGAAGATCCTCGATCACCAACGAGTGAAACTCAATCCTCGACCCTCGGATAGAACTCGACACCATCACAAGATTACCTTTGTATTCTTGATGTGATAATCCAAGAATTATGGGCACTGTATGATTTTGGATAGAGGGAAGGAGGTGGTAAACGATTGAGTATGCAATCAAACGATCGTGTAGAGGAAGAAGTTTATCGTATAGACTTGATACTCGATCGCATAGAGAAAGAAGTCTATCGTATAGACTTGCTACTCGATCATGTAGTCTCTCAAGCTATCGTCTAGTATACACGGTGCTATCGCATAGTCACTCGATTAATAATCCAATAGCAATTTCTGTGAGATGATTCCTCCAAATGAATTGAAAAAATATTTTTCCTTTTTATCTCACAATTACCATAAAAGCGTGAATAACCACCCACTCAAGTTGGTTATTGAGAAAAAGAAATATTAATGATCATATAATTAATAAATTATAAATAAATACAATAACTAACTTATCATATTATATTTATAATCTATAGCTTCAATATTGCATCATATGCAACATATAAAACATAGTTCTTCTTCTATTTTATGAAATTTAATATAAATCATATTTATATTAATTCCTCAATCAAATAATAATGTATCAAATATATCATATCAATTATATCATATATAATTGAATTAATTTAATTATATCATATATAATCAAATTTCCTCTTGTTAATTTGAACACTTCAAACTAACCCAAAATATGATTCTCAACTTGAATCCATTGAGCTACCAAGGGGACCTTATGAACCTGTAGCTTGAAGCTCCAATGGTACGTGAATAATTGACTAAACTCTTTAATCACGATAACTACCGGGCACTCCACTAAAGACAGACAGTTGCACTCTTCGCACTACAGATATATTTCTGTATCCATTAGATATATAACCAATACACAATGCGATGATCCTTCACAAATCGCTCGTAATATAGCTGGACCAATTTATCGTTTTGCCCCTGTTAGTTACATCTAACTCCTTAAGTACAACTGAATCCTCTAATGAATAATAAATCATAGTCCCACTATGACTAAATCCTCTCTTCCCAAGAGATGGTGTGACCACTATGTTCAAGACCCAGAATCAACTGTTAAGGGATCGATTTATCTACTTACCTCTGCATCGGGGAAGGAGTGAATTCTGTCTTGAGCTGAGTTCCCAGCTCCCCAATCAAACAAATCCCCAAAATGGTAGGCTTGTTGAGTTGACAATCTCGCACTCTCACCCATACAAATCAAAGGATCGCCTTCATGAGCAGGAATTCCCAACTCACTCAGGATTCAGATCATGTAACCTATGGTCATCCTAGCGAAAGGTAAGTCTCTATTATCAACAGTGTTATATAAAGAGACTAATCATTTCGTTGTCCGGTCTTATACAAACCCTTTATATAGGATACCCCCGCTTGCATGTCTCCACATGAATGATCAGGATCAGATCATTTGTAGCACTTTACAATACTTGTAACATCTACAAAGCGGACCGTATCCGTAATGCCACCAGGATAAGATACCTAACCTTATTCATCTACTACAGACCATGTAGGTTATTTATTTAAACAATATCCACTTGTATTTTTGTACATACTTGTTTAAATTTACATAAAATAACATCAGATCTTAGTTTATTAGATCGAGTAAATGCATATAAAATAACACTTCTTTTATTAATAACAATATGTTTACAGAGTTTACAAATTACAAGGCTACAAGGAGATTTAGGACACCATTCCCAACAATCTCTCACTTGTCCTAAAACCCATGGAGACTAATGTACAACACAAAGACAATGCAAAATATAAACTATGGCATACATTATACCCCAGTAACATCTCCCACTTGCCATAGACAAGGTGCCGCATATCCCATTGACCCAGACTTTCTAGATGATCCTCGATCAATTTAATCGTGAGAGCCTTTGTAAACGGATCAACAACGTTGTGCTCCAATGCAATCTTCGTGACAATCACATCACCACGATGCACAATCTCCCGGATGAAATGATATTTTCGTTCTATATGCTTGCCTCTTTGATGACTCCAAGATTCCTTAGAATTTTCCACAGCCCCGCTGTTATCACAATAAAGTGCGATCGAACAAAGACATATTTGGAACAACTTCCAAATCAGTAAGGAACTTCTTAAGCCAAACAGCCTCTTTAACAACATCACAAGCAACTACGTATTCGGCTTCCATAGTGGAGTCTGTGATGCATCCTTGCTTGATGCTTCGCCATACGATAGCTCCTTCATTTAGAGTGAACACTGACCCTAAAGTGGATTTCTAAGAATCTCTATCAGTCTGAAAGTTAGAGTCTGCATATCCTGAAGAATCAGATCCTTATCTCCATACACGAGCATATAATCCCTCGTTCTCCTTAGATACTTGAGGATGTTTTTGACCGCCATCCAGTGATCTAATCCTGAATTGGACTGATATCGACTAACAATCCCTACTGTATAGGAAATGTCAGGTCTAGTACATAACATTGCATACATAAGGCTACCAACAACTGATGCATAGGGAATCTGTTTCATTTCCTCAACCTCTTGAGATGTCTTAGGACACTGTTCAATAGACAAAACAATTCCATGCCTGAAAGATAATAAACCCTTCTTGGAATTCTGCATCGAATATCTGACAAGCATCTTGTCAATGTACGATGCCTAAGACAATGTCAATCTTTTGTTCTTATCATCCCTTATGATCTGGATCCCTAGAACAAACTGCTCTTCTCCCAAATCTTTCAGTTGGAATTGGGCGGCTAGCCATTTCTTAACGTCAGTCGGAAAACCTACATCATTGCAAATGAGTAGGATATCATCCACGTACAACACAAGGAAAGCTACTGAGCTGTTGATGATTTTCTTGTAAACACACGGCTCATCAACATTATAATCAAAGCCACAAGATTTGATTGCAGTAACAAATCTTATATTCCAAGACCTAGATGCTTATTCCAGTCCATAAATGGACCAATTAAGCTTGCAAATCTTTTGCTTGTGATCTTGTTTAATGAATCCTTCTGGTTGAGCCACGTAGATGGTCTCCTTAAGATTACCATTCAAAAAGGCAGTCTTGACGTCCATTTTCCATATTTTATAGTCATAAAACGTGGCTATGGATAGGAGAATCCTGATAGACTTTAACATGACAACAGGTAAGAAAGTTTCTTCATAGTCCACTCCTTCAACCTGGGTATAACCCTTTGTCATAAGTCTAGCCTTAAAGGTCTGTACCTTTCCATATACACCTCTTTTCCTCTTGTAGATCCATTTACAACCTATAGGTTTTACCTCATCAGGTTGATCTACAACCTCCCAGATAGAATTGAAGTAGATAGACTCCATTTATTGATTCATGGCTTTAATCCATTCATCTTTGTCAACATCTTCCATTGCTTGCTTATAAGGCAACAGATTCTCAAGTCCATCATCAGATATGATGTTTTGGGCTTCTATTAAACCCATGTAACATACAGGTGGGTTCACAACTCTCCCACGACATCGAGACAATCTCAACTCTTGAGATGGTTGACTAGATGAATTGACAACAACTCTTATTAATCTATCAGTCTGTTCAACAACTCTTGTTGAAGTCTCAACAATCTCATTAGAAATCTCATTTAAAACCAGTTTACTTCATGTCTTATGATCCCTTACGTGGCCTTCTTCCAATAAGGTAGCATTTGTCGATACAAACACGTTATTTTCACTTGGATCATAAAAGTATCCACCTCTCATTTCTTTGAGGTAACCTACAAATAGGCATACTTTCGAACTAGGTTCCAACTTTTTAGGGTTAGCCACAAGCACGTGGGCTGGACATCCCCAAATCCTAAAGTGGCGTAAATTACCTTTACGACCTCTTCATAACTCAAAAGGTGTTTCAGAAACAGTCTTTGAGGGAACATTGTTCAAATTGTAAACTGCAGACTCTACTACATATCCCCAAAACGAGTCTGGAAGATGAACATAACTCATAATTGACCGAACCGTATCCAACAGGGTTATGTTTCTCCTTTCTGATACATCATTCCACTGAGGTATACCTAGGGTTGAGAGTTGAGATGTGATTCCATGTTCTAACATATAGTTCTGAAATTCTAAGTCCATATACTCTCCATCACGATCAGATCGTAGTGTTTTATCTTTTTACCTAACAAGTTTTCAACTTCAGTGTTATACTCCTTGAACTTTTCAAGAGCGTCAGACTTATGTTGCACTAGGTATAAATACCCATATCTAGAATAATCATTTATGAAAGAGATGTAATATTCGTACTCATCTCGTGCTCTTACACTCATCGGGCCATAGAGGTCTAAATGTATAAGCTCCAAGGTTTCCTTGACTCTATAACCTTTTCCAGTAAAAGGTCATTTGGTTATTTTGCCTTCAAGGCAAGATTCACATACTGGCAAAGAGTTTTCTTCTAAACCATTTAGAAGTCCACTTTTCACCAACTTCTCAATCATATTGAGATTGATGTGATCTAACCTTAGATGCCAAAGATGGGCATTTTCTTTGGAGAAACTCTTGGTCTTTTTACAGTTGTTGCTCTTTTGAATATTTCAGTATTAAGTAAGGCTTTTATGACTAACGGCCTTAGTACACACAAGTTATTTTCCATTGAACCAAAACCTATCTCCATACCATTCTTAAAAATAAACACTTTATTCTCAGAAAAGAAGATGGAATAATTTTGTTCAATCAGACATGAAACTGAAATTAAGTTCCTCTTGATATGAGGAACTACATACACATTATCCAATAACAAATACGATTTTTTTCCAAAAATAACTTAAGCCTGCCTATAGCAACAACTGAAATGGCCTCACCAGTACTAACTCTAAGAGTGAACTCTTCAGCTTCCAATTGTTTTCAGGAACTAAATCCTTCATGGGAAGAACATACGTGGTTAGTAGCCCTTGAATCAATTATCCAGACAGAATCATCATTCTCTACCAAGCACGTCTCCAAGACAAATAAATCACATTTATCGTCTTCGAAGTTCTTCCTTTTCTGGAGAGTAGTGGGATCAGTATCATAACCTATATTATAAACTCCAAGTTTTATTTCAGAGGAGAGTCCTCATCGATGAACTTCATCAGAGTCAACAACAATTGCTTTCTCTGTTAGTCCCTTGACATTCAATAAGGATTGGAGATTATCTTGGGAACTGACACCACTGATTTCATTGTCATCAATCCCATTTTTCGTAAAAAGTGAGAACTTACATTCAAACAATTGTTGCAACGAGTCCATGATCTCACGTGCAATGACCATGTTCTCAACCCTTTTAGCCAATGCATCAGGTATGCTTGCCAAAGTGTAAATTGGGCCTTCAAATTAGCTTTCATCCTCATATGCATTATGAACAATTCACGGTGCATCAGGGGTTGGGACTTGAGGACAATCCTCAAACGTGACAAATTTGAGGTCTTTTGCCACAAAAAAACGTTTTAGCAGACTCTTTCCACGTCATGTAATTAAAATCGGTCAAAGTAGAAAAGGCAACTAACAGAAAATCATACATTGACGTATTGCTGAAAAACAAACATATTGATCTATATTAGATTTTAGCATAACTCTTTTTAAAACCAATGCAATCATGTTCAGCAAAATCTAAATGAGCAATCATACATTGGCGCCAAAAACTTGATGCGTTATTCTATGATGTGAAATTATGGAGGAAATGCGGTGACGGAATTGCATTGAGCAATCAAGTTTTCTCAGTGGAATCCAAGTGTAAACCTCACTGAGTTTCCTAGTAAGTCCAGGGTCAAACTCAGGTACTTGGAAAATAATATACGGTGGTAATTTCTCGGAAGACTTTATGGTAACCGATAACTCATATAGTTGTTTAGTTTTGTTGATTGCAGTAATGAAAAATAAAAAAAATGCGGCGGATTTGAGGAAAGTTTGATTTTGTGATAGATGCACTGAGTATGCAGATAAACGGGTTGAAAAGGTCTTTAGCTAGCGTTACTTAGGAATGCATCAGACTATGTGATCATACTACACCCATGCACAACAAGCCATTTTCTAATGCGAATGCGGTGCTCGTAAGTCTAGAACGCATGTGTTGAATGCAAAAGTGTCCATAGAGCTTATTCCTAAGTCTCGACTTTTTTTCTATGCGATGATGCAAGATGCACAAAGGTAAGGTGACCGCACACAATCATATACTATCTCTAGGATGCATGCGATGCGTTAATAGCAAACAGTGCTTATTTCTAAGCTCTTATCTCTTGATTATGTGTTCTAATCTGACTCTCCCAAGCCTAGATTCTAACCTGACTTTTCCAAGCCTAGATCTTGTCCTTAGACTACCCTCCAGAGTATCTCTAATGGACGAATGAAGCATATATAATACAAGATAATCGCATAGATGAAGATCCCCAGTTGTGCTAGCTAAATGCTTCTCAACCCATTCAACAGATTTAGCTACTCATGCGTGATAAACAGAGAGTGAACAGATATAGAGAAGTAAATTCCATTTCTATAAAAGAGTTTGAATACACAATAACAATGGAAGATAAAGGTAGAAAGCCTGATAGCAATCCCTTGCTGCACAAGGCTTTTACATTAGCAACTCTATTTGGTTCAAAAGATATTCCTGTTTCTACAGGAGTTAGCCCTCTCTCTGGTTTTGAAGCTTCTGACACTCTCCTGAGCTCACCGGAATGATCTATCGGCACAACTTCCTTCTCTCGCTTCCGCCTTAAAAAAAAGAAAATCTAAGAACAGGCTAAACTATTCGAGGAAAAATTCTCTAACTCTCAAAACTCCTTTTCTGAAGGCTGCCTTCGGTATGTATAGAGCTTCTGGGGTGAAAGACGGCTTCTCTCTTATGATTGCACAGATGGGATGGCTTTAATTTTCTAACTAATGTGCCAAATATTTGTCACCAAAAAGCTGAGTGTACTTGTAATCGCTAGCGGCTGTCAACTTAATTCGGATTCGACCATCATCAGCTTTCTGTCCCATCGTTATTAATTATGTCTTTCACCCAGATGCGCCCACCAAGTTGTGTCGGCTCTATGCGGCAATCCTTCTTGAGTAGATGTTTGCGAACACAAATCACTGCAAAACCTTGCGGTAATGCAGCGCTCATCCATTGATTTCTTGTGATCGCTCTTTCTGTCTTGCGTCAATGCATATTCTGCATAAAAATACAAAAATCAACTGTTTCTATGCGATGAACACATGCGACCGCAATGTTATAAATTAATGCTTTTTGGATGCAATCTAACATATTTCATCAACGCAAACCCTCATTGTTTAATAACTTAGCAATGTAATATCGTGTATTTCTACCCTAACCCCATAATACATATAGTTTTGCAATGACGCTTCAATGATTGAGGACAAAATCCACTGAAAGTAGTCAATTTCTCCCTTCACTGAATTAAGACACTCTCAACTGATCATTACACCATAATAACTCTTATTCCTATAACGATCAGCCATCATTGATATGGTCAAGAAATCATTAACTTTCTTAACAATTTGCTGTATGTGTGACCCTTCATTTTAGATCCTAGAGTTCTGCCCCAAGAAACCAACCAAGGGAAAAATCGATCGGAGAAAAAATTAAAGTGACCCTATCCATTTTTGGAGTTCGCCTTGATATTGACCAATTGCAAAAATCATTCGAAGGGGGACGCTCCCACGGCGCCTCGAGGTTGTGCAAGAAGGTCTCACGGTGCAAACCAATCAAAGAGACCGTAGGACATGTTGACATGTATCTTTCTCCCATTTACTACAAATACTCTCTCTATTCACCTTGATATTGACCCATGCAAACACCATCTGAAGAGGGACGCTCTCAAGGCGCCACGAGGCCATGCATGAATCTCATGGTGTGAACATTAAGGGAGAAACGTGAGTGAATTGACATATCATATATATTTTTTCCTCCCACTGAGTATTTTAACAACCTAAGGTTTAATTTACTTAGAAAAATATAGCTAATTATTTTTGCTAAGTGACTGTTTAAGTTTGCCCATAAGTAACACTTACTTTGGAAAGTTAAACAACTTTGATTAACATTCATTAAACACTTTAACAAATATTAATCAACAATTGCATGCTTGTAGCAAATCTATCTAATTCACCTTTTTAGGTAGGTTACCAAGTAGGGATATTCTATTTTCATCAGCTTAAATACCCCAACCTAGCCAGAACCCGCCTAAGTGTCATGCTTCATGCAGTGTTCATTCCTTACTACTATATAACTTTTATATAACAAGTAATGAACTAAGCATACATGCTAACATAAACCCTTATACTATAACACTTATAAGATAAAGATGATGCATGAATATGCTTAATGCATGCATATATTATAACTCTTATATTATATGATGCATTAGCATGCTTTAATTTAATTTAATCATGCAAACTACTATATTATATCACTTATAATATAAAGACGATGCATGAATAAAATGCATAACCTATGGTGGGTTTTAAAACTATATGTCATACATTATGGCATATAATCAAACATACATCACATGTACATTAATAAAAAATTGATGGACTAGGATAATTAGCCTCAAAACCAAAAAAATTAAGCTAACTATTACAAAAGGGATCGAGTCAGCGGTTCAAACAGGAGAATCAGGTCTTGAACCGCTCGAACAAACCTTGTCACTTGATCGTGTAGCACCTCCTTCAGATTGTCGAGTAACGCTTAGAGAGTATAAATGATCGTGTAACGTGGATTACATGCCTTTGGACTATGCGATGAGCATGAAGGCCCACGCGATCGTGCAATTCACATCGAGTAACGCATACTATGTGATCGAGTAAACAACGACTATGCACATAATTGTTTAAACGATCAAGGAGCAAGCGTTGAGTGTCGTATACCGAGTGATCGAGTAGCCAGTGACTATGCGATGAGCATGCTGGCCTACACGATCGTTTAGTTATGCCATGCGTCAAGTATCATATACTCAACAATCGTTTATCCCGAGCGCATACACAATCGAGTAGCCAACGCAACAGATCGAGTAAACTCTTTACTCGATCGTGTAGCATTAGCTATGCGATCGTTTAGCAAATATTACACGATAGAGTAGAACTTTTCTACATAATCACATAGCCAAATCTAACAAATCGTTTAGCTTAAGCCACACGATGCAACCAACGACTGGTCTTCTTCCTCGAAGCAAACAACATCTCCATGCGTCTGAAGCTTCATCATGAACGACTTAAACAAAACAAAACTTGAATACAGACTCAATGGCAAGTTAATTATGCCCAAAAATGCAGGGGCCCTGACAAATTAACTTATGAAAATGTAAATAAAGCTTTAAACTGAGGCAATTATCCCGAAATTATCCATCAACAACATCCACAACCACACTTAACACTTAAATGCATTGCAGATTTCATAAAACCCACCAAGACTATAAATGACATTCAATACAACAATGGAATTTGGAATATCAGAACAACCTGAGTCTGATACAAATTGAAGGAACTTTAAATTAGAGGACCAATGAGCGGAAGCAGATCATTCCAAACTCCATTATGAAAGAACATGAACATTTACAATCTAACAGAAATGATTATGCATTAAAGACTAAATTACAACATGCGTCTTAAATTAAATACAAAGAATCGAGTGAGAATACCTTTGAACAACCCTTTCTTCACGTATTTCCCTCGATTAGTCACCAACGCATCCAAACAGCACGAATGCAACGATCAGTTGGAAGATCTTTGATCACTAGTGAGTGAAACTCCATCCTCGACCCTCGAACAAAACTGGACACCACCACAAGATTACCTTGGTATTCTAAGTGTGAGAATTCAAGAGTTATGGGCTCTGTATGATTTTGGATAGATAGAAGGAGGAGGTAAACGATTGAGTAAACGTCGAGTATGCGATCAAACGATCGTGTAGAGGAAGAAGTCTATTGTATAGACTTGATACTCGATCACATAGAGGAAGAAGTCTATCGTATAGACTTACTACTCGATCATGTAGTTTCTCAAGCTATCGTCTAGTTTACTCGGTGCTATCACAGAGTCACTCGATTAGTAATCCGATAGCAATTTCTGTGAGATGATTCGTCTAAATGAATTGAAAAACTATTTTTCCTTTTTATCTAACAGTTACCATAAAACCGTGAATAACCACCCACTCAAGTCGGTTATTGAGAAAAAGAAATATTAATTATCATATAATTAATAAATTATAAATAAATACAATAACTAACTTATCATATTATATTTATAACCTATAGTTTTAATATTGCATCATATGGAACATATAAACCATAGTTCTTTTTCTATTTTATGGCATTGATTTATATTAATTCCTCCAATCAAATAATGATGTATCAAACACATCGTATCAATTATATCATATATAATTGAATTAATTTAATTAAATCATATATAATCAAATTTCTTCTTGTTAATTTGAACACTTCAAACTAACCCAAAATCTAATTCTCAACTTGAATCCATTGAACTACCAAGGAGACCTTATGGATCTGTAGCTTGAAGCTCCAATGGTACGTGAATAACTGACTAAATCTTTAATCACGATATCCACCATCCGTCAACTGCCGGACACTCTAGTTAAGACCGACAGTTGCACTCTTTGCACTACAGATATATTTCTGTGTACATTGGATATAACCAATCAACAACGATGACCCTTCACAAATCGCTCGTAAGTACAACTGGGTCAATTTACTATTTTGCCCCTGTAGTTACATCTAACTCCTTAAGTATCACTGATTCCTCTAATAAACAATAAGTCATAGTCCCACTATGATTAAATCTTTTCTTCCCAAGAGAGAGTGTGACCACTATGTTCAAAACCAGGAATCAGCTCTTAAGGAAGCAATTTATCTATTTACCCCTGCAATGGGGAAGGAGTAAATTCCATCTTGTGTAGCTGAGTTCTCAGCTCCCCAATCAGAAAAATCTCCAAAATAGTAGGCTTGTTGAGTTGGCAATTTGGCCACACTCACCGAAAAAAGAAAATCAAAGGACCGCCTTCATGAGTAGAAGTTCTCAACTCACTCAGGATTCAAGTCATGTCACCTATGGTCATCCTAGTGAAATCTAAGTCTCTATTATGAACGGTGTTATATAAAGAGACTGATCATTTCGTGGTCCGGTCTTATATAAGCCCTTTGTATAGGATACCCCCACTCGCATGTCTCCACACAAATGATCAGGATCAAATCATTTGTAGCACTTTACAATACTTGTAACATCTACAAAGTGGGCCGTATTCGTAGTGTCACCAAGATAAGGTACCCAACCTTATCCATCTACTACAGACCATTTAGGTGATTTATTTAAACAAGATCCATCTGTATGTATGTACATACTTGTTTAAATTTACATAAAATAAACTCGGATCTTAGTTTATTGGATTGAGTAAATGCTTATAAAATAACACTTATTTTACTAATAACAATATGTTTACAGAGTTTACAAATTACGAGACTACAAGGAGATTTAGGACATCGTTCCCAACAGTGTATAGTTTAACTAAACACATAAAAGTTAAATCAAGGCTTTTCTTGTAAGATTACTTACTCGTCTCCTTTTTGTTCGTCGAAGGAGGCTATTTAATGTATTTACTCTAACATGTGCCTTGTGGTTATGTATAACTTTGGCGATGTCAAGGTAATTATGGCATTTGAGGTTGAAGGGTGTAAAACCAAACACATCTCTATTACTTTTCTATTGGTGTTTACTCACCAGTTCAGCTTGTCGGGCTAAAACCGAGACTAACTTTTTCTTTTTAGTGTTGAAATAATATTTGAATGAATATTTTCTATGTTAACTTGAGATTTACATAAGAAATTTATAGAAAGGATGATAACCAACATTCGTAATTATAGCCTAAATATATGTGTAATACATAAATTAAGGCTTAAACATCTCAACACCCTCCCTCAAACTCGAGGTGGTAAAGAAAACTTGAGTTTGTGAGCGGATAAGCTGAAGTAATTGGATGACCAAATCTAAAGCGCAATTCTGAATCAAAACATAGGGCAGGTAACAGAAACCCATGAAGAACTAAAACACAGAGAACTTCTGGGTTGTAAACATGAACTCACGAACTTCTAGGTTGGAAATAGAGACCTTCATAGAGATCTAAAACAAAACCCATGAACTTTTGAGCTGAAAATAGAGATCTACGAAAATATCCAAAGATAAAACGAAACAGAGACTCTTGAAAATCTGAAAACTTAACAAAGAGTAAAACCGATAAAAGAGTCAACTAAGAACCAAGCTGAACCAAACTTAGCTGACTAAATTAAACTAATGGGGCCGACTGAACTGACTCAAACCAAGAGAACAAAATTGATCCGATCTGATTGAACTGGACCAGAATGATTAAATTGGACCGGTCACACTAGACCAGTGGAAGCAAACCATAGTGATAGAATCAAATCAAAAGGATTTTTTTTTTTTAATCCCTCAAATAAGGATGAAATCAATTAGGTCATAATAGCAGACAAAAAGCGACGTGAAACAGAAGGATTCTGATGATCTAATGAAACCTAGGGCGAGCGACGTGAATCCGAGAACGAAACCCATGGTGGGAGCGCGAATGATCTGTATGGTGATGAACGATGGTGAGTAGTGCATGGATCTGTACAAATCTTGGTCAGAATGGTAGTGAGTAGTGCACAGAAATGAATGGATGGTTGATAGATTGGAGTTTTACGTGCAGGTTTTAATGAATTGGTACGAATAGGTGGAGTAGATCGATGTTGTGACTGAGGTTGACGGTGGAACTGATCGACGACGGTACTGAGGTGGAACTTGACGGATGGATCTAATACCACTGATCTGTGTGCGAGAGTAGGTTTAGACGCTGGTGTGGCTGGCATGGATACGGATGCAAGCATGGACAAATCTGGACGTAAGCATGGTGGATCTTATTGTGAAGGGTTGGATCTGGCATCGGGTTGGTATCAGATCTAAGCACAAAGGCACGACAACGACTAGGCGTGCGACTAGGTAGAAGAAGTGGCCTCCAGATCTGTTAGTTTGGCTGCGGAAGAGATTGGCAGAGATAGACGTGTGAACGGACTGTTTGAAACTGAGCAAGGGAATGGACTGATTGAGTTGGTTAGTGTGCATCTGGTCCACCTCCGTCGACAAGCTGTCAACAAAGATAAAGACGGAACAACAGTTGAATAAGACAATAAGAAAACCTAGAGCTTTGATACCATGTGGAAATAATATTTGAATGAATATTTTCTATGTTAACTTGAGATTTATATAGGGAATTTATAGAAATGACGATAACCAAATTTTCTAATTGTAACCTAAATATATGCATAATACATAAATTAAGGCCTAAAAATCTCAACTTTTAGGATGGACATCTCTTTGACGCCTCTTAGTTTCTCTTCAGTTTGGGCCTTATCACCTCAATATACATATCTAGTATTTTGAGGAGACTGAATTACAATTGGAAGTTATAATTGGCAATTCCATAAAGTAACAGTTTTGAGGGTGTGAAGGGGCATTTTTGCTGTGAAATTTTCCTCTTTGCATCCCTGTGATGTGTTGTCAATCAAATACGATAGATATCCTTTAGTTGATTTAATTTTCTTGAATTTTGATATTTTCCAAAATATTCAAACTAATTTTGCCTCTCTTTGTGTAATGAGCATGCAACATCAAAAGAGAAAGAAGAAGATGAACTTAGTTTTGAGAGAATTTGGAGACTTCACCGAAAATTGGTAAGAGAGAAAAGAAAACACAAAATTTTTAAGTGCTTCGACTAGGTCTATGTCAACTGTACAAAATTCTTGACGATTTCTTTATTCAATTGAAGATTTTAGCAATACAAGGATAAAAACCCAAATAAAGCACAAATAAGGTATTTATACAAAAAAAAAAATCTCAATTAATTAGTTATAACGAAATAGTTTCTACTTCATTAATCTTGATCTTCTCTAAATGTGATGTAAGATCTCTTTGCTCCAGCTCAACAAATTCTCAACAAATTCTCCACCTTTGAACAAAATCTCTTCTTCAAGTGTTATGCCTTGATTGGTCGGATAATTTACCAATCTGAAGAGCTTAGAGGAGTAATTACAAGAGGTTAAGTAAGAAAATCTGCTGTATTATCTTCTTTTTTAATTTTAATTGGTTCCTTTTTCAATCGTTTCTCGAATGAAGTGTAATTTAACATCGAGATGTTTTGATCTTCCATGAAATTGTTGATTCTTTGTTAAACAAATTGCACTTTGGTTATCACTGTAAATATTAACTGTTTTCTGAGTAAAACCAAAATCCTGAACTAAACCTTGTAACTAGATTTCCTCTTTTACAACGTGTGAGGCTGCAATGAATTCAACCTCACTAGTTGAAAATGCAACAATTTATTACAAGTTTATGATTTATAAGATATCGTGTTTCCTCTAAAAGTAAGAGTTTATCCAGTTAATGATCTTCTTTGATCCAAATCCCTAGCTAAATCATAGTCTATATAGCTAAGTAATTCAATTTTAGTTGAATTAGGAAGTTTAAATAATAGTCCTCCGTTACCATTTAGAAATCTAAGTACACACTTAGTTGTTTTCCAGTAGTTTCTTTCTGGGTTACCATATATCTACTAATTAAGCTGGACGAAAATGTCAAATCTCGTCGAGTGCAAACTTTAAGTGAATTAAGCTACTAGTAGCATTTGAACAAGGGACCTTATTCATATATATTTTATCAGAGATGCTAATAGGTGAGTCTTTAGTAGACAATTTAAAATGTTATGTTATTGGTAAATTAACGGTTTTAGAATTAATGATATCGAATTTTATTATGACCTTTTTATCATAACTAGATTTATTCAGGAATAATTTGTCCTTTAGATCTATCTCTCTAAAGATTTTCTATTCTTAAGATTCTCCTAGCTTCACCAACATCTTTCATTGTAAATTCTTTCTTTGAAAGCATTTATCTTCATCAATTAGTAACATTGATTTAACAACAATTAACATATCATCCACATATAAAAGCAAATAAACTTTCTGATTTAAAGAAGATTCTTTAATATGAACACATGGATCATCATTGCGCTTTTTCTGAAGTTTATTCAGTTATGAACTCATCAAACCTCTTATGCTAACATCTAAAAGATTGCTTTAAGTCATAAAGAAATCAAATAAGTTTACAAACTAACCCTTATCGTTCTTTCTCCTCATATCCTTCAGGTTGGTTAATATATATTCTAGATTACCATGTAAACAGGTTGTAGTACCATCAATTCTGGGATCGAATCTCGAGCAAAAGCGTGTTAATGTCTTGCATCTCAAAGATTGATTTTTGAATAAAAAAAAGTGTTCTAAAACACAACATATGAAGGATAAACATATGAAATAACATGCTTTGGAGAAGGGAAACTAAAAAAGAACCATTCTTACATTTAAAGATTCCCGAGCTCCACCAAAAGTCCTTTTGATCTTGGCACAAGCTTCTTTTAAATTGAACTTGGATATGACCACGAGAATAACCTTGTTATTCTCAAGGATGCCAATAGAAGGATAGGTGGTATCAAACTAATTGGAAGAGGAAGAGGATAGGTGGTATCTAACCAATAGAAGGATAGGTGGTAAAATGATGATTTGTGTTTCGGTGTCTAGGGTAAATCTCATCCAAAAAATAATTCTTGCCCTAAAAGGGCCATAAGGAAGAATTTATATGGAGAAGGGTCAATCCTTTTTCCATGTTTTTTCCCAGTTCACCCTTGTGCTCAGTTAATTAAAAAAACGTTTATTTAATTAATTAGCACATTAATTAAATAAAAATGAATACATTAATTCAAATTTAGTGTATATATTTACTAAGCATAAATAAACATCGTATGTTTATGTGTATCATCTCTCTATTAATTTAATTAATTAATTATTTATGAATCTAATTCACTTGAGTTAAAATTTTTGAATCTCATTCAAATATTTCTCTTCAACTTAATTTAAATTATAGATCACATTCATAATCAATTACATATTAATCATATTAATATATGATTTCCTCAAATTGATTTGAACAATTCAAAATCATTCCTCTTTAATATCCTTTAGTGAGCTAACAAGGGGATCTGGTGGACCTGTAGATCAGAAGCTCCAACAATATGAGATAATTGGTTAAACTCATTAACCAAGTTAAACAATATTTGTTAACTGTAGGTACACTCCATGAAAGACTCATAGTTGCACTCGTCTCACTATAGATATATTTATGTGTCCACAGATATAGACCAATAACAGCAAGTTAGTCCTTCACAAGTGTTCATAACATCAACTGGGTCAAATTATCATTTTACCCTTGGGTTACCTCTATATCCTTAAGTACGAGTGCTCCTCTAATAAACAACTTGTTTATGGTCCAGCCAATAAACAGAAACCCATCTCGGGCCAATGAGAAGGTAGGACCCTTTGTTTAAGTTTCGGAGACACCACTTAAGGGAACACTCATTTACATACCTAAAATCGATGAAGGAGTGAATTTCATCTTGTATTATTATGTTTCTAGCTTCTCACTTGGTTTTGTCCCCAAAATGATAGGCTTATTGAGTCGGTAAAATAGCCACTCCAACCTATACAAATCAAAGGAAATTTTCTCGTTTACAGGAGTTCATAATACACTCAAGATTAAGACTAAGTTGCCTATGTCATCCAATTGAAATAGGAACCAAACTAGTTAACATCATTACATTTAGTGGTTACCATTTCGTGGTTCGGTCTTATGTAAACTCATTACATAAAATACCCCTACTTTCGTGTCACCAACACGAACGCGTTGAATCATTGTATTTGTATAAAATACGAAGTGGGTTGTATTCATAGTGTCACTAGGATAAGGTACCCAACCTTATCCCTATAGTATAGACTCGTTAGGCATCTTGGACATTGATCCCTATATGTCTCCACATTAAGTTCAAGACTCATAAGGAAACCTTTGATATTAGTTTATTGGATTTAGGATTATTACGACAAAATGGAATACAACATAATCAATAGCATTCATTGAATTAGCATCGATAATTCTTTATTGATGGTGGTCAATTGATAACATTTACTATCTACGAGTTTTAGGGCATGAAACCCAACAAACTCCCACTTGAACTAAAACTCTAGTCAATGGATTGTACATAATATCATAATCCAAAACAGTGGGAATATGGTAAATAAGTACAATAAACTAGGCATCCACAAACCCATTACACATCTCCCACTTGCCCTAGATTATGCAATATACATGTTCTGTAGACCTAGATTCTTTAAATGACCTTCATACACTTTAGCCAAGAGATCCTTCGTAAATGGATCAACAATGTTGTGTTCCGAGGTGATCTTTGTGAGATCACATCTCTTCGTTGCACAATCTCTCATATCAGGTGATACTTCCTCTCAATATGCTTTCCTTGTTTGTGACTGCTAAATTCTTTAGAGTTGGCTACTACCCTACTGTTGTCACAGTATAAGGTGATGAACAGGTTCATATTTTGAGCCACTTCCAAATTGTTGATAGCTCTAAAAAAAGTAACAATTTCTAACTTAATTTAGGTTCGTTAACCAATTTTACATGTTAATTATCCTATTTTGTAGGTATTGAGCACTGAACAGGTAGAATCGAGCAACTTGAGTCAAACAAGGTTAATTTGAAGTGATTTAAGCATTCGGGATTTAAACGAGGAGAAATGACCAAAATGTCTTTGACCGGAGCATTGCAACCCTCGATCAACTCTTCAGTGCAACGCTGAAAGGCAGAACACATAGATCCAGGGTAGCATTGCAATGCTACCCAGGAGAGTTACAATGCTACAACTTTTAACATAATGCCACAAATGCATGCGTGCAAGGTAGCGTCGCGCCAGAGTTGCAACGTCACCCAAATGCTTGAGGGTTGCTGTCAACAAAAGCGTTGCAACAATCTTCCTAGTGTTGCAACACTACACCTATTGTATAAAAGTGTTCTTTCCAAATTAGGTAAAGGGAGGATGCAAAATCTGATGGAGGCCGAGGAGTGGCTGTTAGTTCTTCCCCGTCCTTTATCTTTTTTGTATCTTTAGGTTGGATTTTTATTTTCTTTTGGATTGTAAACGATGGATTGGATCTTCCTCTTCGATTTGTCTATGAATTTCTCAAGGTAACGATTTTAAATCTAGTTTTTGGAGTTTTAGTTCTTCGCTAATTTCTTGAGAATTCTGAGTTCTTGAATAAATTGCATGTTGAATTTGTGTCTTCTTCGAATCCATTATAATTTCTAAAAGAATGATTGTGAGGTTGACTGTTCACGCATAATCGTGCATGGCTAATCAGTTTTTAGTTACGTCACAATCTTACCTGAATGTCTAGCTAAAAATAAATTAGGTAGTATTAGTTAATTATGCATTTGATGGCTATTTCTAGGATGTATGAATTGCTAGGTGAAAAGAATCTAAAATGTGCTTTTATTACCTTCAATTTTAAAACTACTATTGTTAGTTTTTTTTAGTTTGATGTGGTTTATTCAGTAATTTCAAGAAACTAAGAAGCAGGATCAATTTGTGCAAAAATGATAAAAAAAAAAAAAAAAAAAAAAAAAAAAAAAAAAAAACTTAAGGAAAAACTCCCAATTTAAGCAATCACGGGTTTCTCTATGGAATTAGAACAAACCTAAAGATCAAGGGGCAAGAAAAGAGGCAATTTTGGAAGAAAATTCGAGGGAGCCAGCATTGGACGAGCGTTGCAATGCTGCTCCCTGACGCTACAGACCAAATAGAAATTTGAAACAGGGCAGCATTGCAACGCTTCGAACTCTACGCGCGGCTGACATGATGTCAGCGTTTTGACGCTAATTTATTGTGTCGATGGGTCTGGGAGGAGAAAATTTTAGAGGTCTTTACTCAAAAAATTCAAGTTGGTACAGAGAAAAAATAAGAGCGATTTCGAACCGTTTGGGTAGGAGACTCAAGATTTTTATTGAAGGTTGATTCGAGAGCGTTTTTTGGGTTGATTATAACGGGAAGAATTGATCAAGAACGTACATTTTGTTGAAGATCGATCTGGAATTCATGGTGAGAGTCAAGGAGATCATGATTGGGATTCAATCCTATTGAGGGGAGATCGTTTTTCTACGTTTATATTATTGTTTTTCCATGATGACTGTTTATTTGTTGGTTATTGTTGTTAGAATCATGTGTGGCTAAACTCTGTTTCTAGGGTGTTTGTGGATTTTAGGGATGTTACATTGAGTATTTGAATTTATAACGATTGATTTTGCATAGATTTCTAAATTGTCTGTGCTTAATGCTTTTGATTAACTGGATATTAATTGAATGAACTTAAGTTAATTAGATGTCTCGAGAGAGAATTTATTCGCTGGACCAATATTTTATATTGTTATTCGAAATTGCATGAGAATGAATTTAGAATAATAAGGGGTGGGATTGAAGGGTCTTAATGTTGTAACTAATTAAGTGATAGAAGAGATTCAGGTTGATGGTTCATTATTAGGAAGGTTTAAGCTCGAGAGAGGATTTCTTGACTTTAGAACTTCTAGCCTCAGTCTATCGATTTCAATCAATTGCATGTCATAACTCATTGTACTTTCTAAATGAAACAACACCCTAGATTAGTTTCGCCTTGAATTGTATTTGTGTGATTGAATTTTTGTCCTTTGTAGTCATTAATAAAAATCATCTTTTGGTTTCCTGGATAAAATTGACAAAGAACTATGATAGCTAAGCTTAGGAAAAATTGCTAACGCTGATCCCTGAGGATGATACCATATTTTGGGATTTATTACTTCGATACGTATGCTTGCATTCACGCATCAATTATTTGGTGTCGTTGCCGAGGACCGGCAAGAAACCTCTTTTCTCCAAGCTTAATATTGCTAAGGACTGAGTTGGTCTTAATTTGGGCTTTTTTTTTTTTTGTTTTTTGTCTTTGTTGCAGAATCTTATGTATGCGAAGAAGTCAATAGGCTACACTTATTCCTTGTGATCTAGAACTTGAACGAACTTCGAGAAGAGTAAGAAGGAACAAGAGAGTTGAGTTCGACACTATGGGAGACCAAAGGGGAGCTGTTAGAGCTATCAAAGATTATTTCCAACAGGCTTTCCCTACAACCCAGACGGGCATTGTTGAGGCCCCAATTAATGCTAATAATTTTGAGCTAAAACCTGGTTTAATTCCGATGGCACGAGACCTTCCATTGAGAGGAACTCCACATGAAGATCTACATAAGCACATCCATTCTTTCCTAGAAACTCGTGGAACGGTAAAAATAAATGGAGTCTCTTCTGATGCTATTCGATTGAGATTTTTTTTTTTTTTTTTTTTTGTGCAGGACAAGGCGAAAGATTGGCTAGAGTCACTTGGGATGAGTTGGTCCAAGCCTTTATGAATAAATTCTTACCTCCTGTGAAAACGAGCAAACTGTGAATAGAGAGAGAACGAGCAGTTATTCAAGGTATGTGAGTGCTATAAGTAGTTGCTGCAGAAGTGTCCCCAACATGGATACCCTGACTAGTTACAAATCCATTTGATTGACAACAGGTTGACCAGTACAACGAAATTCATCTTGGATACTGTTGCAGGTGATCAATTTTTGTAAAAACTATTGATGCTGCTCAAGCATTATTGGAGGACATGGCTACCACGAGCTATAATTGGCCGTCAGAACAATTTTCACCTCGAGTGGCTAGGATTTATGAACTCGATAAGGTAAATGCTTTAAAGGTGTTGATGACTATGTTGACTAGTGCCATTAGTCTCTTGTCCACAGGTACTCAACCATTGATTTCATTGATGGCAGCTTGTAATGGACCTATATCATGGGAAGTACCTAACCCTGAGCATGCAAATTATGTGTGCCAAGAAAACCAATTTCAAGGAGCCCATCAAAATTCTTATTGAATGAAACAACCCACTCATTATCCCTCAGGTTTGCGCAATCATGAGAATTTTTCAAATGCTAACAATAAGAATGTTTTGCAGGGACCTCCAGATTTTTCTGAAAAGAAACCATCTGTGGAGGCTTTGCTTGGGGATTTCAGAAAGGAGTTAAGGAGCTGAACCAATTTCTTAGAGAGCACAGTAATGAGTCATGGGAAAGTTAATCAGAACCTTGAGGTTTAGGTTAGCCAGATCGTTGCTACATTGAATACTATGAACAAAGGAGCTTTCCCTAGCTGAATGGAGAAAAACCTAAGGGAAGAATGAAAAGCAATAATCTTGAGAAATGGGAAAAATATTGTGCATCTCGTGACAAACCAGAAAGAGGAATAAGTGATATTGAGTCCTACAACTGGTAATGTGAATCAATGGAAAAATGGTGATATTCCTGTATCATCCAAATCAGGGAGTAGTTCTGAACCTTCACCTGCTGTGTTAAATAAAATCCCCTATCCCTAGTGCTTTCAGAAAAAAAAAAATGATTGATCAGTTTGTTAATTTTTAGATATTTTTAAGAAGCTTCACATAAATATTCCTTTTGCAGATGCTCTAGAACATGCCAAATTATGTGAAGTTCATGAAGGAAATGTTGTCTTCAAAGAAGAAGTTTGAAAAGTATGAGACAATTCGTTTAAAGAAGGAATGTAGTGCTATATTGCAGAAGAAGCTACCATAAGAATTGAAGGATCCTAGGAGTTTTACGATCCCGTACACTATAGGGAATCTAACGGTAAACAAAGCTTTATGTGATTTAGGAGCCTCAATTAATCTGATGCCTTTATCATTGCAGCTAAAAGATTGTACCCTCACTTACCCTCGTGGTGTAGTAGAGGATGTTTTGGTTAAAGTTGGTGATTTCATCTTCCCAGCAGATTTTGCGGTCCTAGATATGGAAGAAGACTCTGAAATTTTCATCATCCTTGGAAGGCCATTCCTAGCAATAGGCAGAACATTGATGATGTATATGATGGCAAGCTTACACTTCGGGTGAATAATGAGAAGGTGAAGTTCAACATTTTTCATTCTTCTTAGCTCGAGAAGCTTGTAAGTTCGTGCCAAGAGATTAATAAAGTTGTTTGTGAAAATTCTGGACAGTCTCTTGGTAAAGGAAAGGCAAGAAAAAGGTAAGTAGTTCTGTATAATCTTCCAAGGAAGGTATGGTAAATATTCTAGATTATATTCGGAAGAGAGATATAGAACTCATGGACAAAGGGAAAGAGGATTATGAATTTTCTGGTGATTGTTGTTCGACTAATCTTTTGTGTGAATGCCAGCATGGAAGAAAATTGTTCATCTCAGATGCTTCAGTGCATGGAATGATGAAGTCACTTTGAAAGTTTGATTGAATTGAGGACGTAGTCTAGCTAAGGACATGAAACTAAGCGCTTCTTGGGAGGCAACCCAAGTGTTCCAGTTTTATTTCAATTTTATTTCATTTGTTATTTGATTATTCTTCTTTTAGTATATAAATCTACCTCATGATTTTTTTCTTTTGATCCCCAGGTTGGAGATGATGCTCAAGTTTCTTTTCAAGCACCAGATCGCCATCCAGATTCGTGTATCCCCGCTCATACCCAGACTTGAATCACTCATCTGTTTTGTGATTGTTTTAGATGTTATGCATTGGGGAAAATGCACCTTTTTCAGTTTGGGGTGGGGGCATACTTTGTGCTTGAAATTTGAGCTATTATACATGTTTTTTTGGAGTTGATTGATATATGCATGTTATTGTTGATTTTGAGGAAAAATTGAAAAATTTTGAAAACTTGGTTCAAATTTTATTAAGAAGAATGTTGAGGCTGATTGATTTGTATTCTTTGGTTGCTTTCTCTTATGATAATGGTTGATGAGTCACTTATGACATATGCCATGCATTAAAGTAGAAATTGGATAACATAGTTCTGTCTTGAGTGTTCTTTGTTCTGAATCCCTCTTTGTATCATCTGTTATCTTGAGCATGAACCACTTTAATTTAGAACCTTTAACTGAACAAAGCATTAATTTAAGTCAAGTTGGTTGTCACCTCGAAGGGCCCCACTAGTTAGAGAGTGTTTTGCATAGTTTGTAATGTTAGACTAAGAGGAAAGAAAAGAATATTATTATTGCCTTTGTGAAAAAAAAATATAGTGTGCACTCATGCGCTTAAAAGAAACATCATTTTATTATTTTAAAATTGTAATGTGTATGCATGGATAAGGATAAAAAGACTTGTCTTTGCTATGATTAGTTAGGACACCTGGAAATTGACTAGGTATGGTTCTCTGTAGTAGATGTGTAAAAGCTAGTGCCCCTAGGTAAGATGATACAAGTTTAGGGTCCTTTTGTTATTTAAAATAAAAACAGAAATCAGGCACCATAGTGGACATATTACTTCCTTGAGTGTGGTGATGCTTGGTGATTGGTCCTTGACGTAGATCAGATGGAAAACTAATGAAGCTTAATTAAATCTTAAGTTAGTTGTTGAGTTTTGAATTAAAAGAGGAGTCACACACACAGGAGATAAAAAGTTTTGGCTTTAGAAACTCTCAATGATTATGATGTGTATGAATTTTTCTATGGAAGAGTTTTGTTTATGTTGAGAAGCTGATCAAACCAGAATAAGAGAATGCATGCTTAGAACCTTTTCATTTCAATATTCATTATTTCTCCTACTTTGTGTTTCTTTCTTTACTTTGCTCGAGACTAGCAAAGTTTTATGTTTCGGATGGTGAAAAGCATCTAAAAAGTGCTTTTATTACCATCAAATTTAGAACCACTATTGCTAGTTTTGTTTAGTTTGATGTGGTTTATTGAGTAATTTTAGGAAACTAAGCATCAGGAGAAATTTGTGCGAAAATGATAAAAAAAAAAAAAAAAAAACCCGATTTGAGAAATTACGGGTTGGCTATGGAATTAGGAAGAAACCAAGGATCAAGATGCAAGAAAATAGGCAATTTTGGAAAACAATTCAGGGGAGCCAGCATCGGTCGAGCATTGCAACGCTACGGACCCAAGAGTAATTGGAAATAGGGCAGTGTTGCAACGCTACGAACTTTACGCTTGATTGGCATGACACTAGCATTGCAATGCTGATTTGCAACGTTGCGACGCTGCGAGGGCATTATAAAAATGTTTTTGCATCGCCAGGTCTGGGAGGTGAAAATTTTAGAGGTTTTTACTCAAAAAAATTCAAGTCAATATAGAGAAAATCAGAGTGATTTTGAACCGTTTCGGCTGAAAGCTCAAGATTTTGATTGAAGGTTGATCTGAGAGCATTTTTGGGCTGATTGTGACAGGAATAATTGATCAAGAACGTGCATTTTATTAAAGACCAATCCGGAATTCATGGTGAGAGTCAAGGAGATCGTGATTGGGATTCGATCTTATTAAGGGGAGATCATTTTTCTACGTTTATAATATTGTTTTGCCATGATGACTTATTATTTGATTGTTATTAGTGTTAGAATCATGCATGGCTAAACTCCATTTCTAGGGTCTTTATGGATTTTAGGGATGTTACGTCGAGTATATGATTTTACAATTGATTGGTTTTGCATAGATTTCTAAATTGTTTGTGCTTAAAGCTTTTGATTAACTTTCCATTAATTGAATGAACTTAAGTTAATTAGATGTCTCAAGAGAGAATTTAAATCCCTGGACCCAATAATTTAAATTATTATTCGAAATTGCATGAGAATGAATTTAGAATAATAAGGGGTGCAATTAAACAGTCTTAATGTTGTAACTATTCAAGCGATGGAAGAGATTCAAGTCGATGGTTAGTTATTAGGAAGGTTTGAGTTCGAGAGAGGATTTCCTTTAGAACATCTAGCCTCAGTCTATCGATTTCAATCAATTGCATATCATAAATCGTTGTACTTCCTAAATGAAACAACACCCTGGATTAATTTTGCTCTGAATTGTATTTGTGTGTGATTGAATTTTTGTCTTTGTAGTCATTAATAAAAATCATCTTTTGGTTGTCTGGATAAAATTGAGGAAGAACTGTGATAGCTAAGTTTAGGAAAAATTTGCCATGCCAGTCCCTGAGGACGATACCCTATTTTGGGATTTATTACTTCGATACGTACGCTTGCGTTCACGCATCACTAGGTTCAAAGATAAAACTGGTTAATTGAACATGGCTTTTCTGACAATTAATCGACACAATTGAATCCTAAATCATAATGTTTTTAAGTGTATATGGCTGCTATCGAACCCAATAGAATTTAGAAACATGTAGATTAGTTGGGGTATGGCCTTTTCGACCTTAATTAATAATTAGGACGCTTTCTCGATTAGATTCTTGCTAGTTGTTCGCCTTTGTAGAGGTTAGTTAGATCACATCGAGCAAGTGTTTGTGCATACATGAATAAGAACATAACTCAATAGGAAGGAAGTGGTGGAGGATAAGATAGATGAAGCTATTGAAGAGCTTGAAAGAAAAATGTGCAAGAAGAGTGATGCAAAGAAAATGACTAAGGTTGAGAATATTAAAAGAAACTTTAAGAAAATTAAAGTTGAGAAAAGCAAGGAAAGCAAAGAGAAGTAGAAGAAAAATAAAGAAAATATGCATGCCAAAAAATAAGAAAAGGGCAGAGAAAAAAAAAGCAGATAAAAATAAAGAAAAGGAAATTAGATAAGGAAGCAGAGCGCTTGAAAGCCTTGAGACGAGAAGAAAAGATGAAGAAAAATGAAAGTAGTCAAAGAGGACTCACCAAAAGAAGCGAACAAAAGTTGGCGCAAGTAATTTAACGACCTACTAATTAAGATGTGGTTCTTCCCTAAGAGATCCCCACTGCCTAAATACATTACCGAGATCATTGATGCATTTGGTTGGCATAGTTTTTGTGAAGGACCTCACATAAGCACAGGTTCCAAACTGTTGGGTGTTAGTCGTTATGGTTGCTATGAGCTTCTTTGCCTCGATTGGAGTTTTGTTGACTAGGGCTCCCCCTCAACATCAACGTTGTTCTTATCATTTTGCAACAATCCCTCACAGATGTATTGGATCAATAACTGATCAAGAATCTAATGATGTAGAAATTTGGCACATATACTCTTGAAGCGCTCCCAGTACTCGTGAAGTGTCTCCCTCCCATATTGCAAGATGCTAAAAATTTCTTTTAGGATGCCCGTAGCACATGAAGCTAGAAAGAACTTCTGTAGAAACTGTTATTGCATCTCTTCCTAGGCAGCAGAATGTATAGCCAATCTTTGGCATCCCCTTTAAAGGAAAAGGGAAAGACCCTCATGTTTATTTGCTCTCTTGCTGTGCAGTGACAGTACCAATATCCACTAATCATTGTTTCCAAATACGGTTGCCGAGTCGACATCGAGGTGCCAAACGACTCCGTCGATAAGAGCTATTGGGAGTCATCAGCCTGTTATCCCCTGCTTACCTTTGATCCGTTGAGCGAGAGCCCTTCCACATGGAACTCTCGGATCACTATGGCCGACTTTCATCTCTATTCGACCAGTCGGTCTCACAGTCAGGCAAGTAGGATTTGGCATTCCCCTAGCACCACCCTTATTGCCAAGGTAGAAAAAGCCAATTAGTAAGTAAGTAAGAAAGAGCAGGGACAGACTTTTGCATCCATCCTAGCCAGAGAAATCCCCAAATCGTGAGTCTAGGGTATATACTTTTTTTTTATTTATCCCCCAGAGAATCCGACAAGAAAGAAGATCAAAGAAAGTACATATGAGCAAGATCAATCTTCCATTTCTAAGAGAATGCCATTAGTAGAAAAAGCAAAGGAGGATTGATGGCATGAACCGATATGCTCCATCCGCTAATCCGCTCAAGAGGCGGGCAGATGATTTTTGTGATTGGACTGACGTACTTTTTAGTAATTCGAGATTTGAAAGGATTTCACCCTGCCTGGGAAAAGGCCCCCACTGAACAGGACCGGTAGGGCTAACGGTTTATCGTAAGGCTTTCCTGTTCAAGCAGACATAGGAAGAGTTAAGCATAGTATAGTAACTTCCAGAATGAATAGCTAAGTCTCATATCTTCTTCTAATGAGTGAAAGCAAGTGACATACATAGTGACTGTCCAATGGTAAGCGGGAATCTATATCAAGGCTCGAATACTAGACTAATGAGATAGAAGAAATGAATATCTAAGAAGATTCAAACTAGTCAATATCATAGAGTAGAAGAGTCAATTGTAGTTGTTGTATCATATGAAATTCAGAGTGGTTGTTCTATTAGATAGTGGATCTCATAAGGTGGATATGGAAATGAAATGGATCGAGGTCTTATGAATCGTGCTTCATAAGTTTGATTTATTTATAGAATAGGAAGAGAAAGAGACTGAAAGGTTCTAGAATATACTCTAGAAGGTTATCTAATACACTCGACTAAAGGGAGAGGTTGGATCACTCTATTTGGCTTCATATCGATGCACACAAGATGTAACTCTTTGAGATGTTTATGTGGGTCTTCACCTACAAGGTCAGAGAATGAAGAAAGTAAGTGAATTAAGTCAAATTTAAGTTCGAATATACCTGTCATCTCAGGGTACATAATGCATAGCGGTTGTTGCATGGTGTTCGGGACGACGAGCTCTCTAAGTGTCTTCTCTCGCTCAACCATTGGTTGCACTTCTTCAAACCTTTCTTCTCCAAACTCATATTCTTATGTGTTTGTTTTGTGCGGCTTGCGCCCTTCTTTCTCTTTGGATTCTCCTCTCCTCCCGTATATTTCTAGAAAATATAACAATCTAGATTCTTCGGTGTTGGGAATGTCTTAAAACTCGCAATTCGTGAACATGAAAACATATTCTATTTATCAATAAAATTACTATTGAAGAATTTTTTTCAATAAAATTGTTATTGAAATTGAAATTGCATTAATATTGATGACTTTCTAGAGGTTAAAAAGAACATCTAGGTCCTTAGAAGCACTTTTCAAAGTTTTCCTATGATTTGTTTGGACCTCAAATGTAATTTTGGAAGTTCTAGTGACCAGAAAATTGCAAAAAGAAACTATAAGCTTTCTTAAAGAAGTATATGATTCATGATGTTCCAATAATATTTCTGGAAGACATGCTTTATGTTCTTGACACTATGGTGGGGACCTAGATCTTTTTCTTCTGTCCAATCTTCTTGTTAAAATGTCTCAGTTCCTACTATTCTTTTTTTTGTCTTGCTATTTCTTGTAGGACGTGAGGAGGATTTTCCTTAAAGTATGTATACAACCATGGCTATGGGGAGGAAGCCTCTCTTTCTTTTTTTCTTTTTTTTTTTTTGGTTTGTTTGTTCAAAGTACGTTTGGAGCTTATTTGTGGGATGAAGTGTGCTTTTAAGAATTTTTTTAGTGTTTAGTTCTTATGTTTATATATTGTTCATGAGGTTGTTAGTGTTGTAATATTGAAAGTATTTATATAGAATTGTAACTTTTTAATTATTCATATAAATGATGATTTAGTAACGTTATAGACATAAAATTGTAAATATATATTATTTGTTTATATGGCTGACAAGATTGGAAATGTGTGTTATTTAATTGGTTGATGAATATTTTTGTCTTATATGTATCAATACGATTGTTGGATCTCAAAAGATGAGCAATTATATAGGTAATTTCTAATTGTACAATATTTTTTTTAAAAAAATGCATATAAACTTGACAAGCAAAACATATCAAGTATTAATTAAGTTGTCATTTTTTGGGTGTCAAGAAGAAATTATATTTGACAAGTAAAAGTTGTCAAGTTATGATAACTTTGATCCATATTAAATGTCAAGAAGTTAGATACTTAACACTTAAAAGAACTCAACAAATCTCATATACTTGATAATTATAACATATCAAGTAAATTACAGCTGACGATTTTAGTCCGTCAAAAAAATTCTCTTATTCTTGACACGAGATTACTTGACGTTTTTAAAAACGTCAAGTAACATTGATACGTGACCGTAAAAAAACGTCAAGTAATACAATTTTTGCAGTATTGCTTATAGGTTAGCAATGGAATACATAATTCGATTATTTGCTACATAGGTGATTCAAGCCCGACTGTTGAACTGATGACCCTTCACAAATCCCAAATACTCAAGATCAACGTAGGACAAATGGAGAATTGGCTCAGAACAATTATTCCAAATTCTCGATACTCGGAACTCGGTGCTCGACTACTTGCTACTCGATCCTCGATTAGAATTCCCTTCTTCGTCTAACTAGTCTCTATTAAATCTTCAATGCAACTTGATGACAAAATAACTAATATTCGATCGTCCTTGACGGTTCTTGAACAATACTCGATGTGACTCGAAAGTGAAAATAATATAATCGGAGCTACTCGATAGCGATGAATCGATGCACGATTAACTCGATAATCTTGTTACTCGATGCGATTTGAAATGTAAATGATGCCGTGTGATTTGCAATAAAGAATTACTCGATTTAACAAGAAAGATAAGGGAAGAAGAAAGAGACAATGTTTACGTGGTTCGGCAAAGTTGCCTACGTCCACGAGAAGATTTGAAATCTTTTACTTAATAAAGATTGCTTACAAATTTGATATTTGCAGGAAAACTAAGAAAATGTTGATAACTTTGTATGTGTGTGTTTGTGTGTATATCAAATTTGAAACAGTAGTATTTATAAGGTTATACCAGCTAACTGTTATACAAGTTAGTTATAAACAAACAGAAATCGGATGGTATTTGAGTCAAATCTTCTTCGCCAAACAATGAAATAGATCCAACAAACGTACATTGATTAGCGATGACAATACACAACTATGGAGGGAGAGTCAATTCGAATACAAATGCACATCTAGAAGTTATATCAGATTCAAAGAAAGTATAAAATCAAAATACATTTGGTTCATCAACAAAAAAAAATCTCATAAAATTAACATAGGTCTTGCTTCCAAAATTAGGGAAAAATCCTTGCCTCACTGATCCATAGGCAAAACGAAAAGGGAGAGCTACAAATCCAAGTTCACAACCTAAAAGAATGTAAAATCCTAAGCTAAAATAACAGAAAAGATGAAGAAGAAATTTCACTCCTCTCCTGTTCCTCCATAAGTTTCTGCATACTTGAATTCTAAAAAAAATGAAGAGATATATAAAGAAAACGAGATGGCGTCGTGGCGCGGTACAACACAGCTGCGCTAGGCCCTTGGATGCCCTGCTATTGAACCGTAGGACAGTAGGAACGCTGTGCCTCATGCTCAGTCGCGGGTGCTCATGACCTTTCCTTTTTTCTTCAATCTTTGGAGCGCAGCTATGTTACTTCTAGTTCCATGCTACTATCTTATGGTGCGACGCGTGGCGCAGCTGCATTGGCTCTTAGGGACAAATTTGTCATTTCACATTCTTTAAAGCTCCGGATACTTGATATCACTCTCATTAGCTCTAAATCAACTCCGAATGACACATAGTCCTCCGAAATGTATGAGTTGTTCAAGTTCCTACAATAATAGAAAATTAAACACATTAAACCTAACAAGCAAGTGAGATTAGAGACATAAAATTAGCTCTTTTCCAGAGCTAACAAACCTTTAAATGACCGTTCTAGATATAGTATTTCTTTTTGTTAACATCTTTAGAGATTCCTTACTAAAATTTATTTTGACAATTCATGAAATTATTTTAATGCGGATTTTCTTACTTTATGTTAAAATGGTTAACCTGTTTGGTTTTGAATTACATACATGGTAATAATGACTCTAGTTACAAATCTCAAGAAGTCAAGTTGTTATAATTTCTATGAGTCAGTTGGAATCTAATTTTCATTTTAGTGGACGTTAACACTCCAATCAATAATAAAACTACCATTATTAGAATAGACCATAGTATGAGGACCATAGTCATATATATTGTAGACCACATGTTATGGTCAACAGTGGTGTATAGTATAGACTATTGTTGATGACAATCGTAATCTACCATAAATGGACAATGACTAGATTATCATAAAATCTTCATAATCTTTTAAATCTCCTTTTCCTTTTTCTTTTTCTTTTTCTTTTTTTCGCAAAGGATTTTAGATCTCATTGTTTAATGTAGCCCAAAAATAGGTCTCAAAAAAAAAGAAAAAAATGAAAAAGAAAAAAGGAAAATAAATGGGACTTTGGACGTAACACAAAAAAGAAAAAGTAAGAAAGAAAAATAAATAATGGGGTAGTGACCAATAAATATTGAAGAATGTGAAAGATTAAATTCATTTGTGTGAATAGACTCTATCAAGAAAGATTAAATTCTTACTATTTGTGTGAATAGTTTTCCTTAATCATTTGTTGTATATGAAAATTTTGAGATGTATTAATTAAAATCTCAAAATAAAACTAGTATCAATTTAACCGTTAAATTTTTATATAGGTGTATTAATTTAGGCACTCTATTAGAAATTTAATTTTTAAAAATCATTGGTTTATAACAGTCACACGTGCATTAAAATTCCTTAAATAAAAAAATCCTCCTCGTCTACTAATTTTTAGAAAGAATGATTTTCAAAAATCATTTGATTGATTTTTCACATCCTCCTCGTCTACTAATTTTTCCACCAAATTAGAAAGAGTTATATACGTGATAATTCTAATTGTGCTATTTGGTGAAAATTTTAGAAAGAATAATCGTATTTAGATAATTTTGAGTTAATTTTAAAGGAGATATAACTATTTATTGATCATTTTATTTGAAAATGAAGTTAAATATAATTCAAAACTATTTAGAATTTTTCATCCCAAAATTATCCGTTAGAATGTGTGTAAGTATTTTTTCTTCTTCTTCTTCTTCTTCTTCTTCTTTTTTTTTTTTTTTTTTTTTTTTGCATGATATTTTATGAACCTTCAATTTTTAAAGATTTTAAGAAGAAAAAAACATAAGTGATAGTTTAGCGATATTTTTTGCAATTGTTTTAATTTAAACGAAAGGTTCTATTTTTGGTTTAAAATTAAAACTAGTTTCTTCTTTTCAATAGGTTTGTTATTGTTTAGATTTTATAAATTTTCAAATCTTCAAATAAAGATTTTGTAAGTAAATTATTCTATTTTTTTTAAGTATTTATTGAAAATGATATGACTATTTATTGATAATTTATTTGAAAATGGAGTTAAATATAACCAAAAAAATAGTTAGAGTTTTCCACGTAAAATTAGGGATTCATGGATATATGTTCCTTTATGAATGTTTTTTTTATGTATGGATTACACATAATATCCTTTTATGAAATTAAGAACAAATTTGTATAAAATAAAATAAGAATTAAGCAGCTTAAAAAAAAATAGTACAAAATTGTTCCATTTTAAATAGGATATTTGTAATACAGTGTATAATAAGAGAAAAAATCTAAAAATATATTATATATTTAAAATATTTGTAAATATAGATGAGTTGACTAGTCAATTTTTTATTTTTTTTTTAATTTTCAATCTCGTCCTCCTTTGTCTTAACTTGTTGCACACTTTTTTTAATCTTTTTATTTTCTTTCTCTTCTTCTTTTTTTTTAATTTTTTAATTTTATTTTCTTTCTCAATTTTTGCTTCTTCCTTTTTATTTTATTTTATTTTTTCTTTTATCCGATTTTTGCTTCTTTCCTTTATTTTTTATTTTTCTTTTTTTTTTTCTGAAGTATGACTTAACACCAACAAGTCAATCATCAAGTTTGATTATTATAACAAATAATAAATATAAATAGCAAATGAAAGTCTATCAGTGATAGCCAATAATATTTTCTATCATTATAGTTTAATCTTCGATTATATTTTCGTAGTTAATAGTCACTTATAGAAATATAACATTGATAGCCAACTTAGTGAATTTAATTAATAAAGTTAAATCTTGAACTAAAATGTAAGTAGAATGCCTAGAAGTTATCACCTATGAAGCACAAATACTTCATGTGAGACAAAAAATCAGTATCAAACACATATCGGATACCGATACTTCCCAGATACATATTTGACACGCGATTTGACGTATCTATACTTTCAGATACTTTCCAGATACGTATCTAAAATGCGATTTGACGAATCTATTTCTATGTATACTTTTTCTAAAGAAAAAAAAAACAAGTAACCTATCTAATCTTTCCCAATCTAAAATTAGGCAACCTATTTAAAAAGTTCACTACTCGAGTCCAAAACTAAAAGAAAAAAAATCAAATAACAGATCAAACCTTAGACTATAATCATCTAATCTCCATTTCATCCACAAAAATATAAACCATTTGGATATCTTCAACAATAAGTTCTTCGTTTATCTTCATACTTCTCTCTAATCTTCTTCTTTTTCTTTGCAATATGAGTCACTTTTCTATTGCATTTTATTAACTCTTGTACTTCAACATCTTAGATGTTGCTTTTTTTATATTATATTTCAGTGTTTGTATTCTATTTTGTGCTAATATTATTAACTTATATGCTAAATTTATCTATATCCTATATTTTTTAAAAGAAAAAATGTATATTCAACGTATCAGTATTCTTATTTTTTAGAAATATATATATAAAAAATGGTGTATCCTTAGACGTATCCGTATCTTAGTTTTTTAGAAATTGATGAATCGCCATATCTGATCCTAGCCGTATCATGTAGCTGTATCTGTGTCTGTGCTTCATAGGTTATCACTAATAGCATGTTTAGCAGTGGTAGAAGCTATCAACGAAAATAAAAGGGACTTATAAATGTTTGGAAAGGACAAGAAAGGGGCAAAAAGGTGTTTAGTGGCTATAATTGATAGAAGCTACTATTGATAGCATGCTATCAGTGATAGAAGCTAATACTAATAGCATGTTATTGATGATAGAAGCTATCTGATAGCACGTTATCAGTGATAGAAACTACCACTGATAGCACGTTATCGGTGATAGAAAACTATCACTGATAGCATGATATCGGTGAGATCATTAATAACATCTTATTAGTGATATTATCAGTGAAAGAAGCAATCACTGAAAACCACAATATGAGTGATGTTAGTGATATCGGTGACAAAACTTAGGTGATATCTATATATCGAGTTTCTTTCAAAGGTGATAACCAGTTATAGAAATCTATCATTGATAGCCTTAAGTGTTAATATTTCAAGGTTGATTCTAACTGATGAAAGTTTATCAGTAATAATGACTGATAGCTACTATCAGTGATAGTCCTGACAAAAGATTATTAGTAATAACTACTATGGTAATCAAGTTGTTGGTATTCTTTCAAAGTTGATCACTATTTATAAATTTATCATTGATAGTCATTGATAGCCTTAAGTAGTAATATTTCAACGTTGATTCCAATTGATGAAAGTGAATCAATGATATCTACTAATAATTGATAGCAAATTAAAAGCTAATATTGCAAGATTGTATTAATTTTTCTAAAATTGAAAACTATCACTGATAGCAACTATCATCGATAGCAATTGATAGAAGCTATCATTGATAATCACTGATAGCTTTTAATTTGAGAAAACCGGGAAGAAACGAATAAAATGGTGGCTAGATATGAGTTTTTTAGTCTTTTACCATTTTTTTTTATCTATATATGCAATTATTTTATTCTTATACTACATATTCTATTATTTTAAGCTTAAATTCTATTTATGCAACTAGCCCTTTTAAATAGTTAAAATATTAAATAAATAAAATATATATTTAGCTAATACAAATTTAAATAATTTAAAAACTTAATGTCTATTTATGCTATTTTTTATTTTAAAATTCTCTAATTCAACCCTGCATTATTTTTATTTTTTTCCCTCCAAAAGCTAATCAATTCAAAGGAAGGAAAAAAAAAATCATGTGGGTAATATTTTGTTATGCTACCACTTTATAATTTTAGTTTATGACTATTGTTTAAATTACATCATATGCATTTTAATTTTGTACATCAATTTTTTCATTTCTATCTCTTCTATTATTTTCAAATTTAAAATTTGAGATCAAATATATTTATAATTTCAACTTAATGAAAAGTATATTTATTTATCGTAAAAATTTGTGTACAAAAAATTTTCATCTATATCCAATTTATTTTATTTTTATGGTATGTTAAACAAAAACAAAATACATATAGTTTGTGCAACTATTTTTACCATTACTAAGGGCCATTTGTATTGATTTAAGAAAAAGTATTTTTTAAGAAACTTGTTTTTATTTAAATACTTTTTTTTTTAATGAAAATTGTTGAGATACCTTTTAAAAGCTATTTTACGTAGTTGCCAAACCCTTCAATTTTTTTTCTAAATGACTTATTTTTTTATTTAAACATTTGAAAAATACATTCCAAACACACCCTAAATTTATGTCAAATGCTTATTATTCAACCGAACAAAAAATATTTAAATTTTTACAAAATTTAATCACGTGCATTGCACGTTCTTTTTTTTTTTAACTAGTAACTATAAATCAGTAACGAATGATCTAAATATATTAACTTTAAGAAAGCTTAGAGTTCAAATAGGAAAAAAAATATTAGTTTGAAATTTCAATTGATACACCACCTAATATTATATGGCTTAAATAGATTTCCCCTTTTCTTTTTGTTAAAATTCAGAAAATTACATTTGGACTTTGTCATTTGCTAAAGAAATACTCTTATTCTTGCCAAAGTTATAATATTAACATTGATCTTTTATATATCAATTAGTTTATTACTACGTATAATGCACGTGCTATAAAATTTTAAAATGTAACATCTTTTCACAAAAGTTGTATAGGATTTTATTAAATATTGTGCATTATGTTGTTCATTTTTTGAATTATTTTAATATTTTTTAATCACAATTTAGAAGATAAAAATCTTAAATCTAAAACCTAAATAAAAATGTTGTTCACACAGAAATTAAAATATGGTAAATAAACCCATTAATTTTAATTTTAATAAAATAAAGTTTTTGTACAAAATAAAGTCATTTTTTTTTTCAGTTTTAGATAACCTGATTTTTTCTTTAAATTTAGAAAAGATCAAAACACTGAAACCAAATCATGGTTGAATTTAGCTATTTATTGAACAAATTTAGACTCCAAATCTTAATTGGATTTGATTTTTTGTTTAAAAATTTTTAGATAACATGTTTTTTTATTTAAATTCAGAAAAAAATAACGTGAAAAAGCAAAATTGGATAGATTTGTAATAAAAAATCAATTAAAACCCAAATTTGAAAACAAATTCACATGAATGATAAAATAAAGTATTTAAAATGTATTTATAATTGATTTAATTGTCAAATTGCTCAAGATAATCATATCACCATCATCTAAAAGATGGCAAAATAACCCTTAACAATCATCCAAAAGGGACAAAAGTGGAAAACGAATGTTCCTCTCCATAACTCATTTTAAATAGTATAGATTATATATCAACATACATGTTCAAAATTAAATTTCAAGTGTAACAATAATTTATCAACATTATTCAGTGAAAATGATTTACTAGCATAACAGACTGAACTACATTATAAGTTCATTATAATGTACTAGAAAAAATAATATTCTACAAAAGATCAATAAATATTGAAATTCAGTCCACGAATATTATTAAATGAACAATCACTTATTGAATGATAAATATAGTTTATGAATGATAAATTTGGTACATCCATTGTATAACTTACATACTTTATGCTTACTTCTTTATGTTTAGTATTTAATCAATTGATATATTAGATATAAAGTATATCAAATGATTGATATACCATATATATAAAGTATATCACATCTAATATTGATATACATGCTAATACACCAATAACAATAAATTTGGAACAATAAAAACAAAATCTGCTTTTATGTCTCCTTTCTTTTTTTTGTTTTGTTTTTTTTTTTTTTTTTGGTTATATTTTCAAATTTTGAAAAACCATGCCTAAATTTGTAAATTTAATAATATTTTTGTTATTCTTACAAGTGTCCCTCTATAATTGTTTTTTTTTCTTTTGCCATATATATGCAAGTGCTCCAAAATTGACTATAGCTAATAAATTAGTAAATTCTTTTTTTTTAAAGTATAATTAATTTCAATTTTTTTTTCAAAGTATGATATATTTTTAGGATGATTTTCAAATAAAAAAAATGAACAAATTTATTTATAAATATAATAAAATTTCACTATTTATTAATGATAGATCGTCAGAAATTTGTATATTATATTTTTTAAAAAAAAAAAATCATATAATTCTTGTTGGATAATGAAAAAAATTAAATAGAAAAAATTTTAATCAATTTTATTATATTAAAAAATATTTGCTTGAATATAGAGGCCAAGTTGTAAAAGAAATTAAGTACATATACATCAATTATGAAGAAGGGTTGGTCTTTTAGAACCACACATGAACGCTGCAGAATGAATCCAACATCCATGAGAACGACTACTCTTAATTCTTCTCTCCTAACGTTTTCTTTTCATAAGGCATTCTCATCTCTATTCATTCCTTTTAAAGACGATAGCAATGTTTTGGTTATCTCGATCGAGTTCGTTCGAGTTTAGCTTCTATATTTCTAAGGGATTTGTGTTCTTCTTATTATTATATCTATGATTCATTAATTTTTTTTCATAAATTTCTTGTCGTTACACGTTGACGTACTTTTTCTATATATAATGTGGAAGTATGTGCTTTCTCTAGATGTGTGGACAATAAAATGATTATTGGATTTAGGCCACGTTTACCTAGAGAAACATAATAAATTCATGATAATTTAAAAAGTGGGTCCCATTTTATTACATTTGTATTATTTACCTGTGCTCCGTACCCATTTAACATATGGGACTCACTTCCAAATATGTAACAAAAAACGCAAACGGATTGACGAGTCAAAGGTATTCAATCCAATTATATCTGAAATTTACGCTTATATCGTTATTATTACCATCATTGTTACAATTACATCATGAAAATTATGAATTTTTCACATTTACTATTACATTCACCTTTTCCTTTACCTTTACCATTACTATGACTATTTTACCTCAAAAGATAACGGTAAAGATAAAGGTAATGGTAAATATGACAGATTCATAATTTAAGTAAACATGATGAAAAACAATCTAATTATGTCTTCGATTGTGGCCCATTACAATTAATCTATCAATTGAATCCTATTACAATTACATCAATTTTCATTAAAGTTTAATAAACGTGATCTAATTTAAATGTATGAAGTTTGAAACATACCCTTATAAATTGTAAATACTCTTCAACATGAGCATAGTTCAAGCATAAAGTTTGTACTACCAACCTTGAGGTCAGAAGTTCACTCCACATTATTCTCAAGAAAAACTATAAATACTCTAATTTGTTTAGTATTTAGGCCAGTTTACCAATGCATAATGAAAATTGGTGTAATCGTAATGAGATTCTATTGATGAATTAATCGTAATGGGCCTGAATTACAAACGTAATTGGATTGTTTTTTTAACTCGTTTACTTAGAATTACTAATATGTCCATTTCCCTGTGACCTGGCTACGTCATCCTCACTTGGAGTTCTTATGATTGAGGCACCAAAAAGGAAGGTGCACCTTGTTGGTATAGATAGTAACTTTCAATTCTTTTAAACCTTTCTTAACCATACTTTCATGTCCTCAGGATCCCTCTCATTCGGATATGATATCAGTTCATTCATGTACCCCTCCTGAACTCGGGTCATTACAGTTACAATTTCCGTTTTACCCTATCAGTAATAAAAACAGTAATTATAATGGTAAAGGTAAAAGTAAATGTGACAAATTCATAATTATCATATTGTTAAGTAATAATATCTTCAACAGTAGTGGTAACAGTAATGACAAAGGTTGTGTGTCCATGTAATTTTCAAATATAATCAAATTGAGAATTTAGAGGCATGCTCTAGAGTTCATAATTGTACATTTTGATTATAGATTTTGGAGGCATGCTCCACAGTTTATTACGATTACGGAACATAGATAAACAATAACATATGCAATCAACGGAACACCGAGTTAAACGTGGCTTTAATGAAATTCTAAGGTTGGTCTTCTATATCCAAACAAATGGTTTTATCTTATTAGGAACAAAATCAAGGATTTCCTTTATAGAAAGAGAGCAACAAAGATCTCACAAATTGTAAATTGTTGTGAATTTAAGGAATACAATGAGAACACAAATATAGAGAAAATATAATATAATAATATATTTTTATAATAATATTAAATATATAAGATATAATATAAAACAAAATAATTTAAAACATAGAATAACTTAATATGAAAAATAGTAGAAGTGAAATTCACACCAATGTATGTGTGATTTTACGATCCACCAAATGCCACTATTTATAGGCAAAGTGGCAAGTAAGATGTGAACTTACATGGACACCAAGCATGAATAATTACAAGGCACATGGACAATATGAAGGGTGACACATGGCTTTGGGACACTAAGCAATGACCATCTATTTATTATTATAATATTCATAATACTCTTCCTTAGATGTCCATATATATATATATATATATATGAAATATGTCTCGTTAAAACCTTACTAGGAAAAACTCAATGGGAAAAAACCCTAGTGAAGGAAAAAGATTACATATTTCATATAATACATAGTCCTAAAAGAATATAATATATTTACTCCCCCTCACATAAACATCACTTAAGATCTCTAAGTTGCCGTATTCCATTGTTGGGTACCATTTTTTCAAAAGTTACGGTTGGTAATGCTTTTGTAAATAAGTCTGTCAGATTATCCTTCGAACAAATTTATTGTACAGTGATGTCGTCATTTTTTTTCAAGATCATGAGTGCAGAAAAGTTTCGCTGAAATATGCGTTGTTCTATTTCCTTTAATATATCCTCCTTTGATTTGGGCTATGCAAGCTGTGTTGTCTTCGTATAATATTGTTGGAAGATTTTTATTAGAAGACAAGCCACATGTTTTACGAATGTAATGAGTCATTGACCTTAGCCATACATATTCTCAACTAGCCTTGTGAATTACAAGAATTTCAGCATGATTTGAAGAAGTGGTTGTTATGGTGTGTTTTACCGATCGCCATAATATAGCAGTTCCTCCACACGTGAACAAATAACCTGTTTGAGACCTATCTTTATGTGGATCAGATAAATATCTAGAATCTATATGACCAACTAGATCAAAATTTGATTTATTTGAATAAAACAAACCCATATCGATTGTTCCTTAATGATAAGGAAGTATATACTTAATTTCGTTCCAATGTATTTTTATAGGAGAAGAACTATATCTAGCTAATAAATTTACTGAAAATTCAATATCTGGTATTGTATTATTAGCAAGATACATAAGTGAATCAAGTGCACTAAGATATGGTACTTCAGGACCAAGAAGTTCTCCATTATCATCTCGAGGTCGAAATATATCTTTCTTTATATCCAATGAACATACTTCTATTGGAATATTTATATAAAATATTTTCAAACTTTTTCCTGTATATGTTGATTGATGAATAAATATTCCATCTGCTAAATGCTCAATTTGCAAACCAAGAAAAAAAATTGTTTTTTCGAGATCTTTCATCTCAAATTCTTTCTTAAGATATTCTATTGCTTTTGAAAGCTCTTCATAAGTTCCAATTATATTCAAGTTATCAACATATACAATTATAATAGCAAATCCTGATAGTGATGTCTTTATAAAAACACACGGGATTATTTTGATATCATTCTTTCAATAAATATCCATTCAGACGATTGTACCATATCCGTCCTAATTGTTTCAATCCATATAGTGATCTCTGTAACTTTATTGAATACCATTCTTGAGAATTTGATGTATATATTTCAGGTACCTTAAATCCTTATGGGATTCTCATATAAATATCATTATCAAGAGATCCATATAAATATGTTGTGATTACATCCATAAGATGCATATCCATAGTTTTATACACAGTCAAGCCAATTAAATATCATAATGTAATTACATCTACCATCGGAGAATACGTCTCCTCAAAATCAATACCAGGTCTTTGTGAAAAATCTCGTGCAAATAGTCTTACTTTATATCTTTTTTACCACATTATTTTCATTTCTTTTCCTCACAAATACCCATTTGTATCCTACACTCTTAACACCTTCTGGTGTTTGGACTATTGGTCCAAAAACCTGATGTTTTGAAAGTGAGTTTAAGTCTGCCTCGATTCCTTCTTTCCACTGAAGTCAATATTTTCTAAGTCGACATTCTTCAACAAATTTTGATTCAAGATCCTTATTTTCAGATATAATATCAAAAGCAACATTATACGCAAAAATGTTGCCAATAATTACATTAGTTTGATTCCATCTTTTTTCTGGAGATGACATAGTTTATTAAAATCCCATTATTATCTTTAGGTATTTCACCTTCCTCACTAGTTATGTCAAGGATTTCTTTATTGGTATTTTGACTATTAATTATTTTTTATTTTCGAGGATTTTTATCTTTGGAACTCACTGGTTTACCACGCTTCTGGTATGTTCCAAACTCATTTGTGACAACTTGTTGTGTTGGGATATCAATTTTCGATGTAACATTTGCAGCTAGTATATGTGATTTAGTTACTTTCTTTGCATCTATAAATGCAACTAGTAGTTGATTTGCTATATTTTGCAAATGAATTATTTTCTGATGTTCAAGTTCACATTGATCTGCACGGGGATCTAAATAAGACAATAACGATGCATTTCATATAATTTCTTTTTCCAACTTCTTAATTCTTCCCCCTAATGTTGGAAAATTTGTCTCATTAAAATGACAATCAGCAAATCGTGCAGTAAATACATCACTCATCAGGAGTTCAAGATATTTAATAATTGATGGGAGATCATATCCAACATATATTCCTAACCTCCTTTGAGGACCCATCTTAATGCGTTGTGGTAGAGCAATTGGAACATATACTGCACATCTAAAAATTCTCAGATGGGAAATATTTGGCTCATAACCATAAGCTAATTGTAATGGCAAATACTTATGATAAGCTACTGGCCTAATGCGTATAAGTGACGATGCATGCAAAATAGCATATCCCAATACAAGTGAAGGAAGCTTAGTTCTAATAAGTAATGGTCTTGCAATTAATTGTAGACGTTTTATAAATGATTATGCTAAACCATTTTGTATATGAACATGAGCTACAGGATGTTCAACACTTATTCCAATTGACATACAATAATTATCAAAAGCTTGAGATGTAAATTCACCAGCATTATCAAGACGAATGATCTTAATTGTATAATCAAGAAATTGTGCTCTTAACTTAATTATTTGAGCAAGTAATCTTGCGAATACAAGATTTTGACTTGATAATAAGCACACATGTGACCATCTGCTAGATACATCTATTAATACCATAAAATATCTAAATTGTCCACTTGATGGGTTAATAGGTCCACATATATCACCATGAATTCGTTCTAAAAATGCAGGTGATTCAGTCCCCATTTTAGCTGGTGATGGTCTAATTATCGATTTTCCTTGAAAGTAAGCATCACATGATAATTCATTAGATTGAAGAATCTTCTCGTTCTTTAATAGATGTCCATTTGAATTCTCAATAATTGTTCTCATCATTATTGATCCTGGATGACACAGTTGGTCATGCCAAATTGTAAATATGTCTGGATTCGTGAACTTTAGGTTCATTGTTGTATATGTTTTAATTACTCGTATATGAGTATAATACAATCCAGAAGATAAAGCAGACAACTCTTCCAATATACGTTTTCATTTGAGATAGTGGGTATGATATATAGATATTCCACATCATTCTTACTATCAATCTCAATTTGATAACCATTGTAATGTATATCTTTAAAACCTAGAAGATTTTTCTTTGATTAACTAGAGAACAATGTATTGTCAATTGAAATTTTGTTCCTCTAGGAAAAATAATATTTTCTTTTCCAAAAACTTTGATCAAGTTTGCAGAACCTGATATTGTATTTACTTTTACTTTCAGCATTGTCAATTTGGAAAAGTATTTTTTGTTTGTAAGTATGTGTGTATATTTGCACTGTCTATTAGACATAGATCTTCTTTGCTCTTTTTTGAAACACCCAACATATGAATATGATCCATGTTTCTTCATTAAAAGAAAATAATTACAATAAGAAAAACAACACTTAAAATATACAAAAGTTACTAAAAAAATATGAAGATAGATAAAAGAAAACAATAACATTAAGTCTAGATATTCTCAAAATCAAAAGAAACACTTGATGTTACATCAACTGTGCCAATCATCTCTTCAGGAGATTCAAAGAAGTCCGCCACATTCAAATTTGTCATATGGGATGGGTCAAATATGTCATTATCCTGGTATACAAAATTTGCTTCCACATTTTTTTCTTTTTCATTCAGAGAGACTTGATAGAGGTTAACTAAGTGTTTTGACGTACGACAAATACGTGACCATTGTCCAGTCATTCCGCATCGAAAGCATTCATTTTCAACACTTTTGAACTCTTATCTTGTGGAGTTTTTCCTTTATGGTCATCATTTTGTGTGGTTCTTTTGAAATTTAAATTATTAGAATGACCACCACAAAAATAATAATTATTTCTTCCTCTTCCATGGTCATGACCTCGACCACGATTATTATTAAAATTCACAGCATTCACTTCAGGAAATGGTGTTGTTTCGGTTAGTTGAGATTCATGATTTTTCATAAATAACTCGTATTTTGTTCGGCTACGAGAAGACATGAAATTAATTCAGAATACTGTTTAAAACATTTCTTTCGATATTACTGCTGCAGAAGCATATTTGAGACATGAAATGTAGAAATGTCTTCTCTAACATATCGACATCAGTAATTTTCTCTCTACATAATAACAATTTCAAACTGATTTTAAATAATATAGAGTTGTAATCACTTTCTGATATGAAATCTTGTAGTCTCAAGTGTATCCACTTATAATGAGTTTTAGGAAGAACAACTGTTTTTTTTTTATGATCATACCTCTCTTCCAAATTTTTCCACAAGATACGGGGATCTTTTATTATAAGATACTTCATTTTCAATCCCTTATGGAGATAATGACATAGGAAAATCATAGTTTTTTCTTTGTTCTGACTGGATGTCGTATTTCCTTCTTTAGTTATTTCTCCCAAGTTCATAGCTTCTAGGTGAATTTCGGCATTAAGTACCCATGAAAAATAATTATTGTCGTTAATATCAAAGGTGGCAAATTCTAATTTTGTGAGATTTTTCATGACAACACTATCATAAAATATTGTAGTTATGTTAGAAATTTAATAGATATTGAATATGCAAAATAACATTAAATTTATTAATCATAACAAAGAGGGAAAAATCAACATACCTTCAGGACCTAACTTTAAGTGGGAAGCTGGAGCTCATACTGATAACGTGTTATGAATTTGAGGAGTACAATGGGAACACGGATTTACAAAATTGAAACATGTTCTGATGGGTCTATTAAACAGTATAATGCTCGTCTTATTGCAAAAGACTATTCTTAGGAATGTGGCATTGATTATGAAAAGAAATTTGCTCTAGCTGCTCAAATGACATCCATTCATAGTCTTTTAGTTGTTTTAGTTGCTAAATAGTGGCCCCTTCTTCAGTTTGATATTAAAAATGCATTTCTCAATGACACCCTATCTACGAAAGTACGTCTCTTCAACGAGCATTATATGGTATGAAACAAGTTTTACAAGCCTGGTTTGCCACATTCAATTCTATCATCACTCAAGTTTGATTTACTTTGAGTCTACATGATACAACTCTTTCTACATGTCAGACTTCAAAGAGTATTATTCTTCTCCTCATTTAAGCTGATGATATGATAATTATAGGTGATAATTCTCAAGCTATATCTGAATTGCAAAGCTACTTGGAGAAACACTTTCATATGAAAGATTTGCCACCAATCAACTATTTTCTTGGTCTTGAGGTTGAAGGATCACATATCTAAGAGTTCTATAAGCGCATTCGGATCTCTCCGATCTCATCGTGACCGAAATATAACATTATACATTCAACACATATAGTTATGCAAATAAACTCTAATTAACGACATGCTACAAACAACAAAATAACAAAGAGACAGAGTTCCATACCAGTTGAAGGCAATCTTCACACTCCGGAACTCCAACGCAGCGGAAACCCTCCACGCGATCTACCAATGCCCAGCAACAGCGTTAACAAAAGCAGCACGAACAACCACACAGGAACGCCGTGGGGACGACACCACCACTAATGAGCCCCGGGTATTCTCGAAGTGAAAACCCAAAGGGTGGGCTTTGGTGAATTTGGTAGAGGAAGGAGGAACACGAATCATGTAGGCGATAAGCAAGTGAGAGGGAAGAAAATGCTATCGCCTAGCAGAAATGCTTATTGTCTAGGAGAAGCTACATGATCGCGTAGGATTTACTGAACGGCCGTTTAGGAAAAGGTATACGATCTTTAGTTAAATCGGCACACTATACGATCGTTTAGAGAAGCTATCCGATCGTGTAAGCGAGAGTGTGCGATCGTTTAGGCGGAGAAGCGAATATCGTATAGGCTATTGAGCGATCGTTTTCTTTCACCAACGTGCACTTCACGAAATCTTTTGGGCGAATGACGGTCGATTAATTGAACGATTCAAAAATGAAAACATTTTTCATTTTAACCCATTGGTTACCATAATCGACGTTGCCCATTAACCTACATTCGAACATGAAATTTGGCATAATTATCTTATAATTAACCAACTAATTAATTAATAAATATAATCATATTATATTTATATCCTATAGTTTGATATCACATATCTACTATAGTATTTTCTCCTCTACTTGAAATAAATCATATTTATATCTAATTTCCTCCAAAATGATGTATCTCATACATTTAGCCAATTATATCATATATAATTAAATAGTCCAATTATATCATATATAATTAACCAGTCCAATTATATCATATATAATCGAACTTCCTCTTGTTAATTTGAACATTTCAAATTAACCCAAATACTGGTTCTCGACTTTATACAAGCTACCTAGAGGACCTAATGGACCTGTGGCTTGAAACTCTAATGGTACGTGAATAGCTGACTAAACTCTTTAGCCACGAGATCTACCATCCGTTAACTGTCAAGCATTCCACTAAAGACCAATAGCTGAACTCTTCTTACCACAGATATATTTATGTGTCCATCGGATATAACCAATCATGAGTACGATGATCCTTCACAGATGCTCGTATGTACAACTGGACCAAATTACCATTTTGCCCCTATAGTTACATCTCACTCCTTAAGTACCACTGATTCCTCTAATGAACAATACAACATAGTCCAACTATGTGTGAACACCTCTTGGGCCAAGAGAAGGTGTGTGGCACCACATCGTTCAAGTCCCGGAATCAGCCCTTAAGGGAGCCATCTATCTACTTACCTCTGCCTCAGGGAAGGAGTGAATTTCATTTTGTGTAGCTGAGTTCCCAACTCCTAAATCAGACGAATCCTCAAAATGGTAGGTTTGAATCAGCGAACTAACCACTCACACCCATACAATTCAAAAGACCACCCTCAATGGTAGGAGTTCCCAATTCACTCAGGATTGAAGTCATGTTACCTATGGTCATCCTAGTGAAGTGAAGTCTCTGTCATGAACGATGTTATATAACGAGACGTTAACACTTCGTGGTCAGGTCTTATACAAACTCTTTGTATAGGATGCCTCCACTCGCATGTCCCTAACACGAATGATCAGGATTAGACTATCTGTGACAAACCACAACACTTGTGATCATTCCACAAAGCGGGCCGCATCCGTAGTATTAGTAGGATAAGGTTTCCCTTCTATATCTATATACTATAGACCATTTTGGTTATCACTCAAGACATGATCCACTTGTATGTCACCACATACATGCTTGAGTCACATACAGATAACCAGAGATTTTATATTTATTGGTTTGTGGTAAAGCAAATAAAACAAGTAAATGAGCAAAAAACAAGATGTGAAGTAAATATCATATATTAACAAAACAAGCGTTCGTACATACTGTTTACAAACTACAGGACACGAGACTTTAGGACATCAATCCCATTAGAGGTTTCATCCCACTCAACTAGGTACTACTTATATCAAGCAAAATATGTTTATGATCTTTTGGTTATATTGACGTTGCCATGTCATCAACACCAATTGATCTGAACGTCCTCTTGACTTCGTTCTACGGTACTTTCCCGAAGATGCCATAATCTATTGACAACTGGTTGGTAGTCTTATTTACCTCACTATGACCTGCCCCGTATTGTAAATATTGTTCATATTGTTAGTCCATTAATGATTGCTCCTCAATCTATACATTTTATTGTTGTTCTTCGCATACTATGCTTGTCAAGGTCACTCTTTCACTTTGCCATGGACTTTAGTTTTATTTTCAATCGTCTTTAGTATTGTCTTGCTACCGTGAAGCTAATTGAGTTGGTGATCCCATTGATTGACCGTCTATAATAGGTTATTGGTTCTACTTAAAAGTGTCTCCATCTTTTAGCAATGCAAGGAACAAATAATGGTCTCTCGTTCCAGCATAGAATCTAAATATTGTGCACTTGATGATGCTACTTCTGAGCTACTATGGCTTCACTGGCTTCTTGCTGGTATAGATGTTCCCTAAAAGCCTACTATCATACTTCACCGTGACAATCGTAGTACTATCCCGATTGCTCACAATAATGTATTCCATGAACGTACAAAACACGTTGAAAATTATTGTGACTTCATCTGTCCTCATCTCCTAAAAAATACTCTCCTCCTACAATCTATCTCCACTACAGAGCAACCCACTGATATCTTCAGAGAATGTTGTCACCCAGACACTTCACTCAATTACTTCTCAAACTCCAGCTGGTCTCTACTTTACCACCTTGAGTTTGAGGGAGGTGTTACCATATATGTATTATGTGGGGTGTAAATTACAACATTTTAGGCTAATTAGTTGTTTCCTTATTTGATTCCTTCTTTGTAGATTTATATCCTATCATTTTCATTGTGAATCATCCAACATATACTAAATAAAATATATACCCTGGACTTTTAAAAGTGAATCAATTTAAACTTTTAGTCAGCATTTTCTTTGAGAATCATCCATGCATTTTCTTTAATCGTCCTTTTTGTAAAACCGGCCTTTGAAGAAGCCTACACACATTTGAGAATCAGTTTATGGATAATTTTCAAAGGTAATCGTAATGAATGGTCTAACTTGATTGACTTATAAAAATTTATGAATTTAATTGACTCAAATAATAAATTTCACACAAGACTAAAAAAAATCTAGAGAGTGTAAATTGATAAATTTACGGAAGTTCATAATTTAAATCGATACAATTATTATTTCAATGTTTTGATATCACTCCAAAATTAAGGAGTATAAATTAATACTTTTCCTACATAGTATTGTATATCACTTGTAATTTCTATTAAAATTACAAAAGACGGATAATTTGAGGAGAGCACCTACCCTTACGTGGCCACTACTTCTAATTAGACCAGGCCACAATGCTCATGAACGATGTGAACGTCCATTTATGGCTTTTTCCTTTTATCTTTTATGACTTACCATTTGCACTCATCATTTCAATTTAATCATATATCCCATAAATAGAATTGTTTAAAAAATCCAAACATGTGGTGCTTGCACACTCATACAAGCTAGCATAATAGCTACCGGATTCAATTGTTTTGAAGAATAACATCAATGCATTTAGTACAGGTAAAGTGTGATTTTGAAAGGGTTCAAATTACTCGTCTCATATTTATAATCACTTTGAAATACGTATTTAATAATTTTAAATTAATTTAATATTTAATTTTATGCTAATTCTCACGTTATCAAGTTAGTTTTGATTGATTGAAAACATGTTTTAGAGTGATTTTGAATATGACAAAAACAATTTTAATTATTTAAAATTTACTTGCAAGCATACCTTTAATATTTTGTCACATAAAAGAAAGATTTAAATTGTATTTTGGTAGACAATTCATATTCATTTCAATTTAATTTCTAAACTTTTAATTATTTTATTTAAATTCTTGAAACTTTTACCTATAAAAGTATAATAGTTATTATTGGTGATTTTGGATGGAAAAACATAATGGACAACAATAAAGAATAGAAACAAGATATATCTAGAAAATAAACAAGATTTAGGTAAATAACACCTTCGGATCAAAATGGGCCTACTCTATTATAACTTCAGGAAGAGTTAAGTCCATTCTCCGCTCACAAACTCTTAACTTGCACACATATCGACTTTCTAACTTAAGCATCAAAGCATGTGTGAGAAATATCACATTAATTTATAGATCTTCCTATTGTGTAAGTCACATTCTCCTTCTAACAAACAAATTTATCATTACTGTAACTCGATGAACAAAAATATATTTTTTTTCTTTCAAGAACAATTGATGTCTAAGATTGATAAATGTTTTAGGGTAGTGTAGCAGATGAAGTACTCATTAAAAAAAGATACATTGGGGGGAAACTCACTAATGAAAAGTAGATGTAAAAATTAGAAATTAAAGTAGCATATATAAAAGTTAACATCTGTTTGTTAACCATTTAATTTTTGTTGGTTTTAAGAAATTTGTTTTCGTTTTTTAAATTTGAAAATTCAAATATTTTTAAAACAAAAGTCAAAACCATAATTAAAAAATTTGAAAGTCACATGCATAAATTTTAAAAATAACTAAAAAATGAAACTATTACCAAAATGGGACTTAAAATATTAAAACATGATATTCTAATGTTTAAAAATCAAAAGTGACGTGAATATAAAGTCTAAGGCCGCATTCGAAAATCATTTAGTTTTTTATTTATGAAAATTATGCTCGTTTTCTTACCTTTTTTTAAATTAAACACCTGAATCATTAGCCAAATTCCAAAAAATAAAATAAAATAAAATTTGACATAGTTTTTTAAAACATTCTTAAAAATTAAATAATAAAAATTAAAATGAACTTAATTAAGTGGTAATAAATCTTGATAGCGTCCTAAAAGCAATGGACTAAAATACTAAACCTTAAACCCTGAACCCAATGGTTGGATTCTTAGTAAAATTTAACAAGCAAAAACAAGTTTTTAAAAGCTATCCTTTTAGTTTTCAAATTTTGTTTTGGTTTTCTAAACCACGAGTAAAATGTAGGTAATAAATGAAGAAATTTAGAGATGGAAGTAGTGTCTATAAGTTTAATTTTCAAAAATAAAAAACTAAAAACCAATAGATATCAAACGAGATCTTGATGTTTAGATGTGTTGGTACGAAAGATATCGAGGTTAGGAGACTCTCGGATCATTCGGATGCAAAATGGGTTAAAACAAAGCATTTAGGAGGTCAACCGGTACAAACGGTATCAAAGGACAGACAAATAACCAAAACGCCCCTAAAGGGCAAGCATTGCAGCGCCAAAGGCAGTAGGCACACAATTGGACAGCGCTATGTCACTGCGACACCATCGAGATGAACCAGTAGATACATGGACGAACGTGACAGTGTCGCGATGCTGTTAAGGGGCGCAGCAGCTCTGTGACAAAAACTTTATAAATATCATTCTTTAGTTCTAAGGTTTAGGAGAGAGTGTGGCTCCACCCATGCTTTGTGTCTTTTATTCTTCTTCTGTTTTCTTCGTACTTTTAGCTTTACTTTTTATTTTGAGGTGTAATTTTACTTGGATTATGCTCGATCTCGTCTGCATTGTCGCGATGAGCCGTCGAGGTTAATTCTCTAGTTTAGTGGTAGAAATTTCAATTTTAATTTGTGAGAGAACCGAACCTTTATTAATTATTGCATTATTATTTCTTGCACTTTTTAGCTTTTGTTTAATTAGATTTGTGTTTGTCAGTGGACCGATTCTCTATCACCAATGCATGTCTTTTGCTATAGATGTTAGCTTGAACGTTATCCCCCACATTTTGCCTCATTTTAATTGTCATTAGTACCAAGGTTGGATCTATGTATGTCTGAGATATAAGCTATCCATAATCGTTCATTCTCAATTAGGTTCAAAGAGAAATCTGTTAATTAAATGAGGCTATCTAGGTTAATAATCGTCATAATGGAACCAGTAATCTTAATGCAAATGTTTGGAGACTATATGGAAGCTATCCCAATAGGATGACGACATCTAGTTTAGTTAGGACATTAATCTTAATTAGTAGTTAGGACACTTGCTCGGCCTTCCCAAACAAGTTGGTAATCTGGACGCGTTAGTTGAGTTGAGTGAGTCATCTACATGCTTCCTAATTGTATATATGTTTAGTTTTGAGATTCAATGATCGTACTGCATCAGATTGTCGCTTGCTATTAGACTAGATAATTCGATTTAAATTACATTTACCCCTATCTTTACTTTCATTCACTTTATTTTCTACACTCTCTCTATCCGTACCAACTCCCCATTTATCGCTTCAATTAGAAAATTAGTTTCGCGAAACAATTATTATGCTTCCCTATGAATCGATCCAATCTTGCTATTAATACTACCTAGAAGTAATAGTTGTGTTGATCGGTAATTATAAATATTATATGATCGTAAAAACCCTTGACAAGTTCTTGTCTTTACCTTGCTTCTTTGAGGTTAGAAGTTCGATCCAAATGTTCATAAATGTACTTTCAAAAATCAAAGGACTATTAAATAGAGTCTAAACTTTTGAATCAAGTGATGATTTAATCTACTATGAGATTAAGAGATCAATAATTCAAATTAGGTATGTTAGTGGTTGGATTTCAGTCCATTTCTAGCCAAAACCGACATTAAAAAAATTAATACATTGCTTTAAGAAAGATTATTATTAATGACCAATACCAAAATCAAATCAACAAATTTTATAAATAGACAAAATCTGTCAAAATACATTAAAATTTAATCGATCAACTATATTTTTGTTCTATATATTAAAAATTGATCAACAAGTACAGTTTAAATTGATCGTATCAAGTCATGTTCGATTGATTTTTGAAATTCTTTATTGTGTTTTCGGAGGCCTACTTCGAACCTTCACAACATTCATTTCCTTTCGTACTAATATTAATAGTTCACATGTCGAGTTTGATCTTGACCTAAATTCACATAACAATCCGCACGTGGGAAAATAAAGACATTTTAGGTCTAGGAATTTAATATGAACAACGAAACCAAATTAAAAGCATGGTATGTGCTGTATATAACTGGAAAAAAAAAAAAGGAATATAAACAAAAAAGTTAACTAAATAATTGAAAGGGTCTTATTAGGCCACAGCTGCCCTCAACTCATCCCAAAATATTGACAAATAGTATTGGATATGTATTATATACGGCAAGTTACAAAAACCGTCCCTGATGTACAGTAGTTACAATTACACTCTTAAATTTAGTAAAAATTATAATAAATGTATAAGTTTGAGGGTTCAAATTTTATCATTTAGGGGTCCAATTTTTACAACTATGGTAAGTTTAACAGTCCAAATTCAACACTTTTAGAAGTACAATGACTCGATTTTTATCTTTAAAAATTTGATGGTATAATTGTAAATACGTAAAAATAGTTTTTCAATTCGGCCTATTAAAAATTGGGTACCCAATTGGGACAGTACCCACTGCCAATCTTCCTCACACCTTCATTTTCTTTGCGCCCACATTCAATTATAAGAAATCCCTTTGGCCTTTAATTTCATTGTCTCAGTCCTTTACTACTTTCCCACATGACCCAATATGGGCAGCCACACGAGAGCCACCCCTATAATTTGCATTTGCTTTCTTTGTAACATCGTCTTTAAGGCATTAACCCCACTCCCCTCCCTTTCATTTTCATTGCAATATAATACTTTTCAACAACCAAACAAAACAGCTTTGTCTTTGAGATAACCATTAGAGTGTAGTGTGTACGGATCGGTGTATATGTGTATGCATCTTGACTAGTCTTACGAGATGTCGATTTAGTTTTTCGTTGTAATGTATTCTCCCTTGTTTCGAATACTTGAAAATAAATAATGTTAGGTCTCTTTGACTATAATATAGTGATCAAGATGAGACGAGAGTAACAAATTTCAACGGTGAGTTATGAAAATTTGTTATACTCGAAAACTAAAATATTTTGAAGGTCGGAATTAGCACAAATTTTGATTTATGATGAAATGCAGGGACAATCACTTACTTTTAGACTATCTATCTCAGTATGTTCGTTTTGTCTCTAGGAATTAGAGAAAAACTAATTTGAAAGTAATTGAATTAGTTTTTTCTTTATTTAATTAATTTTAGTGGTTGTTATTTAGGCTAGTGTCTCCTCAATAAGAGAAAAGTGGTCTAATGGCTTAGTGGGAATAATGAAGGAAAATTGTATCCTACTTAGTAGTATAGTTACTATAATGCTCGTTTTTTTAAGTTATAAATATTCACTATAAGAAATCGTACTTCTCTCGACGTCACAATTCATTGAGAAAGAGTGAAAAATGCGTCGGGAGAAAGAATAATGGATCGTCGGGATTTTGGTCGAAAAAAATCCGTCGGAATCGGAACTCCCAACGGATGAAACAACGTGTCGGGAGTTAGTCGAAGAACTCCCAATGCGTGTATAGGGCATCGAGAGTTCTTTGACTAACTCCCGACATTTCGTTTCATACGTCGGGAGTTCGGGAACTCCCGACGGTTTGCTTCATGCGTCGGGAGTTAGTTCTCGAACTCCCGACGGTTTGTTTTATTTGTCGAACTTACAGGAACTCCCGATGTAGTAAAATATATGTGAAAAATTCCTTCATTAGTTGAATATTGTCTTTTAAATATTTTTAATTATAATTTGTAATGTTTTCACCTTCAAATAATAGAACACGATGGAAATACTTGGTCGTCTATGAATTTATTTAATTTCTCTCGGGTCTACAATTGTTCTCTTCGTTTGTTCTTTATTTGTGTTTGAGTTTAATACTCCGTAATAATGAATGGTGGAAACTATATTTGAATAGCAAACTTACCGTGGAAATGTCTTTATGTCTAAAAACAACTAAAATATTTTGGTCGAACTAATGTAAATTTTGATTTAAAAGAGATGTGAGAATTACACACTTTCACACTTCCTATCTGTTTGTCTATGCTTGGTTAAGAATTAATGCAAACTTAATTTGTAACTAATTAATTGTCTCAATTTGAGAAGTTCTAATAGTTTTCATTTAGAAACTTCCCGAAAAGTTGCCTTAATAATACCATTAAAAAGATGAAAATCGTTTTAACATGGTCATACCTAGTTATGAAAACACCAAGCAAAAAAGCCAAACAAACTAGCAAACAAGAACAGATAGAGCAAAAGAGTACAGAAAAAAAAAAACACGAAAATTATAGGATCGTTTGATAACGTGCTTGTTTCCTTTTTTTTATTCGTTTCTTATTTTTTGTGACACACAGTTGTTTAATGTAATTTCTCCTGTTTCTTGTTTCCGGATTTTCAGAAATATTTCTAAAATGTGGCTGAATTTAGTTTCTCCAATTTCATTTCTATTTCCTATTTATATTTAAAAAAGTTCTTATAATTAATCAAATGTTAGGCTTGTATTATTGGGGAAGGGCTCGTTCTGGGTTTGATTCTGGGTTATACATCCTTTTTTTCATTTTTCATTTTATATTTATAATTGTTTTTTATTTTTCCTCTAATAAGGTAATATAAAACTAGTAAATTTCTCTAACTCAAATTTTGCTACTTTAATTCGTCATGTCATTTTTCATTAGTCAACTAACAGTCAAGTTAACTCAATGACTATTTAAAACAACTTTTACAAACCTCGAAAACTAATGTCCAGCTTGGTAACCATTACGTTTTTGTTTTTTATTTTTAAAAATTAAGTCTATATTCTCTCATTTTCTTACCATGATTTACATTTTTCTTAAGTACAATAGTTGAATTTTTAGTCAAAATCTAAAAACAAAAGCTAAATTTTGGCTTGATTTTTAAAAATATGGGTTGAAAGTAGATAAAAAACCAATAAATTAATAGGTGCGACAAGTGTTTGTAAGCTTAATTTTAAAAAACCAAATGATTACCAATCAAAGAAAAAAATGTACCTTTTTCAAATTTAGGGACCAAATAGACATTAGCTCCAAACTTCATGGACCAAACGTGTATTATGTCCTTTTATTTTTTATTTATATATATTTTTTTAATTTTTTAATTTTAAAAATCTTCAATAAGAACATTTATATATTAATTTTTGGATATAAAATTTTTCAATATGTATATTTATTTTTATTTTTATTTTGCAATATATAATTTTTTCAATTAAAATGCATTTAACCTCAATCTAATTAATATTTTACAATCATGAAAGTTACAAAAATAATACAATTGAATTAAATTTAAGTTGGCATCATTTAAGTCAAATGAATCGAGTGATAAATAACATGACCAAATTTAAACAACATTTGAAGGATGAAAATAATTATACTATTGCTTTTAATTTTGCATTGAAATTTATTTGTATTAAACAAAAAAAATTGCTATTGATAATTGTATGTTATATATATTAATGTATTGATACATATTTTATATTGTATAACTAAATTATATTTAAACTATAAGAAAAATGAAATATATACACGAAACAAGAAATAAGAAATAATTATCAAACAAGTTTTTGTTTCTTCTTTTCAAGGAACACGAAATAATAATAGTTATAAAACATATTTCCATTTTTAGTTAAAATAAAAGTTAAGAAATAAGAAATGAAAACGTCATCCTTGAGAACTATAGTAATTCAATTCGAATAGAAAATCTACGTCCCATATATATGAGGCAGTGTTGGGTCTAGCCCACACGCAATATTGGCCCAAGTGTGCAGAAGCTTCAAAGGCAATGCAATGTTAATAGCAAATAATTCCTTGAAGCTGACTAGACGTTTACAAACACTGTCATAGCTGACATGGCAAGAATCAAACAGTCGATGCTAGCAAGTTTTATCACCATTCATACGTCTAAGTTCACGTTTACCCATTCATAATAAAAACTCGTGTAATTGTAATTGAATTTCATTAATATCAATCATAATGAACCTCAATCGTAAATATAATTGGATTGTTTTTAATCACGTTGACTAAGAATTATGAATCTGTCACATTTACTGTTACTATTACCGTTTCAACCCTAACAACAACAAAGCAACGATAAAGCTAACAGTAAATGTGAGAGATTCCTAATTCTCATATTGTTATAGTAACAGTAATGGTAAAGATAGTGGGTCCCACGTAATTTTCAAGCACAATCTGATTGAACACCTTCTATTCCTCAATCCAATTGTGTGTTTTGTTCATTACGATTATGAAATACAAGTAAACACAACAACAAACATAATCAAATGGAGTCCACTTTTCAAATTATCATTGATATATTACGTTTTACCTTGAACATCTGTGACCTTCGTTCTTACCTAATTCCATTAAAAGATGTTTCAATGGTTACCAAACTAAAGTTCAAATACCAAAATCAAAGTTGACCAACTCTACAAAGAAACCATTAGTCATAATCTACACCCAATTTGATAATGCTTATGTTAGCAATCACTAGGAATTAAAATTTTACTAAACAATCATAAAACTATCATAGCTGAGTTAAAACAACCTCTCTTCCCATGATGAGCACAACAACAATTAACTCTCTCCCCTCACCATCCAAAATCCTTGACTGCATCCACTATAAATCCTACCCAAAATATTATACTATTTGGTTTCAAATTTCATCTTAACTTGACTTATGAATCTCATTAGGGCAAGAGTTAAAAGCATGCTCGTTTGTTAACGTTAGGTTGTTTTTAGGAAAATTCTTTTACAACATTACATGCTTAATTAATTCAAGGATAAAATTGATAAGTAATTTAAGCAATCCATATTATTAATCGTCTTAATTGAACCCATTAAACTTAATACACTTGTTTATTTGTCATGGACGCTATTAAATCCAACAATTGAGTAGTTAGTCTAATTAAGAATTAATAGGGTAGATGTAAGATTTTCATGGACGCTATTGATCTCAGTGAGTCGAGCATCTAGTTTAATTGATTACTTAATTAGCAATTTAATTTGGGTGCTTGCCTCGACTTTCCGTATACGTTAATCGATAACTTGTAGAAATACAAGTTATTTCGCTCTTTTATTGAAGAACAATTGAGAAAAATCAAAGGAAAATGCATCACCTTGACAAAGAATCAACACAAATAATTATACTTTGCGATCATGAGTTTACAAAACTAACGATCCTTGAAAAAGTATGAAATATGTCACTTTTGGATGCAGAATGAATGAAAAAAAAAAATAGCAAAACAAGTTGCAACTGAAAATGCATCAGTTTAACACCAACCTTGCAACGCACAGTATCACGTGATGAAGCAAAACACGACAAATAGAAAACGACATATGCGTGGGCAGTGGAAGTTAAGTCAATGAGCAAGTTGGTGGCCGATGTGATAGGTTCATTGCATCACCAATAGATTTCTAATGCATAGCAGGCGACACAGCAGGGCTTGGGATTTAATGCGAGGCGTCAGACCATCATTAGAAAGAGGTGATGACCTTCAAATTTTGACGCCTATAAATAGCCCACCGAAAAAGTTGAAGACAACTTCATCTATCAAGAAAGGGAAATTCTGTCAAAAGTCCATCCTAATCTGCCATAACCATCGAGATAGATTGCTCCATTAAGGGCTGATTCCGGGGCTTGAACGATGTGGCGCCACACACCTTCTCATAGCCAAAGAGGTGTCCACTCATAGTAGGACTATGAAGTATTGTTCATTAGAGGAATTAGTGGTACTTAAGGAGTTATATATAACTAAAGGGGTAAAATGGTAAATTGGCCTAGCTGTACTTATGAACATCTGTGAAGGGTTATCGTACTGTTGGCTAGTTATATCCGATGGACATAAAAATATATATGTAGTGGAAGAGTGCAATTGTCGGTCTTTAGTGGAGGCTCGACAATTAACGGATGGTGGATCTCATGATTAAAAAGTTTAGTCAGCTATTCACATATCGTTGGAGCTTCAAGCTACATGTCCATAAGGTCCCTTTAGTAGCTCAATGGATTCAAGTTGAGAATTAGTATTTGGGTCAGTTTGAAGTGTTCAAATTGACAAGAGGGAGTTTGATTATACATGATATGATTAAATTGGTTCAATTATATGTGATATAATTGATATGATGTATGAGATATATTAATTGGAGGATTTTGATATAAATATGTTTTATATCAAGTAAAGGAGAAAAAAACTATTGTTTAAATGTTACATATGATGTGATATTAAAATTATAGATTATAAATATAATATGATAAGTTAGTTATTTATTTATAATTAAAACAATTATACGATAATTGTAGGCGGTTTCTCCTTTAACCGTGCGTGAAAGTGGAGGTTTTATTTAGTTTTCATAACTAAAGGATAAGATGAAAAATGTTTTCTTTTTTTGAAAATTATTGCTTCATTAAGTACACTTCTAATAGTTTAGCTCACGAGAGACTACACGATAGACTTCAAGTGTTTTTCTAAACGATCATGTACACGCATCTTTCTCTAAACGATCGTGTAAAGTTTTATTAAACGATCGTGTGGCAAGCGAGATTCACTAAACGATTGTGTAAACGATCAAGCCTGTTTTTCCTAAACAATCGTGTACCTGTGAGTTTTACTAAACGATCAAACATAAAGTCTATATGATAGACAGTATCCTTCTCCTACTTGGTTAGTCATATAGTTCGATTGTTGTTTCCTCCTTTCCTCTACCAAATCTAACAGAGCCCACACCTCTTAGATTCTCACTTCGAGAATGCCGAGTTTACTTAATGGTGGTGTCCGAGAGGCTACTTGTTTGTGGAGAAGATTGTTCGTGGTTGACTAGATAATTGACTAGACGATCGTAAAGACAGCAAGAGGTTACTGGTCCAAGTCTTCACGAGAGCGAGAAGTCTTTAGAAGAAGTGTTCTTCAAAGGTATGTCTCTCGTTCTTTTTGTATTTTTTTTCCAAAGCATGCCATAATTTGTTAGAAGATGCATAACAGGTTTGGATGTTTGTGAATGCTTGTAATTCTGTCACAATGAATTTGGATCGATCGTGCTTCCTCTCATGGATTCTCTTTGATAAGAGTTCCTTCACATCGTTCTTCCAAGCTTTTTTTGTGAGAATTTTGAGTGAGAACTCAATATTTGCTCGGGAAAGAAGAGCGAGTTCCTCCAGATCATTGCCTCAGCATAAAACAGTCACCACTAAGAGCCTTAGGGAGCAAGAGATTGTCACCTACAACTTGATTTCTTCATTTCTCTTTTATTTCTTGCATCCTTTGTTCCTTTATATTTATATTAAATATAGTCATTTAAGAATACTATTTTTAATATGAATGAAATTTCTTCCATATTTTTCATACATCTCTGGCTGTCTTCCATATTTTTCTATTTGTATTAAGTATAGTGATGCACAAGTAGGCGTTCATCTTGTTCTATCATGTGCTTATTGAATTTGTAAGATTAAATCTAGAGATTGATCTAAATACAAAATAATGAACATCTTGAGAAAGGAAGAGATCATGGAACGTGTTTAACAAGGAAAGAAGTAACTTTAGAGATAAAGATAGTCTTTCGCAATCAAAACTCATCGCATGCATCCTAGAGATAGGATAGTGTGGAATAAAAAACTTAGATGTGAACTTCGTTAATTATGAGTTTCTGGCATGAACGCATAACTTATGCATTGCTTAGGAAAATGTTGGTGAATGTTTTTCAACCATATTCATCTATTTTTAGTTCATTCGTTCTCATCGCACACTACTAATTGCAATTATCATCGCATCTATTTCATCCATCTCATTGCTTAAATTAAATAGGATATTTAGATACACACATTTCCATTGCCTACTTTATAATCAAAACATTGCATCAAGATCGAGCGAAACCTTACCGCACATTTTTATCGTTTGTCTCTGAGTTCAACACTCGGTTCGTACTGAGTCATACTCTAGTTATATTTATACTTGGTTTAATTAGAAAAAACATTGCATATGGATTAAGAATTGTTCATATTGAAGAGCACAAAATAAGACATTTCATCGCATCAATCTAGCATGACAACATTGACTAAGCACATTAAATCATATAGAATAGTTCTTAGTAATTCTATAATCAATCGAAGATTGGGTGGATCCTATGTCATGAGTTAGATGTTTTTACTTTTCTTACACTTTAACTCCTTGTGTTTCATTTTCCTCACCTTAATCCTCAAACCACACACCCCCCCACACCCGCCCCCGGTTACCTTTTTAGCTAGAGAATCCAATTAGTTCAAAACTACATTTGCATTTCCCTACAAATCGTCCTGGACCTTGTCTTTGTAGTAGTGGTAGTATAGTTCTATATTTTAAATTTATTTGCTTAGAGATTTCCAAGCGACATTTACCACAAGGGAGCCATTAAGGATGTGTTGGTACAAGTAGATGAGTTAATTTTTCCTATTGATTTCTATATTTTGAATATGGATGAGACTACTTTACATCTTCAACATCCATCTTTTATCTGAATTCGTTGGAGAGATTGTGGATTTTAATATTTGATAGAGTAAACATGCATAAAGAGAAAACAAACAAAATCATTAAGCACTCTAATTACACTTAATTTGAATTCAAAAGCATGCTTAAAAGTTTTCATAAAAAGAGGGTTTTGTATGTTTATACGTTTGTAGAATTACTCTTGATTCTAGCTTAACTCCACAAATGTGATCTCCCAATCCTTAGTAGACCACCAAGAGGAGCTTCTCTACTAATCTCAGCCTTGAATTGAGTGTTGGAAATTCTCAATTGAGCTTAATTGAAATAGAGAGTAAGAGGGTTGGAGGAGTTTCAAAATTTATGTGGAAATCCACTTGCATGATCCTCAATTCTCAAAATTTTGAAGCTCTTATTCAGTCAATCCATGCAAGCACTATGTCTCAACATATTGACACTTCAAAATCCATTTGAGTCTAATGGGATAAGTGTGAAAATGTGGAAAAAATCACTTAACTATTGAAAAGATGGATATTTCCACTAACCGTTTTCAAATTTAATTTAATTTAAGTTAATTAAATTAAACTAAATTTTATTTTTCTCAAAAATTGAATTTTCTAAATTTTAATTTTGATTTAATTTAAATAAATAATTAATTTAATTTATTTAATTAATTAATTGATTAATAATTTAATATCAAATATTAAATTAATGAAACACTTAATTCAAACATGAATCCTATTCATGTGATCAATATTTAAATCAATATTTAAATATTTTAAACTCTCCAATTACATTTAATTTCGATAAATTTAAACGTTTAATTATATCGAATATAATTATCCAAACCCTAAATTGAATTTGAACATTTCAAATTCAAAACCCTAATTCCAAATTTGAACACTTCAAATTCGCTCAATTTTCTAATCCAAGATTTAATCTTTTACGAGCTAGTAGAGGGAACTTATGGACCTACAGATCATGAGTTTCAACGATTTGAGATTAACTGATTAAACTCTTTAACCCAAATTAATCAATATTCGTTAACCACTGAGACACTCCACTATAGCTCGATCGTTGCACTCTCCTCACTGTAGATATATTTCTTTTGTCTACTAGATTTAACCATAATTAATAAGTTGATCCTTCACAAGTCGTTCCTATTTACAGCTAGGTCAAAATTATTGTTTTACCCCGTAAATACATCTTACTCCTTAAGCTCCCACTGATCCTTTATTGAACAATTGGTTTACAGTCCAACTAATAATCCATGTCCTTCCTGCCCATGAGAGGGTGGGGCTCCTTTGTTCAAGAACAGGAATCAATACTTGTGAACAACCTATCTGCTAGCCCTAATACGGGTAGGAGTGAATTCCATCTTATAGGATTATGTCCCCAGTTGTCTATCTGGTCTTATCCCCAAAATGGGAGGCTTGTTGAGCAGTGCTGTTGAACTACTCTGACCTATGCAGATCAAAGGATAATCCTGAATAACAAGAGTTCATAATTAGCTTCAGGATTAAAATCGAGTTACCCTAAGTCAATATATTGAAATAGTCAGTTTTAACAGTAAATAGTTGTTATAAAGAAAAAGTGACTATAGTATCCCCAGGACGAGGTACCCACATTAACTATTTTGCATAGGATGTCCCTACTCACATGTCTCCACATTAACGATTTCGAGATCACATCATTTGTATTAATATACAAAGTAGGCCGTATCTATAGTATCCCCAGGACGAGGTACCCAATCTCATCTATATACTTATAGACCTTTTTGGCTATATATTATAACTTGATCCTCTTTTATGTCTCTACATAAAGTTACAATATTCATACTATAGTTATGGATTCGTTTATTGGATTTTTATTACATAATGCAATTCCAATAACACTTTTATTGAATAAATGCTTCAACATACTTTTATTGATAAATAGAATATGTTTCCATGATTACTAACTGTGAGTTTTAGGATATTCCCAACATTTATGTCATGCGACCCCTTATCCATAGAGCCTCCTACTTTATGTCGAATTAATGTTTTTTATATGATATGATATGAAATGTTTATGATGATGAGGATGATATTGATTCTGGTGTCATGATCCCTTATATAGAGCTATCTCTTTCATTCTCTGAACTAGTATGTTTTGATGCTTCTACTACTGTTTTAACTAAAAAAAAAGTTACCATATGTTGTTCAGGCACCTCAACTAGAGTTGAAGGCACTTTGATACAATTTGAAGTATGCTTACCTTAGAGAACATGAGACCTTATCTGTAATCATCTCCAAAGAATTGATTGTAGAATAGGAAGACAAGCTTGTGCAAGTGGTTCAAGAGCACAAACTAACCATTGGTTGGACCCTTATAGATTTTCGTGGTATCATTCTTATGGTTTGCGTGAACATTATTGTACTTGAGAAGGAAGCCAAACCAAAGCAATACTTACTTGATTGCTAACAGTGAATGGGTAAGTCCAATCCATGTGGCACCAAAAAAAAAAAAAAAAAAAAAACAGGTATTACTGTTGTTAACAATGACAAGCGTGTATTGATGCTTATTAAATTTTAGAATGGGTAGAGAATGTGCACAGATTTTAGGGAACTTACTAACGTCACAAGGAAAGGTCAGTTCCCTATTCCCTTCACTAACCATATGATTGAATGCTTAGCGGTGTAACCTTGCTCCGTTGTTGATCTAGTCCATTTTTGGTCCCTAGTGCACAGGAATTCTTACATCTTAAGTATTTTGTGGTGTTTGGGTTAGTCTCCTTTGATTTTTAGGTAACCTTCCCTAGTATTCCTTCATTTTATGGGTGGTTGTTCGAAATCATTTATAGATGAGGGTAGTAAATGGATTTTGCTATCCGAGTGACTGTGTTCTGTGTAATAATAGAGCTTAATCTAGGAATCATTCTTTTTAAAATTTCCTTTTAGTAAGGCTACATGGGAGGTGTTCCCGTAGAATGTGGAGCTCAATTGGATTTGTCACTTAAGTGCAGGTTAATGGCCTGGATAGTTGCTTTATGTGCTATTATTGATCATGTTTGGCTCGAGTGTAATATGCGCATCCACGATGCTACCTTGCATCTTCCCTAGGTGATTAGTATGGATTAGTTTGGTTTGTTTGATCTAATATTTTTATTTGTTGTTTTAAATGGCATGATGCTTCTTGCGGCCCAAAAACGCTGTTCTTGTTGGGACATTTCCCTAGAGTTGTGTGGGCTTTATTTTTGTATTTAGTTGGTTTTTGTGATTGTTTGTTTCTTTATTTTTTGAGGTGTTTTGTTTGTGTCTTGACCTTGGTCAGTGAAGTTCATCTCTCCTTTTAACAATTCAATATCTTTGAAAAAAAAAATCACATCATGATTGTTCGTTCACCTTTACAAATTATATATATATATATATACACGCACTAGAATTTTACACCTGCATTCCACGTGGTTTTTTTTTTTCTTTTCAAATAATTTAGGTTAACAATATAATTGTGAACTAAAATTTGTTCATTTTATAAGAATTTAGATAAACCATTTCAATTATGTTTATTAAGATCGACAATTCTATCTTTTAATATCTCAACTTTCATTTTCTTATGATACTAAAACGCAGAAGCAAAAATACCTGTCATATATTTAACCTTTTCATATTATCAAATAAATAATATTTCAAAGTAAAGTAATCATATAAAATATTATATGAACAAAATTTTAAACTTTAAAAGAAAAAAGAAATATACAAAAAGCAATCCTTATCTTTTTTTTTTTTCTTATAAATATTTAAATAAATAACTAATATAAACACATGTTTGGTCTTATTGGATTTGTAAACAATTAAAAAAGGAATATGAAGAGTTTAACTCGATTTTGAAACAATCGATGGGCATAAAATCTTGAAATTTAAAGCATGCAAGCAAATATTTAGAAGGTAAAAAAGATGCATAAAATAATTGTAAGGAGAAAAAAAAACATTTGGAAATTATATATAATTGGAGGAGAGAATATACCTTTCACCTTGGAGCTGGCTAAACATCTTTGAATAATATAACAAAAATAAGTAAGGTTAATATTGTCCAAAAATGTTTTTTTTTCCCACATTCGTTCTTTTATTTATATTATAAATCGAGATATATTCTTAAGAGGCATTTCAATCGAGAGAAATGGAATGAGAATAAGGACATGAATGGATAAAGGATGTTCATCCCTTATTTGGTACAAGAAGCCTTATGCATGGGAATAAGCTTTTACCATGCATCCTTTATACATATCTAAAAGTGTGGGATTTCATGATTTCCATTCTCTCCTATCTTTTAATACATGAATTTATTCTTTTATTTTATGTATTGTTAAAATTAATTAATTTATTCTTCTTTAAAAAATTTAATTAATTTACATTAAATAATATATGAAAATAAAATTTATAATTTAAAAATTATATTAAAATTTAAATAATATTTGAATTTAACTAATCCAATCCATATATTAATCAATTATTTTTTGAAATATTACTTTTTTTCAAGAATTTTTTTTTTAATAAACCGTAAAGAATTGATGCATTAAAAAAAATAATTCATATATGTAGCTAATTAATTATTATTACTGTTAATATTTAATGAGATTATTTTTTACTAATTATAATTAGACTATCATTGATTAATTATAATCATTAATTTTTAATCACAAAATGTTATATTTATTTTCTCAAACTAATTTTGATTGTTTCATTAGTTAATAAATCATAATTATTAAATTAATCAAATTATGTAATCATATAATTTTTAGTATAAATTATTCGTTTTATAAATAATTTTAATTAATATTATCATATAATTATTAAATAATTATTTTTTCTGAAAATTTGAATTGAATATATTGTTTATCCATTGATTTATTAAAAATTTATAGAGGTGTCATGATTAATTTTATAAATTAAATATAAAGATAATTTGTTTAGGTAAAAGTTCTAATAACATTTCCATGCATAACCAAACACAGTCATCCTTGATTCTCAGCTAACTTATTCTTATGTTTTTTATTCTCAAACATTCTTAACTTCTAGGTATATATAAAACCTTAAACCAAACGAGTCTTAAATTAGTTTATTTAATTCCATACTTTAAATCAATTCATGCACGATACAAATATGAATATTCACCTTCCCTTATGTTTTTTTCATACCAAAACCTTCATTATATTAAGAAGTATTTCACATATTATGAAATAAATTCTCTAAACTCGATGTGAGAATTTAGGATCAGATTAATTTTAGCCATACTAAGTCCGTGTTCATATTAAATGTTATCTTTAACTATTTAACATAAAATTTTGTTATTTTTAATTATACTCTATACTAGTTTTACTATCATTTTTAATTATTGATATTTTAACTATTTTAGGCTAATTTACGTTCTTTTTAGTAATTTTGTTTAGTAATTAAGTTAAATTATTTAATTTTCAATACAGCCATAATAGAATTAAAGATCGAGAGGAATATCGAAAATTCGAATGGCTGAAGCTGAAGCAGCTACTTTTGAATTAACAGAAAGAAAAGTAACTACATGGTACAATAATCCAGAAGAAACAAAGAATCTCTTGAATACAAGGAGATTGTCTATGGTAGGTTGCACACAAGCCAAAGAGCATTTGATCAAATGATGACGCTAGCTTCCTTATAGCAGTCACATACGTGACATCCCAAAATTTTTAGGTAATTTTTATTCAATTACCTAGAAATATTTCGATTTTATTATGATAAATTAAGGCAAAAATTTAATTTGGGAGGCTAGATAATTAATTTCTAGATAATTAATTTGTAATAGTTTGAGAAGCTCTAATAGTTTTCAGTTAAAAACTCCCCGAAAAGTTGCCTCAATAATACCATTAAAAGATGAAAATCGTTCTAACATGGTCATACCTAGTTATGTAAAGACCAAGCAAAAATGCCAAACAAACTAGCAAACAAGAAGAGCAGATAGAGAAAAAGAGTACAGAAAAAAAAAACACATGAATTATAGGATCGTTTGATAACATGCTCGTTTCCATTTTTTTTATTTGTTTCTTATTTTTGGTGACACAAGGTTGTTTAAGGTAGTTTCTCATGTTTCTTGTTTCCAGATTTTCAAAAATACTTCTAAAATATGGCCGAATTTAGTTTCTCCAATTTCATTTCTATTTCTTACTTATATTTAAAAAAGTTCTTATAATAAATCAAATGTTAGGCTTGTATTGTTGGGGAAGGACCTCGTTCTGGGTTTGATTCTGGGTTATACATCCTTTTTTCATTCTTCATTTTATATTTATAATATATTTTATTTTTCCTCTAATAAAGTAATGTAAAACTAGTAAATTTCTCTAACTCAAATTTTGCTACTTTAATTTGTCATGTCATTTTTCATGAGTCAAGTAAGAGTCACGTTAACTCAATGGCTATTTAAAACAATTTTTTTACAAATCTCGAAGACTAACGTCCCGCTTGATAACCATTTCGTTTTTGTTTTTTATTTTTAAAAATTAAGTCTATATTCTCTCATTTTCTTACCATGATTTGCAGTTTTTTAAAGTACAATAGTTGAATTTTGAGCCAAAATCTAAAAACAAAAGCTACTTTCTAAAAATTACTTTTTCTTGTTTTCAAAATTTAGCTTGGTTTTTAAAAACATGGGTTGAAAGTAGATAATAAAACAATAAATCAAGAGGTTGGACGAGTGTTTATAAGCTCAATTTTAAAAAATCAAATAGTTACTAATCAGGACAAAAAAATATACCTTTTTCAAATTTAGAGACCAAATAGACATTAACTCCAAATCTCATGGACCACAAATATATTTTCTCCTTTTATTTTTTATTTATATTTTTAATTTTAAAACTCTTCAATGGGAACATTTATATATTAATTTAATTTGGATATAAGTTTTTTCAAGATGTATATTTATATACTATTTTTATTTTGCAATATATAATTTTTTTCAATTAAAATACATCTAACCTCACTCTAATTAATATTATACAATTACAAAAATAATGCAATTGTCAAAATGAGCATAGCATAATGCTTGTACCATCAACCTCAATATTAGAGGTTCGATTCCCCCATCCCACGTATTTAATTCAACACCTTTGCATAATAATAATAATAAGAATAATGCAATTGAATTAAATTTAAGCTGTCATCATTTTAGTCAAATGAATCAAGTGACAAATAATATGATTGAAAGATTGAAATAATTGTACTATTATTTTTAATTGCATTGAAATTTATTTATATTAAATAACAAAAATTGCTATTGATAATTGTATGTTATATATATTAATGTATTGATATATTTTTTATATTGTATAACTAAATTATATTTAAACTATAAAATAAAGGAAGTATATATGAAACAGGAAATAAGAAACAATTATCAAATAAATTTTTGTTTTTTCTTTTCTAGGAATACGAAACAATAATAGTTATAAAACATATTTCCATTTTTAGTTAAAATAAAAGTTAAGAAATAAGAAATGAAAACGTCATCCTTGAGAACTATAGTAATTCAATTCGAATGGAAAATCTACGTCCCATATATATGAGGCAGTGTTGGGTCTAGCCCACAAGCAATATTGGCCCAAGTGTGCAGAAGCTTCAAAGGCAATGCAATGTTAATAGCAAATAATTCCTTGAAGCTGACTAGACGTTTACAAACACTGTCATACATGACTTGGCAAGAGTCAAACAGTCAGCTAGCAAGTTTTATCACCATTCATACGTCTTAGCTCACGTTTATCTATCCATAATGAAAATTCGCGTAATTGTAATTAAATTTCATTAATATCAATCGTAATAAACATCAATCACAAATATAATTGGATTACTTTTAATTAGTTCATTTAGAATTATGAATCTGTCACATTTACTGTTACTATTACCGTTTGTCAACCCTAACGACAACAAAGCAACGATAAAGCTAATAGTAAATGTGAGAGATTCCTAATTCTCATATTGTTATAGTAACAGTAATGGTAAAGATAGTGGGTCCCACATAATTTTCAAGCACAATCTGATTGAACACCTTCTATTCCTCAATCCAATTGTGTGTTTTGTTCATTACGATTATGAAATACAAGTAAACACAACAACAAACATAATCAAATGGAGTCAACTTTTCAAATTATCATTGATATATTACGTTTCACCTTGAACAACTGTGACCTTCGTTCTTACCTAATTCCATTAAAAGATATTTCAATGGTTACCAAACTAAAGTTCAAATACCAACATCAAAGTTGACCAATTCTACAAAGAAACCATTAGTAATAATCTACAGCCAATTTGACAATGCTTATGTTAGCAATCACTAGGAATTAAAATTTTATTAAAGAATAATAAAACTATCACAGCTGAGTTAAAACAACATCATATCTCTTCCCATAATGAGCAGAACAACAATTAACTTTCTCCCCTCACCATCCAAAAACCTTAACTGCATCCACTATAAATCATACCCAAACAAATTTCATCTTAACTTAGATTTATGAATCTCATTAGGGCAAGAGTTAAAGCATGCTCGTTTGAAAATTTTAGGTTGTTTAGGACAATCCTTTTACAACATTGCGTGATTAATTAATTCAAGGATAAAATTGATTAGTGACTTAAGCAATCCATGTTATTAATCGTCTTAATCGAACCCATTAAACTTAATGCACTTGTTTATTTGTTATGGACGCTATTGAACCCAATAATTGAGCAATTAGTCTAATTAAGAATTAATTAGGGTAGATATAAGATTTTTATGAATGCTATTGAACCCAGTGAGTCGAGCATCTAGTTTAATTGATTGTTTAATTAGTAATTTGGGTGCTTGCCTTGACTTTCCATATACGTTGACTGATAACTTGTAGAAATACAAGTTATTTTTCTCTTTTATTGAAGAACAATTGAGAAAAATCAAAGGAAAATGCATAAAAAATCAACACGAATAATTATACTTTGCGATCATAAGTTTACAAAACTCTCCTTGAAAAAGTATGAAATATGTCACTTTTGGACGCAGGATGAATGAAAAAAAAAAAAGCGAAACAAGCGGCAGCTGAAAATGCATCAGTTTAACACCAACTTTGCAATGCATATTATCACGTGATGAAGCAAAACAAAACAAATAGAAAATGACAAATGCGTGGGTAGTGGAAGTCAAGTCAATAGAGCAACTTGGTGGCCGATGTGATAGCTTCATTGCACTGCCAGTGGATTTCTAATGCGTAGCAGACGACGCGATAGGACATGAAATTTAATGCGAGGGTTCAGACCATTATTAGAAAGAGGCGATGACCTTCAATTTTTTACGCCTATAAATAGCCCTTCGAAGAAGTTGAAGATAGCTTCATCCATAAAAAATGAGGAAGTTCTGTCTGAAGGAAGTCGGAAGCGAGATTTCTATGTGCAGCGGAAGAACGATTATCCCAAATTACAATCATGAATAAACAATGCATTTACAATCGACTTCTAACAAGAGGTTATACAATTCATACATAAATTACAGCATCAAAAACTCAAATGAACAGAGAGTAAAACTCTACGCACATAGGCAGAAGCGTCTCCACGCTCCGTTGCGCACTCTGATCGCTCGAACTACACAACCGCAACACCGCAACGAACACTTCGTGCTCGTCCTCAACGAACGCCTCGGCCACGAACTCCTCCGAAACACAAACGACCTCCACAACACCACGAACGACCTCCAGAAAATCCCGACGATGTCGAGTTGAGTCTGACACTACCAACAAGGCTACCTTGGTATTCTCGGTGTGAGAATCAAGAGGGTGGGCTCTATTCGGACTTGGTATGAGGCAAACGAAGGAGGAAAACATCGATCACATACACAACTGGGCAAGTGGGAGATGGCGGAGACCTATCGTATAGGTCGATGCTCAATCGTTTAGATAAAGTTAAGCGATCGTCTGGCAAAAGCTATGCGATCGTTTAGTTCATCATTTAGCTCGGTCTGTCGCCTACAGACTCTACACAATTGTTTACTTCAGGCAAGCGATCGTCTAGCAAAACTATGCGATCGTTTAGTAAATACTGCACGATTGTTTAGCTCGTCCAGCCATCGTTTAGTAAATTTGTATTTACTTGACGACTACATGAGTTTCTTTTGTGCCGAGAGAGAACTCAAAACCTTTTCAATCTTTTAGAAAAAACTTCTTTTCAAAATAGGAAAACCAATTTCCTTTTAAACTCACGGTTACCATGATTCAATAACCACCCACTAATTTGGTTATTAAAAGAAAAAGAATTAATTATCCAATAATTAATATTATTATAAATATAAATGATAACCAACTTATCATACTGTATTTATAACCTATAGTTTTAATATTTCATCTCATGAAACATATAAACCATAGTTCTTTTTCTATTCCATGGTCCTTAATGTAAATCTCATTTACATCAATCCTCCACTAGATGTATCTCATACATCATACCGATTATATCATATATAATCAAAATACCTTTTGTCAATTTGAACTTTTCAAATTAACACCAAGAACTGATCCTCAACTGAATCCATTGAGCTACCAAGGGGACCTTATGGATCTATAGCTTGAAGCTCCAATGGTACGTGAATAACTGACTAAACTCTTTAATCATAGGATCTACCATTCGTTAACTGCCAGGTACTCCACTAAAGACCGACAGCTGAACTCTCCTTACCACAGATATATTATGTGTCCATCTTAACCAATCAACAGTGCAACAACCCTTCATGGATCGCTTGTAAGTACAGTTGGGCCAATAACCATTATGCCCCTATAGTTACATCTGCCTCCTTAAGTACCACTGATTCCTCTAATGAACATAAGTCATAATCCTACTATGATTGAGTCTTCTCTTCCAAAGAGAAGCTGTGGCCACTATGTTCAAGCCCTAGAATTAGCCCTTAAGGGAGCAATCTCTCTACTTATCCCTACTTCGGGAAAGAAGTGAATTCCATCTTGTGGATTGAGTTCCCAGCTCCCAGATCAGACAAGTCCCCAAAAAGGTAGACATGTTGAGTTGACAATCTGGCCACTTTCACCCATAGTAATCAAAGGACCGCCCTCAAAGGCAGAAGTTTCCAAAACACTCAGAATTGAGGTCGTGTCACCTATGGTCGTTTAGGTGAGATGCAAATCTCTAGTATCAACGGCATTATATACAGAGTCTAATCATCTCGTAGTCTAGGTTTTATACAAACTCTTTGTATAGGATACCCTCGCTCGCACGTCTTCACATGAATGGTTAGGATCTACCATTAGTAGTAGTTTACAACACTTGCAAACTTCTACAAAGCGGGCCGTATCCATAGTGTCACCAGGATTAGGTATCCCACTTTAATCCTTATACTACAGACCTATTTAGGTTATCACTTAAGGCATGATCCACTTGTATATCACACATACATGCTTAAATTCACATAAGATAACCAAGGAGCTTTATTTATTGGATATGAGTAATGCCAGAATTAAATAACACTTATTTTATTCATTAAACAATGTGTATCTTTACAAAACAATGAGACTCCGGGAGAATTAGGATACCAATCCCAACACTATCAAAAACTCCATCCTAATCTGCCATAACCGTCGTTCCTCGAAGTTTTTCTTGTGAGAATTTTGAGTGAGAACTCAATATTTGCCTGGGAAAGAAGAGCGAATTCCTCCAAATCATTGCCTCAGCATAAAACAGACACCACTAAAAGCCTTAGGGAGCAAGAGATTGTCACCTACAACTTGATTTCTTAATTTCTCTTTTATTTCTTGCATCCCTTATTCTTTTATATTTGTATTAAGTGTAGTGATTGAAGAATACTATTCTTAATATGAATTAAATTTCTTCCATATTTCATACATCGTTGTCTTCTTCTAGAAGCATGAGTAGCTAAATTATCCATGGGTTGAGGGAGAGTAGTTAACATTGTTCACGAAGTCATGCATAAGTAGGTGTTCATCTTGTTCTAACATGTGCTAATTGAATTTGTAAGATTAAATTGAGAGATTGATCTAAGTACAAAACAATCAACATCTTGAGAAAGGAAGAGATTATGGAATGAGCTTAACAAGGAAAGAAGTAACTTTAGTGATAAAAATAGTATATCGCAATCAAAACTCATCGCATGCATCCTAGAGATACGGTAGGGTGGAATAAAAAACTTAGAGATGAAGTTCATTAATTATGAGTTTCTAGCATGAACGCATAACTTATGCATTGCTTAAGAAAATGTTGGTGCATCTTTTTCAACCCTATTCATCTATTGTTATTTCATTCGTTCTCGTCGCACACTGCTAATTGCAATTATCATCGCATCCATTTCATCCATCCCAAAGTCTAAATTTTATTAGGATAGTTAGATACATACATTTCCATCGCCTACTTATAATCAAAATATTAAGTCAAGATTGAGCAAAACCTTACCACACATTTTTTTCGCTTGTCCCTAAGTTCAACACTTGGATCACACCGAGGAATACTCTAGTTAAATTTTTTTTTGGATTTAATTAGAGAAAACATTACATATAGATTAAGAATTTTTCATATTGAAGAGCAAGACATAAGGCATTTCGTCGCATTAATCTATCATGGCAACATTGACTAAGCACATTAAATCATGTGAAATAGTTCTTAGTAATTCTATGATCAATCGAACATTGGGTGGATCCTATGTTATTTGTTAGACGTTTTTATTTTTCTTTCATGTTAACTCCTCGCATTTCATTTTCCTCACCTTAATCCTCAAACCACTCAAATCCCCTTTCACCCCTTCCCCCATTACCTTTTTAGCTCGAAATCCAATTAGTTCAAAACTACATTTGTGCTTCCCTATACATCTTCCCAGACCCGGCCTTTGTAGTGGTAGTATAGTTCAATATTTTAAAGTTATTTGCTTAGAAGTTTCCAAGCGACTATATATCTCTGTATAATTTACCACATGGGAGTCGTTAAGGATGTGTTGGCCGAAGTAAATGAACTAATTTTTCCTGTTGATTTATGTATTTTGAATATGGATGAGACTAAATTACATCTTCAACATCCATCTTGTTATGGAGATCTTCTAGGAAAGCTACTAAGACTCAGACAGATGTGGATGAGGGTACTTTATCTGAATTTGATGTAAAGATTGTCCGGTTTAATATTTTTTATGTCATGCGATCCCCTATCCATAGTACCCCCTACTTTATGTCGAATTAATGTTTTTGATATGATGTGATATGAAATGTTTATGATGATGAGGATGGTATTGATTTTGGTGTCATCATCCCTCCTATAGAGTTATCTTCTCTTTCATTCTCTGAATTGGTACGTTTTGATGCATCTACTACTGTTTTAACTAAAAAAAATGTTGTCATATGTTGTTCAGGCACCTGAATTAGAATTGAAGGCACTTTCATACAACTTGAAGTATGCTTCCCTTAGAGATCTGAAGACCTTACCTGTAATCATTTCCAAAGGATTAACTGTAGAATAAGAAGACAAGCTTGTGCAAGTGGTTCAAGAGCACAAACTGGCCATTGGTTGGACAGTTATAGATTTTCGCGGTATCATTCTTCTGGTTTGCATGAACATGATTGCACTTGAGAAGGGAGCCAAACCAAAGTAATATCTACTCTATTAATAATAGTGAGTGGGCAAGTCTAATCCATATGGCACCTAAGAAAATAGGTATTCTTGTTAACAATGACAAGGGTATGTTGGTGCCTACTAAAGATTAGAATGGGTAGAGAATGTGCACAAATTCTAGGAAACTTAATAATATCACAAAGAAAGGTCAGTTCTCTATTCCCTTCGCTGACCAGATGATTGAATGCTTAGTAGTGTAACCTTGCTCCGTTGTTGATCTAATCAATTTTTTGTCGCTAGTGTATTTGAATTCTTACATCCTAGGTATCTTGTGCTAATCTCCTTTGATTTGTAGGTAATGTTCCCTAGCATTCACTCATTTTATGGGTTGTTGTTTGAAATCATTTATAGATGAGGGTAGTAAATGGAGTTTGATATCCCGAATGACTGTTTTCTGTGTAATGGTAGAGCTTAATCTAGGAATCATTTATTTTTTAAATACCTTTTAGGAAGGCTACATGAGAGGTGTTCTCATAGAATGTGGAGCTCAATTGGATTTGTCACTTAAGTGCAAGTTAATGGTATGGACAATTGCTTTGTGTGTTGTTATTGATCATGTTTGGCCGAGTGTAATATGCACGTCAATGGTGTTACCTTGCATATTCCCTAGGTGATTAGTATGGATTAGTATGGTTTGCTTGATCTAAGGTTTTTATTTTTTGTTTTAAGTGACATGAGGCTTCTTTTGTGAAGGGCCCAAGAAAGTTTTTCTCGTTGGGATCTTTCCCTAGAATTGTGTGGACTTTACTTTTGTATTTAGTTGGTTTTGTTTGTTTTCTTATTTTTTTTGAAGTGTTTTGTTTGTATCTTGATATCAGTTTGTGAAGTTCATCTCTCATTTTAAGAATTCAATATCTTTGCAGAAAAAAATCATGATTGTTCACCTATACAAATTATATATATATATATACACACACTAGAATTTTACACGTGTTCCACGTGATTTTTTTTTTCTTTTCAAATAATTTAGGTTAACAGTATAATGAATTAATTTTTTTTTTCATTTTATAAGAATTTAGATCAACCATTTCAATAAAAATTGACAATTCAATCTTTTAATATCTCAACTTTCATTTTTTTTATGATACTAAAACGCAGAAGCAAAAATACTTGTAATATATTTAACTTTTTCATATTATCAAATAAATAATATTTCAGAGTAAAGTAATCATATAAAATGTTATATGAACAAAACTTTAAACTTTAAACTTTAAAAGAAAAAAGAAATATACAAAAAACAATCCTTATTTTTTTTTCTTATAAATATTTAAATAAAAATTAATTACACATGTTTGGTCTTATTGGATTTGTAAACAATTAAAAAAAGGAATACGAAGAGTTTAACTCGATTTTGAAACAGTCGATGGGCATAAATCTTGAAATTTAAAGCATGCCAGCAAATATTTAGAAGGTAAAAAAGATGTATAAAATAATTGTAAGGAGAAAAAAAAAACATTTGGAAATTATATATAATTGGAGGAGAGAATATACCTTTCACCTTGGAGCTGGCTAAACATCTTTGAATATAACAAAAATAAGTAAGGTTAATATTGACCAAAAATGTTTTTTTCCCACATTCGTTCTTTTATATATATTATAAATTGAGATATATTCTTAGGAGACATTTCGATCGAGAAAAAATGGGATGAAAATAAGGACATGAATGGATAAAGTACGTTCATCCCTTGTTTGGTACAATAAGCTTTATGCATGAGAATAAGCTTTTTCCATGCATCCTCTATACATATCCAAAAGTATGGGATTTCATGATTCCCATTCTCTCCTATCTTTTAATATATGAATTTATTCTTTTATTTTATGTATTGTTAAAATTAATTAATTTATTCTTCTTTAAAAAATTTAATTAATTTACATTAAATAATATATGAAAATAAAATTTATAATTTAAAAATTATATTAAAATTTAAATAATATTTAAATTTAACTAATCCAATCCATATATTAATCAATTATTTTTTGAAATACTAGCTTTTTTTTTTTTTTAATAAACTGTAAAGAATTGATGCACTAAAACAAATAATTCATATATGTAGCTAATTAATTATTATTACGGTTAATATTTAATGTGATTATTTTTTATTAATTATAATTAGACTATCATTGATTAATTATAATCATTACTTTTTAATCACAAAATATTTATTTTCTCAAACTATTTTGATTGTTTCATTAGTTAATAAATCATAATTATTAAATTAATCAAATTATGTAATCATATAATTTTTAGTATAAATTATTCGTTTTATAAATACTTTTAATTAATAATTTAATTAATATTATTATATTATTATTCAATAATTATTTTTTCTCAAAACTTTGAATTAAATTTATTGTTTATCAATTAATCTATTAAAATTTTATAAAGGTGCCATGATTAATTTCATAAATTAAATATAAAGATAATTTATTTTTGTAAAAGTTCTAATAACATTCTCATTTATTACCAAACACAATCATTGTTGATTTTCAAACATCCTTAATTTCTAGGTATATATAAAACCTTAAACCAAACTAGTCTTAAATTAATTTATTTAATTCCATACTTTTAATCACGCAGGATACAAATATGAATATTCACCTTCCCTATGTTTTTTTTAATGTCAAAACCTTCATTCTATTAAGAAGTATTTCACATATTATGAAATAAATTCTCTATACTCGATGTGAGAATTTAGATTAGATTAATTTTAGCCATGGTAGGTCCGTGTTCATATTAAATGTTATCTTAACTATTTAACATAAAATTTTGTTATTTTTAACTATACTCTATACTAGTTTTACTATTAATTTTTAATTATTGAAATTTTAACTATTTTATGTTTATTCTTTTTAGTAATTTTGTTTAGTAATTAAGTTAAATTATTTAATTTTCAATACAACCATAACAGAACTACATGGTACAATGATCTAGAAGAAACAAAGAATCTCTTGAATACAAAAGGATTGCCTATGGTAGGCTGAACACAAGCCAAAGAGCATTGGATCAAATGATGACACTAGCTTCCTAATATCAGTCACATATGTGACATCCCAAAATTTTTTATTCAATTATCTTAAAATATTTCGAATTAAGGCTAAAAATTTGATTTGGGAGGTTAGATAATTAATTTCTAGATAATTAATTTAAAAGATACTTGTAAAGAATTGGAATTTTGATTCAATTCAAGGAAAAATTGGATTAATTTACTTGGGGGAAAGTGTGATTATAAATTGATTAGATATTTGGAAGGATGTAACTGATGCCAACTATTGAATTGTATGTTCTCTTTAATTTTGGTTTTGGAGCCAAAATTAAGTTAATTGGACAAGTTTATCTGTTTGAGATTAATTTCATAAGAGATTTGAAAATTTTGGATAATGATTTGAAAATAAAGTAAAGGAAAAGAATTAGGATTTTGAAATTAAAATGAAATTGAAACTTAAGAAGAAAAAGGGAAAATTGTGGTTTTAAATTTTATCCTCTTTAATTTTGGAGTTTGGATCCAAATTAGAGAAGATAATTAATTTAAATTGAGTTGATAAGAGAAACTTGAATTTAGTTTAAATTGTTTAGGTTGTGAAATTTCTAATTGAATTTCTAATTGAATTAGAATATGGATTTTCCAATTAATTAAAATATGAATTTCCTAATTGGAGAAAATGTCTTATTGAAAAAGGAAATCTAATATATCTACTACTTTGATTATTGATTTTTTGAAAAATGGATTTCCTAATTAGAGAAAATATTTTATTCAAAAAAGAAATCTTAGTTATCTACTACTTTAATCAATCTACTACTTCAAGTTATGGAATCTCAAATAATTTAGTATTAGGATTATTTTTCTTCTATAAATATAGCCATGTGCTTTATTCCAAACTCTCCACTTCATTTCTAAGGGAGATCAATTAGAGAGAAAATCTCTATTACTTTCACATTTTCTTAGCCGTCTTGCTTTCCTTTTCTTCATGAAGAAATTCCTCTTAGAACCTTCTAAAGATGTTTAGTTATTTAAGAAAGAAAACTTTTTTCCAACAAGCATTCTTAGAAGTTAGATAAGGGAGGTAGATTGCTTGTAGAGTTTTATCTAGCTCAAGTTCAAGGTAAGTAATCTTACAACTGGAACTGCCTTCGTGTCGAGTAATAAAGTTAAGGATGATTTCAATGGTTCTAAGACTGTATGAATCATGATGCCTTATTAGAAAGAAAATATGAACGTATGACTATCCTATTTGAAGTATGTGATAAGTGTGAGCATGATCTTGTTTTATAAGATACTTTTACAATAATGTATGAGCATGAACTAGAGTTTATCTAACATATATGAGGATGTATGAGCTTTATATTATGATTCATGTGTGGGACTCTAATTTATGATGCATCACATTTATGTTAGTGATAGTTACCTCTACCTATAATCATGTACCCACCAGAGGTTTGTGATCTCTTTCGGGATTTCACCAAAGGTTTGTCTTTCCTTTAGGATTCACCAGAAGTTAGGAATCTCCTTTGGAATTTTACTAGAGGTTTGTGTTTCTTTCGAATTCACCAGATGCTAGTGATCTCCTTCAAGATTTCACCAAAGGTTAATGATCTCCTTTGGTATTTCACAAGAGATTTGTGCTTCCTACGAGATTCACCAGAGGTTAGTGTCTCATTCGAGATTCACTAGAGGTTAATGATCTCCTTTAGGACTTGACCAGAGGTTCGTGATGTCCTTTGGATTTAACCAGAGGTTTATGGGTACATCTCAACGATGTCAGGCCGAGTTAAATTATTCACTAGATGGTCATCCATGATAAGTAGTGTTTTCGCATGTCCCATTAGAATGTTGTATTTATTGGACATAAATGCTTAACCTGACCCTGGTAGTGGGGTTACTTACTGAGTATTTTATATCATCATTTTTTATGTTATGTTTTCATGTAAGAGCAAGGACATACCGACGAATGATGAAGGAATCGATGACCATGCCATGGGGACCACTGAGATGCTTCCATTCATGTTTTTATGTTTTAATATTTTAAATTTCTGTCTGATGTTTGAACTTAGAGTTCCATTATTTGAAATTTTTATTTATAAAAATTCATGAAATTTATTTTAAACTTATATTTCAAGGGGACCCCGATCAAAGATTTTCAGTTATTTAGATTTTACAAAAACTATTTCTTTAATATATTTTTTTTTATTTTAGCTAAAATTTATGATGAAGTCGTTTTAAGATTATGCTTGCGTGTAGTAACTGAAGGAACTCTTATACAAGAGTACTTATGAGCGAAAGTGGATCTATCCAATTCATTTTGATAGAATTTTCACACATACATTCACACATACAGATATGCATTGACAATGCTAAATTACTGGCATACTTAAAGGATAAATAAACAAGAGACCGAGAGAACATACCAGTTGAAGACTCTCTTTGCAGCAAACCTCGCTTTCGCTAGAATGAAAAGCTATCATTCAGCAACACCCAATCGTCTACCACGAATAGTCTCCACACGAAAAGATGAAGAAAAGGGACGAAACCACCACTTGGAACCTTCCGTATTCTCAGAGTGAGAATCCAAAGAGTGTGCTTTGTTTGGATTTGGTAGAGGGGAGGAGGAAAAGAGATCGTATACTACGATCAAGCAAGTGGGAGAAAGACCCGTCTATCATATAGAAAAAATGCTTGATCGTTTAGGTGAAGTATACGATCGTGTAGGAAAGATAAGCGATTGTGTAGGAAAAGTTAAGCGATCGTGTATACGATCGTTTAGTAAAGCTTGGACGCTAAACAATCGTTTAGTAAAAGATAAATGATCGTTTAGTAAGTAGCGCACGTGGATGTAAGCAATCGTTCAGTAAATAACACTATCGTAGGCTTTGATTGACTAAGCGATGACTCTCTCAAACACTATACCATCAAATGCTTAACACATCGTGAGCTATTTAAGCATCTCAAAATGATTCTTCATCTTACTCATCAGTTACGAAAACTGAAGAGACACCGACCAATTATCCCATAAATGTCCAATTAATAAATAATTCACATTATATTCATAACCTATGGTTTAATATCATATATTAACCATAGTATTTTTCCTCCAATAGATATAAATCATATTTATATTCAATTTACTCCAAATTAATGTATCTGATACATAAAGTCAATTATATCATATATAATTAACTACATCAATTATATCATATATAATCGAACTCCCTGTTGTCAATTTGAACATTTCAAACTGACCCAAAAATTGATTCTCAACTTGTATCCAAGCTACCAAGGGGACCTTATGGACCTATGGCTCAAAGCTCCAACGATATGTGAATAACTGACCAAACTCTTTATCCACGATATCCACCATCTGTTAACTGCCAGACATTCCACTAAAGACCAATAGTTGAACTCTTCTTACCACAGATATATTTATGTGTCCATCAGATATAACCAATCATCAGTACGATGGCTCTTCACAGATGCTCGTAAGTATAATTGGGCCAATTTTTTGTTTTGCCCCTGTAGTTACATCTTACTCCTTAAGTACCACTAATCCCTCTAATGAATGATACAACATAGTTCTACTATGTGTGAACACCTCTCAGACCATGAGAAGGTGTGTGACGCCATATCGTTCAAGCCCGAGGATCAACCCTTAAGGGAGCAATCTATCTACTTACCCCTTTTTCATTGTGCAGATGTCGTTCGATGTGATCTCTAAGTTCAAACATTGTATACTCATGTCTGCATCTAAGAAGTTTCGTACCACATTTACTCCAAAGTTCATACTTCCATTTAAAGATGAACCATCGGTCTTGCAATTTTCTCCCCAACAATATTCTCGTATAGATCAACATCAGTGGACATTGTTTGTTAATGAACGATTGAGTGAAGAATGGGATGTAAATCATTTTAAATAAATGTCAATATTATCATTGTTTTGATAGGTAACTTCAACTAGATTTTTTATATAGGAAATCAGTCATCTTCAAAAAGAAAGAAGGTCAAATGTGTATATAAACATCACATTTCTCGGAAAGGTTATGCGAATCTTGCCCAAGAATTAGCAAGTTTTTCGACTTAAATTAAATCTTTTATTCTAATATGTTTATGCTAATTAAATATGTATGTTTATGTAGAATATATCGAGTGATCCTTCTTATTGGGAGACTTTATGGAAAGAAGCACGAAAAGGAAAAAAATAATGAATACTTTGATGAAGTCACTCGAGAATGTGCCAATCAAATTGTAAGTTTATATTATGCAAAGTTTAAGATGACATATATATAATGTCCGAAACTATTGATGATATAGATATTGTGTGAAAATTGTAATATGTTTTACAGGATAAATTAGCCGAAGTCTATGAAAGTGAAGATGTTTTTGACCAAAGCATTGGGTACAGATGAATATTGGGGACGTGTTAAAAGAGTGGGTGATTTAGTTTCCCATTACCAATATTTCAAATTAGTAAAACCAAAAACCTCAATGAACTAAGAAATTAAAGGAGACTTTAATGAAATAAATATTCGACATGGTAAAGTGTCAAGAGAAAAAACTCATAGTAGACAATCTCATCAGTCCAAATCATCTGTTGGAAGTGTCGCACTAAGTGCATTTGAAGAAGAAGACACTGAGAAAATGCCTAAAGAAGATTTAGAGGTAGTTTATTTGTTGTGACTTTTAAATTTTAATCATGTTGTGCTTAACCATGCATGACATTAGTTTTTTTATAATTTGTTAAGGAGACACCATGCCACTTGGCTATAGGAACTGTAGATAATATTGTTGCAGTAGCCACAACATTTGATGATGATGTGTCATGTTTAACTATTAAAGTTCTAATTGACATTGTCATGGGAGAAGATTTGCCAATACCAATTCCTGTGAAGGGAAAAATAGTCCTTAAATCAAGCAATGGGCAACTTCGTAACATGGCATCGTGAACTTGTAATTATGGTTGATGAGAAAAAAGCATGCTCTTTTTCAGTATATGAGTTTGGTTATTAATTATTTTTCGTACTTTGAATTTTTGTAACTTTGGTTATGGTAGGACCATTCAACAATTAAGAGCTTTGGCCACTCCTCCAAATATATGGACACCAATGGTACCAAACTCTTGAACGAACATGTCATGCATAACATGAACAATGTAGACATGAACCGTATCAATTTGAACGAGCATATATTTGGAAGAGCCAAATTTGTTTATTTAGGCTGCGATGATCTGATCTAATATTGCGATATGGTTGAAATAGGTTACATGTGTATTTTGACATACATTGCATAAGTATTACTCATCTAGATTCACTCATGTATATTTTGTTTCATGTATAAATAATAACTTCTACTTTGTTTAAGTATCTTTGAGATGAATGTAGTCGTGATATTACGACGAAGCTATTTTATAATTGATCAAGCAAGAATATCGCCACATGTGAAGTCTCAAGATATTCGATCCAGAAATTTAGCCAACCAACTAGAATTGGCTAATTTGGACCAATTAGTTCTTATTCCATATAACACAGGGTAAGTAAATACAAGTTCTTTAGTTATTTTTAATTTACATTATACACGTACTAATATTTCAAAATTGTAACTTATTATAGTTATCATTGGATATTGATTGTAATCAATCTACAAGAAAATTGTATTTATGTTATGGACTCAATTGGAAGTAAGGTTCAAGAGGATTTTCATGGAGTTATAATTATGTAAGTGTAATTGAACTTTCTTAGCTCTTAATTGAAGTTTTTATGTTTAACTAATGTTTTCAAACTATTTAATGGATTGAAAACACGACAAACCAAGTACGATCTCCAAACCATCGGTCTTCTCCAAAACGAAAACTTGTAAAGGTAATTTTGCATTCATTTTTTAACAATTTATGTTAATTCGAACATAAGAATAATTGTTTTCAACTTCTTTATATGCAGCGCCCCCGTCAATTTGATTTTGTAGGATGTGGGTACTATGGGCAAAAGTATATACATGAAATAGTGCATAATCCTACTACTCTCATTACTAGCCTCGTATGCAAATTATTTAGTTTTTATATAATAGCTTTAATTTAATAAATGATGTAAACTCATGTTGAGTTTATCTTTTTTTTTTTCTTTTTGTAGTTCAATACAAAAAATGCATATACCTAATGAGAGATTGATATAATTTGAATCCAATGGGCAAGTTTTGTTGGCCGATTTGTGTAAGGATGTACTTTTTTTTTTTTTTTTTTTTGTCTCAATACAATGTAAATGCTAGCTTAGAATGAATCTTGAAGAGTTTTTAGTAAATATGCATGTTTAGAATGAATCTGAAGTACTAATCGTTGGTTTGTGGATATACGAATTGTTATCTAACCATGATCTGTTTATTGAAAGATTTATATATAATTTTTTTTTGTTTATGGGATATTTGGTGTAAGTATTGATGGAAGTACTAATTGATATTTGTGAATGAGAGAAATGATTATTATAGAGGTGGTTGATAATTATAATTATTGTTCTATGAAAGTGTGTTATCGATATACACATGTTGGTTAGTGTGTTTATTTCATATTTGATGAACGTACTTATAGAATGAATTGGAAATATTAATTCTTGTTTGTGGATAAATTATTATAGAAGTGTGTTTCATTGTAGGTAACTTTATATTTAGTTTTGTGGTAGAGTGTATTGTTATGTCTATTGTTATATTTCAGGTTTGAGTTCAGTGAATTCATAGGTGGAAGACAAATATTGTTGGCTTGCCATGCAAATTTTTTATATATTTTTTAATAAAAAATAATAATGGACATTTCCTGACCCAAAACGAGACACATAATGTCATTTTTAACTTTTTGGCCGGTATTAAAAATAGATTCGACAACGGAAGTTAAAAAATGGACAATAATTGAAAAAAAGGGACATGGATTATGGGCTTCAATGTCGGTCTAAAGGGCTTCAATAGATTATGGGCTTCAGTTGATAAACGACATTAAAGAGCTTTAATGTCAGTTGACAACCGACATTAAAGATAGTATTTTAAAGCCTTTAATGTCGGTTAAAACCGATATTAAAGACAACCAACATTAAAGGCTTTAATAATAACACTATCTTTAATGTCAGTTGTCTACTGACATTAAAGTTCTTTAATGTCAGTTTAAGCCCAGAATTCTTGTAATGAATAAGGATAAAAGAATTCTACTACACAAAGTAGCAGGTACATACTTTCTTTCTCCTAGAGGAAGAACAAACTCTCTAAAGAAGAAACTTTGTATTTTATCTCATGCTTTAACTCACTTGATTTGCAAGATGTGTCTCCACCCATTTATAGCAAAGAGAATTTGGCCATCAAGTAAATTCAATAACTCCAAATTGACATTGAACAATTTCAAAGATCTAATAGTTACAAATTGTTGTTTGTGGACACGGTAGAATAGGTCTAATTGATCTGAGGTAAAATGTAAGTTGTAATAACCCCAATTGTCTTTTAAGAAATTTCTAGACCAATCTTGGAAATAATATTACTTAACACATATTACCTAAATTAAATGTTACTTTTCGGTGGTGTTTAAGATTAAATATTCCAATTTCGACTTAGAGGTGAAAAGTTCAACAGTCACATCCTATGTTGACGTGAACTTTAAAAAAAGTTATAATGGGAACCCTAACATACTAATTTTATTTCTAAAATGTTATTTTTGTATTTTATATTCTTTTACGGAGAAGCATTCTTTACCCACTTTGCTCTTTTTAATTATTTATTTATTTTTAAATTTTAAGAAAGAAAACTTTTCATATGGATTTTTTTTTTTAATTTTCTCCCATGTTATTTTAACTATTCGATTTATTATTTTTAGTTCTTCAAAATCAAGTTTATAAACCTTCTTTCCGTCTCTAATATTTTTTATTTTGTAATCTACTCTTTTATAAATATTTTCAAAAATCCAGTCAAATTTTGAAAAATAAAAAAAATATTTTTAAAAGCTAGTTTTTATGTTTAAATTTTTGTTTAGAATTTAACTCTTAATAAATACAAATCATGGTAAAAAATTGAGAAAAAATAGATTTAATTAATTATTAAAAATAATAAATAAAAAATAAAATAATTAGTAAATGGGACTTAACCTACTAGTTAATTTGTTTGGTCCTAAACGATTTAGGTATTTTTATTGAAAACACATGGAGAGCGACCATATTTAAATTTCAACCCAGACATGAGAGCGTTGGGACTTGGGTAAGTAGAAAATCTTATGGCGAGTGAGATGAAAAAATTACTAAGAACATGTTAAATTTTATAAAGGAAACTACTTTTTTTAGATTTGTTTGATAACTATTTATTATTTTTTTTTTAAAAAACATATTTTTGGTTTTTTGTTTTTAAAAGATAAAAATCGTATATGTTTGATAACTGCTTTGATTTACTGTTTTTGAAAAACAAGAAATTATCTTATTCGGTAACCATTTCATTTTTGGTTTTTTGATTTTGAAAATTAAAACTATATATATATATATATATATATATATATTGTCATAGTTTGTATCTTTCTTAAGTATAAGAGTGAAATTCTTAGCAAAAATCTGAAAAACAAAAACAAGTTTTAAAAAACTATTTTTTTTTTTTTTTTTGTTTTCAAATTTTGACTTAGTTTTTAAAACACATATGTAGAAAGTAGATAACAAAACAAGAAATCTAGAGGTAGAATTGGAAATGATGTTTATAGGTTTAACTTTAAAAAATAAAATCCAAAAATGAAATAGTTACCAAATGAAACTATAGTTTTCGAGTTTTGAAAAATAAATGCATTTTGTTCTTTAGTTTTCAAAACATACATTTTTATTGCTTGAGTTTTTAAAAATTAGATTCATATGCTCCCTAAGTTTTTAAAGTGCACCTATTTAGTCCCTGAATTTTTAAAAATAGGTGTAAAAGATTCTTGCAATTAGTTTTTTATTATTTTAAATTAGAAAATTATTTTTTTAAAAAAATAATCTCTTCTCCTAAAATTATAAAACAATTTTTTGTAATTCAAAATTTCATATAGTTAATAAATAATGGAAGTATAAAATAGCTCAAGGATCTTTTAAACTTATTCTTAAACACTTGGGGATAAAAATGTAATTTTTGAAAATTCAATGACCAAGTGCACCTATTTTAGAAAATTCAAGAACTAAAAAGGCATGTTTTGAAAACTAAGGACCAAATACACCTATCCTTCAAAATTCGGAGACTAAAAAAGTAGTTTACCCACGTCTATATGGAAATATTGATAAAATTTCAATTTTGATGGATATTTCGAAAAAAAATTTAAAGAAAAAATTAAAAAATAAATTTAAATTAATAAATAACCCAGGTGAACATGCCTATGTCTATTATTTATATTATATTTCTACTAGTGATATTTTGTTTCTTAATTATTATTATTTCGTGAAATTTTTTATGATATAATAGAAATATCGATTCACCTCTTATGTCGATATTAAACTCATGAAAATATGGAGATATCGATAAAAATATTGACATGTCGGCAGAAATTTAATATTATGTGTTTAACTTTATAATTTAACTAGATATTAAATAAATATTTAATACCCTACCCAAGGACCACATATACGTGGAGTGGAAAATTACTAACAAACAAAAAAAGCATTCATCCTATTTATTGGTTTATTATATATTTTCTTTATAATAAATCTCGCAATCTAACTAGATTAGATTTGAAATGGGTTAAAGTACCATTTTAGCCTCTCTATTTTTTTTAGCTTATAAAATTTCAATGTATGTGCTTTCAAAGGTTTCAGTTTAGCCTAAATCTTAAATTTAGGCCTCAATATTTGTTTACTGTTGATTTTATTTAAAAAAATATATTTTGTAACACAACATAAATACATTATATTACCTTATATGAAGATTATTAGTATTATTATTTTGTCAATTTTGATAAATTTAATTTTGAGGGACTAAATTTAATATGTGTTAAAATTATAAAGATTAATATTTTAGACGTTTAGGGCTGTTTGGATCGCAGTTATTGTTTCATGGGTATGGATATTAAATCTATAGAATTTAAATGTCTAGTATAATTAATTTTTGTGTTTGGATTTGCAAGATAATTAATGTCTAGAAATTAAATGAATGTGTTTGATTTACTAATTTTACATAGAGAAACTAAAACTAAATAATTATTTAATCA